>NW_025964013.1:10000-677500 GCF_023055435.1 Haliotis rufescens | reverse complement strand
GCATCGAACTACGTCGGGTGTGAACACAACTCCGATAAAGGTCATGTAAGACATACTGCGGGTGGTTCCCAGGGGATAACGCAACAACACAACACAACACAACACAACACAACACAACACAACACACGCTGTAACAGTTGGTTGGTTGGTGAAATGGTCAATGTGAATAAAAGGAGTAAAGGTAATAGTGATAACTGCTTATTACTTTGGTTTCAAAAGGACTTGTTATTGTTTGTGAGTGCAGATTTAACAAAACGTTATAGAATTAAGTTCAGACACTGAGGCACAAGACACAGAGACACCATATAGTAAAGGAAAGGCAAATGGTCGGCCTATATTGTTATTTAGCTCAGATATATGGATTTATTTTAACATTATGGTTCTTTGGATAGTATACATGTGATGGCATATAAAACATCCTTAATGTCGGCATATAATCTTCTTATGATATAAAATATGGAGAAAGTGGACAATGTGCAATTCTTATAAGCTCGACATGCTAATGCTATAAGATGATGGTTTTACATTACTAAACTGCATGACAGAGGATGCCAAAAAAGGCGTGGGATGGGTTAATATGTTTTGAAAGTATTGGAATAATTTGAAGTCAGAAATGAGAAGATTAGCTTTTTATTTACAAATGGGGTTTTAACTTGACTCTATAACATGTAGACATGTCCATTTCGAAGCCTCTTATGTACTGGATTACCAAGCTCCATCCGTACAAAGAGAAATATGTTGCTGGGTCAGTTTCAGAAAACAAACAAGTTCAATTCTGTCAAAACATTTGATTTTACAACTTTGTATTCCACGATCTCGCATACCAAACATTCAGAGAGTCAGGATAATTTGTTAAACTTAACGCAAATGGCATCTGAGTGAGTGAGTATAGTTTTACGCCGCGTTTAGCAATATTCCAGCATCAACACCAGAAATGGGCTTCACACATTATACCCATGTTGGGAATCGAACCCGGGTCTTCGGCGGGACGCGCGAACGCTTTAGCTACTGGGCTACCCGACCGCCCCAAAATACCATCTGAAGATGACTGAGAAACCAATATGAGAAATCAGCCTCAAAGTATTAACTGTGGCCAAGAAGATTAACTTAAGCTTCAGGTATATCGATGATCTGATATCGTTCAATAACCATCAAATAGCCAATTCTCTTCCACTGATTTACCCACCTGAACTAGACATAAAGGAGACCCATGAGACCGCCCCATCTGTTTCATATTTAGATCTATGCATAAAGATTCAGAGTGACGAAACAACACAAGGCTATATGACAACAGGGGTGACTTCAACTTTCCAATAGTCACCGTTTCTTTTATGTCGAGCAAAAGTCCAGCAGCTTCAGCCTTTGGTGTCTACATTTCAAAGCTTGTGAGGTATAGTCGAGGATGCTCTTCTAGATGCTCTTCAAGATTTCTAAGAGCGTCGTACGTAAAGCTGATTTATACATGCTTCACGTCAACACATTAATATAGCTGCAGGTTTATGCTTCACAAGAACAACAGTAACATTTCGAGTTAAATGTCAGCAGCTGGAGTCTCACTGTCTATATGCGGAGGAAATACGATATGTTGCATCAAACAATTGATTTGCGATTTTCTTTCTATCTTTAATGTCGTAATGATTGCAACAATTCTCATATTTGTATCCATTAGTACATGCAATTGCAGAAAAGGTTTTATGTTTTAACATTAAACATATAAGAAATTATTACCAGACTGATGTTCCCACAATTAAACTTCCTGTTCGTTGATAACCGTGCGATGCTCGCAGACACGATAAAGGCCAGGCCGTGACGCATGTCCTCTTGTCAGTGACTAACTGGTGACTTGTGACTTCTATCTTCAGACTCGACAGGTGCTACGGGTTGGAATTGGTCACCATGTCCGCGAACACGTGGTGTCTCGTACTGAAATCAAGGTGAGACAATCGATTACTTTATGGCACTGACGCTGTAATGAACGATTGTCTGCCATATTGGCAGATGAAATGATTTTATCGCTCCAGTTATGGGCACTTAACTTATATCAATGAGTTATCAAACAGTTATTGTATTTCAGTAGCAATCTGTATTTGCCGTCCTCATCCCCATCTTCAAACGATGCTACAGTGGTCGTTATGAACCGGAACTGTGTGCTCTTGATACAACACTGGGACAGAAAGCAAACTGATTTTTGTTTGTTTGTTTGTTTGTTGTTTAACGCCGTATTCCAGCTACATGGCGGCGGTCTGTAAATAATCGATCTGGACCAGACAATCCAGTGATTGACATCATGAGCATCGATCCACCCAATTGGAAAACGATGACATGCATCAACAAAGTCAGCAAGCCTGACCACCCGATCCTGTAAGTCGCCTCTTACGACAAGCATAGTCTCCTTTTACGGCAAGCATGGAATGCTGACGACCTATTCTACCCCGGATGAAAACAAACTGATCAAAGGTACTCTATCAGGTTTAATGTCGCACACTCAGACGCTGAAATATTACAAACGGAACGTCGGAAAAGGAAAACCGACTCGAACACGTACACTTGTAAGGTGAGAAGACAAAAAGGAAGGCATTATGTCTGACGACGGAAAGCCATGGTCTGGAACTCACAGTCTGGTGGGAACCCGGCTGCTCTACTGCAGCTCTGTGGAGAATTCGGAAGGAGTTGTATCTTTCTGCTGTCCAAAGTGGGAGTTCTCACCTTTATGAAAATATCATGTTCTTGCAATTTTGAGATCCTATGATCCTATCCCCCAGCCAAATATAAGAAAATATGTATTTCGATATCTTGTCAACTTGTAAAGAGGAATGGGGTGCTTAAGTAGCAGTTTTAAAGTAAAATACCGCTATCGGCATTAACTGGACGACGCCACAATGCTGATTTAAGCTCAGTTTACAATACGATATCAATATCATCTACTATTTGTTTTGAACTGGTTCCTAGTGAGCATCAATGGAACAGGCGGGGAACAGGCCTTATAAGTGGCTTAGTTTGGAGATGCCGAAACCAGCATAACCACATTATTTACTGTGGTTAGAATGGATGATCTACAACCACTGTGAATGAAAACTCATGCTGACATTCCAGAAAATGATGGCTTTTTCAGGAAATGCTAATGTTTTACCCCTTCCCCCAAGCAGGCTTCGTGTTTACGTGTGTGTTCCGACACAATAGTATCAGGATGTATTCACACTGACTATTATTTCTCCTCGGAGAGGCATACGTGGGTACTTCCTGTGATTTTGGAAGGGCAGTAAGCATTATTATATATTTTATGGTGATTGGATGCTAAAAAGGTTTGAAATGTGTCATTTCATTGTACAGATTTTTATTTAATAAAATCTTCTACTTTTCTGTTGAATCAGAAGGTAGCCAAATTATACATGTTTCCCTATTGTTCCTGCAGAACACAAAATGCAACCAAAATAAGCAATGTATTAATATAGCTCGAATAAGAGAAGGTATTGGGTTAACGAGAAGATGTGAATGTATAACGAGGGCAACTATCAACTGAGGACTTTCGGTACTGACTCGACTAGTGTGGCTAATTCAAAGGCAACTGAACTATATCATAGCTAGAAGTGGCCTTACAGGCAAGTAAGCCACAGAATACACTGTTCTGGAGTGGGGTCCATTCCATGTTGGCATTCAGGCAGAGTTCACCTGTAGTTTCAACGGTGGCATTTAACCCTATCCCCATGGCATCACTGTGTGTCAGACAGAAATGTTACACTGTTAGACCATTAATTCCTCGGACGTTGATGCTTCATCACCACTACCAATGTCGCAATAGTTTTAGTTTAAACATACTTATACTCATGGAAGGGATTGGACACAAGTTATCACAACTTAGAACGCCCTCTTCCATAAATGTACATGTATGTATGCTTACAATTAATAAATCAAATGTCAGACAGGAAAGAAAGGAATAGAGAAACGTATGTACATTAACATGGCTCACTCACACCTTGTTGTTTTCCTTATATATGTATGGACATTCCTGGAAAGGTTTTCATTCAAATGACTACGTAAAACTGCATTGCCAACTAGCATCAAGTCAATATTTACATCACAAGAATCTTTCACAATTAACAATAGGGAGTGCATCAATTCGTTTCTAGCTGATTTGAAAACGGACATTCAATGTAGAAATGATATGAATATTCACATGGGCTGCACATGTAACAGTATATGCATAACAGTAAGCATAGCACCGGGTCCAGGTATGTGTGCCCTGGGGCACCAGCTAGCATTCGTCGACGCACTTTGTATTCCTGGGAATATAAGAACGTCATGGGTAGGTGTTTTCGTGTGCCGGGGAATAACCATCGGGTTTTTAAATAACAAGCAGCCTGAAATTACTTTTGATAAAAAAGCAATGTAAATTTGGACCATTATGGTGATCATCTGAAGTAGACACATTTACCTAGTGGTACAAAGTTCAAATAAAGGACTAAAACTTTCCTGATATAATTATAAGAAATCTATTCCATTGTACGACACTATATTATAAGTATGTCTTATCAAATAGTGATGATACCAAGTGCTTGCGAAAAGGTGAGCATATCCTGTTTCACCCTCACAAATACTTGCAAAGTCAAGTCAACCGTTCCCCTGAACCAACACGGTGACAAATGGTGCAATTCAATTTAGGGAATTGCATCAGAACTAATTGTTGTCACTGATGGGTCACATTTGGATATTTCTACCTTAAAACTCTCCGAAATCGTTACTAAGACCTTCAATGTTGTAACCCTGATCAAACAACTTTTGCGCAATATTCTATAGGAGGAGCAATATCAATTTAACTTATGAAATGCAGGCACCAAGGCTTGAGCAGCTGTGATATTGTTCCACAAAAAAAGAAAACTGGATAATTGGAAAGTTGAAGTCACCCTTTATTGTCTTGTAGAGAGAATTTAATCACTCAGGATCTTTATACATAGGCCTAAATATGAAACAGATGACGTTCCTACTGGTCTCCTTTATTTGTAGTTCAGGTTGGTAAAATCAGCTAAAGGCACGTGGCTAGTTAACCATTTTTAAACGATGCAAGATCATTAACATACCTTAAGCTTACGTAAAACTTCTTGACAAAGTCCCGTTTTGACTTTGCCAATCCGCGCAGAAGTTCCTATTCATAAGGTAGAAGAAACAGATCAACAAGGAGGGGAGGGACATATCAAATTGTATTGATACAAAATATATGAAACAATAACAGCAATATGTCTCACTGCAGCCTGACATTTTATTTTTTATGTGCGTAGGCACACGGCTATTCTTCTGCAAGGAAGTTCATCATATAAAGGTCAGAGGATGATTCAAACATATTTGCTGGCTTCACGTTCCATAATCAGACAGTGTTCAATATGTATGTGTATTAAATGGCAGAAATGCTATAAATCTACCTGTGTTATATCACAAGTATCATAATCATAAGAGGGAGAGTATCGCTTGAAACATTAGACTTACTGGTACTCCATTTAAGGTTATTCTTAGCCTACCTGTGTGTCAGCATCATAGGAAAGATGAATATTAACGATCGCGGTGTCTCCAGTGTAGCTCTCAGGAAATACGTCTTTGTGAGCCAAGCCTTTGAGAACATACGTGGAAGGGCTTCTCGTGCCGTGATATCACATAGGTCAGAACAAGACATATATTACTCCCTGTGCGTATACTCTTGACTACAATACAAATATAGTATTATTTATTTACTGTCATTTGATCTTTTAGTTGAACTTCTTACTTTATGGGTTATTTGGAGGCATCGTTGCAGCTATGTAACAACTTTAACATGATGGGCAAGTATTAGTCGTTGGAAGCACAAGACGAAGTAAACTCTATGATTGTCGAGTATCGTACCTTCGTGAGAAGGAGTGCACCCCAGGGCTGTCGAGTATCTGTAACGAGAAGGAGTGCACCTCTTGGTTGTCGAATATCTTCCCTGCCTGAGAAGGAGTGCATTCCACGGTTGTCGAGTCTCTTCCGTTCATGAGGAGAATTGGTTGATAGGCATTACTTAGAAGTTGACGGATGTAGATACAATGTATGGATAACAACTTCTTTAATACTGTAAAGTCGACGTTTCGGTATAGATCCTTATACAGTTGTCAAGCAAGACAGCTGCGTGTCTACTCTCTTCATGAGAAGGTCCGCACCCTGCGGGGCGCAGTATTACCACATACACAAATATTGTCAAACTGAATTCTTTTCAGTTTTTTTTATGGTTTTATACCATGGACCCCGTGCTAAAACTGCCGACTAAGTACATTGAAACATAAAATTAAGTGTAAAGTCTGGTGTAGATTCGTTGCTAATACTGCCGACACAATAACTTCAAACATGCAATCATATGTACATTTTCTAATTGCGTTTACTTTGTATTAAGGCAAGCAATTTATCATACAATTCCCACATCTGTTTAACCATACATTTTACCGTTCAAGAAACATCTATATCCCAGTATCGTCATCGCGCAAATCAATATACTGTTTCTGATTATAAACTCTTCGCCTTTGTTTCTTTTAATGACTCTAGGTTTAGTGACGTATTGCCACATTGGTGTATCACATTGCCATTAGGTCTTGCCTGGGAGACATTATGATGCTTGCTTGAAATTAAAACGAGATGTCAGCGTTTAAAGTCATATCATATATTGACATTTTCTGGTGTCAGTAACATGGTAATTGGCGTTTCACGTACACATGGACAGATATATTTACCACGCTTTTATTAGTTGCAATATATTGGTTCTAGGAAGGGTATTGTAGACTTAGAAACAAATAAATGAGACAAGAAATATGAACTAAAATGGTTTATTCATATACTGCAACATTTTGTTCTAGATTATATCGTTTCATTGTGTTTGCAAAAACCTGCGACGACAGATAAAAAAACTTTAATAAAAAATATTAACATATTCTAAAGTTTTTAGTTTTAGAAAAAGGTTGTTGAATCAAGAGTCGTATGACGCTCTTCGAAATCTTGGTAGAAAGAGCATGCTCAATTGTATCTCAAATGTTGTGAAATGTTAACACCAAAGGCTGGATCTGCTGGAATATTGCTCGACATGAAGGGGAAGTTTACCATTGGAATGTTGAAGTCACCCCTCTTGTCAAACAGTCATGTGGACAGTTTGTTGTTACTCTGAATCGTTATGCATAGATGTAAATATGAAACAGATGAGGCGATCTCACTAGTCGCCTTTATTTCTAGTTCAGGCTAGTACAATGAACAAAATTGATGAGTCACAAGCTGGATTCAGAGAAGAATATTGTACCGTGGACAACATATTTATATTACATTGGTTAATACAAAGATACCTTAATAATAAGGGTGGAAATTTTTATGTATTTTTTGTAGATTTTTCTAAAGCATTTGACTCTGTGCAAAGAATAAACTTTGGAATCTTTTTAAGACTCATGGATTAAGTTCTATAATGAATAAATTGTTATGTAGCATTTATGAAAGTCTGAGTTACATTTTCAAGTCATTTAGGAGTACGACAGGGTTGTATCTTAAGCCCGTTCCTGTTTTCCGTTTTCATCCATGAATTTGCAATGCAAATATATAATAATTGTTCCTATGGAATTTCACTTACACCTAGAAGAAATATAATTGTTTTTACTTTTGTTTGCAGACGATATTGCACTATTTTCATGTACTATTAAAGGTCTACAGTCACAAATTAATGAGTTAGAAAAGTATTGTGATGAATGGAAATTTAATATAAATAGAAATAAAACAAAAATTCTTGTATTTAAAAACGGCGGTAATTTATCCAAATATGAAAAATGGTACTATAAAGGTAACCAATTGGAGATTTTATAAATATTTAGGAGTGTATTTTACTAACCGTCTTTCATGGACATATCATGTAAGCCAAGCATCCTTACAAGCTCAAAAGGTATTCATTTGCATACAACGAAATGCATGTGGTCTAAACTTTGATCATAATACAAATTTTTGATGTAAAAATAAGTCCAATTTTATTGTATGGTGCAGAGATTTGGGGACTCTCAAAAGTAGATGCTATAGAAAAGATTCACTTGTATGCATGTAAGAAATATTTAGGTGTAAAAGTTAATACACCCGGGGTTATGGTTTATGGTGATTGTGGTCGCTATCCACTGTAAATCTTTGCATATATTAAAGTTATCAAATATTGGTTAAGAATTTTAAATATGCCTTTGTATTGATTCAAAAAAAAGTGTTATAATATGTTATTGTTGTTTGATTCAAATGGTAAAAGAAACTGGGCGACTGGTGTTAGAGAACTCTTATTTGAATCTGGTTTTGGTAATGTTTGGTATGATCAACGGGTCAATAATACTGCTGAGTTTATCCAGTCACTGAAACAAAGTCTAAAAGATATTTATTTACAATCATGGAATGTTTCAGTAACATTATCAATTAAACACTTTTATTATAAACTTTTTAAATCTTACATTTATAGAGAATGCTATCTCGTTGATATTACCATACACTCCCCACTCTAGAATCTATGTCTGTATTGCAGGGAATATAGACCAATGTCGAGAACATAGACCAATGTCCCCACTCTAGAATCCCTATCTGCATTGCAGGGAATATAGACCAATGTCCCCACCTCAAGAATCTGTGTCCCTGTTGCCGGGAACATAGACCAATGTCGTGAACAAAAAACAATGTCCCCACTCTCGAATCTGTGTCCCTGTTGCCGTGAATATAGACCAATGTCGTGAACAAAGACCAATGTCCCCACTCTAGAATCTATGTCTGTATTGGAGGGAATATACACCAATGTCGTGAACATAGACCAATGTCCCCACTCAAAAATCAGTGTCCCTGTTCCGGGAACATAGACCAATGTCGAGAACATAGACCAATGTCCCCACTCTAGAATCCAAGAATGCTCCCTTGATGAGGGGGCACGACCCTATTGCTTCTGTTCAGCAATATTTGTTTTCATTTTATCGAATTTTTGAATACAATCGAGATTGGCTCGTTTCAGTGTCTGCTGCTTGTACGCTGTCTGATCACTGATTCGTTATCATTATTTGGTACAGATTAAAATAAAAAAATGCAGCAAAGATAGTTGGGGTGATTCTTGCACAGTCAGGCGTGTTAGGCTCATCCTCAGCTCAGGGTCCTTGCCTCATCTACACGCAGCCCAGACAGCCTAGTCGAAATCACCAAGAACCTATCGGAAAATGTGCAGACTCCCCAACACTGTAGCCTTTTGCATTATCACGATTTTCAGAAGGACTGTATTCATGGCAACAAACCCGTGTACTCTCCACAAGTCAGACAACAGATTTTGGAGGTACCACTACTACTACTACTACAACTACTACTACTACTACGTTATTTATACTAACGCTCTACTTCTAACACTGATACTTACACTGATACTTATTTTTACGAAGTATCAGTAACACTTCTCTCCTCACGTGGTATCGGAAACACTTCTTACCTTACGTGGTATTGGGAACATTTACCTCCTTACGTGGTATCGGAAACACTTCTCACCTTACGTGGTATAGGAAACACTTCTCACCTTACGTGGTATAAGAAACACTTACCTCCTTACGTGGTATCAGAAACACTTACCTCCTTACGTGGTATTGGAAACACTTACCTCCTTACGTGGTATCGGAAACACTTCTCACCTTACGTGGTATCGGAAACACTTCTCACCTTACGTGGTATCAGAAACACTTCTCACCTTACGTGGTATCGGAAACACTTCTCACCTTACGTGGTATAAGAAACACTTACCTCCTTACGTGGTATCAGAAACACTTACCTCCTTACGTGGTATCGGAAACACTTCTCACCTTACGTGGTATTAGAAACACTTACCTCCTTACGTGGTATCGGAAACACTTCTCACCTTACGTGGTATCGGAAACACTTCTCACCTTACGTGGTATTGGAAACACTTACCTCCTTACGTGGTATCGGAAACACTTCTCACCTTACGTGGTATCGGAAACACTTCTCACCTTACGTGGTATTGGAAACACTTACCTCCTTACGTGGTATCAGAAACACTTACCTCCTTACGTGGTATTGGAAACACTTACCTCCTTACGTGGCATTGGAAACACTTCTCACCTTACGTGGTATCGGAAACACTTCTCACCTTACGTGGTATCAGAAACACTTCTCACCTTACGTGGTATCGGAAACACTTCTCACCTTACGTGGTATAAGAAACACTTACCTCCTTACGTGGTATCAGAAACACTTACCTCCTTACGTGGTATCGGAAACACTTCTCACCTTACGTGGTATCGGAAACACTTCTCACCTTACGTGGTATCGGAAACACTTCTCACCTTACGTGGTATTGGAAACACTTACCTCCTTACTAGGTATCAGAAACACTTACCTCCTTACGTGGTATTGGAAACACTTACCTCCTTACGTGGTATTGGAAACACTTCTCACCTTACGTGGTATCGGAAACACTTCTCACCTTACGTGGTATCAGAAACACTTCTCACCTTACGTGGTATCGGAAACACTTCTCACCTTACGTGGTATAAGAAACACTTACCTCCTTACGTGGTATCAGAAACACTTACCTCCTTACGTGGTATCGGAAACACTTCTCACCTTACGTGGTATTAGAAACACTTACCTCCTTACGTGTTATCGGAAACACTTCTCACCTTACGTGGTATCGGAAACACTTCTCACCTTACGTGGTGTTGGAAACACTTACCTCCTTACGTGGTATCGGAAACACTTCTCACCTTACGTGGTATCGGAAACACTTCTCACCTTACGTGGTATAAGAAACACTTACCTCCTTACGTGGTATCAGAAACACTTACCTCCTACCGTGGTATCAGAAACACTTCTCACCTTACGTGGTATCGGAAACACTTCTCACCTTACGTGGTATTGGAAACACTTCTCACCTTACGTGGTATTTGAAACACTTCACACCTTACGTGGTATTGGAAACACTTACCTCCTTACGTGGTATTGGAAACACTTCTCACCTTACGTGGTATTGAAAACACTTACCTCCTTACGTAGTATTGGAAACACTTACCTCCTTACGTGGTATTGGAAACACTTCTCACCTTACGTGGTATTAGAAACACTTACCTCCTTACGTGGTATTAGAAACACTTACCTCCTTACATGGTATTGGAAACACTTACCTCCTTACATGGTATTGGAAACACTTCTCACCTTACGTGGTATTGGTGACTTGGGTTTATGTTCTCGACATTGGTCTATATTCCCTGCAATACAGATAGGGATTTAAGAGTAGGGACATTGGTCTGTATTCACAACATTGGTCTATATTCCCTGCAATGCAGACATAGATTCTAGAGTGGGTACATTGGTCTTTGTTCACGACATTGGTCTATATTCACGGGAACAGGGACACAGATTCTAGAGTAGGGACATTGGTCTATGTTTATGACATTGTTCTATATTCACTGCATTACTGACATAGATTCTAGAGTTGGGACACTGGTCTATATTCCCTGCAATACAGATAGGGATTTAAGAGTAGGGACATTGGTCTGTGTTCACAACATTGGTCTATATTCCCTGCAATGCAAACATAGATTCTGGGGTGGGTACATTGGTCTTTGTTCACGACATTGGTCTATATTCACGGGAACAGGGACACAGATTCTAGAGTAGGGACATTGGTCTATGTTTATGACATTGTTCTATATTCACTGCATTACTGACATAGATTCTAGAGTAGGGACATTGGTCTATATTCACGACATTGGTCTATATTCCCTGCAAAAAAGATAGGGATTCTATGGTAGGGACATTTGACTATGTTCACGACATTGGTCTATATTCCCTGCAATTCAGACATAGATTCTAGAGTGGGGACATTGGTCTCTATTCCCGGCAACAGGGACACAGAATCTAGAGTTGGGACATTGGTCTTTGCTCACGACATTGGTCTATATTCCCGGCAACAGGGACACAGAATCTACAGTAGGGACAGTGGTCTATGTTAACGACATTGGTCTTTATTCCCTGCATTACTGACATAGATTCTAGAGTGGGGACAATGGTCTATGTTCACGAAATTGGTCTATATTCCAGACAACAGGGACACAGAATCTAGAGTGGGGACATTGGTCTGTGTTCACGACGTTGGTCTTTATTCCCTGCATTACTGACATAGATTCTAGAGTGGGGACATTGGTCTTTGTTCACGACATTGGTCTATATTCCCGGCAACAGGGACACAGAATCTAGAGTAGGGACAGTGGTCTGTGTTCACGACATTGGTCTATATTCCCTGCCATACAGACATAGATTCTAGAGTGGGGACAATGGTCTATGTTCACGACATTGGTCTCTATTCCCGGCAACAGGGACACAGAATCTAGAGTGGGGACATTTGACTATGTTCACGACATTGGTCTATATTCCCTGCCATACAGACATAGATTCTAGATTTGGGACAATGGTCTATGTTTACGACATTGGTCTATATTCCCGGCAACAGGGACACAGAATCTAGAGTGGGGACATTGGTCTGTGTTCACGACATTGGTCTTTATTCCCTGCATTACTGACATAGATTCTAGAGTGGGGGCATTGGTCCTTGTTCACGACATTGGTCTCTATTCCCTGCAATGCAGATAGGGATTCTAGTGTGGGGGCATTGGTCTATATTCACGGCAACAGGGACACAGAATCTACAGTTGGGACAGTGGTCTATGTTCACGACATTGGTCTATATTCCCTGCCATACAGACATAGATTCTAGATTTGGGACAATGGTCTATGTTTACGACATTGGTCTCTATTCCCGGCAACAGGGACACAGAATCTAGAGTGGGGACATTTGACTATGTTCACGACATTGGTCTATATTCCCTGCCATACAGACATAGATTCTAGATTTGGGACAATGGTCTATGTTTACGACATTGGTCTATATTCCCGGCAACAGGGACACAGAATCTAGAGTGGGGACATTTGACTATGTTCACGACATTGGTCTATATTCCCTGCCATACAGACATAGATTCTAGAGTAGGGACATTGGTCTGTGTTCACGACATTGGTCTATATTCCCGGCAACAGGGACACAGAATCTACAGTAGGGACAGTGGTCTATATTCCCTGCAATGCAGATAGGGATTCTAGGGTAGGGACATTGGACTATGTTCACGACATTGGTCTATATTCACGGCAATGCATACATGGATTCTAGAGTAGGGACATTGGTCTATGTTCTCGACATTGGTCTATATTCCAGACGACAGGGACACAGATTCTAGAGTGGGGTCAGTGTTCTATATTCCCGGCAACACAAATAACGCCTAGAATTGGGACATGATATAGTAATATTATATATTTAATTATAATATATTTCCCATAGAACGCAACTGATGTACGAATTTTCGAAATACCACCTTTTTATCCTGAGCTATATTTTCTCCGCGACACATAAAGCGTATGATATAAAGCAGGACACCGGCCTGTCTTCTGTACCCGGTCTTTACTATCAACACTACAACAACAGTCGATACATTGTCACAACAGGTTTCATCTCTGGTCGATAACCCCGACCATCATTACATGGTAATTACTGGCGGTGTTGAGACAAGACCCCAATAACAACCCCGACCCTGAATACATGACATATCTCAGCTTGAAGCAGCACGTTACAGACATGATACAATACAACATGAAAAAAATATATAACAGACAGGATACAATGCAATATGATACAATATATTACAGACATGATACAATAGTGGGTGAGTGAGTATGGTTTTACGCCGCTTTTAGCAATATTCAAGCAATATCACGGCGGGGGACACCAGAAATGGGCTTCACACATTGTACCCATGTCGGAAATCGAACCCGGGTCTTCGGCGTGACGAGCAAACGCTTTAACCACCAGGCTACCCGACCGCCCCCATGATACAATATATTACAGGCCCAATACAATGCATTGCAGACATGAAACAATATATATTTTAGACATAATGCAATATGTTACAGACATAATACAATATACTACAGATATAATACAATATATTAGAGATATAATACAATGCATTGCAGACATAAAACACTAACTAAATTGCAAACATAATACAATATATTACAGACATAATGCAATATATTACAGACATAACACAATATAATACAGGCAAGCAATATATTACAGACATAGTACAATATATAACAGACACAATACAATATATTACAGACATGATACAATGCATTGCAGACATGATACAATATATTTACAGACATAATAGAATATATTACATACATAATTCAATATATATTACATACATAGTACAATGCATTGCAGACATGATACAATATATTACAGACATCATACAATGCATTGCATACATGATACAATGCATTGCAGACATGATACAATATATTTACAGACATAATAGAATATATTACATACATAATTCAATATATTACAGACATAATTCAATATATTACAGACATAACACAATGCATTGCAGACATAATACAATATGTTACAGATATAATACAATGCATTGCAGATATTATAGAATGCGTTACAGACATAATAGAATGCATCGCGCACATAATACAATATATTACAGGAACAATACAATGCATTGCAGACATAATACAACATATTAGTCATAATACAATGAATTGCAGACATAATACAATATATTACAGTCATAATACAATGCATTGCAGACATACTACAATATATTACAGACACAATACAATGCATTGCAGACATAATACAATATATTACAGACATAATGCAATGCATTGCAGACATAATACGATGTATTACAGACTTAAGACAATATATTACAGACATGATACAATGCATTACAAACATTACAATGCGTTACAGACATAATACAAAATATTGCAGACATAATACAATCTGTTATAGACATAATACAATGCGATTACAGACATGATACAATGCGTTACAGAGATTGTGCTGCTGCTTCCTAATGATGCATCTCTAGACCAAGATAACGATTACATGTGTGATGTTTTACTGAGGCAAGTTATGTCGCCTTGTGAAGACTATGGCCTTGTTATTGCTTTCGACAACACAGGACTAAACTTCCTTCAGCGTTCTATGCTCCAGCAGTCTGGGGCCAGACGCAAAGATCACTCGGTTAAAAGTGTTTGGTCTAACAAATCAACACTAAAGACTCGTGAAGCCTGGCTGCAGGGCTGAGCTTGTAATCAAGAATATAGCATCTGAAAACAATGGATGGCAGAGTTGGCACTCACATCATATGAGATGTGTTCCTACAATGTCTGTATCTATTTACTTGTGCACAAAGCGGGATCCTTTCATTACTCGTGTTGTCCGTCAGAGTCAAAACTTCGTTAAGGAACGGAAGCAGATGCTACAAATAATAACACACACAGGCATTGGAGCATCTCTTCCACTGAACAACAAATACACCCTTTTAAGGACGCTTTCTAGCTGAATAACATACAGGCATTGGGGGATCTGTCTTACTGAAAAAAAATAGGCATTGAATGATCTCTCTTACTGAACAAAAATATAGGCATTGAAGGATCTCTGCTACTGAACAACAAATACACCCCTTTAAGGACGCTTTCTTACTGAATAACATACAGGCATTGGGGGATCTCTCTTACTGAACAAAAATACATGTATAGGCATTGAAGGATCTCTGCTACTGAACAACAAATACACCCCTTAAAGGACGCTTTCTTACTGAATAACATACAGGCATTGGGGGATCTCTCTTACTGAACAAAAATACATGTATAGGCATTGAAGGATCTCTGCTACTGAACAACAAATACACCCCTTAAAGGACGCTTTCTTACTGAATAACATACAGGCATTGGGGGATCTCTCTTACTGAACAAAAATATAGGCATTGAAGGATCTCTGCTACTGAACAACAAATACACCCCTTTACGGACGCTTTCTTACTGAATAACATACAGGCATTGGGGGATCTCTCTTACTGAACAAAAATATAGACATTGGAGGATCTCTCCTACTGAACAATCCGTTGGTTTGTGTTTTCTCATACCCAGGATTCCGTGCGTTCTGTACTCGCCATATACTGAATATTCTTTCCACAACCATAGGAAGCGGTCCCATTGTATCAAAAACATGCGTTTATGAATCACTATAAAATAGGTGAGTGTATCCTTCCCAATCGGTGGCACTAGTCACAAACACATGTAAAGGCAAGTCAACCCCATTGATCCAGGGGATACTGTTCCATTGAAATTGTCCGGGTGAACAAGTGTCCGGAGTAGCTGATCATGGCACGCAAACAATCATTAATCCAGACGTTGTCCACCTGGTTTCAACAACAGTAACACTGGTTTCAGATGTCCTCTACAGAGAAAGACTTACACCGGATGATATATACCTATTCACACAACCCCTATATTCAAATTTGAAGAAACAGCCATATAATATATGTAATCAGTCAAGAAAACAAAGAGAATTATCTCACTAATACTATATTGAAAATATTGACCACATAAAACAATGGGCATTCCAGCCAGCTAAGAATATATGTCGTAATTCCTGCAAATTCAGTGTGTTGTCTATGAGAGTACACAGTCATTTAGACATGGCATTGTTTCAATAAATACATTAAATTAATCTACGGCAATCTTTGCAATACAATGTCAACATGAACTACAACATATTTCAGAGATCGACAGTTTCATATTAATGAGTTTGGAATTGCTGCAGGATCCGCTGCAATGTGTACCTCGATTTCTGTCACAATGTCTGCATCATAAAAATAGTCACCGTCTGTGAATAAGAGCAAATGCGGCGTAAAGACAATATTAATTCACATAGTGAAATAGCGCAAGCTGGTGGTCAGTGTTCTTCATCACCCCCTGACTTTGCTGCATGTGACGGCGAAATGTAGACAAACCAACCTCGCACAGTGGGAAATGACAGACGTGTCGGGAATCTGAGCGACCGTGTAGACGGCGGTTGTTATTGGCATTACGTTGTTGGTGATGAGAACTCAGAGGAGGGGATCACGGTACTGCAGGATGTGGATCGAATCTTTTATGTTAACCATCTAATCATGATGGGAAATTACGAGTCAAGTAGCGCCGTCACTTCTCGTGAACACAGTACATGCCTCTAAGCCAAATGGAAGCTCCCTCGGCGGATATCGAGGCTGGTTAGTCTCTGGCGTTGGCGTTTCATGTTGATATTTAAAGGAGTATTCGACAATACAGTCAGTTTGAAGTGCATAAACAAGAATTACCCTTGATATTTGACACGCAATATTGATTACATCTTGCTGCAACATCTGTATACCTGTGAATACGTATTTGATGTTGGTATTTCTAGCGAGATACTCCTTACTCTTTCTGATCAAATCAACAGAGCTATTTCTATTTTGACGACTGTCATGTTAGTTAATTTGAGAAGAATGGCAATAGATTTTCTTTTGACATTCTCTAATCAGGAATTATTTGCTTGCATTAATCTCCGATTTTCTAAGCACTTTATCATTAACAGGAGCCGTTATTAGTCAGTGACATTTAGTTCCAGTTTCGACTGGATCTGGTTCCAACTGTCGTCAATCGGTAGTCACAGCAACGCTCTACTTTCACCAAACTTTTTAGGTTAGGGCGATAAGGAGAAGGTTTTATCGGTTACCAGCCATACACACGATCTACAAACATGTTGTATTTAGAAGCAAAACATACTGTGTTCTCCATGGAGATCTAGGTCACAAGTAGATGTAACAGGAGCTAACCTCAATTTGGAACCGAAAACGTCGCCTGAGTTGAAATGTTAGAGCGTGGCTACACTCTCAATATATGTATATATATATATATCCTGTTATGCACTCCGTTTATGTATACTAGTATATTGTGTTATATACTCCACGTATGTATATATATCGTGTTATACACTCCATGTATGTAAAAATATCGTGTCATACATATCAGCGGGTAAGATATCATGCCGGTTTGCATGTCTGTGAGTGACACTTCATGCCGGTTTGCCTGTCGTTGCGTGAAATACCATACCAGTTCACCTAACTTTGAGTGACATACCATGCCATTCCGCCTGTTTGTGGGTAACAGATCATGCCGGTTTGCCTGTCTGTGAGTGAGATATCATGCCGGTTTGCCTGTTTTCGAGTGAGATACCATGCCGGTTTGCCTGTCTTTGAGTGAGATACCATGCCGGTTTGCCTGTTTTTGAGTGAGATACCATGCCGGTTTGCCTGTTTTTGAGTAAGATACCATGCCGGTTTGCCTGTCTGTGGGTAAGATATCATGCCAGTTTGCCTGTCTGTGGGTAAGATACCATGCCCGTTTGCCTGTCTGTGGGTAAGATACCATGCCGGTTTGCCTGTCTGTGGGTAAGATACCATTCCAGTTTGCCTGTCTGTGGGTAAGATATCATGCCAGTTTGCCTGTCTGTGGGTAAGATATCATGCCAGTTTGGCTGTCTGTGGGTAAGATATCATGCCGGTTTGCCTGTCTGTGGGTAAGATATCATGCCGGTTTGCCTGTCTGTGGGTAAGATATCATGCCAGTTTGCCTGTCTGTGGGTAAGATACCCTGCCGGTTTGTCTGTCTGTGGGTAAGATACCATGCCGGTTTGCCTGTCTGTGGGTAAGATATCATGCCGGTTTGCCTGTCTGTGGGTAAGATACCATGCCGGTTTGTCTGTCTGTGGGTAAGATATCATGCCGGTTTGTCTGTCTGTGGGTAAGATACCATGCCGGTTTGTCTGTCTGTGGGTAAGATACCATGCCGGTTTGCCTGTCTGTGGGGAAGATACCATGCCGGTTTGCCTGTCTGTGAGTAAGATACCATGCCGGTTTGCCTGTCTGTGGGTAAGATACCATGCCGGTTTGCCTGTTTTTGAGTGAGATACCATGCCGGTTTGCCTGTCTGTGGCTAAGATACCATTCCAGTTTGCCTGTCTGTGGGTAAGATATCATGTCAGTTTGCCTGTCTGTGGGTAAGATATCATGCCAGTTTGGCTGTCTGTGGGTAAGATATCATGCCGGTTTGCCTGTCTGTGGGTAAGATACCATGCCGGTTTGCCTGCCTGTAGGGAAGATATCATGCCAGTTTGCCTGTCTGTGGGTAAGATACCATGCCGGTTTGCCTGCCTGTAGGGAAGATATCATGCCGGTTTGCCTGTCTGTGGGTAAGATACCATGCCGGTTTGCCTGTCTGTGGGTAAGATATCATGTCGGTTTGTCTGTCTGTGGGTAAGATATCATGCCGGTTTGCCTGTCTGTGGGTAAGATACCATGCCCGTTTGCCTGTCTGTGGGTAAGATATCATGCCGGTTTGCCTGTCTGTGGGTAAGATACCATGCCGGTTTGCCTGCCTGTAGGGAAGATATCATGCCGGTTTGCCTGTCTGTGGGTAAGATATCATGCCGGTTTGTCTGTCTGTGGGTAAGATATCATGCCGGTTTGTCTGTCTGTGGGTAAGATATCATGCCAGTTTGCCTGTCTGTGGGTAAGATATCATGCCGGTTTGTCTGTCTGTGGGTAAGATATCATGCCCGTTTGCCTGTCTGTGGGTAAGATATCATGTCGGTTTGCCTGCCTGTAGGGAAGATATCATGCCGGTTTGCCTGTCTGTGGGTAAGATATCATGCCGGTTTGTCTGTCTGTGGGTAAGATATCATGCCCGTTTGCCTGTCTGTGGGTAAGATATCATGCCGGTTTGTCTGTCTGTGGGTAAGATACCATGCCGGTTTGTCTGTCTGTGGGTAAGATACCATGCCGGTTTGTCTGTCTGTGGGTAAGATACCATGCCGGTTTGCCTGTCTGTGGGGAAGATACCATGCCGGTTTGCCTGTCTGTGGGTAAGATACCATGCCGGTTTGCCTGTCTGTGGGTAAGATATCATGCCGGTTTGCCTGTCTGTGGGTAAGATATCATGCCAGTTTGCCTGTCTGTGGGTAAGATATCATGCCGGTTTGTCTGTCCTTGGTTGAGAGACCCTGCCATCAATGCCGATTCGCCTGTTGGAAATGTGGGACTGTGTCAGTTCGCTTGCTTGGAGTGAGAGACTGTGCCGGTCTTTGGGTGAGATACCATGCCGGTTTGCCTGTTTTTGAGTGAGATACCATGCCGGTTTGCCTGTCTTTGAGTGAGATACCACGCCGGACTACCTGTCTTTGAGTGAGATACCATGCCGGTTTGCCGGTTTTTGAGTGAGATACCATGCCGGTTTGCCTGTTTTTGAGTGAGATACAATGCCGGTTTGCCTGTCTGTGGCTAAGATATCATGCCGGTTTGCCTGTTTTTGAGTGAGATACCATGCCGGTTTGCCTGTTTTTGAGTGAGATACCATGCCGCTTTGCCTGTCTTTGAGTGAGATACCATGTCGGTTTGCCTGTCTTTGAGTGAGATACCATGCCGGTTTGCCTGTCTGTGGGTAAGTTACCATGCCGGTTTTGCCTGTATGTGGCTAAGATATCATGCCAGTGTGCCTGTTTTTGACTGAGATACCATGCCGGTTTGCCTGTGTTAGCCTGTCTGTAAGTGAGACACCAAAATGCATACTCTTCTGCAGTAGAAGAGGGGTCATGCCGGTTCGCCTGTTGGAAATGTGACTCTGTGTCGGTTCGCCTGTTTGAATTGGGGGGCTGTGCCGGTTCACCTATCTCCAATGGATGACGAAGTACCATGTCCTGGAAACCAAATGTGTGTTAAAGTATGACAGTTGGGATTGTCTGAGGGCTGTGACGGCCGTGTGGACGATACATGCCCTGGCTTGAGTTTTGACCTGACGTTTTAGGTGTTTCAGGTCCCTGTGATAAGGTCTGATCATATGATGCTATCTTGCCGTCTCTCCGCCAGTGAGGGACTACCACGCAGCCTGGCACCTGCCTTCTGAATGTATGTGACCTGGCCACCCCAGGCGCCTCAGGTTACCATGTGTGTTTGAGCTGTAGTGTTGGAATAAAACATCAATGAAGTAGCTTTTGTTCGTGGATTGATTCCTTGTTTCTGCAGGAAAAACTGATATAGGTAGCTTCTGATAATTGTGTGAAAAACAGGACAAAAACCCACGTAAGCCATGATACAGGCGTAATTTATAATGGCATTGATTGAATATGATTAGAACAAACATTAATCAGCCAACATGTCTAAAGATTTTTATTTTCCTTAAAAAACATACGTGTAGACACGTAGTCTAGGCATTGTAAAAAGCTTGATGATCATTACATAAAGATCCACTCGTTAGTTTCAGTTTTTTTTGTATATGATTTCTCTCAGTGTCTTAAGCTTGATAAGTGATGACCGTTCACCGAGGGGAGTTAAAAGGTAGTGCAGAGGAGGCCGTACACCGAGGGAGTTAGAAGTCAGTGCAGTCATAGTCGTACGCTGGGGGAGATCATGGATGGAAGTTAAAATTAGTGCAGAGGAGGCCGTACATCGAGGGGGAGTTAGATGTCAGTGAAGAGGTGGCCGTACATCGAGGGGAGTTAGATGTCAGTGAAGAGGTGGCCGTACATCGAGGGGAGTTAGAAGTCAGTGAATAGGTGGCGGTACATCGAGGGGAGTTAGATGTCAGTGAAGAGGTGGCCGTACATCGAGGGGAGTTAGAAGTCAGTGAATAGGTGGCGGTACATCGAGGGGAGTTAGATGTCAGTGAAGAGGTGGCCGTACATCGAGGGGAGTTAGAAGTCAGTGAATAGGTGGCGGTACATCGAGGGGAGTTAGATGTCAGTGAATAGGTGGCCGTACATCGAGGGGAGTTAGAAGTCAGTGAATAGGTGGCGGTACATCGAGGGGAGTTAGATGTTAGTGAATAGGTGGCCGTACATCGAGGGGAGTTAGATGTCAGTGAAGAGGTGGCCGTACATCGAGGGGAGTTAGAAGTCAGTGAATAGGTGGCGGTACATCGAGGGGAGTTAGATGTCAGTGAAGAGGTGGCCGTACATCGAGGGGAGTTAGAAGTCAGTGAAGAGGTGGCCGTACATCGAGGGGAGTTAGAAGTCAGTGAAGAGGTGGCCGTACATCGAGGGGAGTTAGAAGTCAGTGAATAGGTGGCGGTACATCGAGAGGAGTTAGATGTCAGTGAAGAGGTGGCCGTACATCGAGGGGAGTTAGAAGTCAGTGAAGAGGTGGCCGTACATCGAGGGGAGTTAGAAATCAGTGAATAGGTGGCGGTACATCGAGGGGAGTTAGATGTCAGTGAAGAGGTGGCCGTACATCGAGGGGAGTTAGAAATCAGTGAATAGGTGGCGGTTCATCGAGGGGAGTTAGATGTCAGTGAAGAGGTGGCCGTACATCGAGGGGAGTTAGAAGTCAGTGAATAGGTGGCGGTACATCGAGGGGAGTTAGATGTTAGTGAATAGGTGGCCGTACATCGAGGGGAGTTAGAAGTCAGTGAAGAGGTGGCCGTACATCGAGGGGAGTTAGAAGTCAGTGAAGAGGTGGCCGTACATCGAGGGGAGTTAGAAGTCAGTGAATAGGTGGTGGTACATCGTGGGGAGTTAGATGTCAGTGAAGAGGTGGCCGTACATCGAGGGGAGTTAGAAGTCAGTGAAGAGGTGGCCGTACATCGAGGGGAGTTAGAAGCCAGTGAATATGTGGCCGTTCTTCGAGGGGAGATAGCGGTCAGTGAAGAGGTGGCCGTACATCGAGGGGAGTTAGAAGTCAGTGCAGAGGTGGCCTTTCATCGAGGGGAGTTAGAAGTCAGTGAATAGGTGGCTGTACTTCGAGGGGAGATAGCAGTCAGTGAATAGGTGGCCGTACATCGAGGGGAGTTAGATGTCAGTGAATAGGTGGCCGTACTTCGAGGGGAGATAGCAGTCAGTGAATAGGTGGCCGTACTTCGAGGGGAGTTAGAAGTCAGCGAATAGGTGGCCGTACATCGAGGGGAGTTAGAAGTCAGTGAAGAGGTGGCCGTACATAGAGGGGAGTTAGAAGTCAGTGAAGAGGTGGCCGTACATCGAGGGGAGTTAGAAGTCAGTGAAGAGGTGGCCGTACATCGAGGGGAGTTAGAAGTCAGTGCAGAGGTGACCGTACATCGAGGGGAGTAAGAAGTCAGTGCAGAGGTGGCCGTACATCGAGGGAGGAAGAAGTGAGTGAACTAGATTTCCCACCCTTCTCAGAAGACAAACATATGTCAGTTCTCGTGGAACTGTACACGAAAAACATGATTTGTTCAATGTGCGTTTGGAGATAATGATGCATATGTGAATTGAACAGACTATTTTAATACAAAACCTACATTGTACTGTCAAAGTGATTTGGACAACATACAATCTGGAGGCAAGGGGCTGGAAATTATGGACATACTAGCATTTTTTTTACATAAGCCAGTCTATATTATTTTAATAAAATCGTAAAATGGAAATGCTTCCTACAAAGAACGATACGCGTATACTTTAGAAAATACAGTATTTACATAATAAAGTGGTGCTGGCCATAAGGCCTCGAGGTTTTCAACGGACGACTTCCAGGCGACACATGAGGGAAAAAGCCAGATAACATATTGCCAAACACTTGATATAGACTCCAGGAACTCACGCTTGTGAGAGTACGCATGTGTATATATATATATTTCAGTGTGCGTGTGTGTGTGTAGGTGAGCGCGTGCGTGTGTATGTGTGTGCGCATGTGTGTGTATGTGTGCGTTTGTGTGTATGTGTGTGAATATGTGCGTTTTTATTTATGTGTGTGCTTGTATGAGTGTGTACACGTGTTGGTGTGTATGTGTGCGCGCGTGTGTAAACCGGTTGAAGGTAAATACAATGACTATCAAGTGGTATTTCAATGTATAGATGGAGTATTGTTTTGTCATCCTTAAAGTTAAGTTAGACCTAGCGTATTCGCGTACAGACTTCAGAGAATATTCCAGCAGTTGCCCAAATGCTTCACAATTTGTACCCGTGTTGGCAAAATCAAAACAAGGTGATGTGACCAAGATGTTTAACTTAAGCAGGTATATCAAAGAGCCAAAGCCCTTCCACTGACGTACCAACCTTAAGTTGTTTGATCAAAGTTACAACATTCAAGGCCTCAGTAAAGCTTTCACAAAGTAAATATATGGAGGACATTTCCAAATTTGACGCATCACGTAGTTCTTTCAGGGGAACAATTGACTTTGACTTTGCATGTGTTTGTGACGGGTGCCACTGGTTGGGCGGGATACGCTCGCCTTTTCGACACCTGGTATGATCCCTATTTGATAGTGATTCATAAACACATACTGATGATGTAGTCGGAATTTTACAATTGACTCTGCTTTTAGCAATATTGACACACGACAGCAGCACCTGACACGACAACTACAAAGGAAGTATATTGTATGTAGAGAAGCAGTAATTCATGTTCAAGAGTGAAAGACTGGAAGCTAATTGACCAGGCCTAGTTTCTCAAAGCGATCTTCATGTCACAATCTTAGTGGTCAATCCATGCCTACATGTTATGGAATTTACGATAATCTTAGCGACGATCGAGAGCCGTGTGTTTGATACCTTTTGACCTCTCCTGGTAACACACACAATGGATTGGCAATTATTTTCAAGCTTCTTTCCCAACCAGATGTTCTCCTCCAGCTACCCCTAGACAGCAGGACATGATGCTGTATCAATATTTCAACACTGACAATGTTGTTTTGTTCTTCGGTGATGCTACCAGTGCCCGACATCAGTAGCAAACTAATTAACAGAGCACCGGGAAATGTCAGCTTAAAGTTTACTTTCTTTGTATGATCATCTGCTCTCGAATACAGCCAGACACAACTGAGACAGGTGCTAATACATCGGTCCCATGAAGATTCAGGGTTATAATTGATCTTCAACAACCCATGCTTCTCGTAAGCGGCGATTAACGGGATCGGTTGGTCAGGCTCGGTGACTTGATTGATGCTTGTAGATGCGTAGATCGATGCTCATGATGTCAACCACTAGATTGTCTGGTCCATACTCGTTTATTTCGGACCGCCGTCATATAGCTGGAATATTGCTGTGCGGCGTTAAACAACAAACAAACAAGCTTATACATCGATCGATGCTCTTTTTATGTTTCTGCTCACCATATAATTTGTCTCAATGACTCCAGAAACCCCCCTTGCCGCTGCACTTAGAGCCGATGGCGTGCCAGGATTTGACGTTGTAATTAAATAGTTCAAATTAGTATGATATGAAGGCTAATGCAGATGATAACATCTGTCAAGACTTTGTATCGGGTGCATCTGGATACAATTAGATTTTAAGAACTTTGACGACGCAAAAGGGTCTGAAATCAATAACATTGCCAATAAATCCGAGCGAGTCATTACAGATTATTTCAACTCAATTAACAGTTGTAGCTTTTGCCATGGAACGAGTTCAGATTTGTTTGTGATACAATTTCATTTCTGTCTCAAAACCATTTATACGAGAAAAAACACGGACATTATACGCTTGAATTAGTTCCACGGTGTCGGCGTGTGTCAGAGGTGATTGCAGTGAGAACTCGGCACTGAACGCGGTCTCCTTGACATGTTGAAAGTGATCAATATCGATTGAGCAGGAGGTAAGAATGGATATGAACCTGATGTGTTAATGCTGGGCATGGACATTGTCAAGTAATGGTTTCAAGGGCACATATACTGAACCGCAAAAGAAACGTCACCATGGATAGATATATGAGAAACCTTATTTGTCCAAACACTGTAAACATACTTTGCGACATATTAAAAAGATGAAGCTTGGCAAAACTGATCATCAAGGTTGAAATTAAAGCGATACATTGAATGGATGAGGCGGTTGATGAAGGCCATAGGCACTTGAGCCCACACTCTGAGGAACGCCTGACGCAGTTCAGCTGCAGTTGTCGGCCTTGGTCGGACGTCATACAGCCGTCTTTGAATCTCGTCCCACAGGTGCTCAATGGGATTTAAATCGGGACTGAGGGCAGGCCCGTGCATGGTTCTGATGCCATTCTGCTGGAGGAAGTCTCTTGATGCTCTCGCAGTGTGGGCATGGGCGTTATCATGCTGAAACTCGTGGTTGCGGCGACATGCCAAATGAGGTATGGAGTGTGGTCTCAAGACTTGAACAATGTACAGAGCTGCTGTGACACCATTGCCTCTCCTTGGACTGATGATCTGGAAGACCACAGCGCCGACCCATTGGGCAAGACCAATTCCACTAAACACCATGATGCTTAGACCACCCCACGAGTCTCTCTTAACAACACTGCTGGTCAGTGGAGGTGTCTGCTCGTCAATCGTCGACGCACGGTGTCCGCACTAATGTGTCGCTGGTGAGTCCCCATGGTCTGTCAGGCAGTTTCCGCAGCAGTAACAAAGCGATCTTGAAGATGTTGTCGCACAATCTGTCGATCCTGACGTCTTCCACCACGAGGTCTTGAAATACACTGGCTACTTGCCGGGCGGTTTGTCCAGCTTGCAATCGTCCAAAGGCTTGGTGTCGCTGATTTCTTGTCAATCTTGGCATGTGATAGCAATGCAATAACGAATGAATGTTATCCGATCTGGGTGGATTTTTAGAGGGCAAGAAATGGGAGAACGCATGTGCATTTCAATTTGTACGGAACCCACGTACATAAGGTTACCATGGCCGTCGCCGTGATACGTTTATGCGATCGGTTTTATTGTCATCTGCTTTGTTTTTTTATCATCAAATTTCATTTGTCCGGACAAGGTAACTTTTAGAAACTTTGACAAAAATTACCCAGATATTTAAATGAAAACTTTTCATGCAATGTTACGTGGGGTGACGTTTCTTTTGCGGTTCAGTATATATTGTTGTTAGTCTTTGGCATGTAGAGGAGTGACTCATAAGTGTGTTCGTCCCCCCACCAGGAGCTATTCTATCATGAACCGCCATGCTTCCAATGATTTTAAATGCTATGCATTCAACAGGTGATAAAAATAATCTGTTGATTATGTGATAACTGTATAAACCATAAACAGCACTGCTGATGTTCTGTAGGCTGAAGATGTTCTGGAAAGAGTAGACGTCCTCTAGTTGTAGATGTTCCATTAACTGTAGAAGTAGAATAATCTGTCGATGTTCTATAAGCTGTAGAAGATGGTTTTTTTCATTTATATGCTGTAGGTGGGTTTTTTTAAAATGTATATGCCGTAGATGTTTTTTACGCTGTTTTTTTACGCGTCCGCCCGGAGAGCGGAAGGTCCGGGGTTTGTTCTCCGGCCGCGTCAGACCAAAAGACGTTAAAAGATTAAAAGAGGGTACAGGTAGTTACCCTGTCTGGCGCTGGGCATTAAGGGGCTGAAAGAAGGACTGGTCGGCTCGGAGCCAGATTACTGTATCAGAGTCGGGTACTCATGTTAAATTGCGGCATTGTATCTCTGTGGGCTAGCACTATGATATCGGCATTAGTCCGGACTAGTACAGGCAGACACTAACACTAACACACTAACACTAACACACACTAACACACTAACACACTAACACACAAATATAGAGTCGTTTATTACTTCAGTAATATAATGGTGTCGCTCATAAATGCATAGATTCTTAATATCTTGCATCCAAACAGAAAATATTTACCGAATTTACGCACAGCTTACGAAGGGGGCACGGGTGGCCCAGTCGTCTGAGGCGCCGCAATTCGCTGTGCAGAGTTGCGTCCCTTGGGCACGCCAGAAACCTATGATTGTGGATTCGAATCCCGGTTCGCCCCGATTATGTTTCTAAGTTCGTCAGCACCATACCCGTGCTCGTGGGTTTCACCGAAGTGGTAAACGTCTCAGACCTGCATCACTTGGGGCTTTCTTCCCACATTAAGCTGACACGCCGTGATATAACTGTAATACTGTTAAAAGCGGCGTTAACCTCAACTCACTCACTCACTCACAGCTTATGAAGAGTCAGTTGGGCAATATTCTGCCTTGGACGTTGTGTTAATTTGGATATATTCATCTTAATGAGAACTTGATGACATCAGCGAAGGCGGTCAGCGACACCGACCCCTTATTTACCGTTGACTGTCTTGATACTGCTAACGTCGTCATCCTCTCTGGCATACTCAACCAATGACGGCACAATTGTATTTTAAATACTCCTACATCTTGAACACCCTGTGTCAACCATTATCTGAGTACTGAATCAATAATCAACAGACGGGAGATGTGATGTCAGCATGTGGTTATACCCAGACTGGCCAGGACACACCATCAAGTGTATGAGGACCTACACACGGGAGATGTGATGTCAGCAGGTCGTTATACACTGACTGGCCGGGACACACCATCAAGTGTATGAGGACCTACACACGGGAGATGTGATGTCAGCATGTCGTTATACACTGACTGACTGGGACACACCATCAAGTGTATGAGGACCTACACACGGGAGATGTGATGTCAGCATGTCGTTATACACTGACTGGCCGGGACACACCATCAAGTGTATGAGGACCTACACACGGGAGATGTGATGTCAGCATGTCGTTATACACTGACTGACTGGGACAACCATCAAGTGTATGAGGACCTACACACGGGAGATGTGATGTCAGCATGTCGTTATACACTGACTGACTGGGACAACCATCAAGTGTATGAGGACCCACACACGGGAGATGTGATGTCAGCATGTCGTTATACACTGACTGACTGGGACACACCATCAAGTGTATGAGGACCCACACACGGGAGATGTGATGTCAGCATGTCGTTATACACTGACTGACTGGGACACACCATCAAGTGTATGAGGACCTACACACGGGAGATGTGATGTCAGCATGTCGTTATACACTGACTGACTGGGACACACCATCAAGTGTATGAGGACCCACACACGGGAGATGTGATGTCAGCATGTCGTTATACACTAACTGGCCAGGACACACCATCAAGTGTATGAGGACCTACACACGGGAGATGTGATGTCAGCATGTCGTTATACACTGACTGACTGGGACAACCATCAAGTGTATGAGGACCTACACACGGGAGATGTGATGTCAGCAGTCCGTTATACACTGACTGGCCAGGACACACCATCAAGTGTATGAGGACCTACACACGGGAGATGTGATGTCAGCATGTCGTTATACACTGACTGACTGGGACAACCATCAAGTGTATGAGGACCTACACACGGGAGATGTGATGTCAGCATGTCGTTATACACTGACTGGCCGGGACACACCATCAAGTGTATGAGGACCCACACACGGGAGATGTGATGTCAGCATGTCGTTATACACTGATTGGCCAGGACACACCATCAAGTGTATGAGGACCTACACGCGGGAGATGTGATGTCAGCAGTCCGTTATACACTGACTGGCCAGGACACACCATCAAGTGTATGAGGACCCACACACGGGAGATGTGATGTCAGCATGTCGTTATACACTGACTGGCCGGGACACACCATCAAGTGTATGAGGACCTACACACGGGAGATGTGATGTCAGCAGGTCGTTATACACAGACTGGCCGGGACACACCATCAAGTGTATGAGGACCTACACGCGGGAGATGTGATGTCAGCAGTCCGTTATACACTGACTAGCCAGGACACACCAAGTGTATGAGGACCTACACACGGGAGATGTGATGTCAGCATGTCGTTATACCCAGACTGGCCGGGACACACCATCAAGTGTATGAGGACCCACACACGGGAGATGTGATGTCAGCATGTCGTTATACACTGACTGACTGGGACACACCATCAAGTGTATGAGGACCTACACACGGGAGATGTGATGTCAGCATGTCGTTATACCCAGACTGGCCAGGACACACCATCAAGTGTATGAGGACCTACACACGGGAGATGTGATGTCAGCATGTCGTTATACACTGACTGACTGGGACACACCATCAAGTGTATGAGGACCTACACACGGGAGATGTGATGTCAGCATGTCGTTATACACTGACTGACTGGGACACACCATCAAGTGTATGAGGACCCACACACGGGAGATGTGATGTCAGCATGTCGTTATACACTAACTGGCCAGGACACACCATCAAGTGTATGAGGACCTACACACGGGAGATGTGATGTCAGCATGTCGTTATACACTGACTGACTGGGACAACCATCAAGTGTATGAGGACCTACACACGGGAGATGTGATGTCAGCAGTCCGTTATACACTGACTGGCCAGGACACACCATCAAGTGTATGAGGACCTACACACGGGAGATGTGATGTCGGCATGTCGTTATACACTGACTGACTGGGACAACCATCAAGTGTATGAGGACCTACACACGGGAGATGTGATGTCAGCATGTCGTTATACACTGACTGACTGGGACAACCATCAAGTGTATGAGGATCTACACACGGGAGATGTGATGTCAGCAGGTCGTTATACACTGACTGGCCAGGACACAACATCAAGTGTATGAGGACCTACACACGGGAGATGTGATGTCAGCATGTCGTTATACCCTGACTGACTGGGACACACCATCAAGTGTATGAGGACCTACACACGGGAGATGTGATGTCAGAAGGTCGTTATACACTGACTGGCCGGGACACACCATCAAGTGTATGAGGACCCACACACGGGAGATGTGATGTCAGCATGTCGTTATACACTGACTGGCCAGGACACACCATCAAGTGTATGAGGACCTACACGCGGGAGATGTGATGTCAGCAGTCCGTTATACACTGACTGGCCAGGACACACCATCAAGTGTATGAGGACCCACACACGGGAGATGTGATGTCAGCATGTCGTTATACCCTGACTGACTGGGACACACCATCAAGTGTATGAGGACCTACACACGGGAGATGTGATGTCAGCATGTCGTTATACACTGACTGACTGGGACACACCATCAAGTGTATGAGGACCCACACACGGGAGATGTGATGTCAGCATGTCGTTATACACTAACTGGCCAGGACACACCATCAAGTGTATGAGGACCTACACACGGGAGATGTGATGTCAGCATGTCGTTATACACTGACTGACTGGGACAACCATCAAGTGTATGAGGACCTACACACGGGAGATGTGATGTCAGCAGTCCGTTATACACTGACTGGCCAGGACACACCATCAAGTGTATGAGGACCTACACACGGGAGATGTGATGTCAGCATGTCGTTATACACTGACTGACTGGGACAACCATCAAGTGTATGAGGACCTACACACGGGAGATGTGATGTCAGCAGGTCGTTATACACTGACTGGCCGGGACACACCATCAAGTGTATGAGGACCCACACGCGGGAGATGTGATGTCAGCATGTCGTTATACACTGATTGGCCAGGACACACCATCAAGTGTATGAGGACCTACACACGGGAGATGTGATGTCAGCAGTCCGTTATACACTGACTGGCCAGGACACACCATCCAGTGTATGAGGACCCACACACGGGAGATGTGATGTCAGCATGTCGTTATACACTGACTGGCCGGGACACACCATCAAGTGTATGAGGACCTACACACGGGAGATGTGATGTCAGCAGGTCGTTATACACAGACTGGCCGGGACACACCATCAAGTGTATGAGGACCTACACGCGGGAGATGTGATGTCAGCAGTCCGTTATACACTGACTAGCCAGGACACACCAAGTGTATGAGGACCTACACACGGGAGATGTGATGTCAGCATGTCGTTATACCCAGACTGGCCGGGACACACCATCAAGTGTATGAGGACCCACACACGGGAGATGTGATGTCAGCATGTCGTTATACACTGACTGACTGGGACACACCATCAAGTGTATGAGGACCTACACACGGGAGATGTGATGTCAGCATGTCGTTATACCCAGACTGGCCAGGACACACCATCAAGTGTATGAGGACCTACACACGGGAGATGTGATGTCAGCAGGTCGTTATACACTGACTGGCCGGGACACACCATCAAGTGTATGAGGACCCACACACGGGAGATGTGATGTCAGCATGTCGTTATACACTGACTGACTGGGACACACCATCAAGTGTATGAGGACCTACACACGGGAGATGTGATGTCAGCATGTCGTTATACCCAGACTGGCCGGGACACACCATCAAGTGTATGAGGACCCACACACGGGAGATGTGATGTCAGCATGTCGTTATACACTGACTGACTGGGACACACCATCAAGTGTATGAGGACCTACACACGGGAGATGTGATGTCAGCATGTCGTTATACACTGACTGGCCAGGACACACCATCAAGTGTATGAGGACCTACACGCGGGAGATGTGATGTCAGCAGTCCGTTATACACTGACTGGCCAGGACACACCATCAAGTGTATGAGGACCTACACACGGGAGATGTGATGTCAGCATGTCGTTATACACTGACTGACTGGGACAACCATCAAGTGTATGAGGACCTACACACGGGAGATGTGATGTCAGCAGGTCGTTATACACTGACTGGCCAGGACACACCATCAAGTGTATGAGGACCTACACACGGGAGATGTGATGTCAGCATGTCGTTATACCCTGACTGACTGGGACACACCATCAAGTGTATGAGGACCTACACACGGGAGATGTGATGTCAGAAGGTCGTTATACAGTGATGGCCGGGACACACCATCAAGTGTATGAGGACCCACACACGGGAGATGTGATGTCAGCATGTCGTTATACACTGACTGGCCAGGACACACCATCAAGTGTATGAGGACCTACACGCGGGAGATGTGATGTCAGCAGTCCGTTATACACTGACTGGCCAGGACACACCATCAAGTGTATGAGGACCCACACACGGGAGATGTGATGTCAGCATGTCGTTATACACTGACTGGCCGGGACACACCATCAAGTGTATGAGGACCCACACACGGGAGATGTGATGTCAGCATGTCGTTATACACTGACTGACTGGGACACACCATCAAGTGTATGAGGACCTACACACGGGAGATGTGATGTCAGCATGTCGTTATACCCAGACTGGCCAGGACACACCATCAAGTGTATGAGGACCTACACACGGGAGATGTGATGTCAGCAGGTCGTTATACACTGACTGACTGGGACACACCATCAAGTGTATGAGGACCTACACACGGGAGATGTGATGTCAGCATGTCGTTATACACTGACTGACTGGGACACACCATCAAGTGTATGAGGACCTACACACGGGAGATGTGATGTCAGCAGGTCGTTATACACTGACTGACTGGGACACACCATCAAGTGTATGAGGACCTACACACGGGAGATGTGATGTCAGCATGTCGTTATACACTGACTGGCCGGGACACACCATCAAGTGTATGAGGACCCACACACGGGAGATGTGATGTCAGCATGTCGTTATACACTGACTGACTGGGACACACCATCAAGTGTATGAGGACCTACACACGGGAGATGTGATGTCAGCATGTCGTTATACCCAGACTGGCCGGGACACACCATCAAGTGTATGAGGACCCACACACGGGAGATGTGATGTCAGCATGTCGTTATACACTGACTGACTGGGACACACCATCAAGTGTATGAGGACCTACACACGGGAGATGTGATGTCAGCATGTCGTTATACACTGACTGGCCAGGACACACCATCAAGTGTATGAGGACCTACACGCGGGAGATGTGATGTCAGCAGTCCGTTATACACTGACTGGCCAGGACACACCATCAAGTGTATGAGGACCTACACACGGGAGATGTGATGTCAGCATGTCGTTATACACTGACTGACTGGGACAACCATCAAGTGTATGAGGACCTACACACGGGAGATGTGATGTCAGCAGGTCGTTATACACTGACTGGCCAGGACACACCATCAAGTGTATGAGGACCTACACACGGGAGATGTGATGTCAGCATGTCGTTATACCCTGACTGACTGGGACACACCATCAAGTGTATGAGGACCTACACACGGGAGATGTGATGTCAGCAGGTCGTTATACACTGACTGGCCAGGACACACCATCAAGTGTATGAGGACCTACACACGGGAGATGTGATGTCAGCATGTCGTTATACCCTGACTGACTGGGACACACCATCAAGTGTATGAGGACCTACACACGGGAGATGTGATGTCAGAAGGTCGTTATACACTGACTGGCCAGGACACACCATCAAGTGTATGAGGACCTACACGCGGGAGATGTGATGTCAGCAGTCCGTTATACACTGACTGGCCAGGACACACCATCAAGTGTATGAGGACCCACACACGGGAGATGTGATGTCTGCATGTCGTTATACACTGACTGGCCGGGACACACCATCAAGTGTATGAGGACCTACACACGGGAGATGTGATGTCAGCATGTCGTTATACACAGACTGGCCGGGACACACCATCAAGTGTATGAGGACCTACACGCGGGAGATGTGATGTCAGCAGTCCGTTATACACTGACTAGCCAGGACACACCAAGTGTATGAGGACCTACACACGGGAGATGTGATGTCAGCAGATCGTTATACACTGACTGGCCGGGACACACCATCAAGTGTATGAGGACCCACACACGGGAGATGTGATGTCAGCATGTCGTTATACACTGACTGACTGGGACACACCATCAAGTGTATGAGGACCTACACACGGGAGATGTGATGTCAGCATGTCGTTATACACTGACTGGCCAGGACACACCATCAAGTGTATGAGGACCCACACACGGGAGATGTGATGTCAGCATGTCGTTATACACTGACTGACCAGGACACACCATCAAGTATATGAGGACCTACACGCGGGAGATGTGATGTCAGCATGTCGTTATACACTGACTGACCAGGACACACCATCAAGTGTATGAGGACCTACACACGGGAGATGTGATGTCAGCAGGTCGTTATACACTGACTGACTGGGACACACCACCAAGTGTATGAGGACCCACACACGGGAGATGTGATGTCAGCATGTCGTTATACACTGACTGGCCAGGACACACCATCAAGTGTATGAGGACCTACACACGGGAGATGTGATGTCAGCATGTCGTCATACCCTGACTGACTGGGACACACCATCAAGTGTATGAGGACCTACACACGGGAGATGTGATGTCAGCATGTCGTTATACCCTGACTGACTGGGACACACCATCAAGTGTATGAGGACCTACACACGGGAGATGTGATGTCAGCAGGTCGTTATACACTGACTGGCCAGGACACACCAAGTGTATGAGGACCTACACACGGGAGATGTGATGTCAGCATGTGGTTATACCCAGACTAGCCGGGACACACCATCAAGTGTATGAGGACCTACACACGGGAGATGTGATGTCAGCAGGTCGTCATACACTGACTGACCAGGACACACCATCAAGTGTATGAGGACCTACACGCGGGAGATGTGATGTCAGCATGTCGTTATACACTGACTGACCAGGACACACCATCAAGTGTATGAGGACCTACACACGGGAGATGTGATGTCAGCAGGTCGTTATACACTAACTGGCCAGGACACACCAAGTGTATGAGGACCTACACACGGGAGATGTGATGTCAGCATGTGGTTATACCCAGACTAGCCGGGACACACCATCAAGTGTATGAGGACCTACACACGGGAGATGTGATGTCAGCAGGTCGTCATACACTGACTGACCAGGACACACCATCAATTGTATGAGGACCTACACACGGGAGATGTGATGTCAGCATGCCGTTATAGATTGACTGGCCAGGCCTTGTGTGTGGTGTACATTAAATAACACGTGTATGGGTTGCTATACATGTACATTTGATGACATTTTTGTAATCTGTTGTGTCCATGTATTGACACTTGTGTGAGACGTGGTGTACATATAATGACTTGTGTGAGGCCTTTGAGTATAAAGTGAGGCTGGGCCCACTGTGTCACTCACAAGCAATGGGCATTGTTTAGAGACGTACGAGGGACACTGTTACAACTGCTCGCCTTTAACAGTATACCTGTATAAAGATCACAGAAGCACATAGAAAGTCTCATCCCAGTGTCCTTTGTTATTAAATACATCAATATCAGTCGACTTAAGTTTGAAAGAGGTTCAGGCCGAGTAATAACCAGTGTCTTGAGCGTTATAGCTCACCAGCTTCAGTGGCAGATGGATTAATGTTTTCATTGGTTTGTGGCGTCATGGTAACAGATGACGCCATGGGAAGCAATTTGTTGATGGTGAGACAAATGCATCAGTATCTAGATCTTGTCTGATGTGGTCACACTAGACACCCTTTATTTGGAGCTAACTTACAACTAGAAATTTTGGACCAGTCTTGATAATGAAACATACCTCGACCATTCTAAGCCATGAAGAACATGTCCTTGTAGAATGAAGCTAAAGGCAGAGGACACTAGAAGTGCACAGAGACAAGCTGGAAGGGTAAACAAGTTTACGGATTGTTTTCTAATGACATATTTGCAAACGAACCCCAAAGATGGAGCCAGTGTTTCCTCATGGGTGCTGAGCCTGGATGACGTTGAAGGGTTTGGGGCAACTGTGGAGCAGGGGGACCACGAGGAAGTGCACACGTGTGACAGATGGGCGTCAAGAATCTAATCACGGAACAATTCTGTCAGTTCCAGCGGCTTCATCTGATCTCAATCTAAATGAGAAAGTGATTACATGGAATGAAGGTCAACAGTTTAAAGGTTTGAACAAAGTAGAACTGACGAATAGAATTTAAAGATACTATGAATGAGCGAATTGTTGGACACAACCTGTTTGTATCCACAGATCACTTAACATGGATGTATACACAGATCTCTTAACATGGTTGTATCCACAGATCACTTAACGTGGTTGTATTCACACGTCACTTAACGTGGTCGTATCCACACATCACTAAACATGGTTGTATTCACACGTCTCTTAACATGGTTGTATCCACAGATCTCTTAACATGGTTGTATCCACAGATCTCTTAACATGGTTGTATCCACAGATCTCTTAACATGGTTGTATCCACAGATCACTAAACATGGTTGTATTCACACGTCTCTTAACATGGTTGTATCCACAGATCACTTAACGTGGTTGTATTCACACGTCACTAAACATGGTTGTATTCACACGCCATTTAACATGGTTGTTTTCGAAACTTATTGATTGTTTGAAACACATAGCAAATAATTTTGCTTAAAACGACCCATCTTCAGTCCAACTTAACGCCAGGTTAGAGGAAGTATGGGGACACACTTCGACACAAACGTTAGTGATATCCAATAAAAACAACAAAACATGTCCCTATTCACAAGGAATCTTTGCTCAAAGCACAGCCGATTGTAGATTACAACTATATCATCAGCATGTGTTTATGAATAACTATCACATAGTGATGATCCTAAAATTGTTCTCTATTTTAATGCGATAAGCTATAAAGTTTACCCTATTTGAAAAACAGCTGCAGACGAGAGGAATATTTATATACTAACGGCAAAAGTAATTACTTCATATAAAGTTCAATAAAAATAAAAATTTCTTTTATAGGCATTTAGAAGTTGGAGTACTAAGTAAGGATAAGAATGTATGGATAAACAACTTCTTTATTACAATTAAGAGCGACGTTTCGGTGTATGTTCTAACACCGTTATCAAGCAAGTGATGTACAGAGTGTGGTTGGCAAATATATATACAAGTAGGAGGCAATGTTTATACAGTAGAGTAGGTATTGTTATGCTGGAGTAGAGAAGCCTGTTATGTTCACACAAGGGTAGTGATGACAATCATCAATGAAGTCAGTGACATAAACAAGTGACATGTGGATTCAACCACGTTAAGTGACGTGTGAATACAACCATGTTTAGTGACGTGTGGGTACAACCATGTTTAGTGACGTGTGGATACAACCATGTTTAGTGACGTGTGGATACAACCATGTTAAGTGATCTGTGGATACAACTATGTTTAGTGACGTGTGAATACAACCATGTTTAGTGACGTGTGGATACAACCATGTTTAGTGACGTGTGGATACAACTATGTTAAGTGATCTGTGGATACAACCATGTTTAGTGACGTGTGAATACAACCATGTTAAGTGATCTGTGGATACAACCATGTTTAGTGACGTGTGGATACAACCATGTTAAGTGACGTGTGAATACAACCATGTTAAGTGATCTGTGGATACAACCACGTTAAGTGACGTGTGAATACAACCATGTTAAGTGACGTGTGGATACAACCATGTTAAGTGACGTGTGAATACAACCATGTTTAGTGACGTGTGGAAACAACCATGTTTAGTGACGTGTGGATACAACCACGTTAAATGGCGTGTGAATACAACCATGTTAAGAGATCTGTGAATACAACCATGTTAAGTGACGTGTGAATACAACCATGTTTAGTGATGTGTGGATACGACCACGTTAAGTGACGTGTGAATACAACCACGTTAAGTGATCTGTGGATACAACTATGTTTAGTGACGTGTGGATACGACCACGTTAAGTGACGTGTGAATACAACCACGTTAAGTGATCTGTGGATACAACTATGTTTAGTGACGTGTGGATACAACCATGTTAAGTGACGTGTGAATACAACCATGTTTAGTGACGTGTGCATAAAAATACCTACTCTAGTGTATAACCATTGCCTCCTACTTGTATATATACTTGCCAACCACACTCTGTACATCACTTGCTTGATAACGGTGTTAGAACCTACACCGAAACGTCGCTCTTAATTGTAATAAAGAAGTTGTTTATCCATACATTCTTATCCTTACTTAAAACTATATTTATTCTAAAATAGGATTATGCATGTTTTAATACGTACTCTCACAAAGGCATGTCCTCGACTTCGCCTGTTTGTTGGGAGCATGCTACTCACGTACGTGTTTTTGTTTTACTATGAACAGCACAAACGGATTATTTGGCTATCAGATGCTCATAACATCATGTGTGTTTAACTGTTAATTAATATTTAGGCAATGCCACGGCTTGATGAAATTCAACCTATACTCGCCGATGGTATGCTGCAAAACGAAGTTGCCAGACATTTTAATATTAATGAAACACAATATAATCTCTTTTGGGACGTTATCTACAGCAGGGCAACACTCATGACTTGCTACTAGCTGGTCGTCAACGCGTGTCGTCATGTCAACAAGACAACCGTATTGGGTTGGTGCATTTAGGCGTCGTTAGGCGTCCGGGACAACGCTTAAGCGACACTTGCTTTACTCAACGTCATCAGTTTGGGAGTGGAAGTGGTAATGGTATGGGGTGGCATGACAACTCATGGCAGAATACAGCTCATAGTTAATGGCAATTTGAATGGCGTGTGCTACTGAGGCGATATCGTTTGACATCATGCTCTACCCTTTGTGCAAATGCAGGGACGTAACGTTAAATTTCAGCAGAATAATGTCCATCCACACGCTGCACGTGTTGTAACTGGCCTTTGAGGCGGCATAACATCACTGTACTGTAACAGTACTGACGTGGTCGGCTCTTTCCCTTGACCTCTTCCCCACAGAACATGTCTGGGATGAGATGGATGGACGCCTACGACAGGACCAGAACCAGCCTGTAACGCTAGCTCAGTTGGGACAATCTTAGGTTGATCTTTTGGAACATCATTCCCCAGTCTGTTTTTCATCATCTGGTGTCTTCAATGCGCCGCCGCTGCCCCGCCCCTATCAACGCAAATGGTGGTCACATCCGACATTGACATTGTTAATTGAGTTGTCACGTCACCATCGCCTCCTATCTAGGGTGTCTCCTATGGTTTCTCCAGTTACAAGTTATGAGTTTTGTCAATTAATTTGTTATGCTGAAACATTGATCAGACGAAGGACTAAATATTAAGTTGTTATGTTCAATAGCATAACATTTACATGGTTTTATATGAAGCACAGTTACTTTTTTCCGTTAGTATATGATTTAACAAATGTTATATTTGGGATAACACCTTCGTTGTAAAGTACAGATCTCCGGGATTCGAACTGACAGAGTGAAGCACCTAATCGCAAGCACACATGGTCAGCGATCTAACCAACTCAGCCAACGAGGCTTCCACAAATAGGAAAGTCCGAAAACTGTTTGTCAAGATCACGTACTTTGTGTACCCCCAAACCAAAAATAGGACGAGAATCTGTACTTTGCAAGAAAGTGTCATCCCAACAACCGGTATAACATTTGTTACATTTGACCACTTTCTAAATGACACTGTGTGTTCATGGCATATGATATAACACTTGTTACATTTGACCACTTTCTACATGACACTGTGTTCATGGCATATGATATAACACTTGTTACATTTGACCACTTTATACATGACACTGTGTTCATGGCATATGATATAACACTTGTTACATTTGACCACTTTCTACATGACACTGTGTTCATGGCATATGATATAACATTTGTTACATTTGACCACTTTCTACATGACACTGTGTGTTCATGGCATATGATATAACATTTGTTACATTTGACCACTTTCTAAATGACACTGTGTGTTCATGGCATATGATATAATACTTGTTACATTTGAGCACTTTCTACATGACACTGTGTTCATGGCATATGATATAACATTTGTTACATTTGACCACTTTCTAAATGACACTGTGTTCATGGCATATGATATAACACTTGTTACATTTGACCACTTTCTACATGACACTGTGTTCATGGCATATGATATAACATTTGTTACATTCGACCACTTTCTAAATGACACTGTGTTCATGGCATATGATATAACACTTCAGTTATTTCCAATAGTACGTGTACAGTTGACACGAAGCTGATAGAGAACATGGAGTGTGCCCGTGGTATGATTTAACCACTGTAATACATTTCTCACTTACACGTCCGTGTATGTTAGACTACTACAAAACAGTATATCCGTTGTCTTCGTATGCAGATCTCTTTGTGGTTGATGTCAAGTCGGGGTAGCCCTATGGTTAAAGCGTTTGCTCGTCACGTCGAAGACCCGGATTCAATTCTCCACATGGGTACAATGTGTAAAGCTCATTTCTGGTGTCCCCAGTGGTGATATTGCTCGAATATTGCTAAAAGCGGCGTAAAACTATACTCACTCACTTATGTCAAGTAACAATAGTTATAACGAAGATATAGCTGCAAGAATTAATGGCGGGCTCTAAATAACACGCAAGCACAAACGCGCGCACGGCCTCGGAAGTTTTTGTGGAACCATCTACATACGCATACAAAATTTAAACATAATCTAGCTACTGAGAGGGCGAGAAGCGGTGCTTTCACAATGGTGTGGCTGCAGAAGACACGAGAAACGACAGTTTCAATACCACGAGCGCTGAGTGAATGAGCTTCAGTGACTTGAATGAATGAATGAATGGAGTTTACTGCCGCACCTGCGGAAAAACTCAAACGCAGCTAATTAATATAGGAATACCAGCCCCGCTGAGGACGGGTGCGCCGACTCGACTTGAGTTGAGACGGGCGCATGCGAGACAGGAAGGTCATACCTCATTTGTCAGACACCCCAGATGTCAGACACCCCAGTTGTTAGACACCCTAGTTGTTAGACGCTCCAGTTGTTAGACACCCTAGTTGTGAGACACCCAAGTTGTTATACACCCCCGTTGTTAGACATCCAAGTTGTTAGACATCCCAGTTATTAGACACCGCAGTTGTTAAACACCCCAGTTGTTAGACACCGCAGTTGTTAGACACCGCAGTTGTTAGACACCCCAGTTGTTAGACATCCCAGTTGTTAGACATCCCAGTTGTTAGACACCCAAGTTGTTAGACATCCCAGTTGTTAGACACCGCAGTTGTTAGACACCCCAGTTGTCAGACACCGCAGTTGTTAGACACCCCAGTTGTTAGACACCGCAGTTGTTAGACACCCCAGTTGTTAGACACCCCAGTTGTTAGACACCGCAGTTGTGAGACACCCCAGTTGTTAGACATCCCAGTTGTTAGACACCGCAGTTGTTAGACACCCCAGTTGTTAGACACCCCAGTTGTCAGACACCCGAGGTTGTCAGACACCACATTTGTCATACATCCCAGTTGTCAGACACCCGAGTTTGTCAGACACCTTAGTTGTCAGACACCCCTGTTGTTAGACACTCCAGTTGTCAGACACCCGAGGTTGTCAGACACCCCATTTGTCATACACTCCAGTTGTCAGACACCCGAGGTTGTCAGACAGCCCAGTTGTCAGACACCCCAGTTGTTAGACACCGCAGTTGTTAGACACCGCAGTTGTTAGACACCCCAGTTGTTAGACACCCCAGTTGTTAGACACCGCAGTTGTTAGACACCCATTTGCCAGACACCCAAGTTGTTAGACACCCCAGTTGTCAGACACCGAGGTTGTCAGACACCACATTTGTCATACATCCCAGTTGTCAGACACCCGAATTTGTCAGACACCTTAGTTGTTAGACGCTCCAGTTGTTAGACACCCTAGTTGTGAGACACCCAAGTTGTTATACACCCCAGTTTTTAGACACCAAGTTGTTAGACATCCCAGTTATTAGACACCCCAGTTGTTAGACACCCCAGTTGTTAGACACCGCAGTTGTTAGACACCCCAGTTGTTAGACACCCCAGTTGTTAGACATCCCAGTTGTTAGACACCCCAGTTGTTAGACATCCAAGTTGTTAGACATACCAGTTGTTAGACACCGCAGTTGTTAGACACCCCAGTTGTTAGACACCGCAGTTGTTAGACACCCCAGTTGTTAGACATCCCAGTTGTTAGACACCCCAGTTGTTAGACACCGAGGTTGTCAGACACCACATTTGTCATACATCCCAGTTGTCAGACACCCGAATTTGTCAGACACCTTAGTTGTTAGACGCTCCAGTTGTTAGACACCCTAGTTGTGAGACACCCAAGTTGTTATACACCCCAGTTTTTAGACACCAAGTTGTTAGACATCCCAGTTATTAGACACCCCAGTTGTTAGACACCCCAGTTGTTAGACACCGCAGTTGTTAGACACCCCAGTTGTTAGACACCCCAGTTGTTAGACATCCCAGTTGTTAGACACCCCAGTTGTTAGACATCCAAGTTGTTAGACATCCCAGTTGTTAGACACCGCAGTTGTTAGACACCCCAGTTGTTAGACACCGCAGTTGTTAGACACCCCAGTTGTTAGACATCCCAGTTGTTAGACACCCCAGTTGTTAGACACCCAAGTTGTTAGACATCCCAGTTGTTAGACACCGCAGTTGTTAGACACCCCAGTTGTTAGACACCGCAGTTGTTAGACACCCCAGTTGTTAGACACCGCAGTTGTTAGACACCTCAGTTGTTAGACACCGCAGTTGTAAGCACCGCAGTTGTTAGACACCGCAGTTGTTAGACACCCATTTGCCAGACACCCAAGTTGTTAGACACCCCAGTTGTCAGACACCGAGGTTGTCAGACACCACATTTGTCATACATCCCAGTTGTCAGACATCCGAATTTGTCAGACACCTTAGTTGTCAGACACCCCAGTTGTTAGACGCTCCAGTTGTTAGACACCCTAGTTGTGAGACACCCAAGTTGTTATACACCCCAGTTTTTAGACATCCAAGTTGTTAGACATCCCAGTTATTAGACACCGCAGTTGTTAGACACCCAAGTTGTTAGACATCCAAGTTGTTAGACACCGCAGTTGTTAGACACCCCAGTTGTTAGACACCGCAGTTGTTAGACACCCCAGTTGTTAGACACCGCAGTTGTTAGACACCTCAGTTGTTAGACACCGCAGTTGTAAGCACCGCAGTTGTTAGACACCGCAGTTGTTAGACACCCATTTGCCAGACACCCAAGTTGTTAGACACCCCAGTTGTCAGACACCGAGGTTGTCAGACACCACATTTGTCATACATCCCAGTTGTCAGACATCCGAATTTGTCAGACACCTTAGTTGTCAGACACCCCAGTTGTTAGACGCTCCAGTTGTTAGACACCCTAGTTGTGAGACACCCAAGTTGTTATACACCCCAGTTTTTAGACATCCAAGTTGTTAGACATCCCAGTTATTAGACACCGAAGTTGTTAGACACCCCAGTTGTTAGACACCCATTTGCCAGACACCCAAGTTGTTAGACACCCCAGTTGTCAGACACCGAGGTTGTCAGACACCACATTTGTCATACATCCCAGTTGTCAGACATCCGAATTTGTCAGACACCTTAGTTGTCAGACACCCCAGTTGTTAGACGCTCCAGTTGTTAGACACCCTAGTTGTGAGACACCCAAGTTGTTATACACCCCAGTTTTTAGACATCCAAGTTGTTAGACATCCCAGTTATTAGACACCGCAGTTGTTAGACACCCCAGTTGTTAGACACCGCAGTTGTTAGACACCCAAGTTGTTAGACATCCAAGTTGTTAGACACCGCAGTTGTTAGACACCCCAGTTGTTAGACACCGCAGTTGTTAGACACCCATTTGCCAGACACCCAAGTTGTTAGACACCCCAGTTGTCAGACACCCCAGATGTCAGACACCACATTTGTCATACATCCCAGTTGTCAGACACCCGAATTTGTCAGACACCTTAGTTGTCAGACACCCCAGTTGTTAGACGCTCCAGTTGTTAGACACCCTAGTTGTGAGACACCCAAGTTGTTATACACCCCAGTTTTTAGACATCCAAGTTGTTAGACATCCCAGTTATTAGACACCGCAGTTGTTAGACACCCCAGTTGTTAGACACCGCAGTTGTTAGACACCCAAGTTGTTAGACATCCCAGTTGTTAGACACCGCAGTTGTTAGACACCCCAGTTGTTAGACACCGCAGTTGTTAGACACCGCAGTTGTTAGACACCCCAGTTGTTAGACACCGCAGTTGTTAGACACCGCAGTTGTTAGACACCCATTTGCCAGACACCCAAGTTGTTAGACACCCAAGTTGTTATACACCCCAGTTTTTAGACATCCAAGTTGTTAGACATCCCAGTTATTAGACATCCAAGTTGTTAGACACCCCAGTTGTTAGACACCGCAGTTGTTAGACACCCAAGTTGTTAGACATCCAAGTTGTTAGACACCCCAGTTGTTAGACACCCCAGTTGTTAGACACCGCAGTTGTTAGACACCCATTTGCCAGACACCCAAGTTGTTAGACACCCCAGGTGTCAGACACCCCAGATGTCAGACACCACATTTGTCATACATCCCAGTTGTCAGACACCCGAATTTGTCAGACACCTTAGTTGTCAGACACCCCAGTTGTTAGACGCTCCAGTTGTTAGACACCCTAGTTGTGAGACACCCAAGTTGTTATACACCCCAGTTTTTAGACATCCAAGTTGTTAGACATCCCAGTTATTAGACACCGCAGTTGTTAGACACCCCAGTTGTTAGACACCGCAGTTGTTAGACACCCAAGTTGTTAGACATCCCAGTTGTTAGACACCGCAGTTGTTAGACACCCCAGTTGTTAGACACCGCAGTTGTTAGACACCGCAGTTGTTAGACACCCCAGTTGTTAGACACCCCAGTTGTTAGACACCGCAGTTGTTAGACACCCATTTGCCAGACACCCAAGTTGTTAGACACCCCAGTTGTCAGACACCCGAGGTTGTCAGACACCACATTTGTCATACACCCTAGTTGTCAGACACCCGAATTTGTCAGACACCTTAGTTGTCAGACACCCCAGTTGTAGACGCTCCAGTTGTTAGACACCCCAGTTGTTAGACATCCCAGTTGTTAGACACCGCAGTTGTTAGACACCGCAGTTGTTAGACACCGCAGTTGTTAGACACCCATTTGCCAGACACCCCAGTTGTTAGACACCCCAGTTGTCAGACACCCGAGGTTGTCAGACACCACATTTGTCATACATCCCAGTTGTCAGACACCCGAGTTTGTCAGACACCTTAGTTGTCAGACACCCCCGTTGTTAGACACTCCAGTTGTCAGACACCCGAGGTTGTCAGACACCCCATTTGTCATACACTCCAGTTGTCAGACACCCGAGGTTGTCAGACAGCCCAGTTGTCAGACACCCCAGTTGTTAGACACCGCAGTTGTTAGACATCCCAGTTATTAGACACCGCAGTTGTTAGACACCCCAGTTGTTAGACACCGCAGTTGTTAGACACCCCAGTTGTTAGACACCCCAGTTGTTAGACATCCCAGTTGTTAGACACCCCAGTTGTCAGACACCCAAGTTGTTAGACACCCCAGTTGTCAGACACCCGAGGTTGTCAGACACCACATTTGTCATACACCCTAGTTGTCAGACACCTTAGTTGTCAGACACCCCAGTTGTTAGAAACTCCAGTTGTTAGACGCTCCAGTTGTCAGACACCCCATTTGTCAGACACCCCAGTTGTTAGACACCACAGCTGTTAGACACCCCAGTTGTTAGAGACCCTATCTATCAGACACCCCAGTTGTCAGACAGACCAGTTGTCAGACACCCCATTTGTCAAACATCCCAGTCGTCAGACACCCCGGTTGTCAGACAGTGGAGTGGAGATGCCTTGTCAAAACATATGGGATTTCTCTGTTGTGGTAATGGACCAATTCTAATAGACTAGATCATCTTTATAATAAAGATCAAGTAAAACAAGTCCTTTGAAGTTAATGTTAATAGTTGATCTACTCAGATACAATAGGATTATACACTATTTTATTTTCTTCCGCAAAAGGTTTAACTAATGAACCATTTGATTATGAAAACAACTTACATTTGTAAGTTCTCCACATTTCTCACCTCAGCCTCTCACGAAAATGTATAGTTTTCTCAATTGTGATTTTGAGGTGTCTGACAAATGGGGTGAGACCGTCAGGAACACCATCTCCGCATGAGACGGGCGCGCCGACTCGTTTGAGTGGAGACGGGCGTGCCCGAGTCAGGAGCACCATCTCCGCGTGAGACGGGTCCACCCAAGATAAACCCCAGCTCCGCCGTGGACGTGAACGCCGACTCGGCTTGAGACGGGAGGACATCGCCGCTATGAAATTGGCGGCTGCTGGAGTGTCTCGTGTTTTAAACCCATTTCCGACCTCGTCCATTTTCGAATTATCAAAAGGTTTGCTTGTACCAACGCCGTCTAAAGTAAGGCACCGCTACGAAATGAGCGTATACCGGAGTGGCACAGGATGTTCTAAACCCATTTTCGACCTCGTTCATGTTCGAGTCCACAAAGGGGCTGCTTGTAACAACGCCGTCAAAAGTAAGGCACCGCTTGCGGCATGTCGCCTATACGAAATTGGCGTATGCCACAGTATCTCAGGGGTTCAAACCCATTTCCGACCTCGTTCATATTGGAATCCTCAAAGGGTTTCTTGTGCCAATGCCGTTAAAATCTAGGCACCGCTACGACATTGGCGTGGACCATAGTGACCCAAGGTGATCTAATCGAAGCTTATTCTCCAAAATGGACTCTCTATCAGATCATATCCATGACAACCTAAGCCACAACATCGAATGCATCAAGGTCAAAGCCCGTACCACCAACCCCTAAGACTTCAAAATAAAAAAACTACGAGAAGTCATCAACATCAAAAGACTCCAACCATAAACCAACGTCAGTCAAGAATATTCCATACCCCGCGCGTACCATCCACCCATCAAGGTCCCCAATCAGACATAATCCCTTTGCTTATACTACTGGCTTCACGTGTTTAAATTGTTTGATAGGCATAACTTGATGGTACAGAATATATATAGTAGGTGGATGATAAACACTCTGTACCATGTTCATTATTCATCCTTGCTTGTCAACGGTATAAGGATCTATACCGAACGTCGCATTTTACAGTGTAAAGAAGTTGTCATCCGTAAAATTATGTCTACCTTCACATGTTTAGATGTTTACCTTATATCACCCTTGTGTGTACATAACAGGCTTCTCCACTCCAGTGTAACTGCATCCCAATCTACTCTACTGTATAAACACTGCCTCCTTCCTGGATGTGCTTTACAATCATACTCTGTACATCACTTACTTGATAACGGTGTTAGAACACTCGAGGCAGACATTTGGTAAAAGGGTAGATTTGGTAAGTCGGCCTCGGGTGAAACTGACTAACAAGGCAATTACATACGGATTATAGTAACAAAGGACCCAACCAATTGAAACTTGCGTTAAATAAACAACCTCCCACTTATGCTCGGCTGTGAAACAACATAATCATTGGCAATCATATGGAGAAGATATCTGATCATCTCTTATGGAAGAACTTTTTATTATTATTAAATAAGACAACAAACACGATTCTACACCAAAGAAGCATTTACTCGTTTGTTATATTTCAACATACATCATAATGAAAGTCATCCATCACAATCATTGAAAGACATAACACATTAAATGATATTTACAGTTTACGTGATATAGCTATAGATTACTAAAAATGTAACAGGTGGGCGCACTGTTCTGCATACTCCATTCGCTGGATGGCTCCGGTTTCCAATCGCAATCGCAGCGTTTTGCTGTCTGGTAACTTTGTTGATCTTGTCGTCTTTGGTTGATAACCTCGCAGGACACGTCTTTTCCATACATTCCCAGTACTGCCAGGACTCTCTTTTCTTGTTGCTTTTAAACATAGAGTGTTGTCAGCACAAGATACGGCGGCCACGATGAGAAGGGGTGAACTTGACTTTTAGCTGTGCGTCTGCCATTTTGCAAATGGTTTCATGTCCCCATTTTGCTATATATAAGGGTGATGTATGATTTGTAACTGTAAAAACACTTACTTTATTGTAACAACACCATTCACATAAAAGAAAAACCGCAAGTCGGACTGAGATGGATTCTGAAACCCAAAGGTCTGCCTCGCGTGTAGCCACCGTTAGAACCTAAACCGAACGTCGCTCCTCATTGTAATAAAAAAGTTGTTCATCCATATATCTTAACCTCACGCTGAATATATATACACAAAGAAAAACGTTAAGCACACCCTAATATAGTTCATTATTGTTTGGTCCTAATATTTGTAAGAGTCATGAAAGATATAATTACGGGAAGAAATATGTTTTCTCGAGATGATGTAATCAGTCATGCGTGACGAAAGCTCACGTGCCATACATGGCATGCCCGTGCAGTATGCTACCCTCGAGCATCTCTTAAAGCAGTATATCCAAGCTTTATAATTGCTTTCTTAAGCTCGGTTTTAAACAGTTATTCCATGACATTGTGTGACCATGGCACGAAGGCGATAATTATCAAACGCAACAAGATGGCAAATAATCGGCATGCATAACACAGGAATGTCTTGTAATGCCATTGGTTGGAATTTGGGGTATCATCACACTGTCGTAAGCCGTTTAGTCGAGAAACATGCTCAGACCGCAATGTGCAGGAACGTCCCAGATCCGGAAGACCTCCTTTGACGACACATTGCGAAGATGGGACCTTCTTCGTCTCATACACCGAGAACCCTTTTTAACAAGTACTCGTCTGAAACATCTGTGGGTGAAAAATCGTCGTTTCAGCACCATAACCGCCAGGAACCGACTGAAAGCAGCAGGACTGAGGGCTAGACGAGTCATAAAGCGTCCCTTGTTGAGAGAGCATCACAAAGCTACTCTTTAGCATGTGTATTGCGCGACAGAACTGGAATCTAAGAACTTGGAGGCGGATCAATTGGTCAGACGAAAGTCGCTTTCTGCTCCACGTCACTGATGGAAGAACGAGAGTTTTGGAAGTACCGGAACACGGCCTACACTCCCGGAACATTAAACCGACTGTTGCATACGGCGGGGGCTCGGTAATGGTTTGGGGTGTGTCTCTCATGATTGCAGGTTGGATTTGGTAATCATAAGGGGCAACTTAACAGGGGCTCAGTACATCCGGGACGTATTGAGGCCAGTCGTCGTTCCTCATTTCGACAACCACCCTCTTGCTACTCGACCTCAGTACATGGATGACAATGCCTGGCCTCATCGTTCGCATGCAGTCGTGGATTACATAAGCGCTAAGGCAATAACGACTCTGCCCTGGCCAGCAATGGGCCCAAATTTGAACCCCCTTGAACATGTTGGGGATATTCTGGGGATCCTCCTGTACAAGAATTGCGCCAATTGGAAGCAGAATTGCATCAGGAGTGGTTGTTGTTGACCCATCTACAGATCCAACATCTGACTGGAGGCATGAGACGTAGGGTGGAATGCGTCATCCGGGCACGTGGCGGTTATACCCGCTACTGACCTGATTCACGTGTCATGTCAAGTAGAGACTTTAAGAAACATTTTCACAAGAAACATCAAACGCAACTCGTTTACTTAATCCTGCAGCTCCATACTTGTTTAGGTTTTGTCTAAGGTCAAAAACAGTACCTGTGTTACCATGATGTTTTTGTCAGTATATTTCAATCACAGATCACCAATATCTTCTTTTTTGTTGTCAAATGTTTATTCTATCCGATGACATTGGTATCGCCCAGCTCCCATGCCATGAGGTTTGCCACTTGTCATGGTTCAGAAAAAGGGATGTGCTTAACTTTTTTCTTTGTGTATATGTTGAAAAGGTATTGGCGGGAATGGGATTTCACTTTTAGGAGTAAATGGTACAAGTTGGGTGCGCAAGTTCAACATCTTATCAAAGGGGAGCACTATAAAAATCACTTTCAGATATAGCGGAGCAAAGCACTACAGGGACTTAACAAATAACCTGTTCATTTGCGATTTTCACCGAAAGGAGGTAAAGAGAACATGTTCATTAACGACTTCCTCAAGATGGATTTATTTCTACATTGGGTCTATACATCAAGTGAAATAATAATGGCATCGTACTTGAATGTGTAATACGAAAGCATGTTGTTTATATAAACACTTCTGTTTTCTCAAATGTAATGAAGCCATGAACAGCAATATTAAAGCAATATTATGTTCATGATATTTGAGAATAATATATAAAACATACGTCTCTGTAGGCACTATTAGGTTCATGATGTCAGAGTTTATTATACATTTTCTGTGTCTCCGTCGATAACACCTGTGTACGCAGTATATTGTACATATATTCCCGTTATAGACGGGAAACAAGTTTGACCCCCTTTGGAAAAGGGTTTTGTCGCATGTATTTCCAGGCTCAGGTAAATATTTTTGTGCAGATTCTTGTCAGGATTAAATCCTCTAATTTTCTCATATTCTCAACGATTGCTTCCGGGTGAGTCAAGGTCTGGAGTAATTAGATTGCAATTGTCTTCTTCAGTGACTATTATTTCTGTCTCGGTAAAAAGCTTGTAAATAGATAATAAAAAGCTGGTAAATAGATGATAATATAGTGGTAAATAGATGATGAAAAGCTGGTAGATAGATAAGTTGCATTACATATGACGTGTTGATCACAGTTCCAGCGTCTGAACCCATCTTACTCGCTTTATACTTCATGAGTACCGCATGTCACCTTATTGACAATTATTGTTCGTTGAATTAATCTTACCTGTAGATATCCACACACACACCGCAGTATGTTACAATTTACGTTAAATGTATTACAATTGACCGCACCACCTTCTCAGTAAGAAATGTGCTAAGTCGAAAACACCCTGAAAAAAATCGATTTCCAACAAATAACGCGGACAAAGCTGGGATTCGAACCTGGGACAGGCAGGTCTTCGCACAGTCGACTACAGATGATCTGAAGTTGCCCTTGCCTCCATTACTAGTGCAGCCCACACTAGGGGAGGCCAAGATGATGACGCCATCACAGAGAGACACTCATTCAGGCCTGTGCCAGATTTGTTCGTGTGATATGTACTCTGTCTGTTTGTTATACAAACTAATTTGATTGGTAGATGTTCGATGAAGGAAATTGGATGATTTCACTTCAAACGCTTTTTCATAATGATCACGACTCTCAAGGGAGTTGACCGGCTAATGCCGTGCCACCAGTATTTTCTCCCAGACGATAGTAGTTTGTTATATTTCACGTATCAAAGGCGTATACCGCAAATATGATCAAAATGCATTTATATGGCACTTAATTTCAGAATAAAAGTGTTGAATTTGTATTATCGCAATGTTGGCATACTCTAGTCAACTGGACTCCAGTTTTGACCAGGCAACAGAAATCTTCCAACAGCACTCCGAGGCGGACACTGCTTCCTCCGGTGTTGCCGCATTAGCATATGGGCCATTACGTTGGGATGAAGACACGTTGTCTTTTCTCATCTCCAGATTTCCGAGTTATTTTATATAAACGGGTCTCGTGGTCCTTTCCACGTCCTTTAAATGAATTGGGGGCATGGTTGGCCCAGTCATCTCAGGCGCTGTAATTCGCTTTGCAGAGTTGCGTCCCTTGGGCACGATAGAAACCTATGATTGTGGGTTCGAATCCCGGTCAGCACCATATCCGTGGTCGCGGGCTTCACCGAAGAGGTAAACACCTGAGACCTTCGGGCTTTCCTCCTACATTAAGCTGCCACGCCGTGAAATACCCTGAATACTGTTAAAATCGGTGTTATACCCAACTCACTCACTCACCTTTAAATGATTTATTTTCTTACATAAAATCGGAAACTTCAGTCTTAGGTTCGGAGAAAAAAGTTGTAACATTAATCAGTTTTGATTTCCATATATTGTCTTCTCATGACATAATGTAATTTGAATTGAAATGTTGTTGTGTTGTTCCATCTACTATAGATCTAAACCAGGACACATGGTGCTAACATAAAAGACAACTATATACAGTTTACACAGCACTACAACAGGAGAAATCTGTTAAAATATTCGATTTCCCGCTCTATGCATCACTATCCCACACCACAACTTGACACATTCATTGCTTGATCATGTGCCATTTGCCCCATACCGTGGTGAGCACAGATATCCTGATACTCCTGAGATGGGGACAGGACAGTCCGACAAGCAGTAGCACCTACTTGGGCAACAGCTGTGCTCCCTGCCCCCTTTTGCTGGTATGTTTCTTTATGCATATGAATCATAATGTCTGCACGGATTGGCAAAATCGACAATAGAATCGAAATCGAGTTTAACTTAAGCTTCCTGTATATCGATGATCTGATAACATCAAATAAATTAATTCCATTCGACCATTCATATATATAACTATCTTTGCTATTTTGCATGTTACACATTGTGGAATGTGTTTTGTCGTCAGATAATCAAGACTGTGTTTCCTCTGGCGTTGACGTTTTATTTTGATGATGATAATGGGAAGGGTTTTGTCGCTTTTGTTTTTCAACCAACAAAACAGGACCACTGGTGACTATGTCTTTTGTGAAATATCAGGTAAACAATGGGCCTAAACAAAATCATCAGTGCCAGTTTACCTTCTGACGGCGTCACCTGCAGACATCGACTTGCTCCGTGGTGGCCCGAGCGGCGACGCGGGGCTAATGATGCGCGTGCTCAACCAGTTTGTCCTTGTTGCAGAGGTTGGGGAACCAGTGTTGATGTCCCCCTCCCTCCCTCCCTCCAACACAACAGATGGGAAGGTCAACGCAGACAATGACTGATATTCTTGGACGACTCGGAAATGAGGCGCAACGTCTAGACCGATATATCAGGCCAATCACAGAGGCCAGGAAGTTGTTACTGCCTAATTATGACAGTCATGTGACATTACCCGCGCCTTATTTCCGGGACGCTTGTTGAAAGTTACCCTTATCGCGGTTTATGAATGATGCGATGCGTCTGCCCTCTTCATGCATGTGATCATCATGACGTCAGGCGTACCAAGATGCAGATAGAAGACGGGAGAGTAGCCCTCAGCCCACCCCTAGATAACTCGAGCGTATTCATTGTACATGTGGTGCTCACACTTGTATATCAGAGCTATGCCCCTGGGAGATCTACAATTAGACCAACAGAAATCTCAGAAATCGTGTATACATTTGCCTCTTCTATTATATTTTCTAATGCTGATTTCACAGCTGACTGGACTTGCCTGTGCTCATAATCTTGATTTGTTTTTATCAAATTTAATCTAGATATTTCTAGATCATGGTGCAGGGTCTCCCGCGAGAACATACACGAGATCTGTGTCAGGACCAGTGGCAGTCCTTGTGAGCGTGATTCAGGTCATTCTCATTCCACGATGATTGTCAGCTTACTCAGATGTTATAATGTATATCAACCAAGCGGTTAATGAAGGAAAGCTTCTCTTTTAGTACTTCTGAAAACTACATTTTTTCACCGACCCACGTGAGTGATGTGATTCCAGTTTCAGTTGAACCAAGACTTGAATGGCACCGGGACATGGCATTCAGGACAAGTTGGAAAAATCACTGAAATAAATTCCGAATCGATCAGCAGATTTTATAACTGTAATTATAAAAAATGTTATAGTGAGGTAAATACATATTTTATAGCCACTTGGCTTTATAAAAGAGATATATCAAATTTCATGGAAATGCGTTTCCAAATGAGATTAACAATATGGTGTTTGATGAGGAAGCGTTTAACATAATTACATCAAATAAACTTTAATTTGGCCACCTCTCCCTCTGTTGCACGGTCTGCTCCAGAGAACAAAATGAGAGGCCATTTTATTAAATGGATGTCTTTTCATCGATAAGGCGAATGAATCACTTCAGTCATGTTTAATATTTTTCAAATGACTTGCTTTTCGTCTGCTCGTGCTTGTTTTATTTTCAATAGCATCGCATGGTCACGACATATAATTGTTTGCTTTTGTGAGCCTGGGCGTGATAGTGAATGGGAAAGCTACATTAGTGTTGCCCCAGTCAAATCTGGTTTCTCACTCGGAAATATCGCTGATGAAGCGAGTTGTAGAGGCCAAGTCCCTGTCTGTGACCGTGAAAATAATTGGAATATATTGATTACATAGAGGAAAGGATTTGTTGAGAATAGAAGCGACTAGAACAACACAATTGTCCACATTACTTTCTGTCAGTCGAGATATTCACCAGACACTTTGAAACAGTCTTCACACCGGTAGCAACACAGCAGACCAGCAGGTCACCCTCACAGCGTTATGGGGTTGTTACATGAATACAAACTTTGACAAGGAAATGAAAACCGTTTTCATACATTGACAACCTGACAGGCAATTTCCTTTATGTACTGTTGATTTCATCCGGTAAATTAGACGAACCACCTCAATTCCAAAAGTGACTGGAATTTAGTGGAATTCAAACATCCGACCCTTATGGGTCTTCCACTCAAGTATCACTGACACATGAACAGACATGCCAGCAAAATGGACGCAAAAGTATCTGCACACACGAATCATTGTCGGCTTAGAACTTTGACATCGCGCCGACATGCATCAACCAAGTCAGCGATCCCGTTGGTCGCCTCTTACAACAAACATAGTCGCCTTTTACGGCAAGTATGGGTTGCTGAAGACCTATTCTACTCCGGATGTTCACGGGTTGAACATATAGGAATCGCAACTCCTTGTAAATGGACACTGAGTGAAGGAAGTTGATACCATTGTTTGTAATATTCACCGACATATGAGGGCGACCTCTAAATACTAGTCTTGAGAAGGTGACAGTGAACAGTGCACATTGACACCAATTAGCCAAAACGCCACAGAGCCAGACCATCCGATATCTTGTTTCTTCGGTGAGCCACTTACAGGGATGAAGCGGGTAGACGCCATACATATCTACCCCTACCCGTAGCACCGAGTCCTGCAATACACTACTGACACCGCGAGGGAATACGTTTCAAAAATCTATGTTGAACATACTGTGATGGATATAGGGGAGACCGAGGCACACTGGGAGAAAATCTATATTTCTATTGAAAGTAAGAACTTGACCAAGTGCATGTACATATGAATCTTTAAAACCAAACTTATGCTTAGTGAACAAATGCGAATTCTAATACAATAACCTGAAGAATTGAAGAACTAAATTCTTCAATAATATATCCCAACCTTCCCCAGCTCGGGGTTCATTAAGACAAGTGGTGGGCTGACCGAGACACCTCACGCGCTCCATTGATTTGTCACGAGAAAATACAACAGTAAGTCAAGTCATGTGAAATTCAAACATGTAATAAAAAACTGACATATTGCACCAACTGGTAACACTAGTATTATTCTAAAACATAACAAGAAAACAGCGTTATCATTTTCCCCCGCCATGGGGCATATTAGCGGTTTGTTTGTTCATATAGTAGTGAATATACACGTAGAAAGGGGACATAACTCCAGAACAAACACATTATGGCATCAGTCTTGACAAGTTCATTGGAACGTTTTGTGAATGGCCTGATTGCAAGCGCTAATAAAATAGTAAACCTACTGGGAGGCTCATCTCAACTAGGTAATTATGGTAACGGTTCTCAGACAACCCTGCGTATATCTTTTTTGTAGAAAATCTAAAATAGCATAACAATTTCAGCAGTATGGTAATATGAGTAATTATGTATAAGTGAGTGAGTTATGGATAATACACGGAAAAAATTATGGATAGATCCTGAAATGAACACTATATCCGCCGCCCCGGTAATAATAGTAACCTGTATATGGGTGAATTCCAACTTGTAGCCAAGGAAACAGCGAAAGGCACCAGTTAAGTATGTCTTGATACATAATATTTAACAGTTTCCAAGTTATGCTCCGTAAATGATATAATACGGACGAACGGACGAACGGACGCACGGGTAAAAGGGCGGACGGACGGACAGCGTCCAGTCCTATATCTCTTTTGCACTTCGTGGCGGGGGATAATAACCTTTTTCAACTGGTCACTTAAATGGCAACATACCACTTCATCATTTCTGCTACCTACTCTTCTGACATCAAAGAAATACTAATAAACAATTCTGAGCTCTTGAGGTAGGTTCTCTTTCCACATTGTGAATGAATCTAAAAGACAGACTCTCAGAACGTTTAAAACCGACAAGAAAAAAGATAGTTATGGTCTCTAACCTAGATCCGTCAATGAAAGTACCGTTGTGGAATGATAAGCATATGACTTTTGACGAACAGGTTGTTTGTCATATTAGTGTCTGAAAAGTCTATGAAAGGATGCGTGGAGAACGCCGTCCTTCAGTTTGCGCCTAAGTCTTTCCAGGACTATCAAAGTCTTCAGTGGAAGGTATCTGCATAGGACAAAGATGATTTCGACTGGCAGGTCCAAAATCTGTTTCATGGATTGTGATACAATATATTTGTTTCAGATTAGCATAAGGTTTCTTAACAACAGTAAGGTTTATCTACATGAACAATCTCTAGTTTCATTTATTCGTTAAGGATGGGACATATGTTCAACGTCGTCTCGAAGAAACTACTACATATAATCATCTGTCATCGTAAAGCGTTATGTCACTGTGAAGACACGTGCGCATTGTTTTTCAGATGCATGTAAAGGTTTATAGTTGGTTTAAAGCATGGCTTCATTGATAACACAATTTGCTCTGACATACTCCACGTTAATAGAATTTGTTATATACCCTCTACAACTCAGGGGCCGGTCAGGACGATGATCTTATTGGTCACTAAATGTATCGGTTGCGGAACGCTGTGACCAGTCTGGTATAAAGAGGTTTCTCTGTACACAGATCCCCCTACATTCTCAATACCTACACTTAGTACATCGAAAAACTAATGCGGAAACCCTATGGTGCCAAACAACTCCTGAACATTCCTCTAATAGTGGCCAGACACTAGGGCTAGACACGTGATAATGTTTGTTGAGATGGAGTGGACTCGCGAGATACATTGTAGGGTTTTGTACTCAGCTACAGGAGCATTGTCTGGCTGTCTGTCGCATTCAGCGTGGTACAGTGCGCATTAGACTTGGATGAGTTGAGTCTACCACACATTAATATTCATTCTTGTTGAGAAAGATATGTTAGGTTTTCTCAATATTGGATTCATTCCTCGGGACCACATTATTAAGCAAGCTTTATGAGATTTGCACTTTGCACTAAGATAGACACGGGGTAAGGAGGGTATCTAGAGTTACATGTATTTTGACACGTTAGTGAATGAGTACAATTGTACGCCGCTATTCGCGAGCCTAATCTGATACGAATTGCTATATGTAAATGGCACGCTAAACATCAATCGCTCGCTCGCTGAATGTACAGGAGGTTTTGAATAATCTACCTTAGAGCGTGTCAACTTTATACTAATCCTTTATGTAATGCTTTGTTGTTGCTTCTGATTTTTTTTATAAAACACCAAATAACAAACCCATGTTTTCCTTCACTATAAAGGACTCCGTATTTACATTTCGAGTTTGTGAAATGCGAAATATCACGTTTGCATGTTCGTGTTTGATGATTGAGTTTTGTGTATATAAGGTGGAGGAGAGGCCTTAATGGTTGGGAAACTTAGTTCGGCAGCTTGATAACAGGGGTTTTGATTACAAACGCTTTCTTCTACCTGTTTGCTCAACTCTGTGCGCTGAAAGTATTGATTCATCCCTCGTGGTGACAAACACAAAGAGTTATATACACAAAACACGGGAACATTACGTTGGAGTTTCAAAGATGTATTGACAATATCTGAGACCAGCACTGGGCGGGCGCTGTGTTTAATGACAGGGGTTTCAGTGCATCAGCCTCAACATGCTGGAGTTGGAAAAATAAATACACTATAAATAAATAATAATCTGCTGCACCCTTTTAGTGTTACGCCGATCGTTCATCTCAACATATCCTGCTTTGTATGAACCAGTGCCTGAAAGTTGCCTACCGCCCCAGTCTTCAATTCTCCAGCTCCATCTCGCCAACTCTTCCTACCGGGCCGGTTTGCGAAATATTTGGATAATAATCTGGAAAATACTACATTGTTGTCTAAATTAAATATGTTTGCTGCATGTGTGCATATTTTTTTGTCAATCTGTTACAGAGTAAATGCCTGCTCGTCTTTTGAGAGAACAGGGGCTCAATTGAGAAAAAAGTGGAATGATTACAAGTAAGTATTAGATATATTCCATTGCTAGAATTTATTGGTGTGTACACATGTATTTGTAAGTATTTAACTACATTGGTGTTCAAGTGTTTTGGTTTATAATAACAATTGGTAAATAAAAATGGCAAACAATTGGTGAAATGTTAACAATCAACAGTTTGTTTACAATATGAATTGCTTATGTAATAAAATGGCCCATTTACAATGATCACTGTGAACATCATCATGATTATTTAATTTACAGATCTCAGGTAAAAAGAAAGGCCATGGATGTCCGCAAAGAATCGTCCAAAACAGGAGGCGGTCCAGCACCAGCACCTTTGACTGATCTGGAATTCAAAGTATGTTATAAAATGTTAATTTCCTTTAGAGGATTGTATTTCAAGGCTATCTGAATAGGAAAGTTAATTATTAAAGTGTCCCCTCACAACAACATTTATTAATTTAATTCTTCCCCCCAAGTGTATATAGCTTGAATATTTCCATTTGTAGGTTGTATCACTGATTCCACAGTGTCAAATTGAAGGAATAGCTGGTGGACTGGAGTCTGAGGTTGGTGAAAGTGAGTGTTTGTTTTCAATTAATTTCACTATATATTCAAAATACAAAACAACTTTCATGTTGATTGAATATTTTCATTGAACTGGATGTATTTTCCAACACTGAGTATTGAAAAAAACACAGGTAACAGTTTTGATTTACATGGACATAGATGATTATTTCATAAGAACTCATTTTCAGCTTTCCCTACACTCGAGGCATTGAATGAAGGTGACCTTGCCACAGTGGACTTCTCTTATACAATCATCACAAGTGAAGAGACACAGACCCTTGAAACACCTGGTAGACTTATTCAATACTTTTTAAAAAATCATTCAATGTGCAGTTATTCATGATGTCAATTAATTACAGTTTACCAATCTCAGATATATGAAATTACCATGTGTACGGATGTAACCTAATTTCATCAATTTTGCAGGTCCTATCTTAATGTGTGGGAACACTGGCAGTGATGGGGCTTCATCAATGAGTCAACCTGTGGAATCAGCGAGTGAGTCGATAACGCGATATCAGGTCCAAGTCTGTCAGTGTCTCAAGCTGCATGGTGCGATCGAGGAAAACACGCTGTTTCCTCAAACTTCTCTCAGTTTCCTCACACATCAACAAGAAAGTAGCCATGTTGAATTCAATGAAGTATCAACCTTAGCGTGGCTAAGGTTGGGTCTGACCAACCTTAACATTTTTACCTTAACTAAGGCTACCTTAGCGTAAGGTAGTTTCATGCAACAGGGGGTCAACCTTAGTAAAGGCCTAAGGTTAAAACTTAAGGATGTAAGGTTACTTTAGCGCTAAGGTTGTTTTGTACAACGGCACCCAGGCCTTCGGTCACGGTCACACGTCACCCGAGCCATTAACTACCCAATGTATACGAGCGACACATACGAGACGCATGGTTTACATGGAACCAGTTTCAACTGGAACCCGAAAAGGTATTTAAACATCAGGGAATATCGAACATTGATGATGTTTCACCGGGTATGTAGCGTGGCCCACCTGAGCCGCCTAATCGGGGCATGGTGAAGACCGCTTGAAATCTTACGAACAGGATAAGGTGTTTTCTATGTTCACAAAATAGCTTTGTTTTTCCGTCAACGATTGCACTTGTATGCTGTCTTGTAGTAGTAGTAGTAGTACGCTAGCACTTGTATAGCACCTCAAGCAGCAATTGCACAAGAAGGAATGACAAGTTTAAAACAAGCTGATGGTGATGACTGCCAACGACCTTTCAGGAGTGTCCAGGAGCGTACATAAAAATCTAGGGGCGTGCAGGAGTGTCCAGGAGCGTACATACGAATCCAAGTGCGTGCAGGAGTGTCCAGGAGCGTACATAAGAATCCAAGGGCGTGCAGGAGCGTCCAAGAGCGAACATAAGAATCTAGGGGCGTGCAGGAGTGTCCAGGAGCGTACACAAGAATCCAGGGGCGTGCAGGAGTGTCCAGGAGTGTACATAAGAATCCAGGGGCGTGCAGGAGTGTCCAGGCGTGTACATAAGAATCCAGGGACGTGCAGGAGTGTCCAGGAGTGTACATAAGAATCCAGGGGCGTGCAGGAGTGTCCAGGCGTGTACATAAGAATCCAGGGACGTGCAGGAGCGTCCAGGCGTGTACATAAGAATCCAGGGGCCTGCAGGAGTGTCCAGGAGCGTACATAAGAATCCAAGGGCGTGCAGGAGTGTCCAAGAGCGTACATAAGAATCCAAGGGCGTGCAGGAGTGTCCAAGAGCGTACATAAGAATCCAGGGGCGTGCAGGAGTGTCCAGGAGCGTACATAAGAATCCAGGAGCTCCTGGCGTGTATATGAGAATCCAGAAAGTACTCAAAATCCAGGAGCGTCCTAGGGAGCGTCTATGGGGTAATAAGACTCCAGGAGTGTGTCTATGGGGTAATAAGACTCCAGGAGTGTCTATGGGGTAATAAGAATCCAGGAGCGTCTACGGGGTAATATGACTCCAGGAGCGTCTATGGGGTAATGAGAATCCAGGAGTGTCTAAGGGGTAATAAGAATCCAGGAGCGTCTATGGGGTAATAAGACTCCAGGAGCGTCTATGGGGAAATGAGAATCCAGGAGCGTCTATGGGGTAATAAGAATCCAGGAGCGTCTATGGGGTAATAAGAATCCAGGAGCGTCTATGGGGTAATAAGAATCCAGGAGCGTCTATGGGGTAATAAGACTCCAGGAGCGTCTATGGGGTAATAAGAATCCAGGAGTGTCTATGGGGTAATAAGAATCCAGTAGCGTCTATGGGGTAATAAGACTCCAGGAGCGTCTATGGGGAAATGAGAATCCAGGAGTGTCTATGGGGTAATAAGAATCCAGGAGCGTCTATGGGGTAATAAGAATCCAGGAGCGTCTATGGGGTAATAAGAATCCAGGAGCGTCTATGGGGTAATAAGAATCCAGGAGCGTCTATGGGGTAATAAGAATCCAGGAGCGTCTATGGGGTAATAAGAATCCAGGAGCGTCTATGGGGTAATAAGAATCCAGGAGCGTCTATGGGGTAATAAGAATCCAGGAGCGTCTATGGGGTAATAAGACTCCAGGAGCGTCTATGGGGTAATAAGACTCCAGGAGCGTCTATGGGGTAATAAGAATCCAGGAGCGTCTATGGGGTAATAAGAATCCAGGAGCGTCTATGGGGTAATAAGAATCCAGGAGCGTCCGGGAGCATCATGCAAACCCAGGAGCGTACTTCCAAGAACCCGTAATAACTGTTTGTCACGTTTGACATAGAGCAAGTGACAAGTACCAAGCTTTGAGCAGAGATTTCTTATGGTTATGGATATGTTTTGTCACGTTTATTTACTCCTGCTTAGTTTGTCAAGTGAAGCCGTGAAGATCTCGATCACAGAGGTATAGACTCCTTTGTGTACAGACCGCCGTCATACAACTCGATTATTGCTGAGTGCGGCGTTAAACATCAATCAAACAAATAAGCAAAGACTTGAAGTCACCAGACATTACAAACATTATTTCCGGGTCAGGGGCATGTTCTCGGTGAAACAAAATCTTCATTTTTATCTTCATGAAAACCAAATCTTCATCTTAGCCATACGTTCATACTTCACCGAATTTCTTGGCAAATGTTAACTGATGTAGCCGTTACAACCATCATCAAATGCCCGTGGTAGCGTTCTACCAAGATATATGATAAGACTGTTCATGTCACGCTAGCTCCTAAGTCCTGTTGAACAACATCGATCGTTCTGTTTGAGACGAACTGACGTGTCACGTATTGTTACGTATTTAGATTGCAACCACACAGATCCGCTTCAATACGTCCACGTTCGTCAAAGGCGACGCATTTATTTTTTCTAAACCAACCTTTAAATATTTAATAAACAGCGTAACTGTTCACAGAAAGACAATTTCCAGTTTCTTATTAGTATAGTAAAGATCTGTTAGTCGAAGAGCCCCGCCCACAGGGTGTCTGCACAACACAGAGGCACATTGTCCCCCACAGATAGCTTTAATCCATTAATCAGGGAATGTCTTAAACCGTGCGTTTCCAATGGATATGCATCCGCACCAAGCACTCGATAAGTTATCCCTGTCAAATATTACATGATCTAACGCCCCATGAAGGAGACATGCAATTAGGAAGGTATTTGATAAATTATTTCTTTCATTATTACTAAAGATATTCCGTGTCTGTGTGACGACGTACGGTCCATCGAACTCCTTTGGTTTTCATCCCGGGGGATCAGGTGACACAGACTAATCAGCCTTGTTCGACAGCACAGAGTCCGTCGTAATCTTTCACACAACTCGATATCGTCGAGGCATCTGTCACACGATCAATGTAGAAATATATAATTCCCGAGGCTTTGTCCTGACTCCCCTCGTTATCCATCTACCCACGACGACAACTCCTGAATCCACCTACAGTAATAGGATACTCGAGGTGAATCTGCTCCAGCAATACGAGATGTAGAGATGTAGACAAAAGCAATGCACATGTAGACAGAGTGAGAGCTATTGACCACTTCTTAAAACCAAGTGGTATCGGTTTGTAGATAAAGCAATATCTGGTTTCCAGTTTAACATCATGTATTGCTAACTAACATTTAAGCAGAAATGATAGGATTAAACATTAATGGGATAAAATATGTGGTTGAAAATTGTGCAGGGTCGGATGGTATTCTGTCGTTATCTGGTATTCCAGGGCAGGGCACAGACGTACCCAGTATCAGTAGGTGACAGTGAGCAACTGGTACAGACGTACCCAGTATCAGTAGGTGACAGTGAGCGTCTGGTACAGAAGTACCCAGTATCAGAAGGTGACAGTGAGCGTCTGGTACAGAAGTACCCAGTATCAGTAGGTGACAGTGAGTGTCTGGTACATATGTACCCTTCATCAGTAGGTGACAGTGAGCGTCTGGCACAGAAGTACCCAGTATTAGTAGGTGACAGTGGACGTCTGGTACAGAAGTACCAGACGTCCAGGGTGACAGTGAGCGTCTGATACATATATACCCTTCATCAGTAGGTGACAGTGAGCGTCTGGCACATAAGTACCCAGTATCAGTAGGTGACAGTGAGCGTCTGGCACAGAAGTACCCAGTATCAGTAGGTGACAGTGGACGTCTGGTACAGAAGTACCAGACGTCCAGGGTGACAGTGAGCGTCTGATACATATATACCCTTCATCAGTAGGTGACAGTGAGCGTCTGGCACAGAAGTACCCAGTATCAGTAGGTGACAGTGAGCGTCTGGTACAGAAGTACCCAGTATCAGTAGGTGACAGTGAGCGTCTGGCACAGAAGTATCCAGTATCAGTAGGTGACAGTGAGCGTCTGGTACAGAAGTACCCAGTATCAGTAGGTGACAGTGAGCGTCTGGCACAGAAGTACCCAGTATAAGTAGGTGACAGTGAGTGTCTGGTACAGAAGTACCCAGTATCAGTAGGTGACAGTGAGCGTCTGGCACAGAAGTACCCAGTATCAGTAGGTGACAGTGAGCATCTGGCAGAGATGTACCCTTCATCAGTAGGTGACAGTGAGCGTCTGGCACAGATGTACCCTTCATCAGTAGGTGACAGTGAGCATCTGGCAGAGATGTACCCTTCATCAGTAGGTGACAGTGAGCATCTGGCAGAGATGTACCCTTCATCAGTAGGTGACAGTGAGCATCTGGCACAGATGTACCCTTCATCAGTAGGTGACAGTGAGCGTCTGGCACATAAGTACCCTGTATCAATAGGTGATAGTGCGCGTCTGGTACAGGTGTACCCAGTATCAGTAGGTGACAGTGAGCGTCTGCCACAGAAGTACCCAGTATCAGTAGGTGACAGTGAGCGTCTGCCACAGGAGTAACCAGTAGCTCCCGGTTGACCAGGATTGACAGTATCGGTATAAACAATTCATTGTTTAGGGAGGCGATAGAGCAGATGACGCATTGCCTGTTCATGTGCTCACACTATCGACCACTGTTTTTTTCAAGTCCCTGTTTGAAGTTCGACAACTTCTTCACCTCACGACCTTGAACATTTAAACACACTATGTAACTAGTTGTAAATAAACCTCGTAAAACATTGTACACAATTATACAACAATATGTCTTTTACATACGCACATGTAGCAATCTTATACCTACATGTTACTTACATGACCTGGAACCCATGACCCGTGAACGGAGGCCTTGCCTGGTCTGAGTCAGATTTAAAACTATGATTTAAACACATGAAACATGTTAAATCAATGTGCTCAAACGCCACGCATTGATCATTAAAAGGGTCTTTAATAACTGCCCGGTTATAAAACTAATGTATCGTACTTAAACGGGTTACGTGATGCCTGAAATGATATAAAGCTTTCTCAGCCAGACCACTTTCAGGCACATTAAATGTTTTAAGAGTCACAGTGTGGTTCAATTTACAAAACGAAGAATGTCTATTCTGCTGTGTTGTGTCATATGTACTTTTATACACGGCTATTACATTTACAATGGCCGCGGTCGCATCGAGATGCAGCCTGGTGATGCGCTGTGTTGCGGTTCCATCAAAGATGGATACTATACCACTCTGTGCCTTGAATAAGGGCCAGGATCTATAGATAGGTTGTTGCTGATGCTTTTATTGGTCGTTAATGTATTCCGTTTACTTCAGGCTACTGTTTGCAGGTTGTATGCAAGAATCGCCTTTATTTAATGCTTGGTATATCATGGGTTTCATGGTAAACGTTAAGTCCTGCATCACGCTGGTCCCACACGGATGCACAGCGATAGGAGTGAACGGCACCCCTAAACGGCGTCCCACCCACTCACTCACTCACTCACTGTATGGACACAAGTAACAGTATCATGCTCCAATGTTTAGCATGATAAGTTGTCCTAATGACATTATGAGGTACTCGTCATCATTGTCTCCCCAATCAACTGTTGCTGTGACATCCCATCATCACATGAGTCACATGACTATCAGACGTCCCGGCTGATGATCCACATTGCAGTGTTGGTTGGTTGTTTAACGCCACACTCGGCAATATTCCAGCTTTATAACGGCGGTCTGTAAATAATCAGGTCTGGACCAGACAACCCAGTGATTGACATCATGAGCATCGATCCACGCAATTGGGATACGATGATATGCATCAACCAAGACAGCGATACTGACCACCCGATCCCATTACTGGTCTCTTACGACAAGCATAGTCGCCTTTTACGGCAAGCATGGGTTGCTGAAGACCTATTATATCCCGGATCTACCACCAACGTTCATACTTTGGTCATTAAAAGAGAGGGCCTAGGCTGACATAACTCTGGAGAGGGCCTTGGCTGACATCACACTAGAGAGGGCCTTGGCTGACATTACACTAGGGGCCTTGGCTGACATTACACTAGAGAGGGCCTAGGCTGACATAACTCTGGAGAGGGCCTTGGCTGACATCACACTAGAGAGGGCCTTGGCTGACATTACACTAGGGGCCTTGGCTGACATTACACTAGAGAGGGCCTAGGCTGACATAACTCTGGAGAGGGCCTTGGCTGACATCACACTAGAGAGGGCCTTGGCTGACATTACGCTAGAGAGGGTCTTGGTTGACATTACACTAGATAGGGCCTTGGCTGACATTACACTAGAGAAGGCCTTGGCTGACATTACACTAGAGAGGGCCTTGGCTGACATCCCACTAGAGAGGGCCTTGGCTGACATTACACTAGAGAGGGCCTTGGCTGACATTACACTAGAGAAGGCCTTGGCTGACATTACACTAGAGAGGGCCTTGGCTGACATCCCACTAGAGAGGGCCTTGGCTGACATTACACTAGAGAGGGCCTTGGCTGACATCCCACTAGAGAGGGCCTTGGCTGACATTACACTAGAGAGGGCCTTGGCTGACATCCCACTAGAGAGGGCCTTGGCTGACATTACACTAGAGAGGGCCTTGGCTGACATTACACTAGAGAGGGCCTTAGCTGACATTAAACTAGAGAGGGCCTTGCCTGAAATTACACTAGAGAGGGCCTTGGCTGACATCACACTAGAGAGGGTCTTGGCTGATATTACACTAGAGAGGGCCTTGGCTGACATTACACTAGAACGGGCCTTGGCTGACATTACTAGAGATGGCCTAGAGATGACCTTGACTGACATCACTCTAGAGAGGGCCTTGACTGACATCACACAAGGGTGGGCCTTGACTGATATCACTCTAGAGAGGGAATTGACTTTACATCACTTGACCGGGCCTATAGATGGCTTTGACTGACATCACTCTAGAGAGGGCCTTGGCTGACATCACACTAGAGAGGGCCTAAGCTTACATCACTCTAGAGAGGGCCTTGACTTACATTACTCTGGAGAGGGCCTTGACCGACAACACTCTACAGAGGGTCTTGACTGACATCAGTCTACAGAGAGCCTTGACTGACAACCATTTCAGAGAGGGCATTGACTGACATCACACTAGAGAGGGCCTAAGCTTACATCTCTCTAGAGAGGGCCTTGACTGACATCCCTCTGGAGAGGGCCTTGACCGACATCACTCTACAGAGGGCCTTGACTGACATCACTTTAGAGAGGGAATTGGCTGACATCACTTAAGGGAGGGCCTTGACTGACATCACACTAGAGAGGGATTCGAGATAGCCTTGACTGACATCAGTCTAGAGAGGGCCTTGACTGACATCCCTTTTAGAGAGGGCCTTGACTGACATCACTCTAGAGAGGGCCTTGACTGACATCCCTCTAGAGAGGGCCTTGACTGTCATCACTCTAGAGAGAGCGTTGACTGACATCCCTCTAGAGAGGGCCTTGACTGACATCACTCTGCAGAGGGCCTAGGCTTACATCACTCTAGAGAGGGCCTTGACTGACACTACGCTAGAGTCGGCCTAGATGGAGCCTTGGTTGTCATCACTCTAGAGAGGGCCTTAGCTGACATTACTCTTGAGGGAGGGCCTTTGCTGACATCACTCTAGAGAGGGCCTTAGCTGATATCACTCTAGAGAGGACCTTAGCTGACATTACTTTTGAGAGGGCCTTGACCGACATCACTTTAGAGGGGGCCTTGACTGACATCACTCTAGAGAGGGCTTTGACTGACATTACTCTACAGAAGGCCTAGGCTTACATCACTCTAAGGAGGGCCTTGACTGACATCACGCTAGAGTCGGCCTAGAGGGGGCCTTGGTTGTCATCACTCTACAGAGGGCCTTGACTGACATCACTCTAGAGAGGGCCTTGAGTGACATCACACTAGAGAGGGCCTAAACTTACATCACTCTAGAGAGGGCCTTGACTGACATCACTCTAGAGAGGGCCTTGACTGACATCACCCTAGATAGGGCCTTGACTGACATTACTCTAAAGAGGGCCTAGGCTTACATCACTCTGGAGAGGGCCTTGACTGACATCACGCTAGAGTCGGCCTAGAGGGAGCCTTGGTTGTCATCACTCTAGAGAGGGCCTTAGCTGACATTACTCTTGAGGGAGGGCCTTTGCTGACATCACTCTAGAGAGGGCCTTAGCTGATATCACTCTAGAGAGGGCCTTAGCTGACATCATTCGAGAGAGGGCCTTAGCTTACATCACTCTAGAGAGGCCTTGACCGACATCACTTTAGAGAGGGCCTTGACTGACATCACTCTAGAGAGGTCGTCACGATATGGCTGAAATATTGCCGATGTGACGTAAAGCATAAACTCACTCACTCACTCTAGAGAGGGCCTTGACTGACATCACTCTAGAGAGGGCCTTGACTGACATCACTCTACAGAGGGCCTAGGCTTACATCACTCTAGAGAGGGCCTTGACTGACATCACGCTAGAGTCGGCCTAGTGGGAACCTGGTTGTCATCACTCTAGAGAGGGCCTTAGCTGACATTACTCTTGAGGGAGGGCCTTTGCTGACATCACTCTAGAGAGGGCCTTAGCTGATATCACTCTAGAGAGGGCCTTAGCTGATATCACTCTAGAGAGGACCTTAGCTGACATTACTCTTGAGATAGGGCCTTAGCTGTCATCATTCGAGAGAGGGCCTTAGCTGACATAATGCTACTCTTGAGAGAGGGCCTTAGCTGATATCACTCTAGAGAGGGCCTTAGCTGACATAACTCTTGAGATAGGGCCTTAGCTAGCATCATTGGAGAGAGGGCCTAGAGGGGGCCTTGGCTGACATCACTCTAGAGTGGGAATTGGCTGACATCAATATCTGAATTCGGAGTGATAGAAGCTATTTGATAATGTTTAATAGACACATGCTTATGATACAGACGAACAATGGAATCTGCAGTTAGAGAGATTGCTAAGGCTTATGAAAAAGGTTTTGTCGTTTGTCTTTCAGAAATTGAATAAAAACCTGTTAAATCAGTTCTGTGTTGTGTTGTTTTTTTATGCTGACAAATTCATTTCTTTATATTTGATTTCTACATGGAAATGATTTCATGAAACATGATAAATTTCCACGCGCCTGTGTATCTGTCGGGCTGATACAGATCGGTAAACGTGCATGGTCCTTAAAAAAACACGGGCAAACCTTAAGAAATGAAACACGTCGGTTGTATAATCGGAATCCCAAATGTCGACTTCACGTCCAGAACCCGTTCCAGATATCAATACTCATTGTTAATATCGTCACGATATGGCTGTAATATTGCCGAAGTGACGTTAAACTTTAACTCGCTCATTGTTAATGCGTTATGGGTTTTAGTGATCCATTCATATAATTGTCACAGCTATTACATCTTTCACGCCCAATGGAATCTGTTTCGTTGGAAAATCAAGATAAGTTATTCTCTAGCATTGACGTGTTGTATGTCCACAACAATGGTTGTTTACAGCAGGAACCTTGGTTGATGACAACATCTGGTGTGACACTAAATACTAAATAATAGTTGCATACCTGTAGTGTCTGGGTCACTTTGACATGGATATTTCAGCAAGAAGTAAACTAATGTACTTTAAATAATATATTCTTCAGGAAACAATAGGTAAAATTAGTTACCTGAACAGACTAAATATTTTTATATCCCTTTAACATAACACATATTTATTACACAAGCATGTTTATGTTTACCGTTATACTTGCCTTGCGAATTAGTTTTGTGTAGCGCATGTTGCCGTCGCAAAATAGATAAATGTTGTGGACAGTACTGTGTGGAACTTAATATAATATGGAAAAAGCGAACGTGTTCATAAGGCGAGACATTTCGAAATAAAATCAATAAGAGATGGTGACGATCTTCTTCAGTTGACTAGGTGCACGGATGGCCCAGTCGCCTAAGGCGCCGCGATTCGCTGTGCAGCGTTGCGTCCCTCTGGCACGCCGGAAACCTATGAATGTTTCCGATGATGTTTCTAGGTTTGTCAGTACCATATCCGTGCTCGTGGGTTTCACCGAAGTGGTACACGTCTGAGACCTGCATTACTTCGGGCTTTCCTTCAACATTAAGCTGACACGCCGTGATATAACTGGTATACTGTTAAAAGCGGCGTAACACCCAACTCACTCACTCACTCACTTTAGTTGACTACAAAATATAGTTTTTACACGTGCACATAGCTCTGGCTATTTCAGAAGTTATATATATAATCTTTAAAAAAAAGGAACTTGATATTTAATTTTAGATGTATATTTCATATATCATATACATGATCAACAGTTGGTAATCTATTATTCAAAATTGGCACACATCATTGTCATTGACCCAGGTTCCATATGGTACACACGAATTAGTAGATTTTCAAGGTGAAAGTCATCTGTTCTCAACATCTTGTCATCAAGGGATGTCATGTGCAGGTCATGTTGGTGTGTTTCGGCGCCAGGCTCTCAAGTGGTTGTGTTTTTTGCGATTTTTCCATCTTTTCACCAAATGACTGCAGTACCTCATTCTTTCCACGCAAGTCAATCTCAATCCATGCAGAAACGACAAATTCATTTTTGGTATCAACTTTGTATGGATATCGGCAATACTCTGTCAGATATTTACGATTTTACCACTTTTCACTTTCTTTTTAATGAAGAGTATATTACTTTGTTATGTTTAAAGGCTCATATCGAAAATCAATCAACAACAATCTCATTAAAATCAGATCTTAGTTCTCGCTATCCCTAAACAAAGATCTGAGGACATCCCATTACGGGTCAGAACGACCTTTCATCAGACCAATCAAAGCGTCGCTTACCAGATCATGAAAGTGACAGTCGGAATGTGTTTTCTAAACATGCAACCTCGAAAACGTTAAAACGGGGTATTCCGAACGACTGATTCCGTCAAAATTATCGAATGTCTCTCGCTTCCGTGGGATAAACATTTGAACGGAGGAGGCGTTGCACAGTACGTGGGAAGCACTGCCATACAATCGTAGCCATATATTAGGCATTCCGGATTGTTCCGGATTCCTTTTGTTCAGTTTTCGACATTTTAATCAAGAATTGTGTCAACATAATTTTTTAAGTGTAGTCTGAAATGGAAGTCGCCAGGTTGAAACGAGTGCCGTAAAGCTCGAGAAAACTGCTTTCTCATTGGCTGATATCGACTTCTTGTTATTCGTTATAGTCGTCGGTCAAAGTTCGCGAAAGGTCGTTCTGACGTGACCCGTAAATTGGATGTCCTCAGATCTTTGTTTTGCGGCAGCGATAACTCAGATCTGATTTTAATAAGATTGCAATCAAAATACACTACAAGACAAACTGATCATTTCAAAAGGAACTGTTTGATTTCGGTCTCTTTTGAAACATGAATACTTTTAACTGATGACATATGACACTGTAAGCCTGTGCTGAAAATACGTGAAACTATTATCACTACAGGCGGTACCGGGTAATGGGTAAACACAACATAAGTGTGTTGATTTTTCATGTGCATGTTATGTAAATAACATACAGTGTTCAGTTGTTATATCCTCTGATTTATTGTATAATGAAACCCAAATCACATGATAAATTCTGAAAAAGGACCAAAGAATATAACTTATGTTGCATATGGTTATACTCGCATTCTCGTTGAAAAGATGCATGTTGTTATTTTCAGGCGTCATAGTTTGATATAATCCTGACACGATTGTAATGATAAGGATAAAAAACTAAGGTTGAATCAAGGTGACTTTTGACCTATCTATTTGAGAGATTTGACACTTTTTAGACTAAAACATCCTTTCAGAATTGTCACGTGTTAATTGAACAGTAATAGACATATATCATTTCATGCACACCTCCCTACTGTACTCACCGGATAATGTATGTGGAGACAGGAATAAGCTTCAAAACTGTATGCTGAAACTGAACAGAAGTTGAATACTGTGAAAATGTAGGGGTTGATTTGAGCCCGATGGGTAGAGATTTGAACCTTAGGGTAAGTGTTTGGGGCCCAAGAGAGGGGAGTGATCTGAGCCTAGAGTGAGAGTTTTGGGCCTAGTAGAGGGGAGTGATATGAGCCTGGAGTGAGAGTTATGGGCCTAGTTGAGGGGAGTGGTCTGAGCCTAGAGTGAGAGTTATGGGCCTAGTTGAGGGGAGTGGTCTGACCCTAGAGTGAGAGTATTAGGCCTAGTTGAGGGGAGTGGTCTGAGCCTAGAGTGAGAGTTTTAGGCCTAGTTGAGGGGAGTGGTCTGAGCCTAGAGTGAGAGTTATGGGCCTAGTTGAGGGGAGTGGTCTGAGCCTAGAGTGAGAGTTATGGGCCTAGTTGAGGGGAGTGGTCTGAGCCTAGAGTGAGAGTTTTAGGCCTAGTTGAGGGGAGTGGTCTGAGCCTAGAGTGAGAGTTATGGGCCAGTAGAGGGGAGTGATCTGAGCCTAGAGTGAGAGTTTTGGGCCTAGTAGAGGGGAGTGATCTGAGCCTTGAGTGAGAGTTTTGGGCCTAGTAGAGTGGAGTGATCTGAGCCTTGAGTGAGTGTTTGGGGCCTGTAGAGTGGAGTGATCTGAGCCTAGAGTGAGAGTTTTGGGCCTAGTAGAGTGGAGTGATCTGAGCCTTGAGTGAGTGTTTTGGGCCTAGTGGAGGGGAGTGATCTGAACCTAGAGTGAGAGTTTTGGGCCAGGAGAGGGGAGTGATCTGAACCTAGAGTGAGAGTTTTGGGCCTAGTAGAGGGTATTGATCCGAGCCTGGAGTGCGTGTTTTAGGCCAGTAGAGGGTATTGATCTGAGCCAAGACTTAGTTTTGGGGGCCAGTAGAGGGGAGTGGTCTGAGCCTAGACTGAGTGTTTGGGGCCTGTAGAGTGGAGTGATCTGAGCCTATAGTGCGTGTTTTGGGCCTAGTAGAGGGGAGTGATCTGAGCCTGGAGTGAGTGTTTGGGGCCTGTAGAGTGGAGTGATCTGAGCCTAGAGTGAGAGTTATGGGCCAGTAGAGTGGAGTGATCTGAGCCTTGAGTGAGTGTTTTGGGCCAGGAGAGGGGAGTGATCTGAGCCTAGAGTGAGTGTTTGGGGCCTAGTAGAGGGGAGTGGTCTGAGCCTTGAGTGAGTGTTTTGGGCCAGGAGAGGGGAGTGATCTGAGCCTAGACTGAGTGTTTGGGGCCTGTAGAGTGGAGTGATCTGAGCCTATAGTGCGTGTTTTGGGCCTAGTAGAGGGGAGTGATCTGAGCCTAGAGTGAGAGTTATGGGCCAGTAGAGTGGAGTGATCTGAGCCTTGAGTGAGTGTTTTGGGCCAGGAGAGTGGAGTGATCTGAGCCTGGAGTGAGTGTTTGGGGCCTGTAGAGTGGAGTGATCTGAGCCTTGAGTGAGTGTTTTGGGCCAGAAGAGGGGAGTGATCTGAGCCTAGAGTGAGAGTTTTGGGCCTAGTAGAGGGGAGTGACCTGAGCCTGGAGTGAGTGTTTGGGGCCTGTAGAGTGGAGTGATCTGAGCCTTGAGTGAGTGTTTTGGGCCAGAAGAGGGGAGTGATCTGAGCCTGGAGTGAGTGTTTGGGGCCTGTAGAGGGAAGTGATCTGAGCCTGGAGTGAGTGTTTTGGGCCAGAAGAGGGGAGTGATCTGAGCCTAGAGTGAGAGTTTTGGGCCAGAAGAGGGGAGTGATCTGAGCCTAGAGTGAGTGTTTTGGGCCAGAAGAGGGGAGTGATCTGAGCCTGGAGTGAGTGTTTTGGGCCAGAAGAGGGGAGTGATCTGAGCCTAGAGTGCGTGTTTTGGGCCTAGTAGAGGGGAGTGATCTGAGCCTAGAGTGAGAGTTTTGGGCCTAGTAGAGTGGAGTGACCTGAGCCTGGAGTGAGTGTTTTGGGCCAGTAGAGAGGAGTGACCTGAGCCTAGAGTGAGTGTTTTGGGCCAGTAGAGTGGAGTGATCTGAGCCTAGAGTGAGTGTTTTGGGCCAGTAGAGAGGAGTGACCTGAGCCTAGAGTGAGTGTTTTGGGCCAGTAGAGAGGAGTGACCTGAGCCTAGAGTGAGAGTTTTGGGCCTAGTAGAGGGGAGTGACCTGAGCCTGGAGTGAGAGTTTTGGGCCTAGTAGAGTGGAGTGATCTGAGCCTAGAGTGAGAGTTTTGGGCCTAGTAGAGTGGAGTGATCTGAGCCTAGAGTGAGTGTTTTGGGCCTAGTAGAGTGGAGTGATCTGAGCCTAGAGTGAGTGTTTTGAGCCTAGTAGAGTGGAGTGACCTGAGCCTGGAGTGAGTGTTTGGGGCCTGTAGAGTGGAGTGATCTGAGCCTTGAGTGAGTGTTTTGGGCCTAGTAGAGTGGAGTGATCTGAGCCTGGAGTGAGTGTTTTGGGCCTAGTAGAGTGGAGTGATCTGAGCCTAGAGTGAGTGTTTTGAGCCTAGTAGAGTGGAGTGACCTGAGCCTGGAGTGAGTGTTTGGGGCCTGTAGAGTGGAGTGATCTGAGCCTTGAGTGAGTGTTTTGGGCCTAGTAGAGGGGAGTGATCTGAGCCTTGAGTGAGTGTTTGGGGCCTGTAGAGTGGAGTGATCTGAGCCTAGACTGAGTGTTTGGGGCCAGAAGAGGGGAGTGATCTGAGCCTAGAGTGAGTGTTTTGGGCCTAGTAGAGGGGAGTGATCTGAGCCTGGAGTGAGTGTTTGGGGCCTGTAGAGTGGAGTGATCTGAGCCTAGACTGAGTGTTTGGGGCCAGAAGAGGGGAGTGATCTGAGCCTAGACTGAGTGTTTGGGGCCTGTAGAGTGGAGTGATCTGAGCCTAGACTGAGTGTTTGGGGCCAGAAGAGGGGAGTGATCTGAGCCTAGACTAAATGTTTGGGGCCAGTAGAGTGGAGTGATCTGAGCCTAGACTGAGTGTTTGGGGCCTAGTAGAGGGGAGTGATCTGAGCCTAGAGTGAGTGTTTTGGGCCTAGTAGAGTGGAGTGATCTGAGCCTAGAGTGAGTGTTTTGGGCCTAGTAGAGGGGAGTTATCTAAGCCCAGAAAACACCCAAGAGTAAGAGATTGAGCCTGTTACACCTGCACATCAAATGTCATCTCCCACCTTGCTAGGCCCTTCCATCTAAATGTTACCCCCACCTTGCTAGGCCCTGACATCTAAATGTTAACCCCACCTTGCTAGGCCCTGCCATCTAAATGTTAACCCCACCTTGCTAGGCCCTGCACATCAAATGTTAACCTCACCTTGCAAGGCCCTGCCATCTAAATGTCATCTCCCACCTTGCTAGGCCCTGCCATCTAAATGTTACCCCCACCTTGCTAGGCCCTGCCATCTAAATGTTAACCGCACCTTGCAAGGCCCTGCCATCTAAATGTCATCTCCAACCTTGCTAGGCCCTGCCATCTAAATGTTACCCCCACCTTGCTAGGCCCTGCCATCTAAATGTTACCCCCACCTTGCAAGGCCCTGCCATCTCAATGTCATTTCCAACCTTGCAAGGCCCTGCCATCTAAATGTCATCTCCCACCTTGCTAGGCCCTTCCAACTAAATGTTACCCCCACCTTGCTAGGCCCTGACATCTAAATGTTAACCCCACCTTGCTAGGCCCTGCCATCTAAATGTTACCCCCACCTTGCTAGGCCCTGCCATCGAAATGTTAACCTCACCTTGCAAGGCCCTGACATCTAAATGTCATCTCCCACCTTGCTAGGCCCTGCCATCTAAATGTTACCCCCACCTTGCTAGGCCCTGCCATCTAAATGTTAACCCCACCTTGCTAGGCCCTGCCATCTAAATGTCATCTCCCACCTTGCTAGGCCCTTCCATCTAAATGTTACCCCCACCTTGCTAGGCCCTGACATCTAAATGTTAACCCCACCTTGCTAGGCCCTGCCATCTAAATGTTACCCCCACCTTGCTAGGCCCTGCCATCTAAATGTCATCTCCCACCTTGCTAGGCCCTGCCATCTAAATGTTTACCCCACCTTGCAAGGCCCTGCCATATAAATGTTAACCCCACCCTGCTAGGCCCTGCCATCTTAATGTCATATCTAAACTTGCTAGGCCCTGCCATCTAAATGTTAACCCCACCTTGCTAGGCCCTGTCATCTAAATGTTACCCCCACCCTGATACACCATGCAATCAAAATGTCTCAAGGATTGACTGTGTATTTTTTTCGGTTCATTGAGGTATGAATCGAAAAACAAATGTGCAAACTGTATAAATCCGCGTAGCGGATTCTTACAAAAGTTTGCACAGTGGTCTTTCGATTCATACCTCAATGAACCGAAAAAAATAGACAGTCAATGCTTATAATTAAATTGACAACATAAAACATGTTTTATCTACAATAGTTTAACCAAAAACAGTTGTATATATCAAAACAGACAAAAATTACGAGATTGATAAACATTTCACGTGTAGGAATACATACAGTCGCGTGACATGAATCAGGTGATCGTTTAATTTATGCACATAACTTGACACGCCTACAGTCAGTAGCCAATCAACGTAGAGCAGGATCAAAACAATGTTCATTGGACCTGTCAATTAAGACAAGAGGCGAAAAGAAAAGAACAGTCAGACTGTAACGAACCGAAAGAAATATGTCCGGGAGAAGGCGGCTGTTTCAAATTACATGGTCAGTTACCGCCAGATTCAAACATTACTTCCCTGATTACGGTAAAACACAGTTGGAAAAATGCTAGTTAAAAATGAAACCCGAAGACATGAAGCCTGCACGTTTGCTGTTTCATTCATCCTCGGCCTTCGGTTTCAAAGGTTTGTTTGGACAATGAATATGCATGAAAGTCGCTAAATGTCCTGTGCATGACGATACACGTGAGCAAAGGGAATTCCCTCGACTGTAATATTGTAATTCCCCGACATTCCGAAGTAATAAAAGTTGTGCGCCTCGGTGGGCGTGGCTTAATCTTTAACATTCATTGGGAAATTAATGCAATAACACGTGACCAATTCAGCTAATCAGAATATGGAATTTCAATGAACACAACGAAAATTTAATTATTATCTGATGAAAATGTGTTTATTCATCATAAATGATGCTACCAGATGTTCGCAAAAAGGGCAGCGACCTGCCGCACCGGTTTCCCCTGTCACAAACACATGCATGCTGTAACGCTGATCAAACAACTAAGAGTCGTATGAGTCGTGTGAGCTTGAGTAGTCATTGAGGTCTAGGTAGAAAAAAACAACTCGATTATTCCTCGAAAGCTTGAGATGTAGACACCAAGTGAGTGAGTGAGTTGGGTTCAATGCCACTTTCAACAGTAGTCCAGTTATATCGCGGCGTGTCAGGTTAATGTGGGAGGAATGCCCGAAGTGATGCAGGCCTCGGACGTTTACTACTTCGGTGAAACCCACGAGCACGGGTATGGTGCTGACAAACTTAGACACATAATCGGGGCAAATCGGGATTCTGGAACCGAATCACAGGTTTCTGGCGTGCCCAAGGGACGCAGCTCTGCACAGCGAATCGCAGCCGTACCCCCGATACAGATCATCGATATACCTGAAGCTTACATTAAACGTCTTGATCAAGTTTCGCGTCAATCTGAGCAGAATGTATATGTGTACTGTATACTGAACCGCAAAAGAAACGTCAACCCAAGTAACATTGCAAGAAAAGTTTTCATTTAAATAGCTGGGTAATTTTTGTCCGGATAATTTGATGATAAAAAAACAAGGCAGCGACAGCATCTTCAAGATCGCTTTGTTACTGCTGCGGAATCTGCTCGACAGACGACGGGGACACACCAGCGACACATTAGTGCGGACACCGTGCGTCGACGATTGACGAGCAGACACCTCCACTGTCACAGGCCACACCGAGAACCCATTCTGACACCACGTCATCACCGGGACCGTCTCTAGTGGGCAACATAGCACCAGAATTGGCGCCACCAGCAGTGGAGAAGAGTCCTCTTCTCAGACAAGAGCCGTTACTGTATCTCAACAGCAGATGGCAGAGAGGGAGTCTGGCGACACCGTGGGGAACGTTATTCGGATGACTGTGCTGTTGAGAGAGAATCGTGGGGTGGTCTGAGCATCATCGTGAGGGGTGGAATTGGTCTTGCCCAGAGGGATGGTCTTCCAGAACACTGGTCCAGGGAGAGGCAATGGTGTCGCAGCAGCTCGGTACATTGTTCAAGTCTTGAGACCAGATGCCATACCTCATTTGGAACGTCGCCGCAACCACGAGTTTAAGCATGATAACGCCCGTGCCCACACTGCGAGAGCAACAAGAGACTTCCTCCAGCAGAATGGCATAAGAACCATGGAGTGGCCTGCCCTCAGTCCCGATTTAAATCCCATTGAGCACCTGTGGGACAAGATTCAAAGACGGCTGAATGACGTCCGACCAAGGCCGACAACTGCAGTTGAACTGCGTCAGGCGTTCCTCAGAGTGTAGGTAGGCTCAAGTGCCTATGGCCTTCATCAACCGCCTCATCCATTCCATGTTTCGACGTTGCACGGCAGTCATCAATGCACATGGCGGACACACGAGATACCGACTTGTGATGCCATTTTTCTTAGAGACTAGAGTTGTGTTTCACTTTAAGAACATTTGACACTTTGATTTCAACTTTGATGATCAGTTTTGCCAAATTTCGCCTTTTTAATATGTTTCAAAGTATGTTTACAGTGTTTGGACAAATAAGGTTTCTCATATATCTATCCATGGTGACGTTTCTTTTGCGGTTCAGTATATAAAGAATTGGTATTTTATTGAAATGATTATATTGTCCTAGATAATACTTGAAAAGTATAATCGTGCTTCAGACTGTTGAAAAAAGGTTCTGTGTAATTATGCTTTTATTTAGGCACATAGTTTTAATTTCCCAACATCAGGTGTTGCAGATGTTGCTGATAGGGTGTCAAATCTGCATACAAAATCAGATTCTTCTTTCATTTGGAATATGTTTTAACTTGGCAATTTGTATTGCAATTGCCAACGTTTAACAAGATTGGGTAGCTATTGGAACCTTGAGATTTTAAGCGAATCTCAGATTCATGTTTATGTAATACCTTGAAGTACACAAGGGAATATACGTGGGAAGCGAAATCCAGCACACGCTGATCGGTTGCAATATTCCGAACACAACTTTCGTCATTCATGGAATCAAGTTAGCTTCAATAAACTGTCCTATAAACAAAGTAACATTGAGTTAAACAGGATCCAGAAATTGGATGAGTTGCTGGTGTGTCCAGAACTGATTATTTCTATTTTATATGGGTGTTCCCTCGATTCCATATTGTTCGTATGTATTTACTTTATGTTATTGTACAGGTTTTGCTTATACACAAAACGTTGAATGTGCAGTTGTGTTATTGGATAACAAAAACCCTTTTAGGCCTGGTGAAAACCACCTTTTTCTCAGTCTCAAAGTATCATTGAATATTCATGCTTGTCCAGTAAGACCCAAACCTCTTCTATTGATTTGTAATATTAACAGTTTTATTTCACGTGTGCATATAGAAGTTAATATCTGTGTCGATGAAACTGCATGTCATGTTCAGGCGAGAGCTGGTGGAGCCCATATTGCCTGTCAATGTCCTTGGGTTGATATTGTAACTTCACAGCCATTGCTCTTTGGTCCGCAGTGATATATATTCTGACAAATTATACGATCATGGCATATCATTTATATTGCCTTGACTAGTGTGATTTTAAAATGCAAATAAATTCCCTAATGCATGTTCCATCGCCACCTGTGCCAGGTCCAGTCCTTCGTCTCAAAGACTGCCACAACCACCCTGCTTCTACAGCAGTGGTGTAGAAAGGTCGACAACAATAAAGCCAATGGTGAAGTGTTCTTTTTTTACACTTTATAACCTTTGTCTCGATTTTTTTGTAATTGTATTCCCTTGGTTCAGCGATTATTCTGATCGAAGTCACTATGTTGATACACAGCATGCACAAATAGATCCCTAATAGATCACTGTGTGCAGGTGCAATTACTAAATCACACATCAAGAAAACCAACATTTGCAGCAATGTATATTTGTATTGAAGCTCCTAATGGATCTGTGTCAGTACATTGTTGCATCTGTTACCGTGCACACGCCCTGGTTGTAAAGTCACCTGTGATTTGAAGTGACTAAATGAAGCATATTACACAGCAAAACATGCGTCCGTCCCATCCAAGGTCGTTTTTGTTAATGACACGTTACGTTGGATTCGTAATATAGGCTGTATTGATTGCTTGTAGGGTGGTGATAAATAATGTCAGTCACATTGTGTCGATATCAGCCAGGCGTAAGAGATTAATCTGAATATGAAACCAGATGTAGATAAAATATATTGGCATGTGGAATAGTTAATAGCCTTGTGGGTATTGATATGACAATTCAAAAGTTGATGTATAGGCAGCGTCGAGAACATCGATGTATACTTCACGCCAATATTGTCATAGGAGCTTGCAGCTTTTATTGAGTCAACCGTGGGAAATGGTCGAATCCTGGTTGTTCTGGCTTCATTTGCCTCTTCATCATTGGAATTGTATGTGTTTCTGTCATTTGGTAACACGGCGAACTTTTTTGAGTAATGATTATATGGTATGATGAAAAGTTGTCCAGATTCACAATACACTGTTACAGAAGCCGTAACCGCTGTTACCAGTCCCAATACATTGTCTCATCACTCACGGCTGTAACACGCGCGCCTTGTTAGAGTCATTCACGTCCGACGGATGTAGAGCTTTTGTGAATCTGATTTGTCGAATTTACAACTGATTTAACTACGTATTCCAGACAAATCTTACTTAGGTTTCTCAAATAATGAATATTGTGGATTGACTTCGTTTCGAAAATTGCTGACTCAGCATTCAGTGACAACCGCGTATTGGAAATCCCTAGCACTTTCAGTTTAATTGGTCACAGAAGTGATAACTATAACAACATTCTTACGAAAAAATGAAACTTCACTGTACATTAGAAATAATGCTTTTACAAATGATTTTTTCTAATTTATTCAAACGTTTACATAATGCAAAATGCATGAAGCTGCAAGCGTCACGGGCAAAGCTGTAGTATAATATGAATTTATTTATTTTTTATAGATATTTTCCCAGTCTTTTCAAAAACATGTTTTTTGTCAAGTTAAAACTGCAATACATCTGAAAGCACATTGTAACTCTGTCCTGGGTAAACAAGCCATGTACATGTGTGGCGTGAGTGTTCTAGCTGAAGTAACCTACTTGATTTGTATTCCGAATTTCTACATATACATGTATTTGTGTATGTCCAAGGCTGTATTGGACTCCCCTGTTGTCTTCCCGCAATAGCTCAGATCAAATATAGACAAATTAACATCGTTCTGTCAGGGACCTCGTAAAAGCACGGTGTTGTGGTCGATATATCGATATATTGCATGTGTTGTGTATGACTGTAATACACATAACGCCATATCAAAATAGGTGTAAGCTGATATACGGATATTGAAAAAAATAAGTAATTGAAATTACGAGATATTGGGAATGTAAGCATCCAAGTTTTACGACACCATCGTGTACATAATAGAATTCTTATATTGCAAGGCAACATACACAACTACTTGGTGAAGTGTTGGCCAAAGGGGCCAGCTATTGCTGATACAACACAGGACACGCCAGCCACATTCTGGGTCACAGCGTAGATATACGGCAGGGTAGGAGTGGACAAGCTGTCAAAGGCGCCAGGTGCTGAGATCGTATCTCGCTTGTGACCGGGCTCTAGTTTAGCCTTGGGACCAACAATATTTACAGGTCCTTACAGTGTTGTCACTACCCCTAGTGTACAGCACATTCACCCTGTGCAGAAGAACCCACTCAATCAATCTTTATTACAGAAATACTGAAAGGCCCTAGGCCTATAATACATATCTTTGTGGATATAGGGTAAACATAGTAATTTCTATTTGTTTAGGTCACTCATTTTATCATTTCTAAAATTCATTGCATGGAATATATACGCAGTCAAAGGCTTCAATACATTAATATTTATGGAAGATATTAATTCAATAACTAACATTGATTGATGAAGGTATGCAGTTCGTAAATTCTGTAATGGACAAATGGGAACCAAATGGTATTCATCGTCTATTAGCTGTAAATGACACATTCTACATGATCTAATTACCTTTGGGATTTTGGAATATCTTCCCGTTTCAACATTCAATTCATGTGATGAGCATCTGAATCTTAAAATGGCAATTCTATATTTGTACAAGAGTGGTTTCAAAAGATATTCTGCAGTTATAAACCTTGTTTTAAACAAACTAAAGTACTGACATTTTGACAATAAAGCTAACAATCAATACTACATTTGTATGTACGCCTCTTTGAGCCTAAATCATTAATGAGCTTTTTATCAAACACTATCATAGTTTTATAACACATTATTGGGTATCTATCATTTGGCATCCTTCATAACATCAACCAATACTTTATTACCTTACTTTGTGCATATTTGGAAACCTACCACAGTGAGTGAGTTGGGTTTAATGCTTTTCACAGTATTCCAGTTATATTACGGCGTGTCAGCTTAATGCGGGAGGGAAGCCCGAAGTGATGCAGGTCTTACACGTTTACCACTTCGGTGAAACCTACGAGCACGGGTATGGTGCTTACAAACCTAGAAACATAATCGGGGCGAACCGACATTTGAACCCGCACTCATAGGTTTCTGGCGTGCCCAAGGTACGCAACTCTGCACAGCGAATTCCGGCGCCTTAGACAACTGGGCCACCCGTGCCCTCTAAAACCTAGCACATTCACCATATACAACTACATTGGAAGTGTTATCATTATTGCTAAATATCATTTACATGCATATACATGAATCCTTTCCAACAAATCTAACTGATATACACCCCAAAATTCAGCCCCCATATTATAGAATTGGCTTTTTTTGTGCCAAAGATTTAAAAATAAATAATTAAAATTTACACTCTCAATAGATCTAAGACTTTTTAGTATCCCATAGAGATTTTTCCTTGCTTGTGTTGCATCGAATGAAGATTCCACGATAATTTGATAGAAAAATGTACTAACAAATATTTATAGCTTGTACGAACTGGCAAAAGAAACGCCACAAAACAATTTTTCTGGTCTAAAACAAAAGAGACGCAAAATTTAGTAACAGTAGATGTTTTATAATGAAAAACATTTATTCAAAAACGGTATTTGAAAATGACAAGATAAAAAAACCATGTACTTATAGTTACCGGTCTTTCTGTGGGGTCGGGACCTTGGGTCTTCCACTCCTCGGCCTGTCTTCAGTACTGCCAGTTTGCTGCACTTGAAGCAGCCCATGATCCTGGCAACGTGCTGCTGCGTCGCTCCCATTTGCAACATACCGATGGCTCTCTCCCTCTGGTCTGCGGTTAGTCGAGGCATCTTCGTTGTTTTAAACGCTTCATATGATGAGAGAGTACAATCCTGTTGATGTTTTTTACCAGGATTTCATACGGGTAACTTTGTGCACATTTTGTATTGTTTTGTGATTAAAGTCACTTTTCTCGCAAATCACGTGAAGCACGTGCACATGTTCACAGGGAATACTGCGTTGGATTCCAGCTCTGTGTTCCCAACTGTTCTCGTGCTGTTTGGCAAATTTGTTGAAAACTGACGACCATTATTTATTTGGTGGCGTTTCTTCTGCCCCCTGGTTTGAGTCCAGATAGCGTCTTTGTAAATCTATCTCTCCCTTTGTGATAACATACCGCCGTCTTTAAATGCAATAACTTTAGTCTTTTTCGTGTTAACACAACCACAACCAAATTGTTCACAATTTGCTCCAGTACAATTTGCTGACTTTGAAATCCGAGTACAGTACTCGAAATCATTACATCATCGGCAAACAGAAGCAAAAATTGAAAAATAGTTGAACAAAATCTGCCAGTTCAATTATAAAGAAAGTAAAGAGAAAAGGACTAAATATACATCCTCGTCGAACACCAACATTACATTCAAAATCTTATTTGCCATTACTTCTTACCCAAGGCTTTACTTGTTCATAGATACTTGTGAATAGTTTCAACATCTTGTTACTTGCTCTTCGTAATGTAAGCAGGGCCCAAAGTTTATCAAAAGTTTATATAAAGTTTATTTCAAGGAGTCAAATGCTTTTGAAAAATGGCATAAAGTTTCCCCCTTTTACTTGATAAATAACGTTGAATTAAAGAATGTAACACAAACACATTGTCTATAGTTGAGTAACCATCTCTAAAACCAGCTTGTGCCTCTTCTACTTTCTTAAATGATTTAGCCCAAAATACTTATCTTCTATTAACGGTATCTAAGAATATTTTACTAAGTGTGCTTAATAATGTGATGCCTCCGCAGTTATTGATATAATTTACAATACCTTGTTTTTGAAGAGTAATGTTGTCACTACCCCTAGTGTACAGTACATTCACCCTGTGCATTCAAATAGAACTCACTCGTCCGATGGTAGAAACACGAATACGTACATACAACCGAAACACTAGTGTCAAAACGTGTAGAGTCGCCCTTAGTTCAAATGAGGATGATATATGAAATGCAAACGGATCCACTGGTCGGGGAACAAAACAACACGCAGATACTAGTCCCCGGACACCTGTGGTATATAAATGTATGATATAATTAATGATAATAAAGACGTACAGAGATGTGTTCTGGAATAAATTGCAATCTCCCGTTGACATCTGTGCTTGGTGGAATTTGGAAAATATTTAATGGATGTGTATTCGGTACGTGACTATAAATACTACCGACTAACAGAAAATTATACTCGTATCTAAGCAACCTTTATTAAATGTATTGCATTGTCGTGACAACACGAATGCAAGAACACTCTAAGTGTTTTCTTCAGCACCCAAATAGGTTTGGGACGTTGAATAAGATACTGATTGATTCCACGCTGGTTGGTCATGTCAATTCTGTTCACTTCTGTAATAATATTTTAAACGACAAATATTTTCTGATGAAAAATGAAATTGGATGACTTAAATATTGTTTTCCTACATATAGCCGTAGCCATGTTAATTAACAAGGGTTTTACTTATTTATGGAGACCAGTCAATCTTGCCATTCCCTGTTGTTTGTCGTTACATTTTCTTGGGCAACATATATAACAAACCGGACAATTGATTGTTTTGTAGCAAACATATATGGGTGTCTGCCGCATTCACTGCGTATAATAGAACTTTGGGTAGAAAGGGGAACACAAAGGACGTTTCTGCAGGCAAACATTTGAACAATTGTCATAGTATTTCCTCTGTGTTAGGACCAATACAATGACACAAACCTCTTCCAGAATCATCCCCTGTTAGAGATTATTACCCACAATCAACTAGATCACATTGTGGTTTGCACAAAGCAAGAAAGTGAACTAAACCATCACCTAAACTCTAAGCCAAGTGATCTAAACAAGCCCCTACACACAGGAAGTAAGTCATCTAAACGAGCCTCTACACACAGGAAGTAAGTGATCTAAACAAGCCTCTATACACAGGAAGTAAGACATCTAACACAGCATCTACACACAAGAAGTAAGACATCTAATCAAGCCTCTACACACAGGAAGTAAGAGATCTATCACAGCATCTACACACAGGAAGTAAGTGATCTCAAGCAGACTCTACACACAGGAAGTAAGATATCTAACACAACATCTACACACAGGAAGTAAGACATCTAATCAAGCCTCTACACACAGGAAGTAAGTGATCTAAACAAGCCTCTATACACAGGAAGTAAGTGATCTAAACAAGCCTCTATACACAGGAAGTAAGACATCTAACACAGCATCTACACACAAGAAGTAAGACATCTAATCAAGCCTCTACACACAGGAAGTAAGAGATCTATCACAGCATCTACACACAGGAAGTAAGTGATCTCAAGCAGACTCTACACACAGGAAGTAAGATATCTAACACAACATCTACACACAGGAAGTAAGACATCTAATCAAGCCTCTACACACAGGAAGTAAGTGATCTAAACAAGCCTCTATACACAGGAAGTAAGACATCTAACACAGCATCTACACACAAGAAGTAAGACATCTAATCAAGCCTCTACACACAGGAAGTAAGAGATCTATCACAGCATCTACACACAGGAAGTAAGTGATCTCAAGCAGACTCTACACACAGGAAGTAAGACATCTATCACAGCATCTACACACAGGAAGTAAGTGATCTCAAGCAGACTCTACACACAGGAAGTAAGACATCTAACACAACATCTACACACAGGAAGTAAGACATCTAATCAAGCCTCTACACACAGGAAGTAAGTGATCTGAACAAGCCTCTACACACAGGAAGTAAGTGATCTGAACAAGCCTCTATACACAGGAAGTAAGACATCTAACACAGCATCTACACACAGGAAGTAAGGTATCTAATGAAGCCTACACAAAGGAAAAAACTGATCTTACACAGCCTCTACACACAGGAAGTAAGTGGTCTAACCCATTATCTACACACAGGAAGTGAGCGATCTAACCCAGTGTCTACACACGGGAAGTAAGTGATCTAACCCAGTGTCTTTACACAGGAAGTAAGTGATCTAACCCAGTGTCTTCACACGGGAACGTTAGCGATCTAACCCAGTGTCTACACACGGGAAGTAAGCGATCTAACCCGGTGTCTACACACGGGAAGTAAGTGATCTAACCCGGTGTCTACACACAGGAAGTAAGTGGTCTAACCCATTATCTACACACGGGAAGTGAGCGATCTAACCCAGTGTCTACACACGGGAAGTGAGCGATCTAACCCAGTGTCTACACACAGGAAGTAAGTGATCTAACCCAGTGTCTACACACAGGAAGTAAGTGATCTAACCCATTGTCTACACACGGGAAGTGAGCGATCTCACCCAGTCGCTACACACAAGAACTAAGTGATCTAACCAAGTGTCTTTACACAGGAAGTAAGTGGTCTAACCCATTATCTACACACGGGAAGTGAGCGATCTAACCCAGTGTCTACACACGGGAAGTGAGCGATCTAACCCAGTGTCTACACACAGGAAGTAAGTGATCTAACCCATTGTCTACACACGGGAAGTGAGCGATCTCACCCAGTCGCTACACACAAGAACTAAGTGATCTAACCAAGTGTCTTTACACAGGAAGTAAGTGATCTAACCCAGTGTCTTCACACGGGACGTAAGCGATCTAACCCAGTGTCTACACACGGGAAGTAAGCGATCTAACCCGGTGTCTTCACACGGGACGTAAGCGATCTAACCCGGTGTCTTCACACGGGAAGTAAGCGATCTAACCCAGTGTCTATACACAGGAAGTAAGTGATCTAACCCATTATCTACACACAGGAAGTAAGCGATCTAACCCAGTGTCTACACACGGGAAGTAAGTGATCTAACCCGGTGTCTACACACAGGAAGTAAGTGATCTAACCCAGTGTCTACACAGAGGAAGTAAGTGATCTAACCCAGTGTCTACACACGGGAAGTAAGTGATCTAACCCGGTGTCTACACACAGGAAGTAAGTGATCTAACCCAGTGTCTATACACAGGAAGTAAGTGATCTAACCCGGTGTCTACACACAGGAAGTAAGTGATCTAACCCAGTGTCTATACACAGGAAGTAAGTGATCTAACTCACTCTCTACACAAAGGAAGTAAGCGATCTAACCCAGTGTCTATACACAGGAAGTAAGTGATCTAACCCAGTGTCTACACACAGGAAGTAAGTGATCTAACCCAGTGTCTATACACGGGAAGTAAGTGATCTAACCCAGTGTCTACACACGGGAAGTAAGTGATCTAACCCAGTGTCTACACACAGGAAGTAAGTGATCTAACCCAGTGTCTATACACAGGAAGTAAGTGATCTAACCCGGTTTCTACACACAGGAAGTAAGTGATCTAACCCAGTGTCTACACACGGGAAGTAAGTGATCTAACCCGGTGTCTACACACAGGAAGTAAGTGATCTAACCCAGTGTCTATACACAGGAAGTAAGTGATCTAACCCGGTGTCTACACACAGGAAGTAAGTGATCTAACCCAGTGTCTACACACGGGAAGTAAGTGATCTAACCCAGTGTCTACACACGGGAAGTAAGTGATCTAACCCAGTGTCTACACACGGGAAGTAAGTGATCTAACCCATTGTCTACACACGGGAAGTAAGTGATCTAACCCAGTGTCTATACACAGGAAGTAAGTGATCTAACCCGGTGTCTACACACAGGAAGTAAGTGATCTAACCCAGTGTCTATACACGGGAAGTAAGTGATCTAACCCAGTGTCTACACACAGGAAGTAAGTGATCTAACCCAGTGTCTACACACGGGAAGTAAGTGATCTAACCCGGTGTCTACACACAGGAAGTAAGTGATCTAACTCAGTCCCTACACACTGAAACTAAGCGATCTAACCCGGTGTCTACGAACAGGAAGTAAGTGATCTAACCCAGTGTCTACACACGGGACGTAAGTGATCTAACCCAGTCTCTACACACAGGAAGTAAGCGATCTTACCCAGTCCCTACACACTGGAAATAATTATAAGTGATCTCATCCAGTGTCTATACAGAGGAAGTAAGTGATCTAACTCACTCTCTACACAAAGGAAGTAAGCGATCTAAACCAGTCCCTAAACACTGGAACTAATTTTAAGTGATCTAACCCAGTGTCTATACAGAGGAAGTAAGTGATCTAACTCACTCTCTACACACAGGAAGTAAGCGATCTAAACCAGTCCCTACACACTGGAACTAATTTTAAGTGATCTAACCCAGTGTCTATACAGAGGAAGTAAGTTATCTAACTCACTCTCTACACAAAGGAAGTAAGCGATCTAAACCAGTCCCTACACACTGGAACTAAGCGATCTAACCCGGTGTCTACGAACAGGAAGTAAGTGATCTAACCCAGTGTCTACACACGGGACGTAAGTGATCTAACCCAGTCCCTTCACACTGGAACTAATTATAAGTGATCTCATCCAGTGTCTATACAGAGGAAGTAAGTGATCTAACTCAGTCTCTACACACAGGAAGTAAGCGATCTAAACCAGTCCCTACACACTGGAACTAATTATAAGTGATCTCATCCAGTGTCTATACAGAGGAAGTAAGTGATCTAACTCAGTCTTTACCAGCAAACAGCCTTTAATGAACGTTCATAAATCGGACCCACATCGCCTACTACATGAGGTGACTTGTCACATGCTGGCTCTACCTTCTGACTTGCTGGTCAGACATCGTTACTCTCCTGTGTTACGGCCCGGCGGGATATTGGTAGACATTGCTCGGTCCCAGTAGACCGAGGTACAATTTTCGCATTACCCTCACCAAGCCCTCCCTGATTAACGCGACCTTGTTACCAGTTTGGAAGTCCGCTTCTGTGAGCACAGCAACGTGAACGACAGCATAATTCGTCTGCGGAAATCTTATGTGGCACTGAGTGTTAAACAATGCATACCGAGGTTCAGTGGGAGACACATATATTTGTCAATGACCAATAAAGTTCGATCAAACGATCATGATTGAGAGAAATTGGTCTGAGTTTGTATGTGGGCAAAAGTATTGTCATTTTGAGTCCTGAAATTTGACTAACTGATCGACTGAATTTTACACCCTTGATATATGGAACATTTGTTTGGATTTGTTACCAACAGCAGATTTCCCATTTACTTGACAACTGATGGATGTAGAGAAGACAATTGAGAATTACTTGAAATATTCAGAGAGTATTAATCCTTTTTTCGACTTATTTGGTGTAACTTCAATCGTTAAATTCGGGAACTTTTCACAGAACTCTCGTTCGTGCTCAGCGGGCAAGGAGTAAGTAAATTAGTTTCTTCTCGTGTTCCACTTTGCTAACTGACTTAGAGGTCAGACTCGGTGACTGGTCAAAATAAGATTAAAATGATCTATCTAATGCCATTAGAGACACACAATCATAAGTCATAAAAATGAGCAGTATCCCTTGTTTTGAAAAAATGATGTACTCCTGGTGTAAATTAGATTCCTCGTATCTTAATTTAGAAGCTCGCGTTCTGCATTAAGGAGTTAGTATACTGTGCCTGAGGGGAACGTCTGGGTTTAACTGTGGCATGTTATGTCAGTGATCTAGCACTCTTAAGTCCCGCATTAGTCCGGACTTGTACACGCTGCCACGCACAAGTGGATGCACGTCGGTGTGTAGGTGGAATAATGTTGAACGCGACCTTCAGCCCCATGCCACCTCCCGTCACGTGACAAGATTAGCGTGACTTATCAATCACTTGGGGAGCAACGGTGACGTGCTACCCCTTACATTGTACACGCGATGTTGATCCTAAACAGCTGACGTAATATTGTCATCATTATCGACATAGTGTCGATACTAAACAAGTGACGTAGTTCTGTTATCATTATTGACATAATGTCGAGACTAAACAGCTGACGTAATACTGTTATCAATAAATGTTGATGCTAAACAGCTGACGTAATACTGTTTTCATTAAATATCGACACTAAACAACTGACGTAGTACTATTATCAATAAATGTCGACACTAAACAGCTGACGTAATACTATTATCAATAAATGTCGATACTAAATAACTGACGTAATACTGTTTTCATTAAATGTTGCCACCAAACAACTGACGTAGTACTATTATCAACAAATGTCGACACTAAACAGCTGACGTAATACTGTTATCAATAAATGTCGATACTAAACAACAGACGTAATACTGTTTTCAATAAATATAAACACTAAACAGCTGACGTAATAATGTTATCATTATTGACATAAATATTATTTAAGCCATTGTATTCTTACTGATGAGGTCACCTCTTGACGTAATGATGTTGCGTGTATATGGTCTACAACAGATATTTTGCTTCACAAGCATAACAATATGTTTACTTCTTTCTTGTGTATCCCTGCAGCACCACACACATGATGGATGGAGATTGAGATCGGTGCATCTCGTCACAGATGCAATCCCGGCAGCCACACAACAAACATTGAAATAGATTTCCTGATCCGCTGTATTGACCCATGTGTTCTGTTCCCGGGTTGTAGCCTGGTATTATTCCGTCGTTTGGGCGCAATCCCCACCTCCATTCAGACGGCATGTGTGTTCTGCCTAATGTCTCTTTCATGTCCTCAGTCTACGAGCGACATCTCATCTGCATGCCTTGTTGACGACCTGTGCAGACCCAAACCCCAGACGTGAGTGAGTGAGTGAGTGAGTGGGTGAGTGAGTGAGTGAGTGAGTGAGTGAGTGAGTGAGTGAGTGAGTGAGTGAGTGAGTGAGTGAGTGAGTGAGTGAGAATAACTCTCGGTCAGTTTTAGTGAAACATCATATTTGGGTTGAATCTCGAACCCAAGTTCTGCGGCTATACTGACTGGGGAACATTTCACTGCAAAGTCATGTACCGGGTCTCTAACTTTTCATAGACTGAGCGTGACGTCTTTTCGTTGATAAACATACAAAGCGCACACTGATAAACATCAACTGATTGGCTAATGAGTTCGGTTCAAATACACGCTGATTGTGACAGTACTTTAGTTGCATCACGGGGTCTGTTTGATGGGAGAGAGAGCTGGATTTCACGCCGCTTTTAACATTTTTTTAGATGTTTCACGGCGGGTCTGTTTGGTGGGGCGGGGTGGGGGCGCGAGATAGTTTGTTTTATCGCCGTATTTCAAGTATATCCCGGCGAGCTATCACAGTTTGGAATGGACGCCCGGAGTGATGAATGTCTTAGAGGTGAGGCGAAATGGGATTCAACGTCGGTTCAAGACTATTGCACTTATATAGGGACGTGTGTGCGTGCGTAGGTGCGTGCGTGCGTGCGTGCGTGTGTGGCTGCTAGTACTAGTCCGGACTGATGCCGATTTATAGTGCTAGCTCACTGATCTACCATACCGCAGTTTAACATGAATACCCCACTCAGACACAGTATACTGACTCCGAGCAGCCGACCAGTACTGTTTTAGCCCCTTAATGTCGAGCGCCAGACAGGGTAGCCAACAAGTACCATATTGAAACGTCTTTTGGTACAACGCGGCCGGGGATCGAACCCCGGACCTTCCGCTCTCCGGATGGACGCTCTACCACTAGATCACAGGGCGGTCCGAATGTCGGAGACGTTTACCAGTGTGGGGGAACCCACCAGCCGCAACATGACAAACCAAGAATTGTGATCAGTGCAAATCTGGGACGCCATCCAGCAACTGTATAATTCCGGCACATCGCAGGAACGCAAGATATACATCAGCAACATACGGTTCCTCGTCACATCGAAGGTCCGGGTTCTATTCCCCACATGGGTACAATGTGTAAACTCCCCCGCCTTAATAGTGCCGAAATATTGCTAACAGCGGCGTAAAACCATACTCACTCACATACGGTTTCTCTCATGGCTGGGCCACCCGTCCAACTATTTCAATGATGAAACAGTTTTATCGTGAAACTGTATGATAAACATTACCATTGGAAACATTCGATTTCCTCTCTCTATTTTGGATATCGTCTTACCCTTGTGTTATAAGACCTTTACTGTCTTCATAATACTATTGACTCTGGAGGAGCAGGCAAACAGACAGCGTACCTCTAAGTAGTTATACTGCGTCCTCAGTCTCGAACGTGAGGACTCTTGAATTATCTTGTTTGGAGATTCCAACTTTCTGTGAAGGCGGTATTTGTTTTGGGTAGCTGTACCACTCAAAGGAGCAGTCAGTTAAAAAAGGCAGCTCCAGTTGAACAACTATTTTGAGATCATTTTTCTTTCTCCAATATCATATAAATCAGTTTTCTGTAAAGACAAAGACGTCATGACTAGATGTCAAATAATTGTATTTGCGAAGCCTCAGTTGACTCGTACATCAACTCACTATGCAACTGAAAGAGAAATCTTGTCAGTCCCTATTTATTTTAATCATCACTAACTTGAGTTATGATTATTCATGATATGACGCGAGGTTAGGATCATAAAGAATTGAAGTCGTGGACAACATTCTGTTAAATAAACACACTTTTTGTTGTACTGTTGACCATGGCGCTATAACCAGTACTCACTGATGGAAAGTCGTGGGCCGCGTAAACACAGGTCGAATGTGTTATTCTAACGAAAAATGTCTGAACCTTTTACATCACTGCCAGCAATCACTTTCCTTCATCATATACATCAGCAGGAATGAGTGTTTATGAAAACGTAGATGCAGTGTGGTTGTAATGATATTTCTCACGGAGCGTGTTATGATAATACTCTGTCAATAACATTGTAAAGGTCAAATATTGTTCTTGCCTGGACGTATTATGGGGAAATATAGATGTGTACAAGTGTACGCATTGGGACGAGACCTGAACAACGCTCGTTTCATGTTGGAAAGTCAGTGAATGAGTGAGTGAGTGAGTTTGGTTAAACGCCGCTTTCAACAGTATTGCAGTTATATCCCCGCGTATATCCCGGCGTGTGAGTCGACCCACGGGCACGGATGTAGTGTTAATATCCCCTGACAAATAATCAGAAATACAATCTGGTATCCGAAGGTACAATCACATCCAGGTGTCTCTCTGTAAGGGTCACGCACCTGCTATTCGTCACCAGTGAGCACTGATTTCAAAGACTTTGTTCATGATATCAATATAACAAATCGAAAAGACATAACAAACAACATTAAAAGTATATGAAAAATAGTAATACTGTTTTAAACTTGAATATGATATCTTTCTGGTGTCTGAAATACAAAATTATTAAGATTTTAAAATCCAATATTGCAACGTCTTTGCATTGTAACAATTAAGTTTTGAAAACAATCCTACCCAACCTTGCTTTTGACACACCGGTACCGCCTGATGTCTATCTATCATCCGTCTGTGCTATATAGGGTCTCCATCATTAACACAAACAGCGTTCTGTACTGAAGAACACGACATAAAACAAAGGAATTCGGAGACAAGAATATGTCCGACTCTACACAGAAAAAAGATGGCGTTCAAAGAATGTTTGCTGGTAAACGAGAACAATAAATACTTCCCACGTTCATCATCTGCTCATCGTGTGGTCATCAGCTGGCGCGCCTCCCCGTGTCAAGTTATCGACAGACAAGCGAGTGTTTCTCTGCTTTTCGTGTCAGCGATAAATCTCGGAGATGTTATCTTCGTTCAAACTGTGCAGAACAAACATAAACAATAACACGCTCAATAACGCAAATAAACTTTATACCAATAAAAGTATACTCGAGACGACGTACGGCCCTGCGGCGGTGGATCAAACTTATCTACCATTAACTGATCGACAACTCGGCGTGTACACACCGGATATGCAGTTTTCACCAGAGAGAAAAAGTTGAATTCAAAATAAAGCAAGGAACACTTAGATCAACACAGAGAAAGTGGCATGGAAAGAGCAACGGATTTTACACGGGACGTAAGTGCCCTGATGCCAGGATGTGGGAGAGTCTCGTAGTTAAAGGTCAACTATCTGTACCCGTCTACATAAGACTCAACGTTGATGCAACAACTGTCTGTATACACTTACATAAGACTCAACGTTGATGCACCAACTGTCTGTATACACTTACATAAGACTCAACGTTGATGCAGCAACTGTCTGTATACACGTACATAAGACTCAACGTTGATGCAGCAACTGTCTGTATACACTTACACAAGACTCAACGTTGATGCAGCAACTGTCTGTATACACTTACACAAGACTCAACGTTGATGCAGCAACTGTCTGTATACACGTACATAAGACTCAACGTTGATGCAGCAACTGTCTGTATACACTTACACAAGACTCAACGTTGATGCAGCAACTGTCTGTATACACTTACACAAGACTCAACGTTGATGCAGCAACTGTCTGTATACACTTACATAAGACTCAACGTTGATGCAGCAACTGTCTGTATACACGTACACAAGACTCAACGTTGATGCAGCAACTGTCTGTATACACTTACACAAGACTCAACGTTGATGCAACAACTGTCTGTATACACTTACACAAGACTCAACGTTGATGCAGCAACTGTCTGTATACACTTACACAAGACTCAACGTTGATGCAGCAACTGTCTGTATACACTTACATAAGACTCAACGTTGATGCAGCAACTGTCTGTATACACTTACATAAGACTCAACGTTGATGCAACAACTGTCTGTATACACTTACACAAGACTCAACGTTGATGCAACAACTGTCTGTATACACTTACACAAGACTCAACGTTGATGCAGCAACTGTCTGTATACACTTACATAAGACTCAACGTTGATGCACCAACTGTCTGTATACACGTACATAAGACTCAACGTTGATGCAGCAACTGTCTGTATACACTTACATAAGACTCAACGTTGATGCAGCAACTGTCTGTATACACTTACATAAGATTCAACGTTGATGCACCAACTGTCTGTATACACTTACATAAGACTCAACGTTGATGCAGCAACTGTCTGTATACACTTACATAAGACTCAACGTTGATGCACCAACTGTCTGTATACACTTACATAAGACTCAACGTTGATGCAGCAACTGTCTGTATACACTTACATAAGACTCAACGTTGATGCAGCAACTGTCTGTATACACTTACATAAGACTCAACGTTGATGCAGCAACTGTCTGTATACACGTACATAAGACTCAACGTTGATGCACCAACTGTCTGTATACACTTACATAAGACTCAACGTTGATGCAGCAACTGTCTGTATACACGTACTTAAGACTCAACGTTGATGCAGCAACTGTCTGTACACACTTACATAAGACTCAACAGTGATGCAGCAACTGTCTGTATACACTTACATAAGATTCAACGTTGATGCAGCAACTGTCTGTATACACGTACATAAGATTCAACGTTGATGCACCAACTGTCTGTATACACTTACACAAGACTCAACGTTGGTGCAGCAACTGTCTGTATACACTTATATAAGATTTAACGTTGATACACCAACTGTCTGTATACACGTACATAAGACTCAACGTTGATGCAGCAACTGTCTGTATACACTTACACAAGACTCAACGTTGATGCAGCAACTGTCTGTATACACGTACATAAGACTCAACGTTGATGCAGCAACTGTCTGTATACACTTACATAAGACTCAACGTTGATGCAGCAACTGTCTGTATACACTTACATAAGACTCAACAGTGATGCAGCAACTGTCTGTATACACTTACATAAGATTCAACGTTGATGCAGCAACTGTCTGTATACACGTACATAAGACTCAACGTTGATGCAGCAACTGTCTGTATACACTTACACAAGACTCAACGTTGATGCACCAACTGTCTGTATACACGTACATAAGACTCAACGTTGGTGCAGCAACTGTCTGTATACACGTACATAAGACTCAACGTTGATGCAGCAACTGTCTGTATACACTTACATAAGATTCAACGTTGATGCAGCAACTGTCTGTATACACGTACATAAGACTCAACGTTGATGCAGCAACTGTCTGTATACACTTACACAAGACTCAACGTTGATGCACCAACTGTCTGTATACACGTACATAAGACTCAACGTTGATGCAGCAACTGTCTGTATACACGTACATAAGACTCAACGTTGATGCAACAACTGTCTGTATACACTTACACAAGACTCAACGTTGATGCAGCAACTGTCTGTATACACGTACATAAGACTCAACGTTGATGCAGCAACTGTCTGTATACACTTACATAAGACTCAACGTTGATGTAACAACTGTCTGTATACACTTACATAAGACTCAACGTTGATGCAGCAACTGTCTGTATACACTTACATAAGACTCAACGTTGATGCAGCAACTGTCTGTATACACGTACATAAGACTCAACGTTGATGCAACAACTGTCTGTATACACTTACATAAGATTCAACGTTGATGCAGCAACTGTCTGTATACACTTACATAAGACTCAACGTTGATGCAGCAACTGTCTGTATACACTTACACAAGACTCAACGTTGATGCAGCAACTGTCTGTATACACTTACACAAGACTCAACGTTGATGCAGCAACTGTCTGTATACACTTACATAAGACTCAACGTTGATGCAGCAACTGTCTGTATACACGTACACAAGACTCAACGTTGATGCAGCAACTGTCTGTATACACTTACACAAGACTCAACGTTGATGCAACAACTGTCTGTATACACGTACATAAGACTCAACGTTGATGCAGCAACTGTCTGTATACACTTACATAAGACTCAACGTTGATGCAGCAACTGTCTGTATACACTTACATAAGATTCAACGTTGATGCACCAACTGTCTGTATACACTTACATAAGACTCAACGTTGATGCAGCAACTGTCTGTATACACTTACATAAGACTCAACGTTGATGCACCAACTGTCTGTATACACTTACATAAGACTCAACGTTGATGCAGCAACTGTCTGTATACACTTACATAAGACTCAACGTTGATGCAGCAACTGTCTGTATACACTTACATAAGACTCAACGTTGATGCAGCAACTGTCTGTATACACGTACATAAGACTCAACGTTGATGCACCAACTGTCTGTATACACTTACATAAGACTCAACGTTGATGCAGCAACTGTCTGTATACACGTACTTAAGACTCAACGTTGATGCAGCAACTGTCTGTACACACTTACATAAGACTCAACAGTGATGCAGCAACTGTCTGTATACACTTACATAAGATTCAACGTTGATGCAGCAACTGTCTGTATACACGTACATAAGATTCAACGTTGATGCACCAACTGTCTGTATACACTTACACAAGACTCAACGTTGGTGCAGCAACTGTCTGTATACACTTATATAAGATTTAACGTTGATACACCAACTGTCTGTATACACGTACATAAGACTCAACGTTGATGCAGCAACTGTCTGTATACACTTACACAAGACTCAACGTTGATGCAGCAACTGTCTGTATACACGTACATAAGACTCAACGTTGATGCAGCAACTGTCTGTATACACTTACATAAGACTCAACGTTGATGCAGCAACTGTCTGTATACACTTACATAAGACTCAACAGTGATGCAGCAACTGTCTGTATACACTTACATAAGATTCAACGTTGATGCAGCAACTGTCTGTATACACGTACATAAGACTCAACGTTGATGCAGCAACTGTCTGTATACACTTACACAAGACTCAACGTTGATGCACCAACTGTCTGTATACACGTACATAAGACTCAACGTTGGTGCAGCAACTGTCTGTATACACGTACATAAGACTCAACGTTGATGCAGCAACTGTCTGTATACACTTACATAAGATTCAACGTTGATGCAGCAACTGTCTGTATACACGTACATAAGACTCAACGTTGATGCAGCAACTGTCTGTATACACTTACACAAGACTCAACGTTGATGCACCAACTGTCTGTATACACGTACATAAGACTCAACGTTGATGCAGCAACTGTCTGTATACACGTACATAAGACTCAACGTTGATGCAACAACTGTCTGTATACACTTACACAAGACTCAACGTTGATGCAGCAACTGTCTGTATACACGTACATAAGACTCAACGTTGATGCAGCAACTGTCTGTATACACTTACATAAGACTCAACGTTGATGTAACAACTGTCTGTATACACTTACATAAGACTCAACGTTGATGCAGCAACTGTCTGTATACACTTACATAAGACTCAACGTTGATGCAACAACTGTCTGTATACACTTACACAAGACTCAACGTTGATGCAACAACTGTCTGTATACACTTACATAAGACTCAACGTTGATGCAGCAACTGTCTGTATACACTTACATAAGACTCAACGTTGATGCAACAACTGTCTATATACACTTACATAAGACTCAACGTTGATGCAGCAACTGTCTGTATACACGTACATAAGACTCAACGTTGATGCAGCAACTGTCTGTATACACGTACATAAGACTCAACGTTGATGCAGCAACTGTCTGTATACACGTACATAAGACTCAACGTTGATGCAGCAACTGTCTGTATACACTTACATAAGACTCAACGTTGATGCAGCAACTGTCTGTATACACTTACATAAGACTCAACGTTGATGCAGCAACTGTCTGTATACACTTACACAAGACTCAACGTTGATGCAGCAACTGTCTGTATACACTTACATAAGACTCAACGTTGATGCAGCAACTGTCTGTATACACTTACATAAGACTCAACGTTGATGCAGCAACTGTCTGTATACACGTACATAAGATTCAACGTTGATGCAGCAACTGTCTGTATACACTTACACAAGACTCAACGTTGATGCAGCAACTGTCTGTATACACTTACACAAGACTCAACGTTGATGAAGCAACTGTCTGTATACACTTACATAAGACTCAACGTTGATGCACCAACTGTCTGTATACACGTACATAAGACTCAACGTTGATGCAACAACTGTCTGTATACACTTACATAAGATTCAACGTTGATGCAGCAACTGTCTGTATACACGTACATAAGACTCAACGTTGATGCAGCAACTGTCTGTATACACGTACACAAGACTCAACGTTGATGCAACAACTGTCTGTATACACTTACATAAGACTCAACGTTGATGCAGCAACTGTCTGTATACACTTACATAAGACTCAACGTTGATGCAGCAACTGTCTGTATACACGTACATAAGACTCAACGTTGATGCAGCAACTGTCTGTATACACGTACATAAGACTCAACGTTGATGCAGCAACTGTCTGTATACACGTACATAAGACTCAACGTTGATGCAGCAACTGTCTGTATACACTTACATAAGACTCAACGTTGATGCAGCAACTGTCTGTATACACTTACATAAGACTCAACGTTGATGCAGCAACTGTCTGTATACACTTACACAAGACTCAACGTTGATGCAGCAACTGTCTGTATACACTTACATAAGACTCAACGTTGATGCAGCAACTGTCTGTATACACTTACATAAGACTCAACGTTGATGCAGCAACTGTCTGTATACACGTACATAAGATTCAACGTTGATGCAGCAACTGTCTGTATACACTTACACAAGACTCAACGTTGATGCAGCAACTGTCTGTATACACTTACACAAGACTCAACGTTGATGCAGCAACTGTCTGTATACACTTACATAAGACTCAACGTTGATGCAGCAACTGTCTGTATACACGTACATAAGACTCAACGTTGATGCAACAACTGTCTGTATACACTTACATAAGATTCAACGTTGATGCAGCAACTGTCTGTATACACGTACATAAGACTCAACGTTGATGCAGCAACTGTCTGTATACACGTACACAAGACTCAACGTTGATGCAACAACTGTCTGTATACACTTACATAAGACTCAACGTTGATGCAGCAACTGTCTGTATACACTTACACAAGACTCAACGTTGATGCAGCAACTGTCTGTATACACGTACATAAGATTCAACGTTGATGCAGCAACTGTCTGTATACACTTACACAAGACTCAACGTTGATGCAGCAACTGTCTGTATACACTTACACAAGACTCAACGTTGATGCAGCAACTGTCTGTATACACTTACATAAGACTCAACGTTGATGCAGCAACTCTCTGTATACACGTACATAAGACTCAACGTTGATGCAACAACTGTCTGTATACACTTACATAAGATTCAACGTTGATGCAGCAACTGTCTGTATACACGTACATAAGACTCAACGTTGATGCAGCAACTGTCTGTATACACGTACACAAGACTCAACGTTGATGCAACAACTGTCTGTATACACTTACATAAGATTCAACAGTGATGCGGCAACTGTCTGTATACACTTACATAAGACTCAACGTTGATGCAGCAACTGTCTGTATACACTTACACAAGACTCAACGTTGATGCAGCAACTGTCTGTATACACGTACATAAGACTCAACGTTGATGCACCAACTGTCTGTATACACGTACATAAGACTCAACGTTGATGCAGCAACTGTCTGTATACACTTACACAAGACTCAACGTTGATGCAGCAACTGTCTGTATACACTTACACAAGACTCAACGTTGATGCAGCAACTGTCTGTATACACGTACATAAGACTCAAGGTTGATGCAGCAACTGTCTGTATACACTTACATAAGACTCAACGTTGATGCACCAACTGTCTGTATACACTTACATAAGATTCAACGTTGATGCAGCAACTGTCTGTATACACGTACATAAGACTCAACGTTGATGCAGCAACTGTCTGTATACACTTACATAAGACTCAACGTTGATGCAGCAACTGTCTGTATACACGTACATACGACAAGGACATTTTATGCATGTTGATTATGTATAGGTGGTCCAATCCGCCGCCATGCCATGAAAAGCTGGCGTAGGTTCGAGTCCCAGCTCCAGAGTGTGTCTGGTATGTCTGCACCATACACGGTACAATGGTCGTGGAGTGGTTAGCGACTCCCACCTCAAGCGAAGATCCGTCATTGAACTGAACTACTGCAACATTAACACGCTGAGCGCAGTCGCCAGGGCCGCGGTCTTGTAATATTCCAGTTGTTTCCTGTTAAGTCAAACACACTGACATTGCTAATGAGGGTGATTGCAACTATCCCCCTGAAATGTACACTAGAAAATAATGGAAAAGTTTTAAGCAGTTTTACATTTTAAGACCAACCAAAACGTGAAAAAAAGCTAATGCAAGAATATTATTGGCAACCAAGATATTCCATAAATCGTGTACATAGAAGTTCTCGGAAACATGCGGAGCGATCAGACAGCTATATGTTCCGTTTAATCTATAGCAGAGAGAAAAATCGATGAACAACAACAACAGCATCGGTGACGTCGCCACCCATCACACACGCCACACTGTCCTCCCAACGTCCAAGCTTTCACTTGCCCAGGTAAGTGATATCCTTCCCACTCGGCAATGTACAATTTGGAACACCGTAACAATGAGAATATTGTCATAAATGTCAGATTTCAGTACAAGAAATTGAATTGCCTGTGAATCGACGATTGTAGAGATGGATGACAGTTTTATTTGACAATGTTATACGACACAGGTTAAGATGAAGTCACAGAGAGATACAAATCAAAGTCGAGGCATGTAAGGAAAAGACTCCCAATCCTTAATCAGGGGAAAGCTGTGCTGAAAGCAAATTTCATATTCTATACCCACTAGATTGAAAGTATTGTGTTTTTGAATCACTATCAAAATAGAATAGGGGTGATACCACGTGTTCACGAAAACACATGCAAAGCCAAGTCAACTGTTTAATTGACAAAGATCACATCAATACACACAATACAACATGATACATCATGATACAACACCGAATGGAGATGTATCGGTACAATTGTGAACGGTTACAGTTGACAGAAGGCCTGGTGAACGGCTGGTACTCACACTGTATTTACTGCGCAGAGTGTCTAGTGAAAGTAAAACGCAAGAAATTGCAAATAAAAGGATGTTCGTAGATTGTTTAGGGGTCAATGTATAATCAATAGGGAGGTTTTTTAATACTATTCGCATAGTCATGAATGTGTTTTTGTAAATGTATATTTATTTATAAAAGAGACGAAATGTGAGCACACATTTAGATGCTGAATATTTAGCAGTGAAGGAACGAGTGTTTACTCTTTCATAAATCAACAGCATTATAACAGAACCTCTCGGTAAATGATATCTGCTCAGTACTAATGGTATTATCATGTTTATATGTGCTTACGCTCATTAAAAAAAATCATAATTACTTTAAAGTTTAGATAGCAATACATGTGTCTCATTAAATATTTACCCAAGACCTATCGAATGTCACACAATATGACAAGGAGGCTTTGGCTGACAGTCAGCTGGTATCCTGCACCGAATGTTTAACTATTTCAATTTCAGAAGTATTGCGGTACAATGAACAGACCCTTCTATCAATGCTCGGGAGAAAATATTGCATTATACATAATCACTGTAGAAATAATGTGGTTTAAAGATTAAACGTGACATATATTCTTCTTTCCTTCGTCTAAATAAAGAGAAACCTGGTTAATCCGATCAACCCTCTTTGCAGTGAATCGTGCAGCGAACGTCTTTTCGGAAAGAGGCATAAATAATACATTGTTTGTGGATAACAACTTATTTAATAAGAAAACTAACAGAAGCAGTCCACATTCGCCGCCGCAAGCCATCAATCAACAGAGATCAAGGCTTTTTTTTATCCCATCCGCCTACTATGAACTCATTAAGCAATAATCACTTATCCTGTGTAATTGGTTTCATGACCCCTTGACTTGCACCTATGTGTTCTCTGTCCACTATGTTGTGACGGTATTATCCTTCTATTGCCATTACTTACTCATTTTTATCCCACTCATGTATGCAATTGTTGTTACTGTTAATCATCCACCTACTGTATATTTTCTGTACAATGTCCCTCATTCAGCCCTGCTTGACAACGGTGTAAGGATCTCTACCGAAACGTTGCTTTTTGCAGTATTAAAGAGGTTGTTATCCATAAATTGTGTCTACTTTGTCATCCGTCAACCTCTAAGTAATGCCTATCAAACAATTCAAATAATATACTATTCGCTAATCATGATACGTGTTAAAACATACATATACAAAGTCTATAGTCTCTGTAACGTTGTTCATCGGGTGAATGAGGACAAGAAGTAGTCTTGAGATGAACTTTACCTGATGAAGGGGCACATGCAGCACGGAAATGTCGTTTACTCAGGGAAAGGGCAAGAGTAGTCCTGAACGTCGTTCACTTGATTAAGTGGCAAGAAGTAGCAACTGAAACGTCGTTACAAACAGTAAAGAAAGTAAGAGAGAGAATTTATGGATGTTAACTTGTTTATATCGAGGAACAAAGCAAACATCACCTGATGAAGGAGTAACTGAAGGAGTCAAGCAGTTGACCGCCACAAATTCTCTCTTTTCATGCCCATCAAGGACCTGGTACGTGTTTGTGAGAACCACTCTCCTTAGAACTGTACCGTCCGGATTAATGAGGTGCCCCGATTAACGAGGTGTCTCGCGCACTTCCGTCTGTGTATCGCGATGTATGTTGACACACTTGTAAAACTGAGAAGAGAGTACATGCAGGTGTGTGTTTTTCATCTTCGGCCTACGTTCACCCAACTGTAAGAACACGTCCCAGATTCGGTTATGTCACTCACGAATACTCTCAGAACCAAGTAATGTTCTCTGGCGTTAAATACATTTGGTGTTCAACATGCGATATTAACATTTCGACAGTATTCAGTGTGGTGAAGTGTGAGAATGACGTGTCTTAGATAGCAACACGTACAATATTTGGAACGGGTTCGTTAGGTGGAAATATCTGTTTATATCGATCCGACGAAATCAAGTTCATTTACCCAGCTTATGATTGTGACAGATTTCAAGGCAAGTATTTGTTGTGGTGGAATAAGGCTACAGATTCAGCCCTGACTGTGTCGTCCGGCCATCCGGAAAGCTATTGTCGTATGATCCAGAATCGATAGCCCTGGCCTTTTTCAGCTCTCATTTTCATTGTATCAATGTTAAGTGGTCGGCGTGATTGAGCATAGTTCATGCTTAATTTAATCTGGTTCACTTGAATCACATGACACAGATTTAGTCCCGGCATGTTTGATGTGAATCGCATGAAGACCAGTTCCTGACAGCTGGACTCGGGAGATCATGACGGGAAATCTACCTGGAGTGCGGGAAGTAAAGATGTTATCTCCGGAACTTCTAGCCTGACCTGATGCGGAATACATTAGCCAGAGCAAGTCTGGAGTCATCATTCTGATATTGCGATATAACATTCGTGGCCCTTCTATAGAATCAGTGCTAGATGCGCGTATGTCTTCAACATGGTTGTATCTGTTTTATGAGAAAGCAGCAGTTGTGAATAATTCATAAGGTGGTTCTTGATATGTGTATCATGTCTGTGTAGACATTGGCACTTTCAAATTCTGAATACATATTGCATGTCTAAGATTCCTTTACATGTTAGTTCAGCTTCTGTATCAGAAAGGATGCTTTCATAGTGAGAATCTTCATTTATAGCGACAGTAAAACGTGTACACTCTGACTACAAACTCCTTTATAGGCCTGGAATCCCAACATACATGGAGCGAGGTTTAGGAAATAATCCACAGAATGAGCAAATATTTTCTATCTCAAGAGTTCTGTCTTTGTAGTACAATGCGATGTACATTTGTACATAACGTAGGTGCTACGAGAAAGTCTTCCTGAGTTTGTGTAAATGTGGATTATGTAACATAATGGAATTAACTCTAATACAATCGTTCCTCGGTTTGGTATGGTTTGACATAATCTGGTAACGATAAAATATTGTATCTTTAATTTTGATATTCTTTGAATGTCATCGAAAGGCATTATTCCGTAAAAATTACAGAGATCTGTTTTAGTGTATATTCCATTCATCAACTAACTCCTTATAGAACCTGGATAAGGATAAGGCAGAGAATCTATGGATGTCTACTGTCATACCACTACTGTTGACATGTACAGTTGTAAACTTAGAACCTGATGCCGTTCATATGTTGACAGACTGTACATACTGTTCAAAGACAGGAAATATAAAACCATTTCTATATTCATGTGAAATCGCTGCTAAAAGCAGGGTCCATTGTACGATTCCGACTGTATCACGAGCTTGTGTGAATGAATCACTATCACATAGTGATGATACCAGGCGTTTGCGAAAATTGATGTGAACGTATCTTGACCCACCGATGGCACTCGTCATAAACACATGCAAAGGCAAGTCAGTTACTCACCCAAAAAGGCACGGGAACAAATGGTACAAGTTAAAATAGGGAATTGCTTCGGACATCAGTTTTGTCACTGATGCGTCAAATTTACAAATATCCTCTATAATTTTTTGGAAAGCTTTATTGAGACCTTGTAATCCAGATGAGATGGAATAAGTCAGATGTTACTGATGGACACAGAGACATCACTGGGACGGTTGTCGCAAAAAGGCTGTTATTCAGAAGCAGAAAAAAAAACATATTAATAGAAACATTCAAGATCCGTGTTATACTGCACTTGATACATTTATGACCTGTTTGACTCGATTAAAATAACATCTGATATGGTCAGTATCACAAAATGCCGTCTCGCTTCCAGAAAGAAGAATTTTTCTTTATCAATACAAAGTCAGCTTGGCATGCTTCAATGAAACACTACAATTGTGGATTTTTTTTTAGCAATTCGTGATGCAACTGCTTAAATACGTGAGAGATAACATCTTAGATATATCCAGCAGATAGATCCTACTCTATCTCTCGTCATTAGCCGCGCAATCGGTTCAGTACATGCCTCGGGCTAGGCTTCAGTTTTTGTATTTAAAGAGTCGATAAACACCAAATTAGTCGATGGAAATTCACGATTTCACAATCAGCTGCCAATGTGTAAAAGTCAAGTGTTTTCTGCCGATGAATCTTTATAGGATGTGAAGTTAGGTAACCAGGATACACATCCTCCGAGTCCTGGTTTCACAGCTTCTACCTGATTGAGCATTGAAGGGAATAGAAAATGCCCTTAAATGTAATCCGAAGCTGAAAAATCGAAGAGGGCAAATCTCTATCTTTTGTCAGCGTGTCATCTAGTGACGGGGTTGGAGAAGCCGCTCATTTGGCTGATTATTCCAACAGGATGCCTCGTTATTGGGATTTACCTGACTTCTTTGGGTTAATCGACGTTATCACAAACCACCTCACAAGAAAGGCAGTGGCCTATTCAGTCTGATGGAAAACCGGAGGTTGTAAAATAATGAAATTACTGTGTGCCATGGAGTGGCACAACCATCTGCTTGACTTTGGCGTTGTCTGTACAAGGGCACGTCTAGCTGTGTGACATGGCGTGGTCTATATGAGGCTACGTCTAGCTGTGTGACATGGCGTGGTCTATATGAGGCTACGTCTAGCTGTGTGACATGGCGTGGTCTATATGAGGCTACGTCTAGCTGTGTGACATGGCGTGGTCTATATGAGGCTACGTCTAGCTGTGTGACATGGCGTGGTCTATATGAGGCTACGTCTAGCTGTGTGACATGGCGTGGTCTATATGAGGCTACGTCTAGCTGTGTGACATGGCGTGGCCTATATGAGGGCACGTCTAGCTGTGTGGCATGGCGTTGTTTATATGAGGGCACGTCTAGCTGTGTGGCATGGCGTGGTCTATATGAGGGCACATCTAGCTGTGTGATATGGCGTTGTCTATACGAGGGCACTTCTAGCTGTGTGGCATGGCGTGGTCTATACAAGGGCACTCCTAGCTGTGTGATATGGCGCGGTCAATATGATGGCACGTCTAGCTGTGTGACATTGCGAGGTCTATACCAGGGCACTTCTAGCTATGTGACACGGCGTGGTTCATACAAGGACACATCTAGCTGTTCGGCATGGTGTGGTCTATACCAGGGCACATCTAGCTGTGTGACATGGCGTGGTCCATACAAGGACACTTCTAGCTGCGTGGCATGGCGTGGCCTATAGGGCACTTCTCGGCGTGTGGCATGGGGTGGCCTATACTAGGGCACTTCCAGCTGTGTGGCATGGTGTGGTCTATACTGTGGGACTTCTAGCTGTGTGGCATGGAGTGATCTGTACGAGGGAACTTCTAGTTGCGTGACATGGTGTGGTCTATACAAGGGAACTTCTAGCTGTATGACATGGAATGGTCTATACGAGGAAACTTCTTGTTGTGTGATATGGCGTGGTCTATACTGTGGCACTCCCAGCTGTGTGACATGGTGTGGTCTATACTCGGGCACTTCTGGCTGTGTGACATGGCGTGCTCTATACTGTAGTACTTCTTGCTGTGTGACTTGGCATGGTTTCTTCTAGGACACTTCTAGCTGTGTGACATGCCATGGTCTCTACTGGGGCACTTCTAGCTGTGTGACATGGCGTGGCCTATACTAGGGCACTTTTGTTGTGTGACATGGCGAGGTCTATACTAGGGCACTTCTGGCTATGTGACATGGCCTGGTTTTTACGAGGGCACTTTTGGCTGTGTGACATGGTGAGGTCTGTACAAGGCCACTTCTGGATGAGTGACATTGAGTGGTCTATAAAAGGGCACTTCTAGCTCTGTGACATTGAGTGGTCTATATTAGGGCACTTCTGGCTGTGTGACATGGCATGGTCTATATTATGGCACTTCTGGCTGTGTGACATGGCGTGGTTTATACAAGGGCACATCTAGCTGTGTGACATGGCGTGGTCTCTACCAGGGCACATCTAGCTGTGTGACATGGCGTGGTCTATACAAGGGCACTTCTAGCTGCGTGGCATGGCGTGGTTTATACAAGGGCACATCTAGCTGTGTGACATGGCGTGGTCTCTACCAGGGCACATCTAGCTGTGTGACATAGCGTGGTCTATACAAGGGCACTTCTAGCTGCGTGGCATGGCGTGGTTTATACAAGGGCACATCTAGCTGTGTGACATGGCGTGGTCTATACCAGGGCACATCTAGCTGTGTGACATGGCGTGGTTTATACAAGGGCACATCTAGCTGTGTGACATAGCGTGGTTTATACAAGGGCACCTCTAGCTGTGTGACTGGCGTGGTCTGTACCAGGGCACATCTAGCTGTGTGACATGGCGTGGTCTATACAAGGGCACTTCTAGCTGCGTGGCATTGCGTGGTCTATAGGGCACTTCTCGGCGTGTGGCATGGCGTGGTCTATACTAGGGCACTTCCAGCTGTGTGGCATGTTGTGGTCTATACTGTGGGAACTTCTAGTTGTGTGATATGGCGTGGTCTATACTGGGGCACTGGGGAGCTGTGTGACATGGAGTTATCTGTACGAAGAACTTCTAGTTGTGTGATATGGCGTGGTCTATACGAGGGAACTTCTAGCTGTGTGATATGGCGTGGTCTATACGAGGGAACTTCTAGCTGTGTGACATGGAGTGGTCTATACGAGGGAACTTCTAGTTGTGTGATATGGCGTGGTCTATACTGGGGCACTCCTAGCTGTGTGACATGGTGTGGTCTATACGAGGGAACTTCTAGCTGTGTGACATGGAGTGGTCTATACGAGGGAACTTCTAGTTGTGTGATATGGCGTGGTCTATACTGGGGCACTCCTAGCTGTGTGACATGGTGTGGTCTATACGAGGGAACTTCTAGCTGTGTGACATGGTATGGTCTGTACAAGGTCTATGCATATGCTGGATCACTTCTTTGAACCCACTCCTCTACATGTTGCTCTGAACCTATGAAGTTCTTTGCTTTAGTTTCGGAGGATAATTTGATTTTGAAAAGCAACATGTTGTTCATTACATTAACTGATTACACTGAGTACAGAGGACTAAAACACTTTCCTTCACTAAAGCTCAATGGTATAGCCGGATACATGGTGAATAAAGGCACATCTAAAGAGGGCCGTGTCAATGTTAAGCTAAAGACGTTTTTCATTGGCCTTAACTGATCACTTCAAGTGGCAAAGAATCATTAAGGGCTGATTAGACTGATCAACATGAGTTACAACAAGGGTCGCATTCACCTTTGTGGAAATGTCCATACATGTCCACAGTGTCCTGTATTCCCATCAACACGGTTTGGGGGAGGACCCCCTTTACTTAGAGGTCTTTTTCTCGATAATGTCATCGACCAATAATAAGATATTAAATAGCTCTCTAAACATTTATTGTTGACATCTGGATTATAGTGTTTAGAATGTTGTATGTGGAATGGCGTATCTCTCATGTTATGATGACAAACTGGAAATGTACAACTCATATTTTATGGGCACTCATTGTCGTCATAAAATATTCAAACACTTCATGTAAAGTGGTTGAGTCCTCTAAATGTACGCTGATATGCTACTGGCAAGTAGGGATTGTAAACGAGTAATTGAATTTGTAAACATCATTTGTTAAACTGTTTAACAATAATCTGAATTTCCTCATACATCAAGATATTTCATTTATGCTAATATGAGTATATCATTGCAATCTTAATCGATGTGTCTCATTAAAGCAGAGAGATCGCGTTACACATTGTCAGCATGCAAAAAGTCACAAAGCAGATTAACCAGAAATATTCGCACTGTGCTGGCCACATCTAAAAGCTTCCTGACGTTCAGCCGCAGTAAGGCAGGGAATTCAGCGTCACTTGGTACTCTACATAAATCTGTTTATTCATAGAATACCATGAAAGGATGGGTTCAGACAACACTGTGTGGCATTATGTCACCTATCCTATTGTATTGGGATCACTCGTAGCTATTCCTAGAGGCTTCTGGATGGGGGCTTCGTTTACTTAACAATCCCCACATGCCAGTAGCATGGCCATCGTAGTCAGAGAGTACACGACCACTCTGAGTGAAATATTTGAATAGTTTATAACAGAGAGTGACAAACACGAGTCTCATCACAGGAACATTATGACAGAGAGCGGCAAACACGAGTCTCACCACAGGAACATTACAACAGAGAGTGGCAAACACGAGTCTCATCATAGGAACATTATAGAGAGGCAAACTCGAGTCTCACCACAGGAACATTATAACAGAGAGCGGCAAACACGAGTCTCACCACAGGAGCATTATAACAGAGAGCGGCAAACACGAGTCTCATCACAGGAACATTATAACAGAGAGCGGCAAACACGAGTCTCATCACAGGAACATTATAACAGAGAGAGGCAAACTCGAGTCTCACCACAGGAACATTATAACAGAGAGCGGCAAACATAAATCTCATCAGGAACATTATAACAGAGAGCGGCAAACACGAGTCTCACCACAGGAACATTATTACAGAGAGCGGCAAACTCGAGTCTCACCACAGGAACATTATAACAGAGAGCGGCAAACACGAGTCTCATCACAGGAACATTATAACAGAGAGCGGCAAACACGAGTCTCATCACAGGAACATTATAACAGAGAGAGGCAAACATAAGTCTCATCACAGGAACGTTTTAACAGAGAGTGGCAAACTCGAGTCTCACCACAGGAACATTATAACAGAGAGCGGCAAACACGAGTCTCACCACAGGAGCATTATAACAGAGAGCGGCAAACACGAGTCTCATCACAGGAACATTATAACAGAGAGCGGCAAACACGAGTCTCATCACAGGAACATTATAACAGAGAGAGGCAAACTCGAGTCTCACCACAGGAACATTATAACAGAGAGCGGCAAACATAAATCTCATCAGGAACATTATAACAGAGAGCGGCAAACACGAGTCTCACCACAGGAACATTATTACAGAGAGCGGCAAACACGAGTCTCACCACAGGAGCATTATAACAGAGAGCGGCAAACACGAGTCTCATCACAGGAACATTATAACAGAGAGCGGCAAACACGATTCTCATCACAGGAACATTATAACAGAGAGAGGCAAACTCGAGTCTCACCACAGGAACATTATAACAGAGAGCGGCAAACATAAATCTCATCAGGAACATTATAACAGAGAGCGGCAAACACGAGTCTCACCACAGGAACATTATTACAGAGAGCGGCAAACTCGAGTCTCACCACAGGAACATTATAACAGAGAGCGGCAAACACGAGTCTCATCACAGGAACATTATAACAGAGAGCGGCAAACACGAGTCTCATCACAGGAACATTATAACAGAGAGAGGCAAACATAAGTCTCATCACAGGAACGTTTTAACAGAGAGTGGCAAACTCGAGTCTCACCACAGGAACATTATAACAGAGAGCGGCAAACATAAGTCTCATCAGGAACATTATAACAGAGAGCGGCAAACACGAGTCTCACCACAGGAACATTATTACAGAGAGCGGCAAACTCGAGTCTCACCACAGGAACATTATAACAGAGAGCGGCAAACACGAGTCTCATCAGGAACATTATAACAGAGAGCGGCAAACACGAGTCTCATCACAGGAACATTATTACAGAGAGCGGCAAACTCGAGTCTCACCACAGGAACATTATAACAGAGAGAGGCAAGCATAAGTCTCATCACAGGAACTTTTTAACAGAGAGTGGCAAACACGAGTCTCATCACAGGAACATTATAACAGAGAGAGGCAAACATAAGTCTCATCACAGGAACGTTTTAACAGAGAGCGGCAAACACGAGTCTCATCACAGGAACATTATAACAGAGAGTGGCAAACACGAGTCTCATCACAGGAACATTATAACAGAGAGAGGCAAACATAAGTCTCATCACATGAACATTGTAAGGAAGAGGCACTATGTGTACCGGTAACTTCCAGTAGGCTCTACAGATCTTACAAAATGGCAGTGAGATCGAAGTGGTTTATGATACTTTTGGTTCACGACAAAAACTTTATAATTGCTGTGTACAGTGAGTTATATGGTTAGATACACTGTCCAATTACGAAGGCACTACCACCTGGAAACAATGTCAAAAGCCCCAGTTGAAGCCATGTGCCATGTATCCCGGGGGATGGTTGGTGTTGACAAGCGAAGCATCATAATAATATATCGGAACCACACAGTGTACACCTCATCACAGACCACTGGGCCCAAGCAAGAATGGCATGGGCATAAATCGTGAATTGTGCTGTGTTTGGCTGACGTTAGGGGTTTGTTCATCGTTACAAAAGTTCCCTTGTGTTTGGTTCAATGTTTGGCATTTTGAATAGAGCATTGGATTTTGTCTTAAAATCGACCTTTCATATATTTTAATGCATCAGTTGGTTTTGAAGGCTAAGGTGTAATAATATTATCAATCACATGAAATGTTGTTTGCAAAGTAGACCTCGTTTACTGATCCTCGGTTGTATATATTTAACCGGATACATTTACATTATTTCAAATAAATCAATTTAAAACCGAGGACTGACCTTGATTTGTTCGTCCCTCGTCCAATTTTTTTAAATCAATGATTAAAAAGGGCTTCTCATCCGACACGTTGAGGCATTCCAATCTGTTCTTTTAGGCTATATTTCACACTAAATTTAAATTTTACTTTAAGCCATACATTAAACAGAAAAAAGAATACTTCGAGCAGAGAGCGTATGGTCTCTATTAAATTAACAAGCTGCTTGCAGCGAGTCTGATATTTCTGTCTCAAATTGAAGGAAGATTGGATGCACGTAAGATGTTGTTTTTGGAGGAGAGATAAGTCCAGTTAGACTGCTACTTTATGCATGCTGAGTGCTGTTTGTTTCATAATTTACGTTTCTCCGAGAGTTTGAACTTCATTATAATAACAATACTGGCAACTGGTCGGCATCGAGTGGCTCTCACATTGAAACAACCACTCTCTTTGGTATTTATTTGTTGAACCGGAACTCGCGAGTTTTATAAGAAATCGATCGTTTGTATCACAGTGTGACTGTTGTTCTCAGAAGGATGTTGACGGTATCTCATATAACATTCGAGAGTCTGTTTAGTTCGGTTATTTCGTTATACCAATAGGTGAGTGAATTTGGCCTGAGCTACGAAAGAGATTTAACAACCCGGACTTTATAGAGACAGTCATGCTATGTTCTTTATAATCTGATACTGAGAAGCTACATGACATTATCAACAACAAGGTGCCCCATACATACACAGAGCAAACGGGTGTCCCGCCTTTAACAATATTAAAACCTTCCACCTTATCGAAATCTGTGAGTACATGCTGACATCTTGCTAGAGTCACCATACAGGCACACACTGCACGGCAATCCAAGACAACTTGAGCAAATACAAGTCAGTTCCCATCTGTGACTATCGCTCTTGGAAAGGAAGATTTCGACCCGTGCACATTTTGAACCAACTGGCATAGATGCGCTCCATGCTCTTTTCCATTTTGGAAACAAAGCTGCTTATTGATATCTTCTGCCGTTGATCTACAAAAAATAAATGAAAACGACAAAAACAAATCCATAATCACAAGAAATCTTTCCCAGTAGCCAGAGTCCAGTGTACAACTCTCACCATATCAGCAGCATGTGTTCATGAGTCTCTATAACATTGTGCTGACACCAGGTGTTCGCGCAATGGTGAACGTATCCTTCCAAAACTGGTGCCACTCGTCACAAACACACGCAAAGGCAAGACACCCTTGTTTGACAGCTTCATATAGATGCTCGGGTCTGAGGTTGGGTAAAATGGGATTTACATCGCGTCTAAGATTATTGCACTTATAAAGCGACGTGCATGCACGTGTGTGTGTGTGTGTGTGTGTGTGTGTGTGTGTGTGTGTGTGTGTGTGTGTGTGTGTGTGTGTGTGTGTGTGTGTGTGTGTGCGTGCGTGCGTGCGTGTGTGTGGCTGCTGGTTCTACCGGACTGATGCGGATTTATAGTGCTAGCCCACTGAGATACCATGCCGCAGTTAAACACGAATACCCCACTCAGACACAGTATACTGACTCCGAGCCGACCAGACCTTGTTTTAGTCCCTTAACAGGGTAGCAACAAGTACCGTCTTTTAACGTCGTTTGGTATGACGCGGCCGGGGATCGAACCCCGGACCTTCCGCTCCGGGCGGACGCTCTACCACTAGACCACGGAGGCGGGCTCGGGTCTGAGTGAGGCAGACCTTGGCACAGCGTAGATTAGGATAGCCATGTAGCATACGGACGTTTTATAGTAAACGTCGCTGCAAGATCAAATTCGGTAAATGTATTGCTGAATTTCTATTCGCAAAAGAGTGACATTTCAGCCATTAAGAAAGTTACATAGTCAGCATGTCATTGCGATGTGATGCATCCGTTCACAGATGGGTCATTATCATGGATATATTATTATTTTTTATATGTATATGTAATCAGGATTATCATGGAACAGCCATAGCGATATTACTAACAGTTCAGGGCCTAAACATTATATATTACACCACAGAGGGTTCGAAGACCAACTTTATTTCCTCCCAACGACTGCTGCTGTCCGCGCGTCTGTGGATAAGCTTCATATTGTAACAGTGCAGCTAATGAGTGGGCGCATGTATGATTGGAGCAATTATCGTTAATCGGTGCATAACACAGCACGACCGTGACCTTCAGGGGTCATCACGAGGCTGACGATCCATACAGAACTTATAACATGTACTGAGTCCCTGTCTATCGGCCATCTGGGACCAATACCAGTGTACGGAAAAGCATCAACAATCGATTCTCACCAAATAATTTCTTCCACTACAATGAACCATCCAGGTACAGATTCGTCTGTCCTCGTGGGGACACATTGCGCCGTGGCACTTGCCATTTTATTTATTCTTCATGTGTTAGGACTGAATAAGTGTGCAACACATCACTTCCATCAAACAATTGAGGCAATGATGCTCACTATAACGGTTTTGTTATTTGAGGCCTTGCCAGTGAACTACTAACTGTTCATGTAAGGCAACCAAACTGTGGATGAGAACTGGTTGGGACAGAATCGGTGTATTCCGATACTGTTTCCACTTTGTGTGCATTTTACCAATGCGAACATCACGCACGTAATTCATTTTTAAAGACATTCAATAGTTCACCTTCACCCTTGGCCAACTGTTTGACATAGGCTTCCATACCAACCATAATTATTCTAAATATCATATTTTTCAATAACCGACGAAGTCGTTATTGTCAACAACGCTGAAGTCACCTGTGAGTATATGACCAACAAGTTGGTAGCAGGATGATGAGTCTTGGCAGCCAAGATCAATATCATGAGCTGTCACGTCCATGTCCAGCTTCACGCGTGTACAACTGAACAACTTGGGTGACATGGGTTCTGATAGGAAAATGAAACTGTTGGTGGTTCCTGAAATCAAAAATATAGTGAGACATTTAGGGAAACTTTCTCTGAGATTGTTACTTACATGTAAGTTTAAAGCCGCAGCTGTCTTGTTTGCAAATTTCAAATTCAGGAACATGTCGTCTTTTTCGGATTTATTGGAGTTTAGTTTGGCCAAACCTTTCAAAGCTATATCAAGAATTGTACTCTGTATTCGATACTGTGGGCTTTTACCGTTTGTAGACGTATTCATCAACACAAGCTGCTGAAGTCGTTTGATTTCTATCAACGACAGAGATACAGTCTTGTTCTTACTTTGTTCAGTCCCTGTAGTTACTGGCGGTGGAGCAACATATCTTCTAAATCACTGGTATCATTTGGCCTGCGTGCTTTCTGGTGGCGGCATCTTAAGGGACCCAATGCATTGGCTATGACTGATCAGTGGTTAGAAGATTGACAACGTCTTTTAATTTATGATTACATCCATATGAAATGCTGTACACAACCAGTCGAATGGCCATTCTATATTGTCGACTGCATTTAAGGTTAGTAGATGGATGGCATATTCTTTACTATCGTAACTTGTAGGAAAGAGACGGAATGATTTTCAAAATTGAAATGTTGGTAGACACAATTGGAAATAGATTTGCTCATCGACAGGATCGAGCTTTTCAAAGCGTATACAACGAACGGAGCATGCGCATACGGATTGCAATAAAACGGATATAGCGCAGAATTGTTTGCGTATATTCCTCAACGGCAGTAGTGTGGTATATTACTCATATACTGCAAGAACAATATTTTACTTTTATTTTCCCGCCTACATTATGACCAGTGATTTAAGCGAAGTCATTTTAAAGAGAACTGATACAACACATTTTGATCACATTTATATACTAGCAAGAACCATCAATTACAAAATCTGTATTCGGTTAAACGAGAAATTGTGTTAACAGGGAATTACAGGCCGGGGTAGTTTGTCATACAGACCCTGTAACAAATAAACGTTTGGAAAGTCTAGATTACTGCAGTATCAGGAAATGAAGAAAGTCTCTGGGCTCCGTTTTATTATATTGTACAACTATAATATAACAACTGTTTTTTTTCTGTAAAATATGTTCATTTCAGAGACTAGATGTTAGTCTAAGGCCGTGGCGGGAGGTGACGGCGTGGCGTCCCCATGTGCCAGTGGAGTATTTCTTTTCACCTGCCCCAGCATATGGTCGTGATTGTTTTGACATATTTCAGAAAGAATCTTGAGGTATATGTTACGCCATGTGCGATACGAGATTGCATCGACTGACATCATAGAGGTCACAGCCTTGCTCGAAGGATGACTAATCCCATGTTTTGCTGAGTCTGCATTGTGACATAATCTTCTTATCAACTGTCTTAGTGTAATTACTTTTGGAATGTTTAAAATCGAAAACAGATCGAAGGTTGTAATGAGGGCGCCAGATTCTCAAAGTGTCATGGAAAGTACTTATTGTAACCTAACAGTGACATCACCACATGTCAATTTAATATGCGAGGACAGTAAGCAGGGATGCGGGTCGTGGTTTCCGTGCAACTCATAGTGAATTGCGACACCCTTGACCAGCTTGTCAGTCCCTGCAGTTGACTGTCCTCGCCCACAATGGAGAGGTGAATGTGTTGGACTGAGAACATAAATCCGCCGTGTTTGCTGCTATGTTCTGGGAGAATGTTTGGCCATAACCCTGTTATGATAGAAGATTTACTAATACAACTCCCCAGTACAACGATAACGTTATGAAGTAGCAGTACAACTGTTTCCCAAAGTAACTCTGTAGTGAAGTTATTTGTGTTTTCAACAGAAGCAACCTTGATAAGAGGCCAAAGTAAATAAACCCATCAGGCCATGTAGGTGTTTTTACACCTCGACTAGATGTCAGATCCAGTTGGTGTGAAGTGTTGAACTTGTGACCCGAAGTCATGTAGTTACCTTTCAATAAAGAGATCCATGTGTGCGAGAGACAAGCCGACAGTAAGGGGGCGGATGTTGGGGCTGTTGTGAACACAGTGGCGGACTTGCAGGCCCATTAACTCTTGCTGTGGCGCTAACCTGCCCGAGCAGATACATGTAAACAATGTAGAAAAGAAGTTCACGTGCCATTACACTAGAAAAACATTCTGATGTTTACCGGTGTACGATCGAACACACTCGGAACAACGTTACGTCAATGTGTGTTACGTGACACTCCCGAGAGCATGGACACCATGTGCGGTAAACAAAGTGTTATTGACATCAGTTTGACCGAGGCAAGGACACTGAGGCCATTGTCACAGGTGTGCGAAACATGTAGGGGATCCCTACCGTACATTATTGCCACGATGTGACTGAAGTGTATATTGTCACAATGTGACTGAAGTGTATATTGTCACGATGTAACTGAAATGTATATTGTCACGATGTGACTGAAGTGTATATTGTCACGATGTGACTGAAGTGTACTTTGTCACGATGTGACTCAATGGTGTATTGGCACCATGTGACTGAAGTGTGTATTGTCGGTATATGGTCTCTGGTATCAAGTTGAGTTTCAAACCATCGGGGTTCTTATTGTCCCTGAGCCGCCCTACTTTAATGTGAAGTTGACACGATATACGGTTGGCGTGAGATATACGGTTGGCGTGAGATATACAGTGGATGTGAGATATACGGTTGGCGTGAGATATACAGTGGATGTGAGATATACAGTGGATGTAAGATATACAGTGGATGTGAGATATACGGTTGGTGTGAGATATACGGTGGATGTGAGATATACGGTTGGCGTGAGATATAAAGTGGATGTGAGATATACAGTTGGTGTGAGATATACAGTGGATGTGAGATATACAGTGGATGTGAGATATACAGTGGATGTGAGATATACAGTGGATGTAAGATATACAGTGGATGTGAGATATACGGTTGGTGTGAGATATACAGTGGATGTGAGATATACGGTTGGTGTGAGATATACAGTGGATGTGCGATATACGGTTGGCGTCAGATATACATAGGATGTGATATATACGGTTGGCGTGAGATATACAGTGGATTTGAGATATACGGTTGGTGTGAGATATACAGTTGATGTGAGATATACGGTTGGTGTGAGATATACAGTGGATGTGAGATATACGGTTGGCGTCAGATATACAGTGGATGTGAGATATACGGTGGATGTAGGATATACAGTTGATGTGAGATATACAGTGGATGTGAGATATACAGTGGATGTGAGATATACAGTGGATGTGAGATAAACGGTTGATGTGAGATATACAGTGGATATGAGTTATACGGTTGATGTGACATATACGGTGGATGTGAGATAAACGGTTGATGTGAGATATACAGTGGATGTGAGATATACAGTGGATGTGAGATATACAGTGGATGTGCGATATACAGTGGATGTGAGATATACGGTGGATGTGAGATATACGGTTGATGTGAGATATACAGTGGATGTGAGATATACAGTGGATGTGAGATATACAGTGGATGTGCGATATACAGTGGATGTGAGATATACGTTTAATGTGAGATATACAGTGGATGTAGGATATACAGTTGGTGTGAGATATACGGTGGATGTGAGATATACGGTTGATGTGAGATATACAGTGGATGTGAGATATACAGTGGATGTGAGATATACAGTGGATGTGCGATATACAGTGGATGTGAGATATACGGTTAATGTGAGATATACAGTGGATGTAGGATATACGGTTGGTGTGAGATATACGGTGGATGTGAGATATACGGTGGATGTGAGATATACAGTGGATGTGAGATGTAAGGTTGGTGTGAGATATACGGTGGATGTAAGATATACGTTGGATGTGAGATATACAGTTGATGTGAGATATACGGTGGATGTAAGATATACGGTGGATGTGAGATATACGGTGGATGTGAGATGTACGGTTGGTGTGAGATATACGGTGGATGTAAGATATACGTTGGATGTGAGATATACGGTTGATGTGAGATATACGGTGGATGTAAGATATACGGTGGATGTGAGATATACGGTTGATGTGAGATATACGGTGGATGTAAGATATACGGTGGATGTGAGATATACGGTGGATGTGAGATGTACGGTTGGTGTGAGATATACGGTGGATGTGAGATATACGGTGGATGTGAGATATACGGTGGATGTGAGATATACAGTGGATGTAGGATATACGGTTGGTGTGAGATATACGGTGGATGTGAGATATACGGTGGATGTGAGATATACAGTGGATGTAAGATATACGGCTGGTGTGAGATATACGGTGGATGTGAGATATACGGTGGATGTGAGATATACAGTGGATGTGAGATATACAGTTGGTGTGAGATATACAGTGGATGTGAGATATACAGTGGATGTAAGATATACAGTGGATGTGAGATATACAGTGGATGTGCGATATACAGTGGATGTGAGATATACGGTTAATGTGAGATATACAGTGGATGTAGGATATACGGTTGGTGTGAGATATACGGTGGATGTGAGATATACGGTGGATGTGAGATATACAGTGGATGTGAGATATACAGTGGATGTGCGATATACAGTGGATGTGAGATATACGGTTAATGTGAGATATACAGTGGATGTGCGATATACAGTGGATGTGAGATATACGGTTAATGTGAGATATACAGTGGATGTAGGATATACGGTTGGTGTGAGATATACGGTGGATGTGAGATATACGGTGGATGTGAGATATACAGTGGATGTGAGATGTAAGGTTGGTGTGAGATATACGGTGGATGTGAGATGTAAGGTTGGTGTGAGATATACAGTGGATGTGAGATATACGGTGGATGTGAGATATACGGTGGATGTGAGATATACGGTTAATGTGAGATATACAGTGGATGTAGGATATACGGTTGGTGTGAGATATACGGTGGATGTGAGATATACGGTGGATGTGAGATATACAGTGGATGTGAGATATACAGTGGATGTGCGATATACAGTGGATGTGAGATATACGGTTAATGTGAGATATACAGTGGATGTGCGATATACAGTGGATGTGAGATATACGGTTAATGTGAGATATACAGTGGATGTAGGATATACGGTTGGTGTGAGATATACGGTGGATGTGAGATATACGGTGGATGTGCGATATACAGTGGATGTGAGATGTAAGGTTGGTGTGAGATATACGGTGGATGTGAGATGTAAGGTTGGTGTGAGATATACAGTGGATGTGAGATATACAGTGGATGTGAGATGTAAGGTTGGTGTGAGATATACAGTGGATGTGAGATATACAGTGGATGTGAGATGTAAGGTTGGTGTGAGATATACGGTGGATGTGAGATATACGGTGGATGTAAGATATACGGCTGGTGTGAGATATACGGTGGATGTGAGATATACGGTGGATGTGAGATATACGATGGATGTGAGATATACGGTTGGTGTGAGATGTACAGTTGATGTGAGATATACGACTCATGGTAAAGACGACAGGTTGGTCACCTGACAGCGACACTGATGTTCACAAGCGTATGGATGACGCATTATGACGTTCATAAGTTTTGCATGAGATTGAATTTTTGAAATAACGTAAACACTGACGGACTACTTCCACAATACTGGGGAAAACCCTGGGCATTCCCTGACATGGATACACACGGAGTGGCTGGTTCTGATCAGTTAGATACGTTACTCTTCAACTCTTGTTTTTTGCATACTGGAAAATGTCCGAGTGTTTGACTGCAGGCCGCGATCGACTATCGTCAATCCCAGTGAACAAAGTGGAGAGATGAGCCAGTAATTTACTTTTGCATCTTTATAATCACCTCTGAATGATCGGCCATTTGATCAATGATGACTGACGCCTTATCGCCACAGGTTCATTGACAACTTCGGGAGTCTTTATCGTGTCGACCATATTCACGTGCTATGCTTGAAGTACCATTGTACTGCGAGGCACAGTGACGGACTTCTAAAGAAGGGTAGTTCTTGACAGACATTCCTCATCTAATGACGATATTATCTAAATTTGTTTGTTTAAACTAAAACATAAAAAAAAAATTGATGTGGAGCAATATCAACGTACATTCACCCATGTCATCTTTCGTTTTCAGGAACTTTTTCATTTCGCGATGCAGCTTGAAGCAACCGGTTGTCTGTAAACATGAAGTCACGCGTGCAAAAATACATTGTGTCTACATTCTTCGATGTACAGAATAGAGTTTATCTGTGTGAAGGTTTGTACTCCGGTAAACAAAGTGATTGGGAATTCTTAATACTTGGTGACTTGCGGTGAAAGATGTGCCGTGCAGTAAGTAGCTATTTGTCGGACAATGGCGATAGGTACGCCTCAGTATCGACACACTGTAGTGTTCGTGTACACTAGCCACATACGGCGCTGGTAGTTCATCATGCCGCATGCGCAGATGCAGCCCAAACCTACAGCGATGCGTTCAAAGCTGTTGTGTAGGCTTTACCCCGACGGGACACAAATACCGTCATTAATCAAATGGTAAACATCATATCCTTTTGAAAACATAACTCTGTTTATAATGTACTTAACACCTATACGAAAATGGAAGGCACCACTTAGGGCCCTGCTGTATCTAGCACGCATCTCTTGTCAACTGACAAATGCATCTCGTCTCCTTACAACCCCGGCCATTATTCGAGTGTAACATAAACAACTAACGCAGGCCCTCGGCGTATGTCCAGCGAGTACTGAAGTGAAAACGGTAAGTGTTAATGTCTGAGCCTATTGTTCAAGAACATCCTGGCGTTCTTCATTCAAGCGATCATCAGGCTGTCAGTGAAGATGGGGAGTGAATCACCACCTATTTTGCACGATTAGTAGTTACTGACAGACACAAGGTACTCCAGCCGCTCAGTGGAGGCTGAAGATGTATCGCAAACCGGAAGTACCATCCCAACATCACCAACTAGCGTATGGATATCGCGTGTCACCTTTACAAGGTTGGAGCTACTTCAACTGAGATGATGGCAGGCTTTCCGACTGGAGTGGAACGTTTTAGCTACTTAATGGCGTGTGGTGTCTATTGATATTTCAGACTGCGTGCCCGACATAAAGAAAGAACATGCTATCGTAAGATAAAACGACATCAAAGGTGAATGCTTCTGACATTCAACATTGCTTCAGGAAATATATACAAACAGTATCACGGCGCTGAAGCTCACCTGGATATGTCGTCAACAATTCAGAATGTCAGCCACTTAATAAAAATTGCCATCAGCATTGATATCCAACATTAATATGCTCTCCATAGAAAATAACGACTAGTTGAAACTATAAAGCAAGTTGCAATACCTTTTAATCTAAACTCAACAAAATACGCATCAATTTTCTTTTTATCAATTTCAGAGAAAAATGAACTTGTGTTTGCCACCTTGTCTGAGTATGAAAGTCACGTGTCGGGATATCATAAGAAAAGAACGAGATGTGTTGGGTCCTACTACCAAATTACAACAAATAGAATTACAGTGTGAACAAAACTAGCTGAGTAATTTAAATGTGTCTTTTTCCAATATGTCTGCCCTGGAGGCCCTATTGAAAACGTGAAATTCAAACATCTTGTAACAAATCACGTTTCGCTAAAAACGGAACATAAATGTCGATTTTCTATCCATTACACATTTATTTGGAAATGGCGACCGCGGCGTCAGTTTTTAATTCGGATCGAAGCCTCTTGAACAAATCTTGGTTTTATACTGTGTATCCATATCCATGTCAACAGCAAACGCAAGCCCAGATACTAACCAGACTCGATTAACCGACGAAACAGATCCTTTTGAGCGGAGACGGCAAAACAGCGGGGAAAAATATATGAATGGATGACTGAAGATAAGGGATGAAAAAAGGGAAAGCATGTCATGTTGTCCTGGTAACAGTTCATGCTTCATCCGTTGGCGGGTGATGCAGGGCTTAGAGAATATATGTTTATACATGACGACGGACGAAAGACAAAAACACATTGTCTTTGGCCAACCGGACTTTTGGTTTCGGTGAGTTAAATAATCTCCTATGGTTACACAATATATAAGATGACCAAATACGCTTTTATTTTCATGTCAATAATAATATGTTAGGTGTATTGGGTGTGAATGCCAAACGGTCTACTAATCTCCGTCTCACAATAAATGGCGTTATTGATAAAAAAAATGGCAACTGTAGAACATGTAAGTGTTGTGTGAATCATTTCGTGGGTCACAGATACACAGATCACGTTGAAGAGGGTTACACGTACCGAATGCGAAAAGGTGTCGCATCAGCAATGGTGGTGATGACGTTGCTAAAGCTGAACATGCAACATCAGTAACAAAACATCATCGACTTTATAATTTGGTACATTGCAGATAATACAGACGGAATTTTACCTCATTTCCGAATCCATTCGAGGAGAAGCATGTTTAGAGCATTGTGGTGTGTAGCTCGTACGTAACAGGCAATGAGAGGCCGTTAGTGCACACGGGGGAGAGCTCCCCACTCGCCCATTATATTAATGTATTTCTTTATGAGGGATAATAGACACAATCACTCTGTTTACTGTCATAAACCTGCAATAAACACTGAAACAGTCCAGAAAACATGCATACACGTGTAATCCCTAATGCAAAGATGCCTGTTCCTAAGAGGATTACGCGAATTGATCATAAATATTTCACCGTCCGTTATGCTCTCCTGCATCCGCTCGCTAATGACATCGTAGTCATTTTGAGAACTGATTGAAATGTTGAGTGTGTTACTGAAACCGCTGCTGAACTGGTTGTGTTGTGGTTGTGTTGGGTGTAGGATTTATGAATGGGTCGTTGTCTGGGGACAAATAACATAACATCAGCGGGTGTTGTTCTTGGGGATATGCGCCGTTTCAAAAGAGACCATCGATGTGCATTGATGTCAAACGGTATAATGTTAACAAAATGAACAAATGGTAGGTGATGCAGCACACTGCAGATTGGGATCCCAGTGGTTTGCTAAAAATGATTCCTAGTAATAGTTTATGACAACCGTAGGCCTAAGAAAATAACTTAAACTGATTAAGTTACTAGATAGCTTGTGTTGATGGTATTCAAAACAGACTCATCACGTTACTAGATAGCTTGTGTTGATGGTATTCAACTCAGACTCATGTCGTTGCTAGATAGCTTGTGTTGATGGTATTCAACTCAGACTCATGTCGTTGCTAGATAGCTTGTGTTGATGGTATTCAACTCAGACTCATGTCGTTGCTAGATAGCATGTGTTGATGGTATTCAAAACAGACTCATCACGTTACTAGATAGCTTGTGTTGATGGTATTCAAATCAGAATCATGACGTTGCTAGATAGCTTGTGTTGATGGTTTTCAAAACAGACTCATCACGTTGCTGGATAGCTTGTGTTGATGGTATTCAAATCAGACTCATGGCGTTGCTAGATAGCTTGTGTTTATGGTTTTCAAAACAGACTCATCACGTTGCTAGATAGCTTGTGTTGATGGTATTCAAATCAGACTCATGGTGTTGCTAGATAGCTTGTGTTGATGGTATTCAACTCAGACTCATGTCGTTGCTAGATAGCATGTGTTGATGGTATTCAAAACAGACTCATCACGTTACTAGATAGCTTGTGTTGATGGTATTCAAATCAGAATCATGACGTTGCTAGATAGCTTGTGTTGATGGTTTTCAAAACAGACTCATCACGTTGCTGGATAGCTTGTGTTGATGGTATTCAAATCAGACTCATGGCGTTGCTAGATAGCTTGTGTTGATGGTTTTCAAAACAGACTCATCACGTTGCTGGATAGCTTGTGTTGATGGTATTCAAATCAGACTCATGGCGTTGCTAGATAGCTTGTGTTGATGGTATTCAAAACAGACTCATGACGTTGCTAGATAGCTTGTGTTGATGGTATTCAAAACAGACTCATCACTTTGCTAGATAGCTTGTGTTGATGGTATTCAAATCAGACACATTGCGTTGCTAGATAGCTTGTGTTGATGGTATTCAAATCAGACTCATGGCGTTGCTAGATAGCCTGTGTTGGTGGTATTCAAATCAGACTCATGGCGTTGCTAGATAGCTTGTGTTGATGGTATTCAAAACAGACTCATGACGTTGCTAGATAGCTTGTGTTGATGCAATTCAAATCAGACTCATGGCGTTGCTAGATAGCTTGTGTTGATGGTATTCAAAACAGACTCATGACGTTGCTAGATAGCTTGTGTTGATGGTATTCAAAACAGACTCATCACGTTGCTAGATAGCTTGTGTTGATGGTGTTCTTGGACATGATAGTCTTCTTCTTTGTTTCTTCCTCTTCTCTTCCACACATGGTTCTTTTATTGTTCGCGCCCGAGTGAGCGTAAAAACTACTGTGTTCTCATGATCACTTCATTTTTTTAAATAGATACTTTTCACAAATGTTAGCATATTATAGGACATGCCAGCTGGTGTATTTCGTGGTCGTGTACTCAAATCATGTCTTAGTCTTAACTCACAATGCGTCAGTGTTTCTCCTCTGTTACTTCGTTTCAAGTAAAACCTCATCCTTTCAACCTATACTGAGATGCCAACATTGTTAACTTATAAACTAAATTTATATTTAATTCACTTAGCAGGCAGGTTACTGTGTTTTTAACACCTTTAATGCTGGTCTAATCCGTCTCCTATTCCTATGTCAATGCCTGGCGTGTTTGTGAATGTTGTCTGGGGTAAGTATGCAGCTGATGGGGTTAATCTATGTATGATGGTCCTGCGGCGGATTACCGTGCGCACACATCTACAACATGAAGGGCACCCATGGCCCAGTGAATGGGTGAAAACACCGTTCTATGGTTGCTCGTCTGTTCAAATGACCTTTGGAAAGTGCTACGTGGTATCCGAGGATGCTTATTAATTGCTTCAGAATGAATTCAACACAGCCATTCCACATTTCCACATGTAGAAAATGCGACCTATTCTGTTCCATTACAATAAGAGTACACATTCATTTCCTGTTATGGTTAAACAAATGGTGAACATATACAAATCATCAAACAGAGGTTACCGAAGCCAAGTGAATGGTGATCGGAACGAGAATCACATCCTTTTTAAGTCCCAGAGCTTCAACTCAACCCGGATGATGCAGACTGAAATAGTAAATTGTTTCCGATGTTAGCATTTGTTTCGTTTCGAAAAGGCACCCTGTTCGAAATCATATTTTGCATTAACGCAGAATGTTAAAATATATTTCATAATTCTCGTTTTACTTTGCCGTCTTCGTCCCACGTTCCCGTGTTTCAGATTTATTGACGTTTTTGTTTCGCAATACAAATTCCATTATACGATCCCCGACTTTATCATAATCATGTGTAAATATGACCACTTAATGCCATTTAGAAAGTGGTACATGTAACAAATGTTATATTTGGGATAACACTTTCTTGGTAAAGTACAGATTCTCGTACTTTTTTAGTTGAATCCCGCTTGGAAGCCCAGGTGGCTGAGTGGGTTAGATCGCTGAATTTGTGTGCTGGCGATTATGCGCTTGTCATACACTCATGCATATGTTATGTTATGCATAATTTAAATATTAAACAGATGAGGCCGTTTAACTGGTCCATTTCATTTGTATTTCAGGTGGGTAGACTGGAAGGGAATTGGCTATTCGACCATTCTTGAACAATATCAGATCATCGAGACAACTTCTTGGTTTTGATTTTGGCAATCAGGGCAGAAATTCTGATTCATATGCAAGAGTGAGTGAGTAAGTTTCATTCTACACCGTTTTTAGCAATATTCCAGCAATATCACGGCGGGGGACACCATAAATAGGCTTCACACATTGTACCTATGTCGGGAATCGAACCCGGGTCTTCGGCGTGACGAGCGAACGCTTTAACCACTAGGCTACCCGACCGCTTCTCATATTTCTCACCGCAAGAAGAAAAAGATTAGCAAGAATGGAAGTGCAGTTGTTAAACGTGGGGAAGTCTGCTCTTGCTATGATGAAATGGTTTATCTTCTAAATGCCAGAACTATATCAGCCATGAGGAAGCCCAGCGCTTACACCTACTGTGTTCAGTGTACACTTCATATGACATTTGCCTTCATTTTCCACAAAACGTCGTTTGTAAATGTTGAAGTTGAGCTAGACATATAGTGTGTTATGGAGACCACACAATGCTCTTCCGAATAATATACACTGTTCAAAAAAAAATCTGGTATATAAATTGGATATATGTTAATGGAGAATTTTGGTGGCCTGATATTCGACAAACGGTGGGTCAAATGATAGCCATTGTCGATTTGCAATGTCTTAAACGGCATTGTTTTCACAAAATAATGTCATGGAGGAAAACAGTAAAACAAAATGCACGTGCAAGTTATGGTATTCGTAACTCGTGGTAGTGGCTATAAAAAGGCAAGCATAAGCCAATAACTTGTCATTCGATTGTGAACATATTTCAAGTTCGAAAATGCCGAGACTCAGCGCATAGGACGTATCCAAAGAGGGGAATCGCAGTCTTCTGTTGCACGTCACTTCACCACAGCACCATTTGTGACCGATACACACAGTTCAAATCCACTGCAGACCGTTGGAGAACCGGCCGACCAAGGGTAACCACCCCTGCACAGGATCGCTACATTCAACTGTTCCACCTACGTCATCGCAATGCATCAGCTACGGAGACTGCGGGACGCATCCCTTGTTTGAGGAGGATATCGGGCCAGACTACAAGGAACCATCTTTGCGAGGCTGGAGTCCAACCCAGGAGCCCATTTATCGTCTATGTTTTGCAACAGATCCATCGACAGCTACGCTTGCGTTGATGCCATACCTTACAGCCTTGGAATTTGAGAAACTGGAGACGGGTGTGGTTTAGCGATGAATCACTATTTTTTTTTCCCCGTTGACATGGAAGACGTGTTCATCGTCGTCGTCGTCCCACATTGTGTACATGAATTCGACATTTTCGGTGGCGGTAGTGTCATGGTGTGTGTGTGTAGGGGGGGGAGGGGGGGGGGGGGGGGGGGGGGGGGCATCCTACACCACCATATCTGACTTGGTTGTGGTTTAGGGAAATTTAACAGCTATCGCTACATGAATCAAATTCTTCAACCTGACCTTGTTCCAATCATTGCCCGCCAGAGGGAGCTGTTTCAACAGGACAACGCTCCACCGCAGACAGCTCGTGTCATGGTAGACTACCTTCACAATGCCAACACCAACGTTTTGCTCTGGCCGTCGAGCTCTCCAGATCCCAACCCAATCGAAAACTTCTGGGAGGAACTCGATCGACGTGAATACGTCAACGTCAGAACACGCCGCAGACACTGGCCAACGCGTTACAAGCAAACTGGCACACAATTCCGCAGGACATAATTCGAACATTTATCCAGTCAGTGTCGAGGAGATGCAGAGCCGTGATTGCTGCCCAGGGAGGTCACTCGAGATACTGAGTTTAGCGCAGCCTTGGGCCTTATGTGACATGACAATGAACAGTTTTCAATGCCTTTTGTACAACGACATGATGTGAATATCGAGCTCAAAAATGTTGTATCGATGATATTAAATTAAATATATCGACATTTTTAGGTACAATAAATTTACTAAAATTCTACTTGTGCGTTTCTTTTTTTGAAGAGTGTATGTGTCCGACAGTCAAATATTCAGTCGCCACTGTGGCCACGTGATCTCGTTCAAATCATCAAACGTCAGAATGCTGACACCTGTTCTGCATATGGATTCCGCGGGAGAAGTTCGTCATGTTACAGTTATCAAAAACACGTTACGACCGTTCTGATTACAACGTCAAAGCCTCAGAGGTATCTGTACTCGTATATCTGTCAATCAATCTCTCTTTAATCTCAAAGAACCATCGGTGGTGGCACAAGAGCGTTTATTAAGTTACACATGTAGAGAGCAGGATGTCGAGCCATAGGGGCGTCGTATTACGTATTAAAGCTGTAAAACATAAGACGTGTATTTTAATTTGTACACCCTTGTGTGCACAGAGGTTGTTTAATATTGTAACCTTTGATAACCTGGGGATACCCGCCAAATCTCAGAAGACCCTGCAGAGGAATATGTTATGGATTTGAATAGCATTTGTTGGGGGCCTCTCTAAGTAACACATCCTGATGTATACTATGTCAGCATTCTACAGCATTGTAGCGATATTGGATGAAAGTACCAGAAGGTGTAGCACCACCAGGGTCAAGGTCTGTTTAGGACCCGTTTTGGCCCAAAGTATGAACATGGTTTAACAAATTAGCAAAACGTGTGTGAGTCGTTATGTTTTCTTATGTGTAGATTTGAATAATAGACCAGACTGTTCCTCTCTATACTTGCGTTTTGAACTTTACCCAAAATTACATGTTTACGTTAGGCTCTAACGTGTACACAACGTCAGCTTTAATATGTTGCCATGAAGCTTTGAAGTTTTTGAACCCGATCTGATATTCCTTGGTCATGTAGTTAAACATAGCATAAACAGTTGGTAATATATTCACCTTGGATTACACTTACAAATGCTTTTCACTCATGTGAGTTATATATTTGTACTTGACCATGACAACAATCTATCGACCTGGTCACGTGTACGGAAACATCTCCTATCCCCAGCTACATTTGATCAGTTTGCGTCCAGGAACAAGCTTGCTCTATGTATACGTTGGCCTTGCATAATACAGTAAGATTGTAATCTTGTAAGATTTTCTTATTGTAATCTGGTAAGAGTTTCTAATTGGAATCTAGAAAGAGTTTTACATTGGAATCTAATAAAAGTTTCTCATTGTATGTTAGTAAGAGTTTCTCATTAAAATCTAGTAAGAGTTTCACATTGGAATTTGGTAAGAGTTTCTCCATGTGATCAAGTAATAGTTTCTCCATGTGATCAGGTAATAGTTTCTCCATGTGATCAAGTAATAGTTTCTCAAAGTGATTTAGTGTAATCTGGTAAGTAGTGCAGTTTTTGTTCCCATTACAGGTAAACATATAATGCTCATATAATGAGTCATTATTTGTGACATATGCAACATTTCGCTGATATTAATCGCACATTAATTGTGTAGTATATATCATATGACTTAAATATAACAATGATGGGGATAATAGGGATTAGTTTCAGTAAAGAGGGCCTCCTAATGTGTGGCAGTAGTGTAACATGGCGCTAACTGTACACACGTATTTATATTCTCTCTGATTCCCCAGGAAAACACCACAAAACACCCACATGCATGTGGTGGGATGCGGGCGCTTGATATAAATTCATTATTTATTTAATTCATTATTCTTACCCCCATTCTTCCCCAACGGGGATGAGTGTTATCGTACGACCTTTCAGAGGATACTCATTACAACTATTTACATAGAGAAAGGTGTTAGAATGTACATGGAAATGTCACTACCGTGGAGTCGATCAATGGGCGTGCTACTGTGACATCACTCTGATGGCGCAGTCCCTGTACACCTCCAGTCCATTTCGCGCTCCTTGCACACAACCTATACCTGGTTTTATGGCTTTGGATAACTTTAAACAAGTCAAAATGACATATAAATTTAATCAGATTTAACTGTTTTGCTGATACAAAGTATGTACATGCTGACGTTTGAGAAAAAAAATTGACATGCTGAACAAGTATGCTCCCATTATTGAAGTGTTAAACACAGGCAGGACAGTGTTGATGTAATGGCCATAGCGTGATGGAGGCGATCATGTGCTTCTGTGATGTGTGATTCCTGCGACACAGCAGGCCACCGTGATAGATTGTGCACTGAAAATGGGATATTCAGCTTTGTCATTAGGTCTGTCGAGGATAACGACACGATATTGTCTTCCAATTGATGAACGTGCCTTTGCTAATTATAATGCAATTCACCCCCGATGTGCACTTTTATAGAGACTTCTAGAGATGCCATAAGTATGATAGTTCAAGTAAGATTATCCGAAAGGGAAGATAGCTAATCTGATGTAAGAGGAACAACTGTAGATATAATGGCCATCAAGAGCAATCACCCGCACCTCGTGCTACAGAGGCCATTACAGACTATTGGTAAAAGGACCACTGTGCATAGACGTAGCCCAAGCTTTTGCAGAATCGGCTCTTAGTACCATACTGAGGCTCCTATTGGACTTTGGGCTTCCCTGTGGCGTGGACTGTTGCTCACACTAACTCTTCCTGTATTGCATGAACCAGCCTGGAATGTAACTAGAATTTGTGTCGTGAAAACAGAACTCACCCGCTTAGCTTTATCGGCGACCATATACCGATATTCGCCCACTAAGCTTTTCAGAGAACAAAAACCGATACTCGCTCACTTAGCTTTATCAGAGGCCATACAGCAATATTCGCCAACTTAGCTTCATCACAGACCGTATACCGATACTCGCCAGCTAAGCATTTTCAGTGACAATATACCGATATTCGCCCACTTAGCATTATCAGAGACTATATACCGATACTCGCCCATTTACCTTTATCAGAGTCAATATACCGATACTTCCCCACTAAGTTTTTTCAGAGACCATAAACGATACTCGCCTACTTTGCTTTATCACAGACCATATACCGATATACGCCCACTTAGCTTCATCAGAGACCATATACCGATACTCAATCACATAGTTTTATCACAAACCATATACCGATACTCGCCGACTTTGCTTTATCAGGGACTATATACCAATACTCGCCCACTTGGCTTTATCAGAGACCATATACCGATATACGCCCACTTAGATTTATCAGAGACCATATACCGATACTCGCTCTCTCAGCTTTATCAGAGGCCATATACCGACACTCGCACACTTAGCCTTATCAGAGACCATATACCGATACTCGCCAACTTAGCTTTATCAGAGACCATATACCGATACTCACCCACTTAGCTTTATCAGAGACCATATACCGATACTCTCCCACTTAGATTTATCAGAGACCATATATTGATACTCGCCCACTTAGCTTTATCAGAGACCATATACCGATACTCTCCGATTTAGATTTATCAGAGACAATACATATACCGATACTCGCTCACTTAGCATTATCACAGACCATATACCAATACTCGACGACTTTGCTTTATCAGAGACCATATATTGATACTCGCCCACTTAGCTTTATCAGAGACCATACATATACCGATACTCGCCCACTTAGCATTATCACAGACCATATACCAATACTCGACGACTTTGCTTTATCAGAGACCATATAACGATACTCGCCTACTTTGCTTTATCAGAGACCATATACCGATACTCGCCGACTTTGCTTTATCAGAAACCATATACCGATACTCGCACACTAAGATTTATCAGAGACCATATACCGATACTCGCCCACTTAGCTTTATCAGAGACCATATCGCGATCTATGGTCTCGGGCTGTATTAAAGTCGTTCTGCAACGGAACCCAAACTAAATGAATAAGTACGTATACTTTCCAGGGTGCCCCATTTTCCAATTCCCCTGGCTTTGTGAACAAAGCCTACTTCAATAATATTCAGGTTGGCTTGGCCTTTTAAGTGGAACCCACATCTGACGCAAGAGCGGATGCTAAAGTTTCCTTGTTTTCGGATATCGAACTCAGCAGACCGGTGTGGAGAAGTTCACTTCCTATATTGGCCTGTTACATCATTGCTACCGGGCAACTCCGCACGACCCCAACTATGACCTCGTTGAGACGGATGCCGGACCGTCCAGGCCTAATTACCTTGGTACGGTTTAAATGCCTTGTTTACATGTTGCGGACGCGACAGATGATAACTCTCGGCTTATCTCATATTGAGAATGATAGAAGAGGAAATGAGACTGCCTATCTTTTGATCTTTCTGTCGTAATGTCCTGATGTCGTGTGTTTCTGTCTGTGGAACCAACCTGCCACTGGCGTGTTGAGATTAGCACAGCCCATGGCGGATCACTGTAGTTGTACACTGCTAGAAGTAGGTTATCTCATGATTGAAACCATTCACGTGTTTCCATCCTTTGTTGTGGTCATATGTCCTTGGTTGTTGTGTCTCAGTCTGTTATAACACCGGGTTGCCGGGGTGGGGGAAGGGGTTTTGGGTGGGCGTAGGGTCGTGTGTGGTGGGTGTGGGGTTGTCGGGCTGGGTGTGGCGTTATGGGATGGGTCGGGGTATCAGATGTGCAAACATCATCAGTTAACCCTGTTATGAAATGATTGCAGCAGGAGAAGTCAAAAAGCAGAATGTAGAAGGTTGTTGTTTAAATAGTTTTTACAAAGGTCGCTTAGTTCAAAGGTGGTTACTCTCCTCATCACCGTCAAGTGAATTAATGTAATGATGCACGTTCACGATCTATTTTGAATAAAATCGTTTTAAAAAGCAATGTAATTCGCTATTTGATGCTGTCGATAACACTAACAACATGGACATGACGCTATGCACGGCCTTGTTTTAAAGGAAATCTAATATCTCTCGTGAAACCTCTTCATTACCGATTTCCGAACATGCTCCCTAGCAGTAACTGATATCTCAAACAAACCTTCGTTAACGTGTAACCCAATTTCTGATGAAATAACTTAAATAAACCAAAAGTAACAAATAGACAAAAAACGGCTGAAGAGATAGCATATTTCAATTCGAGGACAAAACGACGCCCGTAAAAAGTAAAAGTAGGTGAGTGTCAATTGAAGCGAATGAGGCATCTGATGACATGAAAGATGTTCCCTGAGGAGCTGAACCACCAGTTGATTTCGCCTTTGAAGGAGTACAAAAACATAGGAAACTCCTCCAGAGCATCATAAAAATAATCCGTGTAACGCTGGTCAACAAAGCGGGGAGCTGGAGTCTACAGTGAGATCAGGAAGATCACGCCCTTGTGGTATACCATCTCTTTTGATGAGAAAACCTGGCCACGCCGTGCCCCTATTACCGTGATTAGCTCACTCTACCTAAGAGAAAATTGGCGTCTTGTCGTGGACGGATTGTTGAAGCAGGGGACTAAAGGCATGGATACTTCACATCATCAGTCGTGGAGCCCGAGGAGCTAGAGATCCAGATCCTACAGCATTCCAATGCCTGCTACTAATCTAATGACCCCCAACCATACTTTTCTTCAGACTGCACAAAATCACATTTCCGTAATAGATAGCGCTGATGCACTACAAATGTGGTGTACAATGTGTCATCGGGAACAAATACCGTAATCAGTGGTAAGTGAAAGAGTCAATATTGATATACAGAGCCTAATGCAAATCCAGACAGTTTGTGGGTTATCCGTCAGTGAAGAAGCATTTCCAATTCAAAAGTTGATAAGTCCAAATGACTTGGCCGACAGGCACAGATGGACATTAGTGTTGGTTGTCATGTTGATGGTGTATGATTCTATAATGGCATAATCCACTCAGGATTACACGGTGGTGGCTCCTTTGTGTGGCAATGTATAGAATCAGTTCATTAGAGTATCGTTAAATGGGATCTGAAATCAGAGATGTGTTATAATTTCTAAATAAAACCAAAGGAATAAAATGGAGCATGTTGGTGGAACGTCGTGTGTAAATGATCACTGGACCAAAAGTCGGGTTTTACACATTTGAAAAAACGCAAATACTGAGCGAAATGCATATGATGACCGGATTTGCGTATGCTTCCCGATATGAACTAACTTTGGGCGTTCATTTCATATGAAAGCCCTTTACTGGTGACACCAGAAATGGGCTTCGCACATTGTACCAATGTCGCGTATCGAACCCGGGTCTTCGGCGTGTCGAGCGTACACTTTAACCACTAGGCTACCCGCCCGTCACACCCCATGGAGAGTAGCCCGAACATGTAGATTCAGTATCTTAATTAGTTACATCACTGAACATTGGTCAATGTGTTCATTCAGCAGAAAAAGATGTGGGCAAGTAGAGACTGTTTCCTTCATCGAACGCACGCTGCGCTCATCACAGCTGGTGATTTTCTAAACTCGATTGCCATAACGCACTTGTTTGAAAGATAGGTTTCGTTACAACTTTAATCTAGTTGTCTCTTGCCTGCCCTCGACGTTCTCAATCACAAGTCAAGGGCTTGAACCTCATTGACTCCTTAATGGACTATTGGGCTTAACATTGTCAATAATTGTCGACCCCCTCTTTCAGTATTGGACCCATTTTCCGCAATGTTTGTACATCTCATAAGAATGAGTCCTATATGCCAGCCATGTATGTATTTATAAACAGTTTTCGAAGCTATACACTGTCTTAAGTGTCTCCAGTTTTTTTGTTTTGCACAAAAACACGTGCTGTCCATTTGAATGATTATTGCGGTATGAAGTTTGTATGTGACTGTTCCCCTCCCTGTTCTTTGTAAGTATAACTGGTGGAAATTTTAATCAGGATGAATAATTAAAATACATTAACAGTTATATAAGTCAGTCTTCATGACAATGACTTGCTCATTCCACTCATGAACTAGTGCACGCGCTGCATGCGTGACCTCATGAAGACAGTGGATCAATTTGGCAAAAACGCGCACAGTTCAATATGACCTGAGCCGCCGAGCAAAGAGACTACAACGGAAACAGCAAAGTGACAAGTATGACGAAGATATACTTCAAGAATGTTGAGTCTATGTAGACATGTTGTGTTCACAACACATTTCTGCTAAAATTGATAAACTCATTTTGTATACCAACATAGCGAAATGGATGTCATATTGATTATGTGCTCTATATCGAGTTTTCAATCCAAATGTAATCAGACATGAGACGCAGATATTACATGTTACTCTATATCCATAATGGTATGAAGTATGCTCAAAACTGTATTAGGGTCTTGTACACTCTTCACTCATAAAAAATTAATGTTGCTGCTGTTGGTATGACTAGACGGTGGTGTATTAAAAGTAACAACAAATGAACTGTATTTCTATGTCCAGAGGAAAGGAAATAGTGCATAGTCGAGACAAAGTTTCTCATGACATAAAAGTATCATTAACCTTTTTTGCCATGTTGCGTCACAGACACAGTTTTTCTATGTATAATAATTCTTGAGGGAGTGTCAGTAAGATATTACAACAATTATACTCTGTATAACAGTGTTAGGTAAAAAACAGGAACACAGATTTTGTATAGATAAATTAAACACGGTACACGTCTATGACACATGCCAGGATCTCAGCGTCCAGCATGTTTATGAAAACTGTGTATTATAGGTCATGGGGTCATTCCTTAGTATTCTAGAAATATTGTATCGTTCTGCTTTGCTAAACAAATCTAAACGTTTTCATTCTAAACGATTCTAAACATGTTTAGGATACAAACATACTTACTTATCGGACAAGGATTAGACACAACCTTTTTTTAACAACCTGGTTACCAATCAGACATCTTCTGGGAGAGGAAGTTTCCCATCACTAATATCAAGACAAAGATCATATTAGATTACTAATTAGTAACTGAGAAATTGATAAGGCTTATAGTTAGACCATGAAATAATTTAAACTCACAGTCATGAATTACTAAACGATACACTGCCTGGGACCCAAGCTTCAACGACTACATTATGCAAATATCCTCACTGTTAGATTTAAACTTTTCGGAACATTAGTTCTTGAAATGCATGACGTTGTAGTTTATTTGAAGTACTCAATATGTTCTTCTTCAGTATACCAATATCTTCAGCAGACATTTCTCAGATATTGAAAAATAATCATCGTTTTTCCAACACAATATATATTTTCTACAATGGGTGAAGCAAGAATCATCAGGAATGAAAAACTACATGGGAGATGACACTTTCCTAAGAAAGGAAAACATACAATAGACTCATGAGCTACAGTCAACTGGATTAAATACATTCACCTACATTCTGTTGAATAGGAGGCTTAGTTGTACAGAGCTGAGTCTGAAGGAGAATCAGGAAAGACCATTGCATGATAGTAATTGTGATCTAGAGGAATCGATAGAAACAACACTTGCAATATTGTTATGGTTAGTTCCGAAGTTACATATTCCTCAAGGAATAAGGACATATCCCTCTTTTAAGAATACATGTAGTTCCAAACGTGAGTGGGTTTCAGGTTTGTACAAGTCAGACACTTTTAAAAAGGTGTTTTTGGGTGAGGGTTGAACTCGAGAAAAGTCATAGAATAAAAACTATGGGCTTGTTATAATATTCAACTGAACATGAATACTGACCTTTACATATATATTAATTCTGAACATCACCCAACCTTTAAAAAGTTCGTTCACGCACCTACATACACTGTGTGTTACTTCACGCACCTGCATACACTGTGTGTTACTTCACGCACCTACATACACTGTGTGGTACTTCACGCACCTGCATACACTGTGTGTTACTTCACGCACCTGCATACACTGTGTGGTACTTCACGCACCTGCATACACTGTGTGTTACTTCACGCACCTACATACACTGTGTGGTACTTCACGCACCTGCATACACTGTGTGTTACTTCACGCACCTGCATACACTGTGTGTTACTTCACGCACCTGCATACACCGTGTGTTACTTCACGCACCTGCATACACTGTGTGGTACTTCACGCACCTACATACACTGTGTGGTACTTCACGCACCTGCATACACTGTGTGGTACTTCACGCACCTGCATACACTGTGTGGTACTTCACGCACCTGCATACACTGTGTGTTACTTCACGCACCTGCATACACTGTGTGGTACTTCACGCACCTACATACACTGTGTGGTACTTCACGCACCTGCATACACTGTGTGGTACTTCACGCACCTGCATACACTGTGTGGTACTTCACGCACCTGTATACACTATGTGGTACTTCACGCACCTGCATACACTGTGTGGTACTTCACGCACCTGCATACACTGTGTGTTACTTCACGCACCTACATACACTGTGTGTTACTTCACGCACCTGCATACACTGTGTGTTACTTCACGCACCTGCATACACTGTGTGGTACTTCACGCACCTCCATACACTGTGTGTTACTTCACGCACCTGCATACACTGTGTGGTAATTCACGCACCTGCATACACTGTGTGTTACTTCACGCACCTACATACACTGTGTGGTACTTCACGCACCTGCATACACTGTGTGTTACTTCACGCACCTGCATACACTGTGTGTTACTTCACGCACCTGCATACACTGTGTGGTACTTCACGCACCTACATACACTGTGTGTTACTTCACGCACCTGCATACACTGTGTGGTACTTCACGCACCTGCATACACTGTGTGGTACTTCACGCACCTACATACACTGTGTGGTACTTCACGCACCTGCATACACTTTGTTGTACTTCACGCACCTGCATACACTATGTGGTACTTCACGCACCTGCATACACTTTGTTGTACTTCACGCACATGCATACACTGTGTGTTACTTCACGAACCTGCATACACTGTGTGTTACTTCACGTACCCGCATACACTATATGGTACTTCACGCGCCTACACTACCTCCACCCACTTTTGTAATATGATAATTTCTCAAAGCGGCAGATAATGGCCTGAGCGATTTTCATTACAGGATTGTAGTCATTTGCCCTATATTATCGATCACACAATCCATTCCCGCTGACACGATGCGTAGAGGAATGTGTTGAAAGGGATAGTTGAATTAGAATAAGTTACTTAAATACTGGTATCTCATTTCATCCGTTTGACTCATGAACATGTTCAGTATATGAAATGTTTAGTCATATCATGTGGCATCTGTTGTTTTTCAAGCATTACGTCGACCATGAACTGAGGTGTATTCTGTCTCCAATCCGAACTATTTCATCCTTAATTCACTTTCCTTTCGTCTTGAATGGATACCACTCAACATTATGGTGATTTACATAAAAGCGACAAAACCATTTCCATAATATTGAGAAATCGCTGCCAAATGTCCATAGATGATTCAGACCCCTACACAGGCACGTGTCACTAACAGATGTAGTGACGCCACTAGGTGTTCTGTGATGTGATAACGATGTTCCGTCGTCATCCACCCTTTCATTACAATGAAGTGGTATATTATGAAACCCTTTTTACACCACAGTGGTATATTATGAAACCCTTATAACAACACAGTGGTGTATAATGAAACCCTTATAACAACACAGTCGTATATTATGAAACCCTTATTACATTACAGTGGTGTGTAATGAAACCCTTACTACAACGTAGTGGTATATAATGAAACCCTTATTACAACGTAGTGGTATATAATGAAACCATTTTTACAATACAATGGTATATAATGAAACCCTTATTACAACACAATGGTATATAATGAAACCCTTATTACAACACAATGGGATATAATGAAACCCTTATTATAACACAGTGGTACATAGTGAAACCCCTATTACAACACAATGGTACATAATGAAACCCCTTTTACAACACAATGGGATATAATGAAACCCTTATTATAACACAGTGGTATATAGTGAAACCCCTATAACAACACAATGGGATATAATGAAACCCTTTTTATAACACAGTGGTATAAAATGAAACACTTATAACAACGTTATGGTAGTATATAATGAAACCCTTATTACAACACAATGGGATATAATGAAACCTTTATTATATCACAGTGGTATATAGTGAAACCCTTTTTACAACACAGCGGTATATATGAAACCCTGTTTTCAACATAATGTTATATAATGAAACCCTGATAACCACACCGTGGTATATAATGCAACACTTATTACAACAGTGGTATATAATGAAACCCTTATTACAACACAGTGGTAAGTAGAGGAACCCTCTACAAGGAAGCCTGCAATGAAATCTCAAGTGCTACAATGTTAAGATACACAGTGGTATATATTAAAAAAAACACTTATTACAACACAGTGGTACATAATGAAACCCTTATTACAAAGTAATGGTATATAATGAAACCCTTATTACAACGTAATGGTATATGATGAAACCATTATTACAACACAGTGGTATATAATGAAACCGTTATTACAACATAGTGGTATATAATGAAAAACTTATTACAAAACAGTGGTATATAATGAAACCCCTATTACAAAGTAGTGGTATATAATGAAACCCTTATTACAACGTAATGGTATATGATGAAACCATTATTACAACACAGTGGTATATAATGAAACCCTTTTTACAACACAACGGTATATAATGAAACTCTTAATACAACACAATGGTACATAATGAAACCCTTATTATAACACAGTGGTATATAGTGAAACCCCTATTACAACACAATGGGATATAATGAAACCTTAACTACAACGTAGTGGTATATAATACCCTTATTACAGCAGTGGTATATAATGAAACCTTTACTACAACGTATTGGTATCAAATGAAACCCTTATTACAACACAGTGGTATATAGTGAAACGCTTATTACAACACAGTGGTATATGATGAAACCCTTATTATAACACGGTGGTATATAATGAAACCCTTATTACAACACAGTGGTATATAATTAAACACTTATTACAACACAGTGGTATATAATGAAACCCCTATTACAACGTAGTGGTATATAATGAAACCCTTCTTACAGCGTAATGGTATATGATGAAACCCTTATTACAACACAGTGGTGTTTAATGAAACCCTTATTACAACCTAGTGGTAAATAGTGAAGCCCTTATTACAACGCAGTGGTAGAAAATTAAACCATTATAACAACACAGTGGTATATAATACCACCCGTATAACAACACAGTGGTAAGTAGAGGAACCCTCTACAAGGAAGCCTGCAATGAAATCTCAAGTGCTACAATGTTAAGATACAGAAACACATCGTCGCTTCATTCAACGCGTAGTCTGTACAAACTGACGGGTATGTAAACAGTGCACAACATACATGTACTATACAACGGAGGTAGTTCTTTTGATAAACTACTTTGTATTACAATGAATGTAACGTTTCGGCTTATACTAACACCTATGGACACTGTGTAACGAGTGTGGTAAACACATGGACAGTACACACATCCATGGACATCGTGTAACAGTGAAAACACATGGACAGTACACACATATATGGACATCGTGTAACGGTGTGGTAAATACACGAACAGTACACACATCTATGGACATCGTGTAACGGTGTGTTAAACACATGGACAGTACACACATCTATGGGCATCGTGTAACGGTGTGGTAAACACATGGACAGTACACACATCTATGGACATCGTGTAACGGTGTGGTAAACACATGGACAGTACACACATCTATGGTCATCCTGTAACGGTGCGGTAAACACATGGACAGTTCACACATCTATGGTCATCGTGTAACGGTGCGGTAAACACATGGACAGTACACACATCTATGGACATCGTGCAACGGTGTGGTAAACACATGGACAGTACACACATCTATGGTCATCGTGCAACGGTGTGGTAAAACACATGGACAGTACACACATCTATGGACATCGTGCAACGGTGTGGTAAACACATGGACAGTACACACATCTATGGACATCGTGTAACGGTGTGTTAAACACATGGACAGTACACACATCTATGGTCATCGTGCAACGGTGTGGTAAACACATGGACAGTACACACATCTATGGTCATCGTGCAACGGTGTGGTAAACACATGGACAGTACACACATCTATTGACATCGTGCAACGGTGTGGTAAACACATGGACAGTACACACATCTATGGACATCGTGTAACGGTGTGTTAAACACATGGACAGTACACACATCTATGGTCATCGTGCAACGGTGTGGTAAACACATGGACAGTACACACATCTATGGTCATCGTGCAACGGTGTGGTAAACACATGGACAGTACACACATCTATGGACATCGTGCAACGGTGTGGTAAACACATGGACAGTACACACATCTATGGTCATCGTGCAACGGTGTGGTAAACACATGGACAGTACACACATCTATGGACATCGTGTAACGGTGTGGTAAACACATGGACAGTACACACATCTATGGACTTCGTGTAACGGTGTGGTAAACACATGGACAGTACACACATCTATGGACATCGTTAAACGGTGTGGTAAACACATGGACAGTACACACATCTATGGACATCGTGTAACGGTGTGGTAAACACATGGACAGTACACACATCTATGGACATTGTGTAACGGTGTGGTAAACACATGGACAGTACACACATCTATGGACATCGTGCAACGGTGTGGTAAACACATGAACAGTACACACATCTAAGGACATTGTGTAACGGTGTGGTAAACACATGGACAGTACACACATCTATGGACTTCGTGTAACGGTGTGGTAAACACATGGACAGTACACACATCTAAGGACATCGTGCAACGGTGTGGTAAACACATTGACAGTACACACATCTATGGACTTCGTGCAACGGTGTGGTAAACACATGAACAGTACACACATCTATGCACATCGTGTAACGGTGTGTTAAACACATGGACAGTACACACATCTATGGGCATCGTGTAACGGTGCGGTAAACACATGGACAGTACACACAACTACGGACATCGTGTAACGGTGTGGTAAACACATGGACAGTACACACATCTATGGACATCGTGTAACGGTGTGGTAAACACATGGACAGTACACACATCTAAGGACATCGTGCAACGGTGTGGTAAACACATGGACAGTACACACATCTATGGACTTCGTGTAATGGTGTGGTAAACACATGACCAGTACACACATCTATGGACATCGTGTAACGGTGAAAACACATGGACAGTACACACATCTATGGTCATCGTGTAACGGTGTAGTAAACACATGGACAGTACACACATCTATGGACATCGTGTAACGGTGAAAACACATGGACAGTACACACATCTATGGTCATCGTGTAACGGTGTGGTAAACACATGGACAGTTCACACATCTATGGACATCGTGCAACGGTATGGTAAACACATGGACAGTTCACACATCTATGGACATCGTGTAACAGTGTGGTAAACACATGGACAGTTCACACATCTATGGTCATCGTGTAACGGTGTGGTAAACACATGGACAGTTCACACATCTATGGACATCGTGCAACGGTGTGGTAAACACATGGACAGTACACACATCTATGGTCATCGTGTAACGGTGAAAACACATGGACAGTACACACATCTATGGACATCGTGTAAGGGTGAAAACACATGGACAGTACACACATCTATGGTCATCGTGTAACGGTGTGGTAAACACATGGACAGTTCACACATCTATGGACATCGTGTAACGGTGTGGTAAACACATGGACAGTTCACACATCTATGGACATCGGGTAACGGTGTGGTAAACACATGGACAGTACACACATCTATGGACATCGTGTAACGGTGAAAACACATGGACAGTACACACATCTATGGACATCGTGTAACGGTGAAAACACATGACCAGTACACACATCTATGGACATCGTGTAACGGTGTGGTAAACACATGGACAGTACACACATCTATGGACATCGTGTAACGGTGTGGTAAACACATGACCAGTACACACATCTATGGACATCGGGTAACGGTGTGGTAAACACATGACCAGTACACACATCTATGGACATCGTGTAACGGTGTGGTAAACACATGACCAGTACAAACATCTATGGACATCGTGTAACGGTGTGGTAAACACATGACCAGTACACACATCTATGGACATCGTGTAACGGTGTGTTAAACACATGGACAGTACACACATCTATGGACATCGTGTAACGGTGTGGTAAACACATGACCAGTACACACATCTATGGACATCGTGTAACGGTGTGGTAAACACATGACCAGTACACACATCTATGGACATCGTGTAACGGTGTGTTAAACACATGGACAGTACACACATCTATGGACATCGTGTAACGGTGAAAACACATGGACAGTACACACATCTATGGAAATCGTGTAACGGTGTGGTAAACACATGACCAGTACACACATCTATGGACATCGGGTAACGGTGAAAACACATGGACAGTTCACACACCTATGGACATCGTGTAACGGTGTGGTAAACACATGACCTGTACACACATCTATGGACATCGTGTAACGGTGTGGTAAACACATGGACAGTAAACACATCTACGGACAATTGGTCACGGGTGTGGTAAAGATATGAACAGTACACACATCTGTAGTTTGTGTAGCGCGTAGAGTAAGACGTGGACAAATTCCCTATGTCGAATTATCACAATATGTGGCTGAGGAGCAACGCAGAACTAACTGATATCATATCTGATGTTTGACAGCTGGTTTTCATTATTTATAAAAAAAACTAATTAAACTTCAAAGCACAGTGAACGCTGCGTTAAACGAATGAGCGTACACGTGGTGCTGGTACATAAAGTCAGTTTGCGTATGACTGTTTATCGTTATGTCTTAGTACTCACTAACACTGTTGGCGGGAGGAAGAGTGTTGCATCGCCTCAGTGCACAGTTAATAAATGGTGTTCCCCTGTGTCCGGCTGATGGCTTTATCAATACAAGTTAGTTTATGTAGCTGTATGAACGTAAGTGAGTACTTGAGCAGTGTCAACTGCGTCGTATACACAAGTTGATGTGTTGCTCGGGTTAGTGAGGTAATGATGTTAACGCAGCCACGATCCCACTCAGCAGAAGCAGGAACTGGGACTGAACATTGCTTGCACGCAACTCACCCTGTTTAAGTGCTTACGCCTTTCGGAAATTACACGTTTATCAGGTTTGGGTTTACGAACGTAATTAGGGACAGGTTTTGTCAGCTAAAACAATTTCCCCTTTTTAAAGTACAAACTGACGGACATGTAAACAGTGCACAACATACATGCACTATACAACGGAGGTAGTTCTTTTGATAAACTACTTTGTATTACAATGAATGTAACGTTTCGGCTTATACTAACACCTATGGACACGGTGTAACGAGTGTGGTAAACACATGGACAGTACACACATCCATGGACATCGTGTAACGGTGAAAACACATGGACAGTACACACATCTATGGACATCGGGTAACGGTGAAAACACATGGACAGTACACACATCTATGGACATCGGGTAACGGTGAAAACACATGGACAGTTAACACACCTATGGACATCGTGTAACGGTGTGGTAAACACATGACCAGTACACACATCTATGGACATCGGGTAACGGTGAAAACACATGGACGGTTCACACACCTATGGACATCGTGTAACGGTGTGGTAAACACATGACCTGTACACACATCTATGGACATCGTGTAACGGTGTGGTAAACACATGGACAGTAAACACATCTACGGACAATTGGTCACGGGTGTGGTAAACATATGAACAGTAGACACATCTGTAGTTTGTGTAGCGCGTAGAGTAAGACGTGGACAAATTCCCTATGTCGAATTATCACGATATGTGGCTGAGGAGCCACGCAGAACTAACTGATATCATATCTGATGTTTGACAGCTGGTTTTCATTATTTATAAAAAAAACTAATTAAACTTCAAAGCACAGTGAACGCTGCGTTAAACGAATGAGCGTACACGTGGTGCTGGTACATAGAGTCAGTTTGCGTATGACTGTTTATCGTTATGTCTTAGTACTCACTAACACTGTTGGCGGGAGGAAGAGTGTTGCATCGCCTCAGTGCACAGTTAATAAATGGTGTTCCCCTGTGTCCGGCTGATGGCTTTATCAATACAAGTTAGTTTATGTAGCTGTATGAACGTAAGTGAGTACTTGAGCAGTGTCAACTGCGTCGTATACACAAGTTGATGTGTTGCTCGGGTTAGTGAGGTAATGATGTTAACGCAGCCACGATCCCACTCAGCAGAAGCAGGAACTGGGACTGCACATTGCTTGCACGCAACTCACCCTGTTTAAGTGCTTACGCCTTTCGGAAATTACACGTTTATCAGGTTTGGGTTTACTAACGTATTTAGGGACAGGTTTTGTCAGCTAAAACAATTTCCCCTTTTTAAGGGCATGTTTGCCTAGTCACGTGATTTGTTATTTTAGATTTGATTTGCGATATTCGATGGTTATAACTCAGCAATTTGATTCGACATTTCAAGGAAGCCATACGTTGTTTGGCAATGGGCTGATTTTGTGTAGTACACTTATAGGCACCTCGCACCAATGAGGACAAAAGCAAGGAACACGCCAAGCACAGTCCTCTTGCACAGGAAGGAGTTGAGGCCCGTGTGTTGGAAGGTTGGACATGCTGGTCTCGTGGTCAGTGTGTTCGCGTGTTAAGCAAAGACCAACGTTCTCCACAGGGGGATGATCATTCTTTTGTTCCAGACATACATTCAACATATGTAATCATATTGTACAGGGATTGAGTTTATTCCGAAGTCAGTAGAACAGATAATAGAGACATGTTACAAAATGCGTGGACTTCGTAAGTGCATTTCTTGAGATGTATCAGTGAATTTATACAAGGGTTACTTTCATTGGTTGCAACAGTATAAGCGTTATATTTACCTTAGTATCACGGATGACAGAAATAGAAGATGGTTATGTAAATAGAAGATGACGTAAAGACCAGATTAAGATTAATGTGGTTGTTTAACAATCAATAAAAGCATTGGATGTATCTATGTTATATGTTTTAATACTTTCCCTTTGTAACAATTCGAGTCTAGGACTATCAATACAGGTTCTTATTTTGAAAAGGACGTATGTGACAACCTTGACTAGTGATTAGTGCCAATTACAAAATATATTCTAGTTGTAATTTCGATCCAGTTAAGCAGTTAATCTTGTAACTTGCACTCATGGAAGAAGTGTTATGCTTTCAATCTCTGACTAACAGAAAGAACACATTTCATTGTCTGTATATCCCATCTTTAAAATGTAAAGACCCAGGATTCTGTGTAAGATAGAAAGTTGAAACCATCTTTAGTCCGAATTTGCAATGCACTAAAAAAAAATTCTGTTTGTTAGTTCCCATTCCGAATTGTTTATTTTACTTATTAAACCATCTTCCCATTTTGTTTCATAGGGGTAATTAATAGTGTTAGTTTATGTTTGCAGTATAATCATAAAATCTTCCACAGACTGTTCCGTTTCTGAGCATTGGTTGCAAGGTAACAGTGCTGTACACATGCACAACACCGGACCCCGAGACGTCATAATTACTTAGGTCACGTGAAGCTTGCTTACATTAATATCGCACGCGACAAAAGGTGGGTAACAAAAACAGTATTCTGATAAAAAATTGACATGAAAATGGGATTCCTTGGATCTCTTCCGATTTTGTTGAGCTAAACTACGAATAGAGTTCTCGTCGAAATACGTAAAGATTTTGTAAAAAGGGTCTTACACAATACTATATTACCTTACAATTGTACGCTAAGCATGATGAGCAACGGAACAGCTAAGTGAATATGATACGTCTATTTCGTCACTCCCTGGTAACTACCCTATACTTCTGATCACCTAGTGTTCCGTGTGTTAGTCACCCCAGGAATGTGTGCGGAGAGAACTAGAAAATTCATCATCTCACACTAAGGTTGACTGGTTTAATGTCTGTCGTAATATTGGATGAAGACAGTGAGCAGATTCGTTGAAATGGAAAAACAGTTCAGATAGATGAATCAAAATTTGGGAAAAGAAAATGCAAAAAAAGGTAAACGTGTGGAAGAGCAATGGGTGTTCGGGGGTGCTGTACGGGGAAGTAAAACGTGGCCAGCAGAAGTTCAGAATCTCTGATTTCAATCATTGTGAAGCATATTAAACCTGGCATAACCATCATCAGTGACTGCTGCTGAGCATTCACGTGTCTAATAGATGAAGGCTTTCATCACTTGACCGTGAACCATTCGCCCCACTTTGAAAACTCGTCGTTGGGGGCGTTGAAACGGTCCCTACGCAGAGGTTCACAAACATTACAAATGACCGAAATAACAAATGAATTTGCACTGTAATGGTAAGTATCTACAGTTATGTTTATTGGCGAATCTATATTGTCCTCAGAAAACCAAATGAATAGGCGAAGCGGCAAACAAACATGGCGGCGTAAATAAGGTTTCCCGTTCTCAGGGACATCTCTCTCTGCGCATTGATGGCAGCCTATAATGACTCCTCTCCAGTCTCCGGCTATCTTAACGTTATCTGTTAATAATTATGAGTTAGTAACTTATGTCAGCTTAAAAAAGTGTTGACCCGCTGTGAATAGGTAACGTGTGTCAGTTTTTAGTACTGTTGACCCGCTGTGAGTAGGTGACGTGTGTCCGCGTTAAGTACTGTTGACCCGCTGTGAGGAGGTAACGTGTGTCCGCGTTAAGTACTGTTGACCCGCTGTGAATAGGTACCGTTTGTCAGCGTTAAGTACTGTTGACCCGCTGTAAGTAGGTGACGTGTGTCCGCGTTAAGTACTGTTGACCCGCTGTGAGGAGGTAACGTGTGTCCGCGTTAAGTACTGTTGACCGGCTGTAAGTAGGTGACGTGTGTCCGCGTTAAGTACTGTTGACCCGCTGTAAGTAGGTAACGTGTGTCAGTGGTAAGTACCGTTATTCCAATGTAAGTAGGTACCGTGTGTCAGCGTTAAGTACTGTTGACCCGCTGTAAGTAGGTGACATGTGTCCGCGTTAAGTACTGTTGTCCCGCTGTGAGGAGGTAACGTGTGTCCGCGTTAAGTACTGTTGACCCGCTGTAAGTAGGTAACGTGTGTCCGCGTTAAGTACTGTTGTCCCGCTGTAAGTAGGTGACGTGTGTCCGCGTTAAGTACTGTTGACTCGCTGTGAGAAGGTAACGTGTGTCCGCGTTAAGTACTGTTGACCCGCTGTAAGTAGGTGACGTGTGTCCGCGTTAAGTACTGTTGTCCCGCTGTAAGTAGGTAACGTGTGTCCGCGTTAAGTACTGTTGACCCGCTGTAAGTAGGTGACGTGTGTCCGCGTTAAGTACTGTTGTCCGGCTGTGAGGAGGTAACGTGTGTCCGCGTTAAGTACTGTTGACCGGCTGTAAGTAGGTAACGTGTGTCCGCGTTAAGTACTGTTGACCCGCTGTGAATAGGTAACGTGCGTCAGTGTTAAGTACTGTTGTCCCGCTGTGAGGAGGTAACGTGTGTCAGTGGTAAGTACCGTTATTCCAATGTGAGGAGGTAACCTGTGTCAGCGTTAAGTACTGTTGATCCGCCGTAGGGTGAGGTGAGGTGAGGTGAAATTGGGTTTAACGTTGCGTCCAAGATTATTGCACTTATATAGCGACGTGCATGCACGTGTATGTGTGTGTGTGGCTGCTTGTACTTGTGAGGACTGATGACGATTTATAGTGCTAGCTCACTGAGATACCATGCCGCAGTTTAACATGAATACCCCACTCAGACACAGTATACTGAACGCCAAACAGGGTAACAACAAGTGCCATCTTTAAACGTCTATTTGTATGACGCGGCCTGGGATCGAGCCCCGGACCTTCCGTTCTCCGGGCGGACGCTCTACCACAAGACCACGGAGGCGGTCGATCCGCCGTGAGGAGGTTACGTGTGTTAACGTGAGGTAATGTTGACCCTCAGTGAGAAGGTTATGGTGAGCTGCTGTGAATAGGCTTGGTCTGTCAGCGGGAGGGGGAGGTGTGCTCATGACAGGAAGTAAAGCCACAGCTTCCTGCTAGTTCCCATTTTCGGCTTTGAGCTGAACAGCATCCGGTACCAAACGAAGGTAATTAATTGGAAACAACGCATGATCGTACTAGAATTATTACTAAAACGATCAGTCCAGCCTTCGGAATTCAAAAACGCCGACTCCCTGTAGCGTTTGTGTCTGGGCGAAGCCTATACAAAGGAATTATCACAGCAACAAGCAACATTTCAGCACGCGCAAATGTCATAAGTAGACTAAGTCCTGCTGCCACCAGCCGTTTGCTAATAGGACTAAACTGAGAGAAAGACTCAACTCTCTCTGATATGGAAGACAGTATGGTGGCGGGAAGTATTTCCATTGATTAAAAAACAACACAATATTTGATGATTTGTTCCGTGTAGGTTTCCCCTTGGAAGAGATGAAGTTAGGTGATGGGTCACGTGTTGGATAGACCATTCCTACCGGAAGCACTCTGCAACTAGTAGGTGATCACGTGACACCAGGAGTAGATACCATAGTGTCTTATACATTAGAAGATGGTCGCTAAATATGAGGAATGTTATTATATACATGCATACACAACATGGTCTTTGATAAATAGAATGACCTGGTAGACATAGGTAGATAATCTGCTCATTAGTGTGTCTGCTAGCTCTACCGTCAGCGCCAATGATCTTACATCATCAGGTGTATGCACTTTCGATATGGTGACATGTGACGTTCTGTTTATAGATATACCTTCTGGGGTTCCTTCGATTAGACGGAAGATGGTGGTGCTGAGGTTCCCGACTTGTGACACATGTTTACAGGTGGGCGGTGATGGATGCTGGACACAAGGTGGCTTCTGTGGAAACGGATGCGGGGATGGGCTCCGTGAAGGGTAGAGTGGGGAGAGGTATTCAGTCTACGAGCAGAAAGCACACTGTTCAAAATTTTGATAAAATGTATGAATTAACATTCTATAGAATACACAATTTTGAAACAAATGTTCACAGATTATTGGTATATTATTATTAATGATAGTATTGTGACAACGGTTGTATTGGGGTACATTAATTGTTACGTGTTGAGTCCTAAATTGAAACAATATGTTAACCCAGACATATGTACGAAAAAGAACTTAGTGTGAAAACAACAAGCAAATATTACAATTATTAACTAGGGTTTCAGTTACAATGGCAGTACATAAGAAATTGTTAGGAGAATATTCAATGGCAAAACATAATATGATGGCAGTGCTCAGTATCGAACACAAAAATACAGGGGTGATAGCAAAACTCAGTGATAATAACAGAGGTTCTTATCTCTGAAGTTTTCAGTGCGGAAACATGCTAGTTACTGTGAACTGTCAATACTTGGTAAATGGTACGATATGTACATATTTGTATTTACATATATAGATGTTACCTGTCAGTCAGTTTCAAGAAATCTGCGTCGTTCACACACAGCCAGGTGTGTTTGTTATGGTGGTTGCAAGGGCTGGAAACAGCAGGGAAGTGAAAGTGAGTGGATCGCCGTCATACAGACCGCCGTCATATAACTGGAATATTGATGAGTGTGGTGTTAAACAATAACAAACACAAACAAACATATTCCAACCTGAAACAACAGGTGAACAGAAATGACACAACACTATTATATAGGGTGAGTGAGTGAGTGACCGAGTGAGTGAATGAGTGAGTTGGGTTTAACGCCGCTTTTAACATTATTCCAGTTATATCACGGCGTGTCCGCTTAATGTGGGAGGAAACCCCGAAGTGATGCAGGTCTCGGACGTTTACCACTTCGGTGAAACCCACGAGCACGGGTATGGTGCTGACAAACCTAGAAACATAATCGGGGCGAACCTAGATTCGAACCCACAATCATAGGTTTCTGGCGTGCCCAAGGGACGCAACTCTTCACAGCGAATCGCGGCGCCTTTGACGACTGGGCCACCCGTGTCCCCTATTATAAAGAGACTATCTAGACTATACGCAAAGAAGGATATGTTCGAATAACCATGATATCTTGCAGGTATTGTCATAAGTAATAACAAGGTTAAGGTTAAATCTTGCTTTACTTTACTGGTTGTAGCAGCATTAATAAACGTTGCTTATCTTAGTTTTACTAAGTAAACATCAGTTTTATTAGTCAACTGACCGCCTCCATGGCCGAGTGGACAGAGCATCTGCCCGAAGAGTAGGTGACGGGTTCGATCTCCGGCCGCGTCATTTCAAAAGACGTTAAAAAATGGCACTTGTTACCTTGTTTGGCGGGGCTAAACCCAGGACTGGTCGGCTCGGAGTCAGTATACTGTGTCTGTGTGGGTTATTCATGTTAAACTGCGGCATTGCATCTCAGTGGGCAAGCATTATAAACTCGGCATTTGTCCGGCCTAGTTCAAGCAGCCACACACACACACACACACACACACACACACACACACACACACACACACACACACACGTCGCTATATAAGTGTAATAATCTTGAACACGACGTTAAACCCCATTTCACCTCACCTTCACCTCACCACAGCTGCAGGGATATGTGTGATCGACGACCGATTGTATTTATACCTGTTCTAGATTTTGCAGATAATATAATTTTCTTACTAAATGGTTGATAAAGTTGTTGTGAACTTTAGTTACACCTATCTCTAAAGAATTGTATAATGTAATTGGACGGACGAATATATGATGAAGGTGTTTACGAGTGAAGTTTAGTGTGACGAATACGAGGTGACCAGGTATTTAAATGACCTGTTTAATACACGTGTGTTTGATGAGTTCAGATGATGGAGATAGCCAGGAATGCAGATAAAGGGAGTAAATATGTTTGCCAAACTCCATCTGACAAGCACAACCTGAGATACTGACCTCGAACTCGGTCCATTGCATTATCAAATTCACCCTTAGCAGTTTAAGCTACTGGAACAGGATCCGTGAGGATTTCTCATGGCCCCCAGTCTCCAGCATATCTTATATATCGCTGTATAATATGTAGTACACACTCTCCAACTTCCCCACGTTAACAGAAGTGTGTCAAACGTCAGTAAGTTCATTTATACAGATCTATTTATACTTCGAATGTTTCTTTCATCAAATTTACCTTGGAATAGGGTTGAGTAATGATAAGATTAAATACTGCTTCAAAAATGTTCTAGCACAGTGGAACTACCTGTCTGAGTAATATTTTGAATACATGACACTTTTTTATGAATATAAGGATCTTTTATTATGATTGTCACGACGTTTAGGAACTACGTCATGCTGCTTCATCAGATGAACACTGAGTAAGTGAATAAAAGAAGTAGCTATCCATAAAAGTGACATGTATTCATGTTCTTCCAAAAACTAAATGCCTATCAAATATATCATAAGAAATATTTTTACAAAACAAAAACATAATATTTCCTGAATAGGAAAACGACAGCCATTTTTGCAATTTGAACCAGGAGACGTTTCTTTATTTCTGTTGGAGTGTGTGTCTAAAAAAAAAAGAATAATCAAGTCATTTAAATCTGTCAGAAAACAATACGCCAGTATTCATGTTTAAAACTAACGTCAACACGTCAACACGTCAACGTCACTACGAGATAATCACCCTCAGAAGTCCAAACCAACATTTTATCCTAGAAATAAAGTTATCATATTTAGAACTTTATACCTAATAAATAAAACAAATACAATTCAAATGGATCCCTGAACAATGCTAAATTCAGACTTGCCCAATCATTCTTGACCTGAGGTTTGACTTTTTGAATTTATTCTCTAGGATCTGGGAGTCGGAACACAGGTTTCAAAAAGACCAATGTTTACATGTGTTCAATCCTGCTTCAGGGATATACCCACCACGCAGAGTCCAGATCACGTCAGTGTCAGTGTATTAAACAACAAAGTCGAAACACTGGAAGTCGATATTGTCGATAAGTCGTGTACACCAAGCCAACCTCAACCTCAATATCTTTTTAAAAGGAATATGCTTCTATTGAATATTCGTTAATGGGGACATTGATTTGCTTGAGTACAATACATTTATGTCATAATTGGATTCAAAATGTATTTTAATGTCTGCTATAGATACAATTCAGCAGCTCAGGCATTATGTGAACAACAGTACGCTTGATGTCTCAAACAATCATTAATGAGGTCGTGTATATTCATATTCAAAGTTGTCATCTCACAACGCTGACTAACTCATGTGCTTCTCGGCGCGTTGGTTAAGAATGCTTCCTGCATCTGTAGCTGTCCAGCTTAAGGAGGACCCGGATATTACAACACCGCCCCATCACACACTTGATAAGTGACTCCATCGGACTGAAGATGGCGGTTACCTCAGGGTTACAGCGCCATCTTCAGGACGATCCATTAACTAACTTCCTGATAATCGCAACCTGTAGCGTGTATAGGCGCTGCGCTGAGTTCGATAGGCCTGGCGATAAAAGCAGATGGTTCCAAGGTATGTGGATACCGTGTGTAGACTTTTTGAGTCCGTACTCAAGTGTGCTTGGGGTAATGTTGTCTTCAATCTGCAATGGCAATCTTGCACTCTTCATGTTCTAAACCGTATTTGTATTGAATCTATTTTATTCGAGGATGTGAAGACTATCTAAATAAGCTCTCGCACCGCGGTTATTTCATTTCTTGCATTGTTTACAACAGAAGAACAGAAACAGAAACAGGGACAGAAAAAGACAGCAAGCAATGCATACACAACAACCACTGCACACACAACAACCACTGCACACACAACAACCACTGCACACACAACAACCACTTCACACACAACAACCACTGCACACACAACAACCACTGCACACACAACAACCACTGCACACACAACAACCACTGCACACACAACAACCACTGCATACACAACAACCACTGCACACACAACAACCACTTCACACACAACAACCACTGCACACACAACAACCACTGCACACACAACAACCACTGCACACACAACAACCACTGCACACACAGCAGCCACTGCACACACAACAACCACTGCACACACAACAACCACTGCACACACAACAACCACTGCACACACAGCAGCCACTGCACACACAACAACCACTGCACACACAGCAACCACTGCACACACAACAACCACTGCACACACAACAACCACTGCACACACAACAACCACTTCACACAAAAATATCACTGCAAACACAACAACCACTGCACACACAACAACCACTGCACACACAACAACCACTGCACACACACAACCACTGCACACACAACAACCACTTCACACAAAAATACCACTGCACACACAACAACCACTGCACACACAGCAGCCACTGCACACACAACAACCACTGCATACACAACAACCACTGCACACACAACAACCACTGCACACACAGCAGCCACTGGACACACAACAACTACTGCACACACAACAACCACTGCACACACAACAACCACTGCACACACAACAACCACTGCACACACACAACCACTGCACACACAACAACCACTTCACACAAAAATACCACTGCACACACAACAACCACTGCACACACAGCAGCCACTGCACACACAACAACCACTGCACACACAGCAACCACTGCACACACAACAACCACTGCACACACAACAACCACTGCACACACAACAACCACTTCACACAAAAATACCACTGCAAACACAACAACCACTGCACACACAACAACCACTGCACACACAACAACCACTGCACACACACAACCACTGCACACACAACAACCACTTCACACAAAAATACCACTGCACACACAACAACCACTGCACACACAGCAGCCACTGCACACACAACAACCACTGCATACACAACAACCACTGCACACACAACAACCACTGCACACACAGCAGCCACTGGACACACAACAACTACTGCACACACAACAACCACTGCACACACAACAACCACTGCACACACAACAACCACTGCACACACACAACCACTGCACACACAACAACCACTTCACACAAAAATACCACTGCACACACAACAACCACTGCACACACAGCAGCCACTGCACACACAACAACCACTGCACACACAGCAACCACTGCACACACAACAACCACTGCACACACAGCAGCCACTGGACACACAACAACTACTGCACACACAACAACCACTGCACACACAACAACCACTGCACACACAGCAGCCACTGCACACACAACAACCACTACACACACAGCAGCCACTGGCCACACAACAACCACTGCACACACAGCAACCACTGCACACACAACAACCACTGCACACACTGCAAGCACTGCACCCACAGCAGTCACTGCACACACAACAACCACTACACACACAACAGCCACTGCACACACAGCAGCCACTGCACACACAACAACCAATACACACACAACAACCAGTGCACACACAACAACCACTGCACACACAACCACTGCACACACAACAACCGCTGCACACACAACAACCACTGCACACACTGCAAGCACTGCACCCACAGCAGTCACTGCACACACAACAACCACTACACACACAACAGCCACTGCACAAACAGCAAGCACTGCACACACAGCAGTCACTGTACCATTACCTTCACATGGATATCCAACTGGAAACATTGAAGGAATCCAATACTATGCCCAAGGCTGGATTTCCGCTGAACCAAATTCAAGGCCTTAATTTGTTGATGTTTCGAATCTTTTAATGTTTAATCCATAAAATTATCTACACCTTGTCCTCACCCTGCCCCGTTATAGCAAACGTTATCATAGCAACAGTGTCCCTTTGGTTGGCGAGAGATTTAGGAGCTGCTTCGATGCTCGCCTAATTTGAATTCGATACACTTCTCATCCCGACTTCCCAAGCGTGTCCAGGGCGCGGTTTCACGTGCATTATATATACATAAGAATTGAGATTTTAAGATTAAGTTTGCAGTTAAGTCAACGTAAAGAATATAAAAGTAGCTTGGCTTATATTAATAACATGAAACTACCTGCCGCTCGGTGGCCTGTTTGTGTGAGTGACTATTGCTGGTCTTCTAGTTTTATCTTTATTTTGTTCAAAGAGGAAACATAATGTACACATGAAGATACGTAACCATTGGTTATCTTTTATTATCAGTCGTTTACGTTTGTAGGCGATGGTGGGTCAGTGTATTTGAAGCGTTTGCGCATTACGACCATGTGATATCGATGTTCCCTGCTGTGATATCGATGCTCCTGCTGTGATATCGATGTTCCCTACTGTGATATCGTTAGTCTCCGCTGTGGTAGCGATACTCCCTTCTGTGATATTGAGTACAGAAATAACTGTAGATGAGCTATTGCTGTTCCCTGCTGTATCATAGTTGTAATCTGCTGTGATATCGCTGTTCCCTGCTGTATCATAGTTGTAATCTGCTGTGATATCGCTGTTCCCTGCTGTATCATAGTTGTAATCTGCTGTGATATCGCTGTTCCCTGCTGTATCATAGTTGTAATCTGCTGTGATATCGCTGTTCCCTGCTGTATCATAGTTGTAATCTGCTGTGATATCGCTGTTCCCTGCTGTATCATAGTTGTAATCTGCTGTGATATTGCTGTTCCCTGCTGTATCATAGTTGTAATCTGCTGTGATATCGCTGTTCCCTGCTGTATCATAGTTGTAATCTGCTGTGATATCGCTGTTCCCTGCTGTATCATAGTTGTAATCTGCTGTGATATTGCTGTTCCCTGCTGTATCATAGTTGTAATCTGCTGTGATATCGCTGTTCCCTGCTGTATCATAGTTGTAATCTGCTGTGATATTGCTGTTCCCTGCTGTATCATAGTTGTAATCTGCTGTGATATTGCTGTTCCCTGCTGTATCATAGTTGTAATCTGCTGTGATATCGCTGTTCCCTGCTGTATCATAGTTGTAATCTGCTGTGATATCGCTGTTCCCTGCTGTATCATAGTTGTAATCTGCTGTGATGTCGCTGTTCCCTGCTGTATCATAGTTGTAATCTGCTGTGATATTGCTGTTCCCTGCTGTATCATAGTTGTAATCTGCTGTGATATCGCTGTTCCCTGCTGTATCATAGTTGTAATCTGCTGTGATATCGCTGTTCCCTGCTGTATCATAGTTGTAATCTGCTGTGATATTGCTGTTCCCTGCTGTATCATAGTTGTAATCTGCTGTGATATCGCTGTTCCCTGCTGTATCATAGTTGTAATCTGCTGTGATATTGCTGTTCCCTGCTGTATCATAGTTGTAATCTGCTGTGATATTGCTGTTCCCTGCTGTATCATAGTTGTAATCTGCTGTGATATTGCTGTTCCCTGCTGTATCATAGTTGTAATCTGCTGTGATATTGCTGTTCCCTGCTGTATCATAGTTGTAATCTGCTGTGATATCGCTGTTCCCTGCTGTATCATAGTTGTAATCTGCTGTGATGTCGCTGTTCCCTGCTGTATCATAGTTGTAATCAGCTGTGATATCGCTGTTCCCTGCTGTATCATAGTTGTAATCAGCTGTGATATCGCTGTTCCCTGCTGTATCATAGTTGTAATCTGCTGTGATGTCGCTGTTCCCTGCTGTATCATAGTTGTAATCTGCTGTGATATTGCTGTTCCCTGCTGTATCATAGTTGTAATCTGCTGTGATGTCGCTGTTCCCTGCTGTATCATAGTTGTAATCTGCTGTGATATCGCTGTTCCCTGCTGTATCATAGTTGTAATCAGCTGTGATATCGCTGTTCCCTGCTGTATCATAGTTGTAATCTGCTGTGATGTCGCTGTTCCCTGCTGTATCATAGTTGTAATCTGCTGTGATGTCGCTGTTCCCTGCTGTGAGATCCTGTTCCCGACCCTCTCGACAGGCAGACCTCGCTTCACGGAAATGAGTCAACGTTTCCCGCACAGCGATTGCTGTGGGCCTGCATCCGTCCTCTCGGTGAATACCATAAACATGTTTAGACCAAAGACGTATATACCCTGATACGGACAAATACTGTTTCAAGCATATTGGACACTGGTAGCCGTACGTCTTTGGTGTAGGTTTCGCCGAGGTGTCCGTCTCTGTCTTCGGTCGTTTGGAAGAATTACTTTCCTCCTCAGACCATGAATCAGAGCTGAAATCTAATTCATACTCCGTCCATTCATCCAACATTTCCGATAAATCAACATCGGAAGCGTCCCAATACAAATAATCTGACATCGTGTTCGCAGCGTAATTGAAATAAGAATGACTGACAAACACATAGTAGGCATATATAACAGTCATGTTTTTATTACATACGTGATAAAATCGGCAATACATCTGCGGAACATGTGAAATGTACATGCACATGGCGTTCTCGTGTAGTAAAATTCTGACACGCGCTATTATCCGGAAGTTTGGGTAACTAAGGAAGTCGATAAACTAGGCATTGCGCAAGCGCCAGATGACCAACGTTCGACCACTCGCGCCTCACGGCAGGGGGTCTTTCACATGTGTTGTCGATTGGCTTGGCCCGATTGCGCGGCGCACATCGCCAAAGGCTATCGCTGCAGGCTTCCTATCCTTTGTATGTACGTCCGTGTTTAGACTAATAATTTACAGCTGAAAAAGTTTAGACTCTCCCTACAAAGCCAAGATTGTTTTCAGGGTCAGATTTGAGTACCTACGTATAAGGTCTTTTTACAAGGGACCGCCCCACAAGCGATGTTTACTTGATGTGTTTGTTTGTTGTTTAACGCCGCACTGAGCAATATCCCAGCTATATGACGGCGGTCTATAAATAATTGAATCAGGGCCAGATAATCCAGTGATAAACATCATGAGCACGCTATTGGGATACGATGACGCCCCTTACGACGAGCATCGACACCTTTTACGGCAATCATGGGTTGCTGAAGACCTATTCTAACCCGGAACTTCAAGGGGATTCTTAAATATGACACCACGCCCCACTGTGCTGGAATTTGGCTGCTTTAATGTTAACGTTCTTGTTGTTGCACAACAATAAAACGTCGTCTGGCACTATAGTTGTTCCCCCCTGCCAGTGCACAGAGCAATAATGCTGCTTGACACGATGATATTGCCACAATCAATATTTATTGTCATTTTCAAAGTAACCGTCACGAAAGCATATAATCTGGATATCCATTTTTGCAAATGAAACGAATCTTTGTGTCATATCTTTAAGTCTAGTTTTTCAAATACATAACGGCGACAGTTAAGACTTTTTATTCCATCACTCAGGAGGTGAAGGCTTTCTATCGAAGAGATATATTAAATCAAAACTTTAAAATGGTAATTCAGAGCTTCATCCGGCGACAGACTATTTCACTGCGTGAATAACCTCCTGGCTTCTCCCCGTGCATCGCCTTTCAGTCTGTTTGCAATCAATCGTTTTGCTCAATCTTGAATTTGAAAAGTAGGTTATTCCAGAGAAATGATTGTCAGAACTCGCAATGTTATCTCCATGTGATGGCGATAGATGGTAAATGAGGTGCCGGTGTTGTGGCAATGACACATAGTCTTTATTTCACGCTCTGCCAGATACGAGATAACACCATTTAAAAAGGACAGCATTGATTGAAAATGCAGAAGTAATTTCAAACTTTTTCCGTTAAACTTTCAGAGTTGGGGAGAATATAGTTATGACCAACACTCTTTTCAGTACAAATGTTCTCGAGCCGATATACTCTTGTTCATAATAATAATATCAACAACACTGCGTAAGTTTAGATGGATGCTGTTTTCAAATCTAACAAACTTGATCTTTACCACAAAACAGAGTTACTGTCACAGGTGGCCCAGTCGTCTGACGCGCCGCGAGGCGCTGTGCAGAGTTGCGTCCCTTTGCAAAAACAAGACAATTTTAGTCAGTAGAGAGGCCAGTGGCCCAAAATACAGACATATAAAGGTTTCATTTCTTTGCGCTATTTTACATCCATACACACATACACATACACACCCACCCACACACATATACATATACATACACACATATACACATATCGTATGTAGCATTCTTGGAAAATAGGTATGTTAAGTGGTATTGAACATATTTCTTATTTTTTGCACATTGAATAGATATAAACACTTATTGTTTGTTTATTTTGAGTGTTCATAATATTTATGAATATGTTTACTGCACTGTCATTTCTGATGTATTTACTAATATACTTTTTTCTAATATAGGTATATGCATCACATACAAGTAAAATATGATTCTCGTCTTCTAAGTATATTTTTGTCATTTAGCCTACAATGAGGACATAGTCTTGAATGCTATGGTATATTCGTGTATCTTCCTGTTTCTGTCATAAGTCCGAAATTGCCACATCTAAATCTTGTGAAACAGATTCTCAAATGTAAAGGAATAGCAATGCATAAGTATGTTTCCACAAGTAAAAGTGTCTTACATAACACATAGTTAGCACATGTATGAGAAGAGTGTAGTGTAGAATACCAGTTTTGTTAAAAATTATCAAGAAGTATTATCTTAAATTATCTGATAAAATGTTATTATTTCCAACATCCTGGTTAATCCATACAAAACCAAACCTAAATTGAAATACAATATGTTTGATATGCGTAGCCGATGTGACTCTGCCGCATGATCAAGAGACTTTAACATTAAATAACATTGATGAGGTAGCCTATTTCAATCTCGAGTGATTAGTCTACACCAGTACTTAACTGCCCGTGATATGTATGTAAGCTGAAATGGAGCTCTACCACATTCATTAAGTACCATACTATTGCATGTGTCGAGGGGCGTTCAATACGTTTTGCATTTTCAATATAAGACCAAGTCGCAGAATATCTTTTGCACTTTTATTTTTCAATATAATCTCTATTCACCTCAATATACTTATTCCATTCGTCCTTCAAACTTTTAATACCACTTTTTTAGAAATCCGCAGATAGGCCCTCCAACCAAGCCTCTGTGGCAGCCCTTATGTCCTCGTCATCCTGGTAGCGTTTTCCACGAAGGGCAGATTTCATTTGCCGGAACAGGAAATAGTCACTGGGGGGGTGATTTAACTGTTCGAATCCACATTCACATGTGCAAATCCCTACTTGTGAACCCCGGAGCGTTGTCATGCAAAAGTGGAATACCACGTGTTAACATCCCACGGCGTTGCTGTAGAATAGATTTTCGCAATTCTTTCAATACATTAGCATAATACTGTCCGTTGATTGTAGTTTTGGGGGGCATGTAATCAATCAGTAATATGCCTCTTGCATCCCAAAATATGGTGGCCATTACCTTGCCAGCCGATGGTTGAGTGCGCTACTTTCTCGGAGGCAAACTTCCTCGGAGGCGGAGAAGAGGGGTGCTTCCATTGCATGGATTCCAGTGTAGTTTCTGGGTCCCTGTGGTGGATCCATGTTTCATCACCTGTCACTAGACTAGAAAGAAATCTGGCTTCATCAGCACTAAAGAGATCCAGGAGGTCTCGACAACTTTCAGTTCTCTGATAGCGATCTTGAGCTCGGAGGTGCCCATCTTGCAGATACCTTGGACATACCAAGATGCTCATGAATAATGGTTACAATAGTTCCAACTGATATTAGGAATTCCCTAGAAAATTTAGATACTTTCACTCGTCGGTCAGACAAAATTCTTCTTTCTATAGCAGAAATGGTTTCCGATTTGGTGGCATCTGAAGGCCTGCCTGACCTTGGGTCATCGTCTATGGACTTCCTACCCCTTTTAAACTGTAGAGACCAAAGTCAAACTGTGGAATAGTCAGGAGCATCCTTACCCATCACTTTACACATGCGATCATGGATTTCTTGTGCTTTGCATCCCTCCTTGGAACTTTATTACAGCGCGTTGTTCATGTTTGAGAGAATCCATGATTGTGACCACCCTTAGGTGAATGAAGCCATCACATCTAACTTATTGTTGTGTCTGGAACTTGTTATGACACGTGTCAACCTGATGTTATGACGAGTGTCACACCTGCCACAAGTTGAAATTGTTTGTGTAGACACAAATGCCTAAGTTGCAAAACTTATTGAACGCCCCTCGTATATTTACCAACATTCAAGAAATATTAACACTTTCTTATCTGAACATTTTCAGTAGTTTTACAATATGTTGTTCCCCAGATTTTTTACCCATAGCACAATATTGGTGTAACGATTGCATCAAAAATCCTGAAAAGATCAGTACAATTTATATTACCTACTCTCTTTTGACACCTGTATATTGCTAGTATGGCTTTATTTCCTTGTGATGCAGGGCAGGACTGTGCTTTAGTCCAAACTAGTCTGGGTTCAAATACTATACCTACATATCTATAAAATGATACCACCTCAAGCTTCTGGCCTTGAAGAGACCAATTCTCATAGTGTCGCAGTGGGCCGTTGTTACGAAACACCATAAACTTAGTCTTTTTCAAATTTACTTTCATACCAGATAATTCACAATTGTTTTTCCAAACCAATTATCTTGTAACTGTAATGCAGTATCAGCGACAGCAGAAACATCATCAGCAAACATGAGTGCAAATAGATTATTTGCATCGGGAGATATATATGTATACCTTGTCCACCATATTTTACCATCTTACTAATAAGTTGATTGATAAAAATAATAAACATCTGGGGACTCAAGATGCACCCTTGACGAGTATCAACATTACAACTGAAGTAACTAGACAATCCATTTGATGTGCTTATACAGGCTGATAGCTGTGAATACATTGATGAACGAATATTGAAGATCTCCCTTTTATACCAACATTTTAAGGCTTGACAGTAATGCATCATGTTTAACAATATCAAAAGCTTTAATTTGAAAAATCAATAAACAAACAGTAGAATCTACCTTCTTTTTTGCAGGCATATTTCTGGATCATTCCATGGAGTGAAAATATATGATCAGCAGTGGAATGATTTGATCTGAATCCTTCTTGTGTCTCATGAATAATATTATTTTGATCACACCACTGTCGTAACCTTGGGCACGCCAGAAACCAATAATTGTGGGTTCGAATCCCGGTTCGCCCTGATTATGTTTCTAGGTTTGTCAGCACCATACCCGTGCTCGTGGGTTTCACCGAAGTGGTAAACGTCTGAGACATGCATCATTTCGAGCTTTCCTCCCATATTAAGCTGACACGCCGTGATATAACTGGAATATTGTTAAAAGCGGCGTTAAACCCAACTCACTCACTCACTGTCATATTCCGTTTAGTTGAACACAATGGTATAATTTAGGTATGGGGTAAGCAAAATAGTTTCTCTTTTTTTGGATACTGTTCCTGTTCGTCTGTGACCCACATCTTTGACCATTGAGCACTAAGAGTCTTCTTGCGTGCTGCGATGTACGTGTCTGCAGTGGCACATATGACGAAATCGAGGACATCTTCAAGTTCGTCAACTGTTCAGAAATGTCAAGTGACAAGTACTGCAACTAAACCTTACTCTTTGTTTCGTTCAAATGAATTCAGAGTACGTTCTTCATTCACTAGAGGGAATGCTGGCATGGGTGGTCATTGGTTCACAATACTGTAGGTTAAATACAGTGTGTCAAGTACAAGATGTAGGATGGCGGACCCTGCTTGACATTTACAACAGATCTTCTTTGCTATGGATAAATTGGAAAGTGTGAAAATTTACTTTGCAAGACAAACTGCTTTTGCTGTCTCGTCGTTAGTCTGTATCGCGAGCCAAGTCGTTCATGGGCGGATCTTGTTCCATAAAATGACATTAGTGCACGACTTCAGCAAGCCTCGGATGAAGTGTTGCAGAGTTACGACTTGTGTAGCGCCAAGGTCGTCTTCCTGCACGAAGCACCGGAAGTTGTGTAGAGCTCTGAAATGTTCTGGTCTGAGCGTGGTAGGGAGTTATTTGAATATAAACATAGCTGAATCGTCGGTGACGTCGGGACTGTTGCAGTTTCCACGGCGAACACGTCCCTGACAACTTAATGGTAATTACAAATCATTTTACAAGAATGTAAAATTTGTCACTGAGTGAGTGAGTAGATTTTCACGCAGCTTTAAACAGTATTCCAGTTATATCACGGCGTGTCAGCTTAATGTGGGAGGAAAGCCCGAAGTGATGCTGGTCTCAGACGTTTACCCCTTCGGTGAAACCCACGAGCACGGGTATGGTGCTGATCAAGATCAAGATGTACTTTAGGCCTCTGTCCCATATACAAAACGAGAGTACAAGGAGATAATATCAGTGAGTACAAAATAGCTATAGAGGCGTGCTGCATATAATACATCTGTGCAGATAATGTTACAAAGTGGATGTACACAGTGATTTTAAGAAGGGGCTTCACGATACTTTCAAACTCTTGCGCAGAGAAAGTGCATGATGAACAAATAGTGCTAACCTGATAATTGTTTTTCCATCATTAGAGTTCAACAGAGATTGACATGAATACAAAGTCTCCGTACATTTCTAAAATTTTAAACCAGTGTTTAAACAACGAATATATGCATTAATATAAATCGGATATGCTGACAAACCTAGATCCATGGTCGGGGCGAATCGGGATTCGAACCCACGATCACAGGTTTCTGGCGTGCTCAAGGGACGCAACTCTGCACAGCGAAATGCGGCGCCTTAGATGACTGGGCCACCCGTACCCTAAACATTTGTCGGAGATATAGGTGTGAACAGCATATCCTTGTATGTGGCTGTACAGATATGGAATCTCGACGTCGTTGATTGTCACTCATCGGAGAAGTTGAGAAGTTGTCATCCACACAGTTGGTATTGAAGGTGTTACTTTTGTAAGTGTATCGTGCTTACTTGGACCGTGAGTCCACCCGGTGGACATTGTTCAGAGCGAAGAACTGTTATTAAAACGTCATTAGTCAGCTTATCGAATAAAACGGTAGCCGTACTCAAATACACAATCTACGTTACGTATGTAAGTTTTAGTACATATCTATCTAAGGGCCATCATCCATTTCCGGAAGATTTGTCAATATTGGTCCATGTGCATCGCGTTGCCACTGTTGCCGCTGCGCAAGATTAAGAAACAAAGACGTTGATGTCATCAACACGCAATAGAATTACAATTAGTATAAAATGTTTGGTGAAACAACCCAGACGCATTTGGCATTGCAACTCATTCCACACTGGGAGATGTCTACAGTTTGGTGTTTTTGTGCGATGTGGATTATTTCGACCACACGGCTGTGGTACTTCTGTGTGACGTCCGCGGGGAGTGACAACTGAAACTTTCCTGCTGAGGTAATATCTCCAATAACACCCCCAGTCACAGGTCTCGTCACATTAACCAGACGAAGTGATGTGCTGATAATATTCTTACTGGACCTTAATTTCTCCTTTTGTACGCAGCACAATCTAATGACATGGTTTGTTAATTGAATCAATCTGGAAATATTTCTTTATCCAACTGTTATTGGCTAAACAACCGTTATTTATGTCACTTGATGCCCTAAAAGCTTTCTCTAAATCGCTTCGTTTAAGCTTTTATTGTTGCAAGTTTTCTTCATCACTAGTTCTTTCCACCATTCCGCCAGCAGGACGAGTTAAATGGAATGTGAAATGAAAATGGGACTGTACCATTTCTATTGGATTTATAGCGGGCTAAAAATAAGAGGATAAATATGCGATGCATACACTAGCCAGCAACGCTAACCTACTTGGGTTATTAAAATGTACATTTGGAGGACATTAATTGATTATCTTTGCTAATAACAGCTGTTTGTAGTTCTCCGGTGCTATGCTGTTACACGAAGAGTCACGAGTTTATTATCATGTTAGCAACGATATTGAACGTCTGTGATATGAAGACACTTCTGTGCCCAATGCACGTCTGTGATATGAAGACATCTCTGCGCTCATTGTACGTCTGTGATGTGAAGACACTTCTGTGCCCAATGCACGTCTGTGATATGAAGGCACTTCTGTGCCCATTGTACGTCTGTGATGCGAAGACACTTCTGTGCCAATTGTACATGTACGTCTGTGATGTGAAGACACTTCTGTGCCCAATGCACGTCTGTGATATGAAGACACTTCTGTGCCCATTGTACGTCTGTGATGTGAAGACACTTCTGTGCCCAATGCACGTCTGTGATATGAAGACACTTCTGTGCCCATTGTACGTCTGTGATGCGAAGACACTTCTGTGCCAATTGTACATGTACGTCTGTGATGTGAAGACACTTCTGTGCCCAATGCACGTCTGTGATATGAAGACACTTCTGTGCCCATTGTACGTCTGTGATGTGAAGACACTTCTGTGCCCAGTGTACTTTGACCGAACCCATAAAGTCACATGCATTTCTCTAAACTTTCTGCTGCTATGAAACTTTGCAGGCATGTTGAAGGCACTCACCAGACAGCAATGTAGCCATGCTGAGAATGCCATTCTGGCCATAATGGCATCTGTTATTACCAAATTAAGGTGTCGAATGTAATATGGGTATTATGTAGTGATGTCAAATTTAAGGGTATGGTTAACTTATGGCAAGACCTTGCGAACCAAGTATCATTACTGCAAGTATTGTACGGTATGTAGAGTATGTCCAGACGCTGTAGATTCCCGTACGGTTTATACGTCGACAAGCCAAGTGTGAGACAGTTGGTCTAGTTGCTGTGGACTAGGTGCTGTGGTCTAGGTGCTGTGGTCTACGTGCTGTGGTCTAGGTGCTGTGGGCTAGGTGCTGGGGACTACGTGCTGTGGTCTAGGTGCTGTGGACTAGGTGCTGTGGTCTACGTGCTGTGGTCTAGGTGCTGTGGGCTAGGTGCTGTGGTCTAGGTGCTGTGGTCTACGTGCTGTGGTCTAGGTGCTGTGGGCTAGGTGCTGTGGTCTAGGTGCTGTGGACTACGTGCTGTGGTCTAGGTGTTGTGGACTAGGTGCTGGGGTCTAGGTGTTGTGGGCTAGGTGCTGTGGTCTAGGTGCTGTGGTCTACGTGCTGTGGTCTAGGTGCTGTGGGCTAGGTGCTGTGGTCTAGATGTTGTGGTCTTGGTGCTGTGGGCTACGTGCTGTGGGCTACGTGCTGTGGGCTACGTGCTGTGGTCTAGGTGCTGTGGGCTAGGTGCTGTGGTCTAGATGCTGTTGTCTAGATGCCGTGGTGTAGGTGCCATGGTCTAGGTGCTGTGGTCTAGGTGCTGTGGGATAGGTGCTGTGGTCTACGCGCTGTGGGCTAGGTGCTGTGGTCTAGATGTTGTTGTCTAGATGCTGTGGTCTAGGTGGTGTGGTATAGGTGCTGTTGGCTAGGTGCTGTGGACTACGTGCTGTGGTCTAGTTGCTGTGGACTAGTTGCTGTGGACTAGGTGCTGGGGTCCAGATGCTGTTGTCTAGGTGCTGTGGTCTAGGTGGTGTGGTCTAAGTGCTGTGGTCTGGGTGCTGTGGGCTAGGTGCTGTGGTCTAGATGCTGTGGTCTAGATGCTTTGGGCTACGCGCTGTGGGCTTGGTGCTGTGGTCTTGGTGCTGTGGGCTTCGTGCTGTGGGCTAGGTGCTGTGGGCTAGTTGCTGTGGACTACGTGCTGTGGGCTAGGTGCTGTGGTCTTGGTGCTGTGGTCTTGGTGCTGTGGGCTTCGTGCTGTGGGCTAGGTGCTGTGGGCTAGTTTCTGTGGACTACGTGCTGTGGGCTAGGTGCTGTGGCCTAGGTGCTGTGGGCTAGGTGCTGTGGGCTAGTTGCTGTGGACTACGTGCTGTGGTCTAGGTGCTGTGGTCTAGATGCTGTTGTCTAGATGCTGTAGGCTACGTGCTGTGGGCTAGGTGCTGTGGTCTCGGTGCTGTGGTCTAGGTGCTGTGGGCTTCGTGCTGTGGGCTAGGTTCTGTGGGCTAGGTGCTGTGGACTACGTGCTGTGGTCTAGGTGCTGTGGGCTAGGTGCTGTGGTCTAGATGCTGTTGTCTAGATGCTATGGTCTAGGTGGTGTGGTCTAAGTGCTGTGGTCTAGGCGCTGTGGGCTTCGTGCTGTGGGCTGGGTGCGGTGGACTAGATGGTGTGGTCTAGGTGCTGTGGTCTAGGTGCTGTTGGCTGGGTGCTATGGACTAGATGGTGTGGTCTAGGTGCTGTGGGCTAGGTGCTGTGGTCTAGGTGCTGAAGTCAAGGTGCTGTGCATTGCTCAGTTAACAAGTCAATGTGCTTAGTGCGAGGAATATGAGTGCCAGGGATGTACTCATGTTAGTATGATGGGTATGAAGGACAATGATGGACACCTGTGGTCAAGGATGGACTACGTTGAAGGAGTCGGTTGCAACATAATCCCCTCCGAGGTCCACACACCTCTGTCAACACAGCTGGAGCACCTGGACCCCACTGATGTAGAAGGCGTCCTCCTGGTGGTGTAAAAAGTCATCTGCACCAGGTAACAGGAGCTGGTGCCGCTTGTGGATCGAGGGAGATTCCCCTTCACAGACACCTGGTGTCGTCACTGAGTTTCAGTGGTCCATTCAAGTCGTTTTCACCACTGTTTTGCCTCTTCCACCTTGTGGATTATGTATGGCCAGGTGGCTAAAACTGGTCGTACTCTGCGTTGGTGAACGTGCGATCGCTTCACTGGACTGTGGGTGGCTTGCGGGTCGGTGTGGTCTAGCCAGGGGGCTACTGAGTAGCCTTGAGCAACCGACGAACGCTTGATTTTTAACCCAAGTCCCGTGAGTGGTGCGTGTTTCAGTGGTCCAGTCATGTAGTTTTCATCACTGTTGTGGCGTTGGCGGCCAGTGGAAGTTGTTTCGGCAGATGGTCGAGACCGGCTGTTCTCTGACGCTGACATTGTATATATTACATTAAGATCCACAGTAACTATACCCTCTAACGAGTGGTTAAGCGCTCACACGCAGTGTAACTTTATTAATACTCTATATGTGTTTATCCAACCCGAAAGACTGTGCTCCCGAGCGGCCCTAACGAAATACGCACTTACCGCCTTATCCGCGATCCATTTAAGCAACAGAAACAAATATGTGTAATCAAATTGTGAACGGGCTATTTACTATACTGTCGGCTCGCCAGCATGTAAACAATCTGTACTTGTATTTACTTGGTGTCTAAATTGACAATGTCGTCATCGGAAATCTAAGAAATGTCGGAGTTATTATTTGGTAGGTTGGTATTCTTTATGTTTTAGATGTTGGGTGACGATCCAGCAGACAGTTATTTGTTCCCCGGGATACAAGGAGAAGTTACACACGTATCACGATATTTGAATACGTGGCCCTTCACCGTCTATTGTTGAGAACGATACAAACATGTATATGTTTTTCAAATACAAAAATATATTCTACAACCGATTTATGAATACGATAATCGTTTATTTTCTAAAATACGTGACAATTTTATTATACTAGATACAGGAAAGAGGGAATATGTTCTACGGTGGCCATCCATGTCAGTTCCGACAGTAATTTGTCATGTAATGACACTGTCATATACCTTAGAGAAATAAAGTAACCATTAACTACTCGATTAACAGAAAAGATTGCCTACGACGCCAGCCCTGTTACATGTGGGCTGTGTTGAAGGTTACAGACACGTCCGCAGTTTGTTTCCAGGTATAAGTATAGCGCTTCAGTATCTGTGGGTGTGGAACCCTTGAGTCTCAGGGATTGTGAATCCCGTTGTTGATCTCACCAGGAAGCCAGTTCAAATACAAATACAAAGCCAGTGATAATATACGGCGTCGTAAATGTTTGGAAGAGACAATTTAGTGTGTAATCTGACCCAGTCACATGACCCTAGGGCAATGATACTGAAACGAGGCTGTTGTCGAGAGCTTTCAATACAATTAAAAGAAGACGTGGTTAATGTGTCAGTGGAACACATTTTATGCAACCCTAATATTAGCGCTCCATAAAATCATTAAATGGGAATAAGGTGATATATTCCTCTGTAAATTCCCGACTGATTTCAGCGAGTGCAATTCTGGTGGGATCGGAATAACGAAGTAGAATTTCGTTTTCCGTCTATATTTCCGATGTGTCTTTTGTGCGTCACCTTGGGCAAACTGAATTATACCACGCTGTCCCGAAGAGGTTCAGGTCAACTGGAAACCATTCTGTTGTTGTTGATGGCTGCCTGTCGATGTGGGTAATACGAACATTTCAGCTTTGCCACTGTTGTTTGTTCAGTGTTGAAGTTTAATACTTTCTGAAAGGGAACAAATTGTTTTGAGTTGGTGAGTGAGATGGAATTGTGATTTAGCCATTCTGTACGAAGTGAGTCCATAATGGACATTGAACGTTTTGGGGATTTGGAAGGGATTTTGATTAGATTCGACTACCTATTTAAGATTTATAGGATTGGGGTTTAAATGTGAAGCAAATCCTTCTACTCGTATGTCCTCGGCTGTTTTACCAATGCGTTAAATCCACACTGCGTCGTCTCTGTAGAACAAAGAAACTAAATCGATGAGCTAACAGCCGAGCGTGGAATCATCTACGGCTGTGTTAGTTCTGAACACTGGCCCTGATTACTGTGCAATGCCTTTGTGAAAATGAAATATAAACATTTCCGCCCTTTAAAAAATCCTTTCCAGATAGGTTTCATCCGTGTAGTGTTATGATGAATAGAATGCATGAATAAATACCGACGATTGATATTCCCTTTCTGGAATGACGTGTTTCCAGCTCATCATCACTAAACTGAGTAACTCTGTAAAGGCAATTCTTGGATGAAGCCAGCTTGGTCACGCTATCAATTGAAGGGATGTGTAAACATCTATTTGTTAAACACTATCCCCATTGTCACGGGCACTATGAAGTGATATATTACCTTTAATACCTCTTATACAAACTGGCATTTGTTAAAAGCAGAAATCCACAAGGTTCATATGAAAATATGGCGCGCTGTTATAATGATTGCCATGACTCTACTGAACACGTATTGGTGGTTTAAAGAGAAGGTTGTTTTACTACAAGACGTATAGATCTCAGATCGGTCATCAGGATACTGCAAGATATGTAGATCTCAGCTCGGTCATCAGGATTCTGCAAGACGTGAAGATCTCAGCCCGGTCATCAGGATACTGCAAGACGTGAAGATCTTAGCTCGGTCATCAGGATACTACAAGACGTGAAGATCTCAGCTCGGTCATCAGGATACTACGAGACGTGAAGATCTTAGCTCGGTCATGAGGATACTACAAGATGTGAAGATCTCAGCCCGGTCATCAGGATACTACAAGACGTGAAGATCTTAGCTCGGTCATCAGGATACTACAAGACGTGAAGATCTCAGCTCGGTCATCAGGATACTACAAGACGTGAAGATCTCAGCTCGGTCATCAGGATACTACAAGACGTGAAGATCTCAGCTCGGTCATCAGGATACTGCAAGACGTAAAGATCTTTGCTCGGTCATCAGGATACTACAAGACGTGAAGATCTTAGCTCGGTCATCAGGATACTACAAGACGTGAAGATCTCAGCTCGGTCATCAGGATACTACAAGACGTGAAGATCTTAGCTCGGTCATCAGGATACTACAAGACGTGAAGATCTTAGCTCGGTCATCAGGATACTACAAGACGTGAAGATCTTAGCTCGGTCATCAGGATACTGCAAGACGTGAAGATCTCAGCTCGGTCATCAGGATACTACAAGACGTGAAGATCTTAGCTCGGTCATCAGGATACTACAAGACGTGAAGATCTCAGCTCGGTCATCAGGATACTGCAAGACGTGAAGATCTTAGCTTGGTCATCAGGATACTACAAGAAGTAAAGATCTCAGCTCGGTCATCAGGATACTACAAGACGTGAAGATCTTAGCTCGGTCATCAGGATACTACAAGACGTGAAGATCTCACCTCGGTCATCAGGATACTACAAGACGTAAAGATCTCAGATCGGTCATCAGGATACTGCAAGACGTGAAGATCTTAGCTCGGTCATCAGGATACTACAAGACGTGAAGATCTTAGCTCGGTCATCAGGATACTACAAGACGTGAAGATCTCAGCTCGGTCATCAGGATACTACAAGACGTGAAGATCTTAGCTCGGTCATCAGGATACTACAAGACGTGAAGATCTTAGCTCGGTCATCAGGATACTACAAGACGTGAAGATCTTAGCTCGGTCATCAGGATACTGCAAGATGTGAAGATCTTAGCTCGGTCATCAGGATACTACAAGACGTGTAGATCTTAGCTCGGTCATCAGGATACTACAAGACGTGAAGATCTTAGCTCGGTCATCAGGATACTACAAGACGTGAAGATCTTAGCTCGGTCATCAGGATACTACAAGACGTGAAGATCTCAGCTCGGTCATCAGGATACTGCAAGACGTAAAGATCTTTGCTCGGTCATCAGGATACTGCAAGACGTGAAGATCTTAGCTCGGTCATCAGGATACTGCAAGACGTGAAGATCTCAGCCCGGTCATCAGGATACTGCAAGACGTGAAGATCTTTGCTTGGTCATCAGGATACTGCAAGACGTGAAGATCTCAGCCCGGTCATCAGGATACTGCAAGACGTGAAGATCTTTGCTTGGTCATCAGGATACTGCAAGACGTGAAGATCTTTGCTCGGTCATCAGGATACTGCAAGACGTGAAGATCTTAGCTCGGTCATCAGGATACTGCAAGACGTGAAGATCTCAGCTCGGTCATCAGGATACTGCAAGACGTGAAGATCTTTGCTTGGTCATCAGGATACTGCAAGATGTGAAGATCTTAGCTCGGTCATCAGGATACTACAAGACGTGAAGATCTTAGCTCGGTCATCAGGATACTGCAAGACGCGAAGATCTCAGCCCGGTCATCAGGATACTGCAAGACGTGAAGATCTTAGCTCGGTCATCAGGATACTACAAGACGTGAAGATCTCAGCTCGGTCATCAGGATACTGCAAGACGTGAAGATCTCAGATCGGTCATCAGGATACTGCAAGATGTGAAGATCTTAGCTCGGTCATCAGGATACTACAAGACGTGAAGATCTCAGATCGGTCATCAGGATACTGCAAGATGTGAAGATCTTAGCTCGGTCATCAGGATACTACACAAGCACAAGCACAAGCACGAGTACAGTAACGTCAAGCGTTGCTCAGAACACACTTCTTCAATTTGTTTGTGTTTCTATACTAGCTAAACTTGTTGATCGATTTATTACACAACGGTGGTGATATAACATGTATAAGGGAATTACTTCTGAAACACTTACTTCAATATTCCATGGTACAGTGCATTCACTATCTACAGATAGCCGGTGGAGCAACACAATTCTTCGACTTTTGAAAATTCAGTTATGGTTGTGATGAGTAGAAGATGATAACTCCTCACCATGAGGAACAATTTCATTTCAACTACAATATCATCTCACGAACTATTTCCTTCCGAAACAAATTTGAAGACCATCATTCCTTTCAGAAGTAGATTTAATCACGAATGTGAAATACCTTTCTCGTAGTTCTCCAACGATAAGAAGTTCTATCTCACACATGAAACAACCCTGCCATCAAAGTCAAATTTGTGTAGGTCATTGATTTCCTTCCACAGCAATTATATTTTCAGAATAGCGTTGGTCTCATAATTTGCAAATGCCATTTTAATCCTCTCTTGGATTCATTCGGCGGCTATTCCTCCTCGTGCAGCCTTCATGTTTTGTGATAATTGTAAGCCCTGTTTTTATCTGTGTAGCGCCGCCTCAATTACATTTACTTCTGGAGGCACGAGAGGCGTGATCTAGACGAGAAAAAGTGATTTCTTCAAACCTTGTTGAATCACGACATGAACTATTTTAGAACTTTCAATTGTACGTGGATTTCATTGCTGACGTACAAATCGACATACACAAAGTTCTATTTTTAACAAACAGTAAACGCACATACAACGAGGAAGCATTTACACTGGCACATTATCGCGTGGCTATCAAACACAGCGAGCTACTGAATTCAACACGTTGTTGCAGTGCGTTTGATCTCGGTAGTTTATGGTTTTACTGCCATGTCTGTGATAGTCTTCATTGACAACAATGACATCCAGGCGTCAGTGTGCGGGATAAGTGCAGTAATTGTTACGTTTATAGAATCAGTAGTTGTTATGATCCTTGTTATAAGAACAGATCTGGGAATATAATAATTCTCAATGGTAAGCTACTAGAATGTATGCAGAAATATCTTGCTGTTAATTATCATGATTGACTTTTGCTTACAGTTCTAGTGCATTGACGCTGACAATCAAGAACTTCATCTTTGATCAAAGTCCATGACACAACTGTTTAGGAAGACACATTTAGATAATTCACACTTGTCGAAAACCTGAAATATTAAGAAAGCTGGTGCATAAGAAAACGCGTATATATATGCATCCAAAAGAAGAAAGAGCTTTTAAAGTTGGATGAGGGTGGGGAGGTGACACATGGATTGTGTGTACTCAGTGGTACAAAGAGTCCCGGGATGCTAGGAGGCGCATGTACTGCAATACCTAATTCGGAGTAAGTGATTCTTAAGAATACTTATGGACAAATGGATCTCACAAGGGAATGATTTAGAATAGTTCATACTACGATCAAATTCAATCATACCTGCAAGGAAATATTCCCAGTTGAATATTTCCCATACTTATCTGGTGGATCAGAGGTGGTTAAGTGAAGGTTCACAGCCTGTGATCACCTACAAGAGTCGTGTCTTCCAGCATCACGACTGTTCCAAAGATGATGCCTTGACATGCCACACATTAGTCCAAAGGGGTCACCTCTCATGGTCGTTTGATTTTTCATTCAATTCATGCGATCTCTTATTTGTTCAATAAACTCATGGTCTATGTGAAAGAAAAATATGAATTTTTAGTTTTGGCAGTCCAGATGACATTAAGAAAGACCCCCGGGGGAAATTATATTGTTCCAACGACGCCTTCTGTATCTTCATGAAGAATGGATGACGTCACTTCTGAGTTCATAACAAAGGTGTTACGTTATTAATTGCCAAATACTGGGAAACAGTGCCCACGAGAACCGTTTAGGCCTTCCATTGCTCGAAGATGACACGGCATAAATGTTTCACAACTTTGCTTTTAGTATTGGTCTTATGTTTGTATTGTACACAGATCGACAGATATGATTGACATGTGACCAACACAAAGGACTTTCGGCCGACATTTAGTGTATAATGTGTATGCGATACATTATATCACAGCCGCCGTCCATAGTCGATAGAAGTCATATTTCATCCAAACTCCAACTGACCTCAATCTCTTGTTCCATATGTCTTTATAATTGACAGTGCCTAAAAAGATTGTGTGCCCCCAGTCAATCCGTCCCAACCTCCCACTGACGTCTTTGTTGAGAAATCGTGTGTCACGCAGGATAGAGTGAAAACTGCTAAATTAATGATAATCGTCTGTGGCAGATCCTCGCCTGGCCTGAACCTATATGGTTCGTCACAGCGGGGTCTTTCCTGGAGTTGTACCTGAAGGTGTTCTACTGTATCTACAAAACACAGGGCATAATAAGACAACGTAGAGAATACGATTGCCCTTCAGAGTAGCGTGAATGGCACTCTGTGATACTAGATGCACGTTCATCTTTGGTGCAATATCAAGATTGTATTTAAGACGATCAATCAGACAAGTATCCGAGACAGTAGGTAGTGCAGCAGGTAACACCTTTGTCGTGATGGACGTGCTTCGAGTTTAGTGCATCCTGTAGTGCAGCAGGTAACACCTTTGTCTTGATGGACGTGCTTCGAGTTTAGTGCATCCTGTAGTGCAGCAGGTAACACCTTTGTCGTGATGGACGTGCTTCGAGTTTAGTGCATCCTATAGTGTAGCAGGTAACACCTTTGTCTTGATGGACGTGCTTCTGGTTTAGTGCATCCTGTAGGGCAGCAGGTAACACCTTTGTCTTGAGGGACGTGCTTCGTGTTTAGTGCATCCTATAGTGCAGCAGGTAACACCTTTGTCGTGATGGACGTGCTTCGGGTTTAGTGCATCCTGTAGTGCAGCAGGTAACACCTTTGTCTTGATGGACGTGCTTCTGGTTTAGTGCATCCTGTAGTGCAGCAGGTAACACCTTTGTCTTGAGGGACGTGCTTCGTGTTTAGTGCATCCTATAGTGCAGCAGGTAACACCTTTGTCGTGATGGACGTGCTTCGGGTTTAGTGCATCCTGTAGTGCAGCAGGTAACACCTTTGTCGTGATGGACGTGCTTCGAGTTTAGTGCATCCTGTAGTGCAGCAGGTAACACCTTTGTCGTGAGGGACGTGCTTCGGGTTTAGTGCATCCTTTAGTGCAGCAGGTAACACCTTTGTCTTGAGGGACGTGCTTCGTGTTTAGTACATCCTGTAGTGCAACAGGTAACACCTTTGTCGTGATGGACGTGCTTCGAGTTTAGTGCATCCTATAGTGCAGCAGGTAACACCTTTGTCTTGATGGACGTGCTTCGGGTTTAGTGAATCCTGTAGTGCAGCAGGTAACACCTTTGTCGTGATGGACGTGCTTCGAGTTTAGTGCATCCTGTAGTGCAACAGGTAACACCTTTGTCGTGATGGACGTGCTTCGAGTTTAGTGCATCCTATAGTGCAGCAGGTAACACCTTTGTCTTGATGGACGTGCTTCGGGTTTAGTGAATCCTGTAGTGCAGCAGGTAACACCTTTGTCGTGATGGACGTGCTTCGAGTTTAGTGCATCCTGTAGTGCAGCAGGTCACACCTTTGTCGTGATGGACGTGCTTCGGGTTTAGTGCATCCTGTAGTGCAGCAGGTAACACCTTTGTCTTGATGGACGTGCTTCGAGTTTAGTGCATCCTGTAGTGCAGCAGGTAACACCTTTGTCTTGATGGACGTGCTTCTGGTTTAGTGCATCCTGTAGTGCAGCAGGTAACACCTTTGTCTTGAGGGACGTGCTTCGTGTTTAGTGCATCCTGTAGTGCAGCAGGTAACACCTTTGTCGTGATGGACGTGCTTCTGGTTTAGTGCATCCTGTAGTGCAGCAGGTAACACCTTTGTCGTGAGGGACGTGCTTCGTGTTTAGTGCATCCTGTAGTGCAGCAGGTAACACCTTTGTCTTGAGGGACGTGCTTCGGGTTTAGTGCATCCTGTAGTGCAGCAGGTAACACCTTTGTCGTGATGGACGTGCTTCGAGTTTAGTGCATCCTGTAGTGCAGCAGGTAACACCTTTGTCTTGAGGGACGTGCTTCTGGTTTAGTGCATCCTGTAGTGCAGCAGGTAACACCTTTGTCTTGAGGGACGTGCTTCGTGTTTAGTGCATCCTATAGTGCAGCAGGTAACACCTTTGTCTTGAGGGACGTGCTTCGGGTTTAGTGCATCCTGTAGTGCAGCAGGTAACACCTTTGTCGTGATGGACGTGCTTCGAGTTTAGTGCATCCTGTAGTGCAGCAGGTAACACCTTTGTCGTGAGGGACGTGCTTCGTGTTTAGTGCATCCTGTAGTGCAACAGGTAACACCTTTGTCGTGATGGACGTGCTTCGAGTTTAGTGCATCCTATAGTGCAGCAGGTAACACCTTTGTCTTGAGGGACGTGCTTCGGGTTTAGTGAATCCTGTAGTGCAGCAGGTAACACCTTTGTCGTGATGGACGTGCTTCGAGTTTAGTGCATCCTGTAGTGCAGCAGGTAACACCTTTGTCGTGATGGACGTGCTTCGGGTTTAGTGCATCCTGTAGTGCAGCAGGTAACACCTTTGTCTTGAGGGACGTGCTTCGAGTTTAGGGCATCCTGTAGTGCAGCAGGTAACACCTTTGTCGTGAGGGAAGTGATTAGGGTTTAGTGCAACCTGCAGTGCAGCAGGTAACACCTTTGTCTTGAGGGACGTGCTTCGGGTTTAGTGTATCCTGTAGTGCAGCAGGTAACACCTTTGTCATGATGGACGTGCTTCGTGTTTAGTGCATCCTGTAGTGCAGCAGGTAACACCTTTGTCGCGAGGGACGTGCTTCGGGTTTAGTGCATCCTGTAGTGCAGCAAGTAACACCTTTGTCGTGAAGTAAGTGCTTAGTGTTTAGTGCAACCTGTAGTGCAGCAGGTAACACCTTTGTCTTGAGGGACGTGCTTCGGGGTTAGTGCATTCGCAGTGCAGCAGGTAACACCTTTGTCGTTGAGGGACGTGCTTCGGTTTTAGTGCATCCTGCAGTGCAGCAGGTACAACCTTTGTCGTGAGGGACGTGCTTCGGTTTTAGTGCATCCTGTAGTGTAGCAGGAAACACCTTTGTCGTGAGGGACGTGCTTCGAGTTTAGTGCAACCTGTAGTGCAGCAGGTAACACCTTTGCCGTGAGGGACGTGCTTCGGGGTTAGTGCATCCTGTAGTGGAATATGGTTTCACGCCGCTTTTAGCAGTATTCCAGAAATATCAGATACCAGAAATGGGCTTCACACATTGTACCCATGCGGGGAATCGAACGAACGCTTTATCCTTTAGGCTACCCCACCGCTCGCTCAAGGCAACCTGTAGACCACCTGTATATATGAACTACAAAATTCTTCTATTGATTCCTGATAACACTTTCATGACGCATATTGGCAGACAGGCGTGCTGATGTACTTGGACCACCACATGTGCCATCGATTGTCCACCATCGAGTGTCCACCTGGTACCACACTCGACTGACCTGGGCTGATTCGACGCAGACAGTTTGTCCTTCACCTTCAGGTAAGCTTTACAAAGAGATTTAATTCGGCTATCTCATATGATAAAAGGGTGGCCGAAGATCCACCTACATCTACGGCGCTTTACTGTGATTGAAAATTAAATATTCATCGAGAGATTTTAGATGAACTTTGCTGCGCACTGCGGTCACACGTGGCGCAACGCGATGTCTGTGTGTCAGTCGACTGACGAGTAACTGCGATGTGACGAGGACAACTTCTATGGTCAATTATTGTTCAACAGCTATCTCTTTATGTCAGTGAAACATAATTGCACGAAAAGTTAGATGGTCTAATTTACATGACAAGTCGGAATTTCGAGCATTTATCTGGAAATAACAGCGACAATTCACCTGATTGGAAGTGATCATACAGAAAGAAAACCCTTCAGTAGAACAATCTCTACATCCATTCATGTTAACAGCAAACCCCGTTTATCCGTACGATACCGTACAAGTGAAATCGTCCGAATTCGTAGATATCCGGATTAAAGAGTCAATGGATACAAACCAAGAGTCCTTCAATTATACACAGAAATTCCCATCAGTTATGGTGTCCGGACATTCTAAAAGAAATTTCAGTTCCTGAATGTTAGGTATTCGACTCTATATATTTGACGAACATTATGATTAAAGTCTCATTAAATGACCACATACGACATGAAAATCTGCTTCCTGGGTACACGATGTGGCGTCAGTCTGTTTCCTGGGGCTCGATTGCGCCCAGAGTCGCATCAATATCTTGTTCTTTGTCAGACATGGGATGCACAGTGTGATAGGGTCGGTCCAATTATCACCAGTGAATCTGTACACGTGGAGTGTCAACGTTTCATCTGATTACAGGAAATTGTAAAGGACTCGAAACATCTGTATCATTTGTATCATGTCTCTCCGTCATAATGGATCAATGATCAGGTCGAATAACATAGTATGGTTGGTTTTTTTAAAAGTGAACATATCGATCCCCTTCAGTTCAATTCATTTTAAACCCCATGTTCTTGCAATCGATTGTAATTTGTAAGATTTAATGCGAATTTGGCAAGATATTATCGCTGTTTTTGTAACTTTGGTTCTGACAATTCTGCCATGTCACCTGTCCTGTTACCCTATCTGAGTTGTGGAGGAAGCAGAGTCGGCATACGTGATGCAATTTATTACAGAACCTGAATACTGATTCTGTTGTCATGTTTAGTTGAATGTGTGTTGGTATACGTGTGGTATAAAATTCATGTACTCTCTACAAGGCCAAAATATTAGCGGTGACGTTTGGCCCAAGTGAAACTGGAAAATGTTACAGTTTCTACAAGATGCTTAAATTGTTATGAAAGTAATTGGACTTGGTCTCATGGCTGACATCAGTTCATGCGTGGAACTTCAGGAGAAGTGTTTACCTCCTGGTAAATAACGCAAGAGTCAAGACGACTCGTCACCATGTGTATTGTTTACCTCCTGGTAAATAACGCAAGAGTCAAGACAACTCGTCACCATGTGTATTGTTTACCTCCTGGTAAATAACGCAAGAGTCAAGACGACTCGTCACCATGTGTATTGTTTACCTCCTGGTAAATAACGCAAGAGTCAAGACGACTCGTCACCATGTGTATTGTTTACCTCCTGGTAAATAACGCAAGAGTCAAGACGACTCGTCACCATGTGAATTGTTTACCTCCTGGTAAATAACGCAAGAGTCAAGACGACTCGTCACCATGTGTATTGTTTACCTCCTGGTAAATAACGCAAGAGTCAAGACAACTCGTCACCATGTGAATTGTTTACCTCCTGGTAAATAACGCAAGAGTCAAGACAACTCGTCACCATGTGAATTGTTTACTTCCTGGTAAATAACGCAAGAGTCAAGACGACTCGTCACCATGTGTATTGTTTACCTCCTGGTAAATAACGCAAGAGTCAAGACGACTCGTCACCATGTGAATTGTTTACCTCCTGGTAAATAACGCAAGAGTCAAGACGACTCGTCACCATGTGTATTGTTTACCTCCTGGTAAATAACGCAAGAGTCAAGACGACTCGTCACCATGTGAATTGTTTACCTCCTGGTAAATAACGCAAGAGTCAAGACGACTCGTCACCATGTGAATTGTTTACCTCCTGGTAAATAACGCAAGAGTCAAGACGACTCGTCACCATGTGTATTGTTTACCTCCTGGTAAATAACGCAAGAGTCAAGACGACTCGTCACCATGTGTATTGTTTACCTCCTGGTAAATAACGCAAGAGTCAAGACGACTCGTCACCATGTGAATTGTTTACCTCCTGGTAAATAACGCAAGAGTCAAGACGACTCGTCACCATGTGTATTGTTTACCTCCTGGTAAATAACGCAAGAGTCAAGACGACTCGTCACCATGTGAATTGTTTACCTCCTGGTAAATAACGCAAGAGTCAAGACGACTCGTCACCATGTGTATTGTTTACCTCCTGGTAAATAACGCAAGAGTCAAGACGACTCGTCACCATGTGTATTGTTTACCTCCTGGTAAATAACGCAAGAGTCAAGACGACTCGTCACCATGTGTATTGTTTACCTCCTGGTAAATAACGCAAGAGTCAAGACGACTCGTCACCATGTGAATTGTTTACCTCCTGGTAAATAACGCAAGAGTCAAGACGACTCGTCACCATGTGAATTGTTTACCTCCTGGTAAATAACGCAAGAGTCAAGACGACTCGTCACCATGTGTATTGTTTACCTCCTGGTAAATAACGCAAGAGTCAAGACGACTCGTCACCATGTGTATTGTTTACCTCCTGGTAAATAACGCAAGAGTCAAGACGACTCGTCACCATGTGTATTGTTTACCTCCTGGTAAATAACGCAAGAGTCAAGACGACTCGTCACCATGTGTATTGTTTACCTCCTGGTAAATAACGCAAGAGTCAAGACGACTCGTCACCATGTGAATTGTTTACCTCCTGGTAAATAACGCAAGAGTCAAGACAACTCGTCACCATGTGAATTGTTTACCTCCTGGTAAATAACGCAAGAGTCAAGACGACTCGTCACCATGTGAATTGTTTACCTCCTGGTAAATAACGCAAGAGTCAAGACAACTCGTCACCATGTGAATTGTTTACCTCCTGGTAAATAACGCAAGAGTCAAGACGACTCGTCACCATGTGAATTGTTTACCTCCTGGTAAATAACGCAAGAGTCAAGACGACTCGTCACCATGTGAATTGTTTACTTCCTGGTAAATAACGCAAGAGTCAAGACGACTCGTCACCATGTGAATTGTTTACCTCCTGGTAAATAACGCAAGAGTCAAGACGACTCGTCACCATGTGAATTGTTTACTTCCTGGTAAATAACGCAAGAGTCAAGACGACTCGTCACCATGTGAATTGTTTACTTCCTGGTAAATAACGCAAGAGTCAAGACAACTCGTCACCATGTGTATTGTTTACCTCCTGGTAAATAACGCAAGAGTCAAGACGACTCGTCACCATGTGAATTGTTTACCTCCTGGTAAATAACGCAAGAGTCAAGACGACTCGTCACCATGTGAATTGTTTACTTCCTGGTAAATAACGCAAGAGTCAAGACGACTCGTCACCATGTGAATTGTTTACTTCCTGGTAAATAACGCAAGAGTCAAGACAACTCGTCACCATGTGTATTGTTTACCTCCTGGTAAATAACGCAAGAGTCAAGACGACTCGTCACCATGTGAATTGTTTACTTCCTGGTAAATAACGCAAGAGTCAAGACGACTCGTCACCATGTGTATTGTTTACTTCCTGGTAAATAACGCAAGAGTCAAGACGACTCGTCACCATGTGAATTGTTTACTTCCTGGTAAATAACGCAAGAGTCAAGACGACTCGTCACCATGTGTATTGTTTACCTCCTGGTAAATAACGCAAGAGTCAAGACAACTCGTCACCATGTGAATTGTTTACTTCCTGGTAAATAACGCAAGAGTCAAGACGACTCGTCACCATGTGAATTGTTTACTTCCTGGTAAATAACGCAAGAGTCAAGACGACTCGTCACCATGTGAATTGTTTACTTCCTGGTAAATAACGCAAGAGTCAAGACGACTCGTCACCATGTGTATTGTTTACCTCCTGGTAAATAACGCAAGAGTCAAGACAACTCGTCACCATGTGAATTGTTTACTTCCTGGTAAATAACGCAAGAGTCAAGACGACTCGTCACCATGTGAATTGTTTACTTCCTGGTAAATAACGCAAGAGTCAAGACGACTCGTCACCATGTGAATTGTTTACTTCCTGGTAAATAACGCAAGAGTCAAGACGACTCGTCACCATGTGAATTGTTTACTTCCTGGTAAATAACGCAAGAGTCAAGACGACTCGTCACCATGTGAATTGTTTACTTCCTGGTAAATAACGCAAGAGTCAAGACGACTCGTCACCATGTGTATTGTTTACCTCCTGGTAAATAACGCAAGAGTCAAGACAACTCGTCACCATGTGTATTGTTTACCTCCTGGTAAATAACGCAAGAGTCAAGACAACTCGTCACCATGTGTATTGTTTACCTCCTGGTAAATAACGCAAGAGTCAAGACGACTCGTCACCATGTGAATTGTTTACTTCCTGGTAAATAACGCAAGAGTCAAGACGACTCGTCACCATGTGTATTGTTTACCTCCTGGTAAATAACGCAAGAGTCAAGACGACTCGTCACCATGTGTATTGTTTACCTCCTGGTAAATAACGCAAGAGTCAAGACGACTCGTCACCATGTGTATTGTTTACCTCCTGGTAAATAACGCAAGAGTCAAGACAACTCGTCACCATGTGAATTGTTTACTTCCTGGTAAATAACGCAAGAGTCAAGACGACTCGTCACCATGTGAATTGTTTACTTCCTGGTAAATAACGCAAGAGTCAAGACGACTCGTCACCATGTGAATTGTTTACTTCCTGGTAAATAACGCAAGAGTCAAGACGACTCGTCACCATGTGTATTGTTTACCTCCTGGTAAATAACGCAAGAGTCAAGACAACTCGTCACCATGTGAATTGTTTACTTCCTGGTAAATAACGCAAGAGTCAAGACGACTCGTCACCATGTGAATTGTTTACTTCCTGGTAAATAACGCAAGAGTCAAGACGACTCGTCACCATGTGAATTGTTTACTTCCTGGTAAATAACGCAAGAGTCAAGACGACTCGTCACCATGTGAATTGTTTACTTCCTGGTAAATAACGCAAGAGTCAAGACGACTCGTCACCATGTGAATTGTTTACTTCCTGGTAAATAACGCAAGAGTCAAGACGACTCGTCACCATGTGTATTGTTTACCTCCTGGTAAATAACGCAAGAGTCAAGACAACTCGTCACCATGTGTATTGTTTACCTCCTGGTAAATAACGCAAGAGTCAAGACAACTCGTCACCATGTGTATTGTTTACCTCCTGGTAAATAACGCAAGAGTCAAGACGACTCGTCACCATGTGAATTGTTTACTTCCTGGTAAATAACGCAAGAGTCAAGACGACTCGTCACCATGTGTATTGTTTACCTCCTGGTAAATAACGCAAGAGTCAAGACGACTCGTCACCATGTGTATTGTTTACCTCCTGGTAAATAACGCAAGAGTCAAGACGACTCGTCACCATGTGTATTGTTTACCTCCTGGTAAATAACGCAAGAGTCAAGACGACTCGTCACCATGTGAATTGTTTACCTCCTGGTAAATAACGCAAGAGTCAAGACAACTCGTCACCATGTGAATTGTTTACCTCCTGGTAAATAACGCAAGAGTCAAGACGACTCGTCACCATGTGAATTGTTTACCTCCTGGTAAATAACGCAAGAGTCAAGACAACTCGTCACCATGTGAATTGTTTACCTCCTGGTAAATAACGCAAGAGTCAAGACGACTCGTCACCATGTGAATTGTTTACCTCCTGGTAAATAACGCAAGAGTCAAGACGACTCGTCACCATGTGAATTGTTTACTTCCTGGTAAATAACGCAAGAGTCAAGACGACTCGTCACCATGTGAATTGTTTACTTCCTGGTAAATAACGCAAGAGTCAAGACGACTCGTCACCATGTGAATTGTTTACTTCCTGGTAAATAACGCAAGAGTCAAGACGACTCGTCACCATGTGAATTGTTTACTTCCTGGTAAATAACGCAAGAGTCAAGACAACTCGTCACCATGTGTATTGTTTACCTCCTGGTAAATAACGCAAGAGTCAAGACGACTCGTCACCATGTGAATTGTTTACCTCCTGGTAAATAACGCAAGAGTCAAGACGACTCGTCACCATGTGAATTGTTTACTTCCTGGTAAATAACGCAAGAGTCAAGACGACTCGTCACCATGTGAATTGTTTACTTCCTGGTAAATAACGCAAGAGTCAAGACAACTCGTCACCATGTGTATTGTTTACCTCCTGGTAAATAACGCAAGAGTCAAGACGACTCGTCACCATGTGAATTGTTTACTTCCTGGTAAATAACGCAAGAGTCAAGACGACTCGTCACCATGTGTATTGTTTACTTCCTGGTAAATAACGCAAGAGTCAAGACGACTCGTCACCATGTGTATTGTTTACCTCCTGGTAAATAACGCAAGAGTCAAGACAACTCGTCACCATGTGTATTGTTTACCTCCTGGTAAATAACGCAAGAGTCAAGACAACTCGTCACCATGTGTATTGTTTACCTCCTGGTAAATAACGCAAGAGTCAAGACGACTCGTCACCATGTGAATTGTTTACTTCCTGGTAAATAACGCAAGAGTCAAGACGACTCGTCACCATGTGAATTGTTTACTTCCTGGTAAATAACGCAAGAGTCAAGACGACTCGTCACCATGTGAATTGTTTACTTCCTGGTAAATAACGCAAGAGTCAAGACGACTCGTCACCATGTGTATTGTTTACCTCCTGGTAAATAACGCAAGAGTCAAGACGACTCGTCACCATGTGTATTGTTTACCTCCTGGTAAATAACGCAAGAGTCAAGACGACTCGTCACCATGTGAATTGTTTACCTCCTGGTAAATAACGCAAGAGTCAAGACGACTCGTCACCATGTGAATTGTTTACCTCCTGGTAAATAACGCAAGAGTCAAGACGACTCGTCACCATGTGTATTGTTTACCTCCTGGTAAATAACGCAAGAGTCAAGACGACTCGTCACCATGTGTATTGTTTACCTCCTGGTAAATAACGCAAGAGTCAAGACGACTCGTCACCATGTGAATTGTTTACCTCCTGGTAAATAACGCAAGAGTCAAGACGACTCGTCACCATGTGAATTGTTTACTTCCTGGTAAATAACGCAAGAGTCAAGACGACTCGTCACCATGTGTATTGTTTACCTCCTGGTAAATAACGCAAGAGTCAAGACGACTCGTCACCATGTGAATTGTTTACCTCCTGGTAAATAACGCAAGAGTCAAGACGACTCGTCACCATGTGAATTGTTTACTTCCTGGTAAATAACGCAAGAGTCAAGACGACTCGTCACCATGTGTATTGTTTACCTCCTGGTAAATAACGCAAGAGTCAAGACGACTCGTCACCATGTGAATTGTTTACCTCCTGGTAAATAACGCAAGAGTCAAGACGACTCGTCACCATGTGAATTGTTTACTTCCTGGTAAATAACGCAAGAGTCAAGACGACTCGTCACCATGTGAATTGTTTACCTCCTCATCACCAGGCTGTACATGCTGGGGGAGTCACGCTGTCATCACCAGGCTGGGGGAGTCACGCTGTCATCACCAGGCTGTACATGCTGGGGAAGTCACGCTGTCATCACCAGGCTGTACATGCTGGGGGAGTCACGCTGTCATCACCAGTCTGTACATTCTGGGGAAGTCACGCTTTCATCACCAGGCTGTACATGCTAGGGGAGTCACGCTGTCATCACCAGGCTGTACATGCTGGGGGAGTCACGCTGTCATCACCAGGTTGTACACGCAGGGGAAGTCTCGCTGTCATCACCAGTCTGTACATGCTTGTGGGGTCACGCTGTCATCACCAGTCTGTACATGCTAGGGTTGTCACGCTGTCATCACCTGGCTGTACATGCAGGGGGAGTCACGCTGTCATCATCAGGCTGTACATGCAGGGGGAGTCACGCTGTCATCATCAGGCTGTACATGCAGGGGGAGTCACGCTGTCATCACCAGGCTGTACATGTTGGGGGAGTCACGCTGTCATCACCAGGCTGTACATGCAGGGGGAGTCACGCTGTCATCACCAGGGTGTATATGCTGGGGGAGTCATGAAGTCATCACCAGGCTGTACATGCTGGGGGAGACACGCTGTCATCACCAGGCTGGGGGAGTCACGCTGTCATCACTTGGCTGTCCATGCTGGGGGAGTCACGCTGTCATCATCAGGCTGTACATGTTGGGGGAGTCACGCTGTCATCACCAGGCTGTACATGCAGGGGGAGTCATGCTGTCATCACCAGGCTGTACATGCTGGGGGAGACACGCTGTCATCACCAGGCTGTACATGCTGGGGTTGTCACGCTGTCATCACCAGGGTGTATATGCTGGGGGAGTCACGCTGTCATCACCAGGCTGGGGTTGTCACGCTGTCATCACCAGCCTGGGGGGTTGGGGGGTGGGGGGTGGGGGGTGGGGTGGGACGCCATGTGTGGGTGCGTTTCTCCACAGTACTCCAAGCATGGATCCAACATTCAGGTTTTCGAGTTATGAAAACAGGATAAAAGACGTCATGGGGGCGTTACTGAATACTTATTCAGTTGTTATCAGATTGTAGAGTGAGTGTATTGTGTATAACGCAGCTTTCAGCCATATGTCATCTTTTCAGTGCGTGTCAGTTTTAGAAAGGTACGTTTGCACTGGTAAAATTAAACCAATAACATGGGGATTCCACACAACGCAGATACACGGCTTGGGGACGTTATTGCCAGCTGACGGCACCGACTTGGACTGGTGGGCGATCTGTTCCCCCATTAGAATTGATAAGCTTTTTTGTAATTCAGAACCTGACACACGACACACAAACGGCAATGCGGAGAAATAATAAATTAGTGTACGAGATGTGTTGCAGTTTCCAATCGTTCTTGGAACACAGTCGCCGAGACAAGTGCTAGACACCTTCATAGCCAATACTAAGTATACACTACATGAAGGAGCAGTGGACTGAAGACGCCTCTGAGAAGTAGGGATAAAAGGTGGGGCATATTGACTATCACAACGTATACAGGAAATATTCTTGCAACGCTCGTTTCGTGCCTATTTGCCAAGAGTTTCGTGTTTCAATCGAGGTGCAAGGAAGCTGATAATAGCAGTGAATCGAACTTAATCCGTCTACCTTGTTCAAATACTAATCCCACACGGGACAGAGAGGAATAAAACCGACACTGCCGTTATTACTGGTGAAACTGACCAGTCCATCGTCCCTTGTGTCCAGGGTCACTGGTATAGGCAGATATGGGTAACATCGTGTTTGACATAGATACTGCGTGGCAATATTACTCATATGAATCTATATTTGTCACAGAAACACATCTAACCTGTGTATCACTTGAGCCAGTAATTAAAGGCGTTGCAACCGCGACGTTCAAGCTCCGATAGTCATGGGAGTGGAACGCTTTATTCGATTGGGAATTGATTTACTTCCGCTTCCTGCATGGCCTCCTGGCTCGCCTTCAGCAAAGAGATCTACTTGTGATCTGAAAGCCTCTGCGCTCACTGTGTCATAAAGCGACTTTATGGTGGCTGAACTGGGATATTCACAGAGTTTGGCAGAAAGTAAAGCCGTTTGCAATTACGCGAACCTAATTTCCTCTTTCAGAAATTAAATGTAGCGAAATGACTGTAAAGTGGCATATTTGATGGTGTAGCGTTGCTGTATGGAGCAGCCATGTTACGTGATGCACAGCTCTCCAGCAGATTTATGTTGCCGTTGAACAAGCAGAGGTAGCTTGGATCCATGCAGAACCTTCATCCGTGTCCGCGTCCATTACTGGATGTTAATCTTGAAACCAAATGTTTTGGTTTTTCTGCGTAGGATGTAACATATCTAAGTTCACGCCTTAGCCTCACATTCATCTAAGGAGGAGGGAAATAGGACCAGAAATATGTGGTCTGATTATCAAAGTTTTTTATATCTATGTTAATTATCTCTGTCGGCACCATGGGTCGTTTGGCTGACGTGGCAATTAGCTGACGGTCTGTCGAGAGCTTCCAGGATATTCCAGAATCTAACTGATGGCTTCATTCCCACTATCACATATAGCACGTCACTGCTCGTCTCACTGTCCAAATCCGGAGAATTACAGCCCACTTTGACTGTAACTCAACAAACCTCACATTATCAGCATATAGCGTTCTATCCTTCCTCCCTCCTCCGAATCAGTCTACAACTTATATCCGTAACTTCTGTAAGAGGCATTTAGAAGTTGGAGTACTAAGTAAGGATAAGATATATGGATGAACAACTTCTTTATTACAGTTAGGAGCTCCTAATTGTAATAAAGAAGTTTTTCATCCATATATCTTATCCTTACTTAACTTATATACATGCATGCATTAATACCACCATGTCCCCGATGGAGTACAGGCAAGCATATTAAACCTTTATAATTGCGAATTGGTAGCCTGAACCATACTCTATTGCGTAAACCAGACATGAGGTATATTAGAGGAACATTCGTGACGGGATCAATATGTGTGCATATTTCCGACGAAAAGGGTTTATTGAATGTTCTTTTTGTTATGTGTATAAAAAGCTGAAGGGTTGAAGGGAGATACTGGACTAATGCAAGCTGTAGGGTGCACGGATGTGTTAGTGAGGAGAGTATATTGTCATCACTAAGCACCTCATCAGGGCATGTCATCACTTTCCATTACAGGCCCAGAGTGTGAGGTCTTCCGCTGACGAATGTCTGACTGTTCACTTGGTGCTGACACAGCGTCGTTGCACGCATGTTTTACACGGGGGGGGGGGGGGGGGGGGGGGGGGGATGGAAGATGGAAGAACTATGCATGCTGATTTTCACACTTTTAACGTCACAATCGCACGAAGATGGTTTTTTCCAAATGAGATAATCACATGCCGTCCTTTACATATCATATTGCAATATGTTCGTATTGGGCAGCCAGCATCGTTTTCTGGTTCGTCACTGCATGGAGAACACGCGATGTTGATGAGGATTGATCGCCCCATCGTCTGGGACGGACATAGTGGGAGTGTGTTATGACTTGTGTATAACTAAACGTCACAGCCTTTTGGCTTTGCAATTAACTTTTCTTGAACTTCCAGTAATTGAGTGCACCATGACGTCAGATCTGTGACGTCATAATTCCTAAACGTAAAACTTCGTTCGGAAAGGGTTCTCAACCAATGAAAAATTGAATATCATCAGCACACATTAAATAAAACACAAGCATGAAATACGTGCCAGTAACTTACTTGTAGTAATCATTGACAATGGCTCTTTGATACTGACTTACATTTGATATACGTCATTCTACCTCATTAACCTTGTGTGTCTGTGGTCGCAGCTGTAATAACGGAAGAGCGTGTTAATCGTTGATTTTTATGATACAATGTTTACCACAAACTAATATCTCTAATTTTGGAAATTTTAAGTTATTTGCGAGTATTCTTTGTGAAGTGTTTAAATCACAACGTTTATCTCCGTGTTCACGCATAATTGAAATGGTAAGTTTCCGAATCGTTACAATGCGGAAAATACAGACGTTCACTACGTTCAAGATAAGCTCCACAATTCCCTGGAGGTGCGTTGACTAATAGACTAAAAACGCGAAAACTTATTGGCGAGATTTTGCTATTCGTTAAGTAATAGCTATTAAGTTTTATATTGATTGAGCGTCGTTGAAATTAAATTGCTTTTTGCACTTGTTATTGCTTGGCATGGAATCCCTACCCGCGGCATGGGAAGCCGAGTACCGCACTGCCTCGTTGTGTGGAGCGCCGTGCAGCGAGGAATTCACATCTAGAGATCATGTAAAACACCTTGTATCAGATGTGTAATGGAGACATGGTGGTTCGTCCGTGCTGTTCAGATGAGCCAGGCGTTTGAAGTTTGATATTTGAAACGGCTTCTTGTTATTGCTTTTGTCTCAACTTTAATCAAAAGTATAATAAATTATGTGAAACAATGTGATGTCAATAATGACATGGTGATGTTTGTGATTTACCACTGTATTTTGATTCATAATGAATGAGTGAGTATAGTTTTACGCCGCTTTTAGCAATATTCGGTCAATATCACGGCGGGGGACACCAGAAATGGGCTTCACACATTGTACCCATGTCGGGAATCGAACCTGGATCTTCGGCGTGACGAGCGAACGCTTTAACCACTAGGCTACCCGACTGCCCCCTTTGATTCATAACATGATGCATATTGATATATTAGCTTAAAGATCTGTGACACCAAACTGCAGTGTGGAACTAGCAGGTACTACGGGAAACTGTAAACAACGTGGACCGAACACCAATTTGTTTCAACCTGATGTATATCTATGTCTTTATCGTCATCGTCGTCGTTGTCTTCATCGTCGTTGTCTTCATCGTCGTCGTCCTCCTCCTCCTTATTATTATTGTTATGGAAATAAAGACTGTAGGCTGTGTGTTTTGTTGGTGTCCGAGATAACAAGGCCCCCATTCTCTCGGTATTATTCCTGCAAAAGTCTGCTGCGTCAACTCGCCATGAACTCTGAATGCCCCTTTATAATGGTTGAAATAAAACCCTACAACAACACTGAAGTAATGGATCCCTGCAACAACATTGAAACGGTTGGTGATAGTGCCGTCGGCAGCACGTGTAGCGGGGCCGTGGATCTGGCGTCAGCTAGTTGTTTCCACGTTGGTATTGGATAATGGGGGCTGGTAAACCAATTCATTAAGAAATTATGTCATTTTGTGACACAACGTGTGCTGCGTAGTCACAGGCATGTAGGTCAAGGACAGTCGCTCTGTGAAACATTCTGTGGATGACGTTACAGAGTCTCATGGTGGCAGTTTTCAAAAGTAATAACTTCTTATATTCTTTTACTTCAAATTCCGATTTCACACAACCCGAGCTGAGCAGGTCTCACTGTCTTTGATGTCATCTGGTCATCCTAATTTAACGGATAAGTTCTGACAGATGTTAAAGCAGCTGCTGTCAGTCATTCGTGTCATATACATATTGTCGGTATCCACCGATGCCATTACTGGGATTGTTCATGTGGCTGTAACAGAGTATTACTGACGCTGTTACAGAGAGATACTGTCGCTGTAACAGAGTGATAATGTCGCTGTAATAGAGAGACAATGTCGCTGTAACAGAGTGATACTGTCGCTGTAACATAGTGTATACTGTCGCTGTAATAGAGAGATACTGTCGCTGTAACAGAGAGATACTGTCGCTGTAACAGAGTGATACTGTCGCTGTAATAGAGAGACAATGTCGCTGTAACAGAGTGATACTGTCGCTGTAATAGAGAGACAATGTCGCTGTAACAGAGTGATACTGTCGCTGTAATAGAGAGACAATGTCGCTGTAACAGAGAGACAATGTCGCTGTAACAGAGTGATAATGTCGCTGTAACAGAGTGATACTGTCGCTCTAACAGAGAGATACTGTCGCTGTAACAGAGTGATACTGTCGCTGTAACAGAGAGACAATGTCGCTGTAATAGAGAGACAATGTCGCTGTAACAGAGTGATACTGTCACTGTAATGGAGAGACAATGTCGCTGTAACAGAGTGATACTGTCGCTGTAACAGAGTGTTACTGTCGCTGTAATAGAGAGACAATGTCGCTGTAACAAAGTGATAATGTCACTGTAACAGAGTGATACTGTCGCTGTAACAGAGTTATACTGTTGCTGTAACAGAGAGACAATGTCGCTGTAATAGAGAGACAATGTCGCTGTAACAGAGTGATACTGTCGCTGTAATGGAGAGACAATGTCGCTGTAACAGAGTGATACTGTCGCTGTAACAGAGTGATACTGTCGCTGTAATAGAGAGACAATGTCGCTGTAACAGAGTGATAATGTCATTGTAACAGAGTGATAATGTCGCTGTAACAGAGTGATACTGTCGCTGTAACAGAGTGATACTGTTGCTGTAACAGAGTGATACTGTTGCTGTAACAGAGAGATTATGTCGCTGTAACAGAGTAATACTGTGGCTGTAACAGGGCGACACTGTCGCTGTAACAAAGAGGTTTTGTTGCTGTAACAGAGTGAAAATGTTGCTGTAACAGAGTGATAATGTCGCTGTAACAGAGTGATACTGTCGCTCTAACAGAGAGATACTGTCGCTGTAACAGTGATACTGTCGCTGTAACAGAGAGACAATGTCGCTGTAATAGAGAGACAATGTCGCTGTAACAGAGTGATACTGTCGCTGTAATGGAGAGACAATGTCGCTGTAACAGAGTGATACTGACGCTGTAACAGAGTGATACTGTCGCTGTAACAAAGTGATACTGTCACTGTAACAGAGTGATACTGTCGCTGTAACAGAGTTATACTGTTGCTGTAACAGAGAGACAATGTCGCTGTAATAGAGAGACAATGTCGCTGTAACAGAGTGATACTGTCGCTGTAATGGAGAGACAATGTCGCTGTAACAGAGTGATACTGTCGCTGTAACAGAGTGATACTGTCGCTGTAATAGAGAGACAATGTCGCTGTAACAGAGTGATAATGTCATTGTAACAGAGTGATAATGTCGCTGTAACAGAGTGATACTGTCGCTGTAACAGAGTGATACTGTTGCTGTAACAGAGAGATTATGTCGCTGTAACAGAGTAATACTGTCGCTGTAACAGGGCGACACTGTCGCTGTAACAAAGAGGTTTTGTTGCTGTAACAGAGTGAAAATGTCGCTGTAACAGAAATACTGTCGCTGCAACAGAGTGATAATGTCATTGTAACAGAGTGATACCGTCGCTGTAACATACAGATACTGTCGCTGTAACAGAGTGATACTGTCGCTGAAACAGAGTAATACTGCCGCTGTAACAGAGTGATACTGTCGCTGTGACAGAGTGATACTGTCGCTAAAATAGAGTAATGATGTCGCTGTAACAGAGTGATACCGTCGCTGTAACATAGAGATACTGTCGCTGTAACAGAGTGATACTATCGCTGTAACAGAGTGATACTGTCGCTGTAACAGAATGATATGAGACCCGGGTTCGATTCCAAACATGGGTACATTGTCTGAAGGCCATTTCTGATCTCTCCGCCTTGATATTGCTGGAATATCGCTAAAGGCGGCGTTAAACCATACTCAATGATACTGTCGTTGCTATCATCAACAAGATTGTAATTTGTTTATGCAGTTGTTATCAACGTCAGTATGATTGTTCCTGTGATTTCATGACATGTCTACTGACATGGTTGCTATTGTCTGGATACGTCATGTTAGTTAATACAGTCGTCACATATACACTTACTCTGTGTCGAATTATCACACTATCAGTACAAATTAACGACGTTACCCTTTCTCTGTCGAAGTGTCAGTGCTCATCAAGTCTTAATTACGTTGTCCTGTTTGTGTCGAACTATCACACTATCAGTACTCATCAAGTGTTAATTACGTTGTCCTTTGTGTCGAACTATCACACTATCAGTGTACATCAAGTATTAACGACATTGTCCTGTCTGTGTCGAACTATCACACAATCAGTACTCATCAATTGTTCACGATGTTGCCCGTTCTGTGTCGAACTATCACACTATCAGTACTCATCAAGTGTTAATTACGTTGTCCTGTTTATGTCGAACTATCACTCAATAAGTACACATCAAGTGTTAATTACGTTGTCCTGTCTGTGTCGATCTATCACACTATCAGTACATATCCAGTGTTAATTACGTTGTCCTGTTTGTGTCGAACTATCACACTATCAGTACACATCAAGTGTTAATTACGTTGTCCTGTTTGTGTCGAACTATTAGTACTCATCAAGTGTTAATTACGCTGTCCTGTTTGTGTCGAACTATCACACTATCAGTACTCATCAAGTGTTAATTACGTTGTCCTGTTTGTGTCGATCTATCACACTATCAGTACATATCAAGTGTTAATTACGTTGTCCTGTTTGTCGAACTATCAGTACTCATCAAGTGTTAATTACGCTGTCCTGTTTGTGTCGAACTATCACACTATCAGTACTCATCAAGTGTTAATTACGTTGTCCTGTTTGTATCGAACTATCACACTATCAGTACACATCAAGTGTTAATTACGTTGTCCTGTCTGTGTCGAACTATCACACTATCAGTACTCATCAAGTGTTACTTACGTTGTCCTGTTTGTGTCGATCTATCACACTATCAGTACATATCCAGTGTTAATTACGTTGTCCTGTTTGTGTCGAACTATCCCACTATCAGTACACTTCAAGTGTTACGATGCCCATTGTGTCGAAGTATAACATTACCAGTACACAAATGCTTCTTGTATTCCACTGTTGCAAATTTAGAGGTAGCTTCGTTGGTCTGTGTAGGTCGAACCATCACACTATCAATGCACAAAATATTTCCTGTATTTTATTGTGGCACATATATCTAATATCTAATCGACCGTAATGAATTATTATGCTTCCAGTATCTGCGCAAGCATTTATGACCCATGTCCTTGTGTGTGACCTATTGAGGCCAGCGTGGAGCAGTGTGCTGCCACTTTTAACATCACTTTCACTTATCTCGACATGGACGCGCTGTAACACACATGCACATTTACCTTCACACAAACCGGTTTCCTTCAAAGTACTCGGACTCAGATTACCTTTTGTATTTTTAGACAATCGGAGGGCCACAAAGTAGGTCTTCTAATGACCCTGTATACACAAGTCAAATCAAAAGGCGTCCGATGAAGCTTGAAGTACCAGTGGCGTATGGTGATACATAAATTCAGGCTTAATGTCTTTGAGAGGCCGTAAGCGATGTGTCGTGCTGTAACTGACATAGCGCTTAGCTTGTTCGCTGACATCGACATAAAAGGGAAAATCATACGCGATGACAGGTAAACCCAGTCCTAAATAGAATCAGTGTTATCTAACCAATGAGCGATTATTCTGGGCTAAATGGAAACATGAAATTTCCCACACTATTCCGTGTGTTTTTGTCCTGCTAACGATCAGAACAGGGTTAATCGAGATGTCTAGACACCGACATTTACACACTAATATGCATACTTCACCCTTGACCAAATATAAGTTCATGTAATTAAGCCTGGTTTCGTGAGAATGTCTCCGTGGTGTGATGCAGTGTTCGGCGTGAGATGCTGGGGATTCGACCCCAGCCCCAGCCCCACCCCTACTCCTACCCCCCACCCCCAACACCACCCCCACCAACTACACCAACTACAACCTGGCATCGGAATATTAAGATCCCTCGACCACCTGAGGACACTAACTGCTCTTTATCAACACACTGACCGGGTTTCTGGACTTCTGGTTGAACCATGCATCAACTCAATTGACTCGATTCTACAAATCGGGTTGTTGGGCCTATTTCTAAATGAAATATATATCGGTGAACCCGTTTCATGAATACATCGTAAATTTGACTGCAGCTGGAAAGATGCGGTGATATTGGGTGATGTTGATCTGGCCAATGTAAAGTCGATGGCTTGACGGGATCTCAAGTGAGTTCCCATGTTACCATCCAGGGCTAGGGGGTATACACACAGTGTCGCTTTCAAATTGGCCGGACATTGACAGAAAATGGTCTGTTGTGATGAAAGGGGTCACTGGCCCGTTCTGACAATAAATATACGAGGTTTCTTACAATGCAGAATGGCACCGATTGTGAAAACACTGACTATGGCATTCAGAACGAGCTGGATCCCTACAGGCGCGTTGTGGAAACACAAGTTACAGGTTGCTGTATGAGAAAAGTAAATATGTGATAATTGGACAAATGTTCACAATTCGGAAAAAAGTGATTCATGGTCAAATTTCAAATTTAAGACATCTGAAGTTCACCATATGTTCTTTTGGTACTTTGAATCTAGCCTTGATTAACAACTAAGCATAATAAGGCAACTTCTTGTTAGTATGTAACCTTGTGTAGATACGTAATCTGGTACTGCTAAGTAATGTAGTGTTGGGATGCTATCTTCAGCTCCTTTGGGTGTAGCATGGACATGGGTGGAATCCCAGAGTTGCCCTGATTATGATTCCTTGCCAGAAGGCGCCATACCGGGATTGTGCTTTAGTAGTAACACTCTAGAACCTGCATCACCGGGACCCTTCCTCCCCTGACTGTACTTAATTATTGTTCAGATAACGTCAGATGCACCTCACTCACTCACTCACTCACTCACTTCGATGTTCAGGAGCTACTTGACGTGTCAAGGATGTTTGTAAACACTGGTCACGACTGCATCGTAAAACCTCCGTCAATCAGTTCTACTGGCCGGTGTCCCTCCAAGGACACCATGGCATAATTACTATTGTGGTGGCGCGTGACTCTGTGTACAGGAAACAAATCAAGCGAAATTAAGCAATGGTGGTCGCGGACAGTAGGTGGATGGGCGACCGTGTTCGGCAGCTTGGCGCTTCTGCGTTTCTGGGGCTTCGGTCCTGCCCCACAGTGAAGCACGTGTTAAATGTGTTTTTTCCTTAGGCAAGTGACTTTGTTCGAAATGTGACTCTGTTCACCAAGCAGCGTATGGATACCCGGTAAGATGAGATGGTAATGTGACTGTTAACCTTCAAGCGCCTCACAAGCAGCTCGGATTGTATACTCCCCAGGGAGATGAGAATGAAAATTGAGTGCACGCGGATCCATTGACCTTGGTCGCGCGATGAACATTCACTTGCTGAACGTTGAACGCTTTTACATGGATCTGTAACTATAATTATATATTAATTCCACTGCTTCCTGCAATGAAAGGGGCGGTGGGGTAACCTTGTTGTTAAAGCGTTTGCTCGTAAGGCCGTCGTAGTGGTCACCTACTGGTGTAATGTTGTACCTGTTGATTCCGTCACAGAGGTCACGTACTGGTGTAATGTTGTACCTGTTGATTCCGTCACAGTGGTCACGTACTAGTGTAATGTTGTACCTGTTGATTCCGTCACAGTGGTCACCTACTTGTATAATGTTGTACCAGTCCTGTTGATTACGTCACAGTGGTCTCCTACTGGTGTAATGTTGTACCTGTTGATTACGTCACAGTGGCCACTCACTAGTGTAATGTTATACGTGTTGATTCCTTCATAGTGGTCACCTACTAGTGTAATGTTGTACCTGTTGTTTCCGTCACAGTGGTCACCTACTGGTGTAATGTTGTACTTGTTGATTCCGTCGTAGTGGTCACCTACTAGTGTAATGTTATACCTGTTGATTCTGTCATAGTGGTCACCTACTAGTGTAATGTTGTACCTGTTGATTCTGTCACAGTGGTCACCTACTTGTATAATGTTGTACCAGTCCTGTTGATTACGTCACAGTGGTCTCCTACTGGTGTAATGTTGTACCTGTTGATTACGTCACAGTGGCCACTCACTAGTGTAATGTTATACGTGTTGATTCCTTCATAGTGGTCACCTACTAGTGTAATGTTGTACCTGTTGTTTCCGTCACAGTGGTCACCTACTGGTGTAATGTTGTACTTGTTGATTCCGTCGTGGTGGTCACCTACTAGTGTAATGTTATACCTGTTGATTCTGTCATAGTGGTCACCTACTAGTGTAATGTTGTACCTGTTGATTCTGTCACAGTGGTCACCTACTGGTGTAATGTTGTACCTGTTGATTCTGTCACAGTGGTCACGTACTAGTGTAATGTTGTACCTGTTGATTCTGTCACAGTGGTCACCTACTGGTGTAATGTTGTACCTGTTGATTACGTCACAGTGGCCACTCACTAGTGTAATGTTATACGTGTTGATTCCTTCATAGTGGTCACCTACTAGTGTAATGTTATACCTGTTGATTCTGTCACAGTGGTCACGTACTGGTGTAATGTTTTACCCGTTGATTCCGTCGTAGTGGTGACCTACTGGTGTGATGGTGTACCTGTTGATTCCGTCGTAGTGGTCACCTACTATAGCTAGTGTAATGGTGTACCTGTTGATTCTGTCACAGTGGCCACTCACTAGTGTAATGTTATACCTGTTGATTCCGTCGTAGTGGTCACCTACTGGTGTAATGTTATACCTGTTGATTCCGTCGTATTGGTCACCTACTGGTGTAATGTTATACCTGTTGATTCCGTCACAGTGGTCACCTACTAGTGTAATGTTGTACCTGTTGATTCTGTCATAGTGGTCACCTACTAGTGTAATGTTGTACCTGCTGATTCCATCGTACTGGTCACCTACTGGTGTAATGTTGTACCCAACCGGGACAGACCGATCCACATCACGGTTGGCTGTGTCAAGTTTGCTTCGTCCAAAGATATTGCGTTTTGCTTATCCTATCGTGGGGAAAGAAGCTTTTGTCAACTGACCTAATTTTCACTACGAGACCAGTTTGACACTGCGATGTTTATTCAGATTCATGTCGTGAAATGTCACCCCGCCTCACCGTTATGTGAATTACCATGGTACTACATTTATAGGATTCTACAGAAATAATACTTACTTATTTATGATATATGGAAGAAATTGGGATGTTAAATGTATCGGACACAACACTTGTAAAATTGTTAATTCAATTTATTATGCCGTATGATCTATAGATATACTCAAACTTATTACTAGGTTTTCGGTACAAGACTTTGTCCCAGTTTTATCTGCTGTGTTTCACACGCCACTCTGATGAGTCGTTAAGATGAAGTCAACTGCCAATCAACAGGTGCACGTACTGTTCGTGCAGATCTAGACGCTGGGACAATTGAAAAGCGTGTCAGTTTCATCAAGCTGTGTCTTGTCTCTGATGATGTAAATGTTATTTTAGATGAACGTGATGAATGTACATCAATCGATAGCAACACGTACCTTTAATGTAGCTGAGAGTGTAAATAATCGATTTCTATGCTGCTACATCCTCAGTTGGTGTTAAAACGGTGATGCCTCACCACAATGTGGATTGTCAGACCATGTGAGAATAGTAGGGGGAAATATCACCAGGCAAAAACTATTTTCCACAGGAACTTTACAAAACAAATTAAATTCTAATAGAGTATCTACGAAAATTGTACTTACGTATTACATACAGCCGCCACAGAAGTACTTTACAAAGTAAGTTATCCTCCTTGTGGTTAACTGGCGACAAACCTGTTTGGAAAATATTGCTTAAAGATGGTAGAGATACGAGGGTTTGGCAAAAAGTTCTGAACCTGACTAACTTTCAATTATTGGCCATAACAAAGTGAAGTAGTCGATGTAGCCAATGTACCAACGGAATTCAAGTCTTCAAGATCAGTGAAGAAAGGTTATGGCCACTGTATTCATGGATGCAAAGCGTGTGATCCTTGTTGATTACTTACATACTTACAAAGTCAAAAGACGATTACCGGTGCCTACTATGCTGATGTGCTTCACTGACTGAGTGGCGAGGAATGCTAACTGCTGGAATTCTACTATTTCATGACAATGCCTCTTCTCACACCTCTTGACTTGCAAAGGCTGCTGCGCGACAATGTAGATTCGAAATGCTTCATCAGACCTCGCTAGACCTGGTACCGAGTGATTTCCACCTGTTTCCTTAACTGAAAGAACACCTTCGTGGAAACGTTATTACGACAACGATGACCTCATAGCTGCCGTGAATGGGTTTTTCAGATGGCTGAAAACATCTTCATGACTGGAATTGAAAAGCTTCACTTTCGATATGAGAAGTGTATTGAAAAGCAGGGATATTATGTTGAAAAATAAAATTAAAAACACCTCCACAATTGTTGGTTTTGTTTGTAAGGCTAAAAACCTTTTTACCAGACCCCCTAGTAAAGATTCGCGACAACCACAATTTGATGATTCATTTCACATATTTAACACAATTAAAAAGGATGCATATTGATTAGTTTCCCCGATGTTCTTCGGAATTCCCTTTACATGTTACTAATAGCAACGCATTAAACAAAGAATTTACACCACAAGAAATACAAATTGCTTTTGATAGACTAACAAAATAGGAAATCATACATGAATACATAAAAAACAGCTTGGAAGTTATAATGCCACTATACGCGAACTGTTTTGATATGACTATTGACAAATGTTTCTTTCCGGAACAGTGGTTAAATGGCATAATTAGGCCAATATTAAAGGCGAAAGGAGGTAATCAAAATCCTTAAAATTATCGCCCCATTAGTTTAATATGTTGTTTAAGCAAATTACTCACTAGTGAATTAATTTTCAGAATTCGAGAGTGTATGGAATATGAAATTATATTTTCATAAGCTCAAGCTGGATTTCGGCAAAATATTCTGCTTGTGATACTATATTTTCGCAACATTGTTTAATTGATTTATTTAATGCAAGGAAAAATAAATGTTTTGTTGTTTTATTGATTTTATGAAAGCGTTTGATGGTGTCTGGAGAGTTGCCTATGGTGTAAATTACTCATTCAGGGAGTTGGTGATTAATGTTTACGGATAATAAAATCGACGTATAATGGTATTAAATCGTATGTATCTGTAAATGGAGCAAACTAAGCCCCATTCCCTTGTGATGTTGGTGTTAGACAAGGAAAACACTTGTCTCCAGTTTTATTTTATATGTACATTAATTACATTGAATCTTATCTAACTGGACATTTTTGCATTGGTTTACAATTGGATTCGTCCTCTCATGATTTTATTATTGATCTTTCGCTAATATTGTTTGTACTGTCATATGCAGATGACTCCGGAGACTTACTCTATGTGCGAGTTCTCATAAATATGAAACTTCAAAGTACAACAGAGTTGTAAGAATAATCGTAAATGTTTATGAGTAACGACTTTAGTAACATTAGTACTTTAATAACAAGTACGCCGTTCAGTTATTAATACCGGTTTTGCACATGAATTAACCCTACGTGAAAACAATACCAACTCCGTCTTTTCTGGATTAAGATTTACTTGCCATTTTTCCGCCCCTTGTGAGATTTGATCTAAGCCTGTATTTATTGTATAAGCGGTGTTAACGATAACATACACTGATGTTATCCGCAAAGATACGTACGTTACTGTTGATACTGTTGATAGTATCAGTAATGATTATCATAAATAGTAAGAGTGATCCCTTGGGAATTCCCGCCCAAACATGATTTAGAGCTGAGGTATAACCGTCAATATATACCTCCTTTCCGTTCACTATTTTCGAGTTAGCTACCGTCCAAGTAGACTGCCATGGACGCCCAATGCTTCTAATTTTAATAGTATCCATTTTTGCTATACTTTATCAGATGCGTTACTGATGTCGCAGAAGACTGTTCTAACCTCCTTTTCATTATCTAATGAATTTGAAATAAAATCAACAGATAGGTGAGATGGTATAATCTCTAGGTATAAAGCCAGATTGTAGGTTCGTTAATACGTCATTCTAATGTTATTAAACTGTACGTGTTAAAATACACATTTTTCATAACCTTTGGCTAGGATACATTTAAGTGCTACTGTTCTGTAATTTTAACATTCATTTACACTCCCCTTTTTATGAATTGGTATCGCTGAGGCTTCTTTCCAGATAATGTGAAGATTGCCTTTTGCTTAAGACATGTAACAAGGGAAAGGGCAGGGTGGTTGCAATTAATCTGATAAATCTGTTACTGAGTTTGTCTGACCCTCTGGCATCCGTTGTGTCACCAGACATAAGAATATCGTTTACTTCTTTTCGAGTTAATATTATACTACTTTCAATATATTGTTATATTAGGAAGTTGTCTATTTTCATTTTACATATTTGCCTGGTCAACAAAATAATCACAAAGTACATTTGCTATTGTTTCGACATCGTCGTCCAGATATTATTACTGAGTATAGGAGGGAAATGTGCTGGGGTTTGCTTTAAAATATTGTTTAACTTATTAGCAGATCTCATCATATTTTTTCATCCAGATTGGAAATATAATTATTCTTAGCCCTTCTCACTTTGTTTCTCTTCAAATATAGATTAACCTGAACATCGTTAGAAATCATGTATAACACTTATGTCACGCCAATGGTTGTATTATTGTTCATATATGTGGCATAACTGTAAAAAGGAACAAAAAAACCGTCTTGAGACACTCGCCACGTGATGATATATAGGGAGATTAACTTTAAGTCACTAGCTCAAAGAAGAAAGTCTTTAACTTATTGCTATGATACAAAATTATTAATAACTTAACTCGGATTAATTTCTATCGGATCTCAAAACCGACAGAATTTCAACCTTAAGTACATTGTACTTGCACATTAAGAAATAGTGACAATATTCAGACACCAAGATGTCATCATGAATTTATGCAAAATCGTTCTTACCCGAGACCATAAAACTTTTGAATCAGCTGTTTGATGACGTTGGTAACGCTGTACATATAGGGCCATGTAAAAGGCTAGTGCAAATATCCACTTCACTATTTTTCATATGTCCAAAATATAATGAATTATAAAGTCGACTGTTTTATTGTATTGAAGGATTTGTCTAATCAAATTATTTCATTACAAATGAAAACCTTTCATACGTAAATTCTCCCTAACTAACACACAGGGACGGTTCACCACCCCTTGTATTTCCGACTAAAAAAATAAATATTTGGGGTCACGAACATTCTGTGTCATACATATCGATATGGTAATATACAAAATCAAACTGAACAAAAAATATTCTTAAAAACTACGAGACTGCTGTTGAAGGGTCAAAAGAATACACGCTTGCCGCTGGCCAAGTAACAAACATGGCGCTTGTTTAAACGAAGAGTCTCGATTGACGAATCGAATGACAGTTAACATTTTCAAGAAGATAACAAACGGCCTGAAGCGATATTAATTTCAATTAATGGCCACTTGTCAGTATTTGGCAATGTGGAACTAACGTAAAAAGGAAGTCAACAGTTTGTGTACGGGCTACTTACGATAAAGGGAGACAATGTGAGGGGAGGTAACTCTTGTATGTGTTATGGTCACAGCAGTGAAATATCAAGTTTTATGTTCACTATCACTTTTTTCAATTTCGGAAAACTCAGTATTTCGTACTGAAGAATATATAATAAACAGTTCTTTCAACGTTGAGGGAAATGATGACGTCATAGTGTATGTAGTTACAGTGGGTGAGTGATTGAGTTTGATTTTACGCCGCTTTTAGCAATGTTCCAGCAATATCACGGCGGGGGACGCCAGAAATGGGCTTCACACATTGTACCCATGTCGGGAATCCGGGTCTTCAGCTTTACGAGCGAACGCTTTAACCACCAGGCTACCCGATCGCCCCGTATAATAGACATGTACTTCGTGAAGACCGGGAGGTCGACAGCTTGAGATTACGCATATTTATGCATTTATTTGTATATTTTTGTAGTCAGATGTCACACAACAGACTACAGTAAACATAAATCACAGAATTGTCCGAAGCAGTATTGATTTCCAATAATTAAAAACGAAACAAATGTCATCCGAAGTAGGACTATAAAACCAGCGCGTCCGGGAATGGGAATATGATAGATTTGTAATGTTTGTCTTGGTGCTAGATCTGACATTTGTAACGATATCCACCGAACAAATGTGGAATTGTCTCGCATCATCCTGACGACAGGCCTTGCAATTTTCCAAACATAAAAATGCACATTGATTAATAAAAAGACATGTGTGCAGAAAGAGTGCAAAAACGTGATGATCTTCAGGAGTGGCAATTGCTGTAACTTGAATAACATGATAAGATTATGGTTATACGTATCTCATGGACTAGGGCATAACGACGGTATGTGGTCCTCCTATCGACATTGTCACCAACGCATGCTTTTATGATTGTTAGATGTAACCCGTGCAGGTCGCAAGAGCTGACTATATTGATTGGATAGTGATTAGAGAATATGTGTTATTTGTGTACTGAAATTAACACCGTCAGGTGACATAGTTGAACAACAAATCTGCACGTGGAAAATGTTACTTTATCGGACATCGTGAGTCGGTGTGTGCACGTGTTTCAATCAGAGACCTCTACCAGCGGCCGAACAGAGGCCATGACTCGTCAAGAACAAAAGGGACTATGCGTCGCCGCTTGAGGGCAGCGGGTCAAATCGTCTACTTCACTTGTGTTTTCTGTTACTGTCCTGTAGAACACGATTTAACTTAATTTCACTGACTTGTCACTTTGCATCGCTCCTGACTATATTCAACAATTGAAATCTGTTCACAAAGCTTAGATTTCTGATGGTAATATATAGATTTACTGTGCACTATACAGTGGCAAAGTTATCACATCCGCAATCACGGGGCGACTTTCTTTTGCCATTCGGTGTATTTTAAATCAGAAGACTGGTAAATTATCTGCTAAAGGAAAGCTTTTTGAGGCATAGATGAATGAGTGATTTTTTTGTTTATGTAGATTGGTCAATTATTTCAAGTCTTGTGTTTGGAGTAATCGGAGGTTTGCCGTTGGATATTTCCCAGGGGCATCTGTTGTGTCTGTACACCAGCTGGTATTAATGTTCCTTGAAGCACAACATGTCTCCGCGTACTACATCGTGAGTCAGCCTCGAAACTGTTCTGATTGTTCAACACCAGTTAGCTTACGGCATGGAACAGATATTGTTATCAATTTATCCATGCCTGATGTCACCCAAGTAAGACTCAGTGTAACGTTGTTTATTTGCACCAGAGTTTGTCATCCCTGAAAATGAAATAAGCAGGCCGATTTATGTAGATGGTAAAGTGTCCTTTGATGCCAGGTTTGATTGTTTCACCGGACTGTGTTGTTGGTCTCTGTGTCATTGGGTGTACTGACCCTGGACATGGCCACTCATATGTGAGTGAGTGAGTGAGTGAGTGAGTGAGTGAGTGGTGGTGGGTGGGTGGGTGGGTGGGTGAGTGAGTGAGAGAGTGGGGCCCGCAAAATGGGCTTCACGCATTGTACCCACGTCGGAAATAGAACCCGGGTCTTCGGCGTGACGAGCGAACGCCTTAGCCACTAGGCTATCCGACCGACCCTGTTATATGTTTGGGTAGCCAATGCACTGTAGTGTGCTCCACATTCGTTTTATTGACAAAAGAGATATCCCACGTGGTGTTTGTTACACATAATTGTATTCATCAACGTTGTACAACTTGCGATAATGAAAAGAGCGTGCGTCGCATATTAATGAATCGCTCTACTGACTTCATTATTAAATAGTGTCAGTAAAATGTGCAATTGATAATTGTGATAATGCACGAAAACATCACCTTTGGCGTTAACTCCATCGAGCAGAAAAACGTATTGTGTGCCGCCGCCCTGACCTCGTTGATTTTGTGCTGAAACTTATTATGTGATTTTGGGTCGAATTCAGTTTAGTCACGTGCGTTGTTTCGAAAGACATAGGTCAATTACATCATACGCTGATGTCATAGAGGCAGATATATGTTTAGGTCACAAGATATAGCCCAGTGGTAGATATAGTTCATAAGATATAGCTAAGTGGTAGATATAACTCACAGTGGTAGATGTAGCGCACGGTGGTAGTCTTAGCTCATAGTGCTAGATAAAGCTCATAAGATAAAGCTCAGTGGTAGATATAGCTCGGTGGTAGATATAGCCCAGTGGTAGAAAGGCTCATGTTGGTAGAAATAGCTCACAGTGGTAGATATAGCTTATAGTGGTAGCCATAGTGTATGAATGAATGAATCGGTAAATTTCTTTATTGCCCTTTTGTACATCCGAAAACTTACAATATTTCTGATAATTCTCAGATCAAATCCATGGTGCTAGTATTTACGTAAACAGGTATATATTCATCATCAGCTTTGTACACAAGTGAGAGGTATTGCGATACAACACTTGTAAAGAGGGGGTGAAATAGTGCATGTGTAAATATTTAATATAATATTTCATAGAATATTAATGATAGACTTGTCCGCGAAGAGTTCCATTACAATGCCAGAGAGAACCTGAGTACGCGTCCTTAGGTTGCTTGAGCTTTACTGAGCACGAGGTTCTTGTCATGCTAGAGTGCACCTTAGTACGAGGACGAGGTCCTTGTAATGCTAGAGTGTGTCTTAGTACGAGGTTCTTGTAATGCTAGAGTGCACCTTAGTACGAGATCCTTGTAATGCTAGAGTGCACCTTAGTACGAGGACGAGGTTCTTGTAATGCTAGAGTGTACCTTAGTACGAGATCCTTGTAGTGCTGGAGTGCACCTTAGTACGAGGACGAGGTCCTTGTAATGCTAGAGTGTGTCTTAGTACGAGGACGAGATCCTTGTAATGCTAGAGTGTGTCTTAGTACGAGGACGAGGTCCTTGTAATGCTAGAGTGTGTCTTAGTACGAGGACGAGGTCCTTGTAATGCTAGAGTGTGTCTTAGTACGAGGACGAGGTCCTTGTAATGCTAGAGTGTGTCTTAGTACGAGGACGAGGTCCTTGTAATGCTAGAGTGTGTCTTAGTACGAGGACGAGGTCCTTGTAATGCTAGAGTGTGTCTTAGTACGAGGACGAGGTCCTTGTAATGCTAGAGTGTGTCTTAGTACGAGGACGAGGTCCTTGTAATGCTAGAGTGTGTCTTGGTACGAGGACGAGATCCTTGTAATGCTAGAGTGTGTCTTAGTACGAGGACGAGATCGTTGTAATGCTAGAGTGTACCTTAGTACGAGATCCTTGTAATGCTAGAGTGCACCTTAGTACGAGGATGAGGTCATTGTAATGCTAGAGTGTGTCTTAGTACGAGGACGAGATCCTTGTAATGCTAGAGTGTGCCTTAGTACGAGGACGAGGTCCTTGTAATGCTAGAGTGCACCTTAGTACGAGGACGAGGTCCTTGTAATGCTAGAGTGTGTCTTAGTACGAGGACGAGGTCCTTGTAATGCTAGAGTGCGTCTTAGTACGAGGACGAGGTCCTTGTAATGCTAGAGTGTGTCTTAGTACGAGGACGAGGTCCTTGTAATGCTAGAGTGTGTCTTAGTACGAGGACGAGGTCCTTGTAATGCTAGAGTGTGTCTTAGTACAAGGACGAGGTCCTTGTAATGCTAGAGTGTGTCTTAGTACGAGGTTCTTGTAATGCTAGAGTGTGTCTTATTACCAGGCCCTTGTAATGCTAGAGTGTACCTTAGTACCCCTCCCTTGAAATGCTAGAGTGTACCTTAGTACGAGGTCTTGGTAATGCAAGAGTGTACCTTAGTACGAGGTCCTTGTAATGCTGAAGTGTACCTTAGTGATAGGCCTTTGTAATGCTGGAGTGTACCTTAGTGATAGGCCTTTGTAATGCTGGAGTGTACCTTAGTGATAGGCCTTTGTAATGCATGAGCGTACCTTAGTGATAGGCCTTTGTAATGCATGAGCGTACCTTAGTGATAGGCCTTTGTAATGCTGCAGTGTACCTTAGTGATAGGCCTTTGTAATGCTGGAGTGTACCTTAGTGATAGGCCTTTGTAATGCATGAGTGTACCTTAGTGATAGGCCTTTGTAATGCATGAGCGTACCTTAGTGATAGGCCTTTGTAATGCTTGAGTGTACCTTAGTGATATGCCTTTGTAATGCTGGAGCGTATCTTAGTGATAGGCCTTTGTAATGCTGGAGTGTACCTTACTGATAGGCCTTTGTAATGCATGAGCGTATCTTAGTGATAGGCCTTTGTAATGCTGGAGTGTACCTTAGTGATAGGCCTTTGTAATTCATGAGCGTACCTTAGTGATAGGCCTTTGCTATGCTAGAGTGTACCTTAGTGATAGGCCTTTGTAATGCTGGAGCGTATCTTAGTGATATGCCTTTGTAATGCTGGAGTGTACCTTAGTGATAGGCCTTTGTAATGCATGAGCGTATCTTAGTGATAGGCCTTTGTAATGCTGGAGTGTACCTTAGTGATAGGCCTTTGTAATGCATGAGCGTATCTTAGTGATAGGCCTTTGTAATGCTGGAGTGTACCTTAGTGATAGGCCTTTGCTATGCTAGAGTGTACTTTAGTGATAGGCCTTTGTAATGCTGGAGCGTATCTTAGTGATATGCCTTTGTAATGCTGGAGTGTACCTTAGTGATAGGACTTTGTAATGCTGGAGTGTACCTTACTACACGTGTCCTTGTAATGTTAAAATACACTTTAGTACAGGAGTACCTGTGATAGTAAAGTGTGCCTTCGATCATTGGGATCCTAGAGGAAAATGTTCCAGGTACAATGTTATTATGACCAATCCTATCTTACTGGTTTCCATGGTAGCTTGTCTACTGTCTCTTCCGACTCGGCTGGCTGTATAGTCAACTTTCCTTAAGTGTATTGTGTTGACTTAATACTCATATAAATAACATATTCATTTCAGTCTATGTATTAAAAGGTGTATGCTTGATGGAAGTTCTCAAAATGCTACACATTAATGTAATATGGAGAGAAACTTGTACAACTAAAAAAAAAGCCTGCTACTTGGGTGTGTATTTGCAGGCCGCTCTGACACAGCTGGATACCCGTGAAGTTCCGGAGTAGTATAGGTCTTCAGCAACCCATGCCTGCCGTAAAAGGCGACTAACGGTCAGTCTCGCTGTCTTGGTTGATGCCTGTCATCGTTTCCGAATAGCGTGGGTCGATGTTCATGATGTCAATCACTTGATTGTATGGTTCAGACTCGATTATTTACAGACCGCCGCCATATAGTTGGAATATTGCTGACTGCGGCGTTCAACAACCTTCACTCACTCACTTACTATTTGAGTAGTACACTGTAGGCTGTTAGAACATTGGTTGACATTCACTGAACAACACCAGCTTGTATATTCAAACAAATCAGACGCCTATCATCTTCTCTTGAGTCACGATTGGTAAACACCTTATCCTCGAATAGAGTAATAATACAAACACATAGCATGAAAGATGAACTAAACAATAAGCAGTTGTAACGCAAGATGCCCATCTCTTCCTTGGACGTCTTCACACACCGGGTCGTTGACAGGACGCCGAAATCAATAGCACATCTCAATAATAAGACATGAAAGACCGCCGACAAAGATGAATTTTTGTCCACGATGACCCTTACTGCATAACGTTCACAACTATCAATTGTGCGTGATTTTATCCGTTTTGTTGGACAGCGATGATGTGAAACGACCAGATGGATGTTCTGATGATCGACGCATGATTGACACGCTATTGATCCTCTTCTTGAGAAAATGTCAGCTTATAAAGCGGCCATTTGATATACTTATTGTATATTGTTGGGCGACAACGGTTCTTAAGCCTGCAGTAACAACTCGGATAAGATGTCTGCCCATTGTATACATTTAAGCATCCGAACGTAGGTAATGACAATGGTTCAGTTTTATGTCTCGCGCCGACGTCAGCCAGTCGTAGGCTCGGTCGTGCTGACGTGAGTTACCAGGAACAGGGGGTTCTGCTTACATTACTTTAGTAAGATAGACTTAATCCACAGCAAGCACAGATCTTCTTGTGCTGTCAGTACTTGCTACTGAAACTGGGGTGATGCAGAAGGCTCAACAGAGTCGAGGCTGCTTCTGGGACGGAGCCGTTGGCGCTAACTCCATCCCACTGTTGATATGTACGTCGACACGTTCACGTGTGCCTGCTGCTACCAATGATATTACAAACACTATTATATATGTATCTTATATATGTCTATTCGCCGCATATAGCTGGAAAATTGCTGATGCGGCGTCAATTCATTCATTCATTCTATATATGTGTATGCGTGTGCCTGCTGGATTTTGTAACGGTCACTTTTTTGTCAGTAACTTAAACTTTTACGTAAAACGTTTCCGTATGTCCAAGGAATGTGAGGAAAGACCCGCTGCCAGAAGGCATGTGAAGTTATCTGACGCGTTTAAGATCTTCCCACTTCTCTTAAGAGGAGACATTGTAGTTCATTGCAGATCGCATCTGAGAGAACTGCATGTTCACTACACGTAATAAATCATGTTTCTTTCATAGAGTTCCGTTTCCCAAATTGATCACTCAGCAATGTTTAGTATTCAACTTCAGAATCAGTATTTAAAATATTCATTTTCGTGTAAATCTCGTGATCATAATTGTGGAATCCATATTTACAGTTATGTTTCTGTCATTGATAACGTGAAATCTGTAGTCTCAAACGTACGTTCACTATCATAAATAATCCAAATCATGAATCATTTACAAGTAAAGGTTCTATGTTTAAATGTTATCTACAGCCAGTCCTATTTTGAAGCAAATCGCAAATGAATGTAACTATAGCAAGTTAAATTTAAGTTGCTGTCAAGGATCCCGCTACCCAGACGGTGGATGCATGGCCGTGATTGAGTGAAACAATACATCCCTGAAATACATCCCCGACAAATCAATATTAGTTCTATTCGCATCAGTCCTGATACCACAGATGATTGAAGGGAGGAAAGTATCTCCTGATGGGCATCACCTTATAACTGGACATTTACTGATGTAGATGGACACTGACTGGTGTAGATGGACACTGACTGATGTAGATGGACATTTACTGATGTAGATGGACACTGACTGATGTAGATGGACACTGACTGATGTCGATGGACACTGACTGATGTAGATGGACACTGACTGATGTAGATGGACACTGACTGATGTAGATGGACACTGACTGGTGCAGATGGACACTTACTGATGTAGATGGACACTGACTGATGTAGATGGACATTTACTGATGTAGATGGACACTGACTGATGTAGATGGACACTGACTGATGTCGATGGACATTTACTGATGTAGATGGACACTGACTGATGTCGATGGGCACTGACTGATGTCGATGGGCACTGACTGATGCAGATGGACACTTACTGATGTAGATGGACACTTACTGATGTAGGTGGACACTGACTGATGTAGATGGACACTTACTGATGTAGATGGACACTGACTGATGTAGATGGACACTGACTGATGTCGATGGGCACTGACTGGTGCAGATGGACACTTACTGATGTAGATGGACACTGACTGATGTAGATGGACACTGACTGATGTAGATGGACACTGACTGGTGCAGATGGACATTTACTGATGTAGATGGACACTGACTGATGTAGATGGACACTGACTGATGTAGATGGACACTTACTGATGTAGATGGACACTGACTGATGTAGATGGACACTGATGTAGATGGACACTGACTGGTGTAGATGGACACTGATGTAGATGGACACTTACTGATGTAGATGGACACTTACTGATGTAGGTGGACACTGACTGATGTAGAATGACACTGATGTAGATGGACATTGACTGATGTAGATAGACACTGACTGGTGTAGGTGGACACTTACTGATGTAGAATGACACTGATGTAGATGGACACTGACTGGTGTAGATGGACACTGACTGATGTAGATGGACACTGATGTAGATGGACACTGACTGGTGTAGATGGACACTGACTGATGTAGATGGACACTGACTGATGTAAGTGGACAGTTACTGATGTAGAATGACACTGATGTAGATGGACACTGACTGGTGTAGATGGACACTGATGTAGATGGACCCTGACTGGTGTAGATGGACACTGACTGATGTAGATGGACACTGACTGATGTAGGTGGACACTTACTGATATAGATGGACACTTACTCATGTAGAATGATACCGATGTAGATGGACATTGACTGATGTAGATAACGTACCATATTTCTATATTCAGTCCACCAGACATAGGATACGAAAGATTTCAAGTGAATCCACAAGTTGAAGCCTTGTATTAAGTGTCTTCATGAGGGAAGCTACTCTATTTCCCAGCCTGTAATACTGATCTTTGTATAACTATTGTAATAAATATAGACACCCACTGAAATAAAAAGAATTAAGAAACTAAATACCGGTAATGCTTGTTATCAAGCCTATGTGCAGTGAATCGTTCCTGAATTACGAATCCATCACATGGTTGCTGATTTAGGATGGTTTGTGACAACCGCAGATGGATCTCGCCAAGGACTGATAGCTAGAAGTGTTATATCCAGTGCTCCAATACCCCCATACATCTTCTTGATGTATCAGATGGAACTATTTGCATTACACCAGGCACAATGTACTTGAGCTTATTAAACCCTTGGGTCCTGTAATTTATTAACAAGGGGAATTGGTAGACACTTGATACACTACAAACACTCGTTTGAGGTTAAGGTCCTAAAAGCCCTTCAATCACCATAAAGTGTTACTTGTCGTTATCACTTCATGTCTACGGTGATGTAATGTCCCCTGAAGTGACAGCTTTAACCAGTGAACTTGGATTGAAAACGTGTATTTTGACAACACACAGAAGTTGCAGTACAACTCATCAACTCTTGGAGGATACGTTTATGTCACTGTGAAGAATAAAGAACGATTCGTTTCTCTTTCCAGAAAGTCTTCAGCGTGCTGTTACGGGGGTCAGTGTTAGGGTGGGGTGGAGGGGTCAGTGTTAGGGTAGGGTGGGGGTGTCAGTGTGAGGGTGGGGTGGGGGGCAGTGTGAGGATGGGGTGGTGGGGTCAGTGTGAGGATGGGTTGGTGGGGTCAGTGTGAGGGTGGGGTGGGGGGCAGTGTGTGTGGGGGGTACAGGGGTCAGTGTGAGGGTGCGGTGGAGCGGTGAGTGTGAGGGTGGGGTGGAGGGGTCAGTATGTGCGGGTAGGAGGGGTCAGTGTTAGGGTGGGGTGGGGTCAGTGTGTGTGGGGTGGAGGGGTGAGTGGGGGTCGGGTGGAGGGGTGAATGTGAGGGTGGAGTGGAGCGGTGAGTGTGAGGGTTGGGTGGAGGGGTCAGTGTGTGTGGGTAGGAGGGGTCAGTGTGAGGGTGGGGTGGAGCGGTGAGTGTGAGGGTGGGATGGAGGGGTCAGTGTGAGGGTGGGGTGGGGGTCAGTGTGAGAGTGGGGTGGAGCGTTGAGTGTGAGGATAGAGGGGTAGGTGGGGTGGTGATTGTGAAGATGGGGGAGTGGTAGTGTATGAGTGTGGTGGTGTGCAATGGCGAAGGTTGGCGAGGATTTGTCAGGTGGGTGGGGGGAGGGGGCGATTGATGTTGGGGCGAATCCGTGGCGAATGTGTATGTGCAAGAACGCTGGCGACATCAACATTTCCTGGGACACAGCACCGAGCTTCATGCGTCCAACTCTGGGTGTGAGGTCAAGGTCAGGTCATGGTGGGAAGTTTTTGAGATGAGATCACAGAGACATGTGTTGAAGTTGTAGAGTTTCTGGCGTGAAATACTTCATGTTAAAGCGGCATCCACTGCAATGAATGGCGTTGTGGGGCGTTGTACAGGGGAAATTAATGGCAGCTGATCCCCTGATGGTATGATGTACGACCTCCGTTTTATGCGGCAGTTCCCAACAGAATAGGCAGAAGTTAGAAATACCACGTATTCCCATTAAGAAATGGATATGTGACATTGTATCCCATATTTTCCCCCTCGACCTGACAAACTGCGTGGTCATGTCAACAACATCCATAGTGCCATCAAGATTTTACTGGAGATGAAGTCTGTTTCTGTGGCAATGGTTGACTCAACAAAGCTGTACGACCTACACTTCGAGTATAATACTTATAGTAACTTGAGGATGATGACTGACACATGTATACACATGCACAGAAGTTAAGCGCCACCCACCATATTTGTGAGCTGTTACTTTTGGCACTTAATGATGACTATTTTAACGAGATGTACGATTGTTATAAGCCGTATAGGTAATCCTCATGTGATGCAAAAGTTGTCCCAAAGCAAGTTTATCTTGTGTTCCAAAAGAATATGAGCAGAAAGGAATTTTACCGAAGACCAGAAATTGAAGGATTAGAAAACAGTGAAAAACTTTTTTTGTCATGTAACTGTCAGATGTCACATAGACACCCTAGGGAGTGCAGAGTCTATTGCAAGACAGAAACGTCATTAACGGATGTATGATCCACGGACATTGGCCACAGCTTCAACCCTACGCTTCATACTCATTACAAGTCCTTGAATGCTTCTCTGAGGCAAACGGATCCATTTTTCATGAAGTGCAGCTTCAAGTCCAGCGAGATTTTGAACTAGGGGATCACGATGTCTGATTTTCCGGCCAAGAATGTCCCAGAGATGCTCAATCGGATTAAGGTCCAGACTACAGGCCGGCCAAGGAAGATTGGCAATAGTTTCTTGACGCAAATAAGCCAAAACTGCCCGAGATCTGTGTGGTCTAGCATCGTCGTCCATGTAAACAGGTCTTGTCTGAAGAGGATGGTTGTCAAAATGAGGGACTACCACTGGACGAAGAACGGCATCTTGGTATTGTTGGCCATTCAGGTTTCCACGAATTGTCACCAGCGGAAGTTTGCAGCCAAAGGAAACACAACCCCATATCATGACAGACCCCCCGCCACATGCTGAGGTCTTCTGGATGTTCCTTGGTGCAAAACGAGTGTTACGTTGCGTCCAAACACGTATTCGACCATCAACAGTTCGTAGCAGCATTCGACACCCGTCAGACCAATGGATCCTTCTCCAGTTGGCCAAGTTCCATCGACTACGGGCACGACACCATATCAGACGATTCCGCATGTGCCTCTTAGTCAGTTGAGGACGTTTTACTTGCGTTATAACCAGCCACTCTGAGGCGACGCCTTACGGTCATCGTCGAGAGTCTCTGGTGGGTAATCCACTGCAGTCTTAAATCTGTTGAAGTGGCAAATGAATTTCGTCTGACTATCCTGAAAAGACGTCCATCCTCTCTGTTAGAGGTCTTTCTTGGCCGACCAGACCTATGCCTGTCATTGACATCATTGGTTTGACAATGTTTGACAATCAAACGAGTGATAACACTGTGATGACGACCCATTTTTCTTGCAATGGCCCTGCATGACATGCCAGCATTTTTCATGCCTATCACTTGCCATCTTTCAGCGTTCGTAAACTTTCTCCTCACCATGGCTGATTTTCAACCTCTATTGGAAGGGGAATCTCACACAGGAGCAAAATGTAACCACGTGTCTGAAACTTGAATTTCACTATTTATAGGGTAGAAGAACTGAAGCAACACGTAAAGCACGCTTTCCTTGTGGTATCTGGACAAATTTGGGTTCATGAAACTATGGAAGCCTAATTCAGTCATACATCATCATATTTCGTATTTCTGATTCCCACACGTGAAATCAAGAGACTATGAATATGGTGGCGCTTAACTTTTGTGCATGTGTATGTATTTTGCGTTCGAAGAAAACCATCCCCAAGCAAACCATCAATACCCTGTGCATTCTGGTAGTCATGTGTCCTCCTTGTTGTGATTTCATTCTATTTTTATTATTTTCGGAATGATGTGTGGCAAAAACTGGAGAATTGTAAATGTTTACGTATAAACCAAATGATTGTTTTCACTGCATGGAATCGACCTTTACCGTACAAGTACACCTGCCGATGACACTCTACCCCTGTCGACTAAAGGACTACTACTACTACTACTACTACTGCTGCTGCTGCTGCTGCTACTACTACTACTACTACTACTACTACTACTACTACTACTACTACTACTACTACTACTACCACTACCACCACCACCACCACCACCACCACTACTACTACTACTACTTCTACTACTACGACTACTACTACTACTACTACGACTACTTCTACTACTACTACTACTACTACCCCCACCCCACCCCCACTACTACTACTACTTCTACTACTACGACTACGACTTATCTACTATTACTACTACTACTACTACTTCTACTACTACTACTACTACCACTAATCGACTACTAACATACTTGTAGTCTATTACTACTACTACTTCTACTACTACGACTACTACTGCTATTAATTTACTATTACTACTACTACTACTTCTTCTACTACAACTACTACTACTACTACCACTAATCGACTACTAACAGACTTGTAGTCTATTACTACTACTACTACTACTACTACTACTACTACTACTACTACTACTATTACTACTACTACTTCTACTACTACGACTACTACTGCTACTAATCTACTATTACTACTACTACTACTACTACTTCTTCTTCTTCTACTACTACTACTACTTCTACTACTGCACAGGGTATTGATGGTTTGCTTTGGGATGTTTTTTCTTGATATGAGTGTGAAGCTTTTAAAGAGCTCTCTTAGGATTCCGAGGCGTATAGCTGACATAAGTAATCTTGGAGTTATACCAGGGCGAGAGGCACTGCGGGGTATAGTGACAAGTATTGGACACATACAAGGATAGTACAATTCATCACCAATTTGTTTCTTCACAAGAAATACAGATAGATTACAATGCTGTATATTGTCTATCCATATATGGTTACACTCTGCAAGTAGATTAGTAGCAAGAGAAGTCGTAGTAGCAGTAGTAGTAGTATTAATAGTAATAGTCTACTAGTCTATTTGTGGTAGTAGTAGTAGCAGCAGCAGCAGTAGTAGTAGTAGTAGTAGTAGTAGTAGTAGTAGTAGTAGTAGTAGTAGTAGTAGTAGCAGCAGCAGCAGCAGCAGCAGTAGTAGTAGTAGTAGTAGTCCTTTAGTCGACAGGGGTAGAGTGTCATCGGCAGGTGAAATACCTGTACGGTAAAGGTGGATTCCATGCAGTGAAAACAATCATTTGGTTTATACGTAAACATTTACAATTCTCCAGTTTTTGCCACACATCATTCCGATAACAAGGAAAGCAGCGTTAAACCTCACCCTTATTTGCGGGGAAACATTCAGAGGCGGCTGGCGGCACAGAATTGGACATTTATGTAAATGTTTCTGAACCAATTTTTCAATATTTAATATTTAAATTTTTTTTTTCTGAACTGATCAGAGGATTTTAAAAAATAAAAGCTACGAAAGCCTTTTCATGATCATAAGAAATCTCTACAAAATGCACAGAACATCGTTTTATTTGAAAGTTTTATTTGATTATATAGTGTACAAACACATTCTGCTGTAAGAAGCCTTTGCTAAAGTCCACTTGTGCTTCTGACAGGATCTTGTGCATTTAAATAAACCCTGTGCGATGTGAGTCTGTCTATAATAGACGTGTTGACTGATGCAGCTGAGAAGTGGGATGAATGTCGGGTGTAAGATTCCTTTATTGGTGTGTATATAGTGATGGTGAGCCTACTTTCAGAATTGAGGAGTACATCAATAAGTGCGTTAATAGTTGGGGATATATAATTAGAATAATTAGAGTCATTCTAGCTGTTCTGACACGACGGCCAATGCCCTCCCATGTTAGAGTACATATGAATGTGCACCACTGCTGGCGCTGTAGACCAGATTCTCCTTGACGTGTAAGTCGGAGTTATCAGGTTTGAGGTTACAACTATGTAGCGTTTAGATAGAGTTAATTTTTACAGAGGGACGGGGTTGTTTCCGAAATTTCCTATAAGCTATTACATTATTCTAAACTTTGTACTGATATTATTCTTGTGGATATGGGGGATTTGAATGAATAAAATTATGTCCTTGCATTGGTTAAACATTGTCTTTTTCAAATGGTTTTATTTTGTCGAAATACCTTTTGGCCTAAAGACATGTCCGTAAAACAAACTTTGTTGACAGCGGGATAATTATACATCAATATTTCACTGGTTGACAAACTATAATGCAGACCTAATCGCTGACACAAGGTCTGAGCTGGGACAGGTGGCCTGGGGAATTACCGCAATATATATTGTTTGGGTTCATGCCTTTGTGTTAATATTTATATTTTTCTCCTATGTTTGTGTTAATTGTGATGACGCCTTCATGGCCTACTGCATAGAGCATCTGCCCAGGGAGTGGCAGGTCGGTGTTTTATCCCCTTGTCGCATCATTCCGAAATAGGTTACAAGGTGTACAGGAGTCGGAGTCAGCATAGTGTGGGTGAGTGGGGAATTCCTGTGAACCTGCAGCATGGTTTGTTTGTTGTTTAACGCCGCACTCATCAATATTCCAGCCATATGACAGCAGTTTGTTAATGATCGAGTCTGGACCAGACAATCCAGTGACTGACATCATAATGATAATAAGTGCATTTATAATGCTCGAGATTCCATTCACCAAGTGGATGCTCATAGCGCTACACTATTATTACCCCGGTCAATGGATCAGTGAGCACTCGATTTTCATTCTCAGCTCCCTGGGGAGTATACAACCCAAGCTGCCTGTGAGGCGCTAGAAGGTTAACAGCCACATTGCCATCTCATCCTACCGAGTACCCACTCACTGCTGGGTGAACAGAGGCACATTTCGAACAGTCACTTGCCTGGTACATGTGCTTCATTTTGGGGCAAGACCGAAGCCCTAGAAACGTGGTCACCCATCCAACCACTCTCAGAGACCGACGTTGCTTAACTTCACCTGATTTGTGCGCTATGCACAGGACCACGTGCCACTACATCATGAGCATCGATTTTCGCAATTGGGATACGATGACATGCATCAACCAAGTCAGCGAGACTGACCACCCGATCCAGTTAGTCGCCTCTTACGACAAACATCCTGCGGCATTGTATCTCAGTGGGATAGCACATTAAATCCGGACTAGCACAAACAGACACACGGACACACAGACACAGTACACAGACACACACACACAGACACACACAGACACACACACACACACACACACACAAACACACACACACTTCGCGATATAAGTGAGGAAAAAAACAGGAACGCGACTTAAACCACATTTAACATCACATATGTTTTTTGGTACCTTGCTAAACATTGCGCCACAAAGTGCAAGCTATGTATATTTGATAAGCTGTGTGTTCTGCAAGGTTGGAGCTGATGAGGGATGCTGACTGCTGTAGCTCCATCCCGGCAATGTCCACTTAACGAAAGTACAGTGTGTGCTACTTGCTATTCATACATGTATACGCAGATGACACACGGCCTTCATGGTGTTTCATGTATGTTTAACTATTTAACTACACATGTTCTGAATGTGCGACCCTGTGTACCGATTGCCGTAACGCTGCTCCTCGAGACGACGTGCTACTCATCATACCACTACCTATATCTTCCCGACGTGATGTTGGTCGGCATTCAATGAGACATAATTACATGGTTCATATTCATTTTTCTTAAATTAGAGGAATCGTCAAACTAGGAGGAAAGTGCAAAGGATTCCATTAATATTATAGCTTGATAGCGTGCGTGACTGTTTGTCAAGTGCCACATATACCGCCATGTATTGCCTATCAGTGCAGCGAAAGACAAATAGTTGAGGGTTGATGAGATACTTGCAATTACATCTCACACAAAGAATGATATTCGTCATATTTTCTGAATATAATTATTTGTCCCGAGCCTCCCTCAATGTGTGTCCGTTTTATTGCAACCACACATATTGGTTGTTTGTTTACTCACTAACTGGAACCCCGATCCCATCGACCCAAGGTGAAACAGTCACACAATTCTGCAGGCAGCCACACAATTCTAAAGATAGCCACGTAAATCTACAGGTAGCCACAGGCAGACAGACGGACGGACGGACGGACGGACAGACAGACCGACAGACAATAACAGACAGACAATATATTTCAGTAACAGGCCACCGGCCCTTATTACATGAATATAGTATGAATAATCGCGCTTGCTTGTAAACGTCATATTGAATCTCATATATGATATAAAGATCACATTGTACACCCTCTCAACAGTCTGTACAGTCGCTGTTGAGGTGTGCTTCACAGCAGATTGAAGAGGACATAAATCATTGGCAGCATCGGCGCTTCAAATTACATGTACTCCTTACAGACACTCACACGTAACACAACACACCTGTCCATTTAAGGTAATGCTGAGAGCAGACGACACTTTGTGATGGAAGCTATAGGAACCTTGCTGCAAGATCTTAGCGATCAGACGACAGCAACGTGACGCTCGTGGTGCATAACCATGGTTAGCTTCTTAAATACAGCATTGCTTCTCCACATGACTGCAGATTAATAATTCAATTAATTCGGCACTGACTGCGAAAATTGCCGTGCAACCAAAAGTACTACATTACGCAGGGTCGACAGAGTACAGAGATGAACGTGTTACAAGGTGTATATGATTCCTACAATATGTACATATTTTATTGTGACATATGTTGTTATGAGAAAAGATTGGGTGAGGTCAGAGGTCATTGTGGTATGATCAACTTACAGATGTCATGTTTAAAGAAACTGTTTTTCTGGCTTTAGATTCATCTAAATAAAAGTTCCCAGACTGCTGAAAGGTTTCTCCATCTTGGTAATACGTCCTAAATTTATAGGCTATATATACCTTAACATCCAAGAGAATTGTGTCTGATTTCAACAATACACTGACATATTCTTAATTCATTCTGTAATGATGCCACCTGGTGACTTTGTTTCAGTTTAGACTCAGAGCAGTGAAGTTTAAGAAACGTTGTCTTCTCACTCCCCGCTGGCCCCTGGCTGAGTAACAACATTATCGTTCTTGTCAACAGATCGCTGTCTTCGCAATCACCGTTGGTTTCTGTCAGAGTAACTACATTAGCTTTCTTGCCAACCGATCATGGAGAGTGAAAAAACTAAGTTAATTTAGTTTGGGGTGGCAGTTGCTTGGTTAGCGAGGGCCGAGTTAGTTTCTCCGCTCACATTGATTTTAATTCCCAATGGTATGGTTAGAACTGATTTGTCGTGACAATTAACGCAATCGTGGTCTTGTTCACTTACCGTTTGATCTAATCTAACTCATGGGAAACACTTCTGTGACATCATGGGTAGCTTGCGATGTTCAATGTTTTTTTAATTTGTACTTCCGAGGGAAGAGGGTGAGTACTAATTAAGTAAGGAACTAGCAGCTGTGAATATCGCACATTGGATGAATTACCAATGGTATTTCGTGACCCGTTGAATAACAACAGTTTTGCTCGGTACACGTATTGGAACAAGGGAGATGGTCACGTTGATGTGGGTCACTTACACGTGACTAAGTCACCACACCGACAGCAATGCCACATGACGATTTTCGTATAACTTTCTACATTGGTGATTGGTGGTGAGTTGTTTGCACTTGTTTTCTGATATTATATTCACCAGGGATATAATTATTTGTGTTGCTTTGCGACGCAGTCACCAATATTCCATATCTATATGACGGCGTCCTAAAAATCCTAAATTAACAGAGGTTAACACAATGAGCGACGCCTACCTTGTCGGGTGCGATAACACGACTTCAACCAAGTCACCAAGTCTCATGCTCAATATGGCCACCTCTTACGGCAAACAACATAGTGCAGTGGACATAAGCAGGACTCTGACAGCATGGGGAAAAGAAGCAGTATCATAATTGTATACACATGATTGCCGACATTGGAATACATGAAATTTTCAATGAATTAAAGTAAACTTGTTGACCGGATCATAGAAATCTCACTGAAACAGAGTGAGTGTTTATTGCAAGGAATCAATTCAAGAATGTGTTCCTGTATAATGAAAATTAGTATCAATTCAAGAATTTCACTGAAATAGTCGATGTGTTTTATGTATTTTGCAAATTAGTATCAACTCAAGAATTTCACTGAAGAAGTCAACGTGTTCTATGTAAATTGCAAGGTAGAATCAACTCAAGAATTTAACTGAAGAAGTCGATGTGTTCCTTGTATTTTGCAAATTAGTATCAACTCAAGAATTTCACTGAAGAAATCGACGTGTTTCATGTATATTGAAACCTAGTATCAACTCAAGAATTTCACTGAAGAAGACGATGTGTTTCTTGTATTTTGCAAATTAGTATTAACACAAGAAAAGAGCTTGCTGGTTCGAGGGTATTAATAAAGTACCATATCACATTAATAAACAAAAATAGTAACTTGGCTTGAAATGACATGATATCCCCTTTCCTTGATTTCTACGTTCTGCTTCTCATAACATACATCATTGTTACCGAAACGACTTCGGTGATGTCCCTGTTGTTTCGCTGTACAGAGTTGTGGTTTGTGGATTGGGCAGAATCTGTTGCTCCTGAGTTTGAATCTTCATCAATATTACACCATTGCTTCTGGGTCTTACCAAAGTCAACCTGCATGAGGGACCAGCATCATTACGTTCAGGCAGCCAGAGTGCCAGCTCGCAATGTAGGAGGACATCCTACGCAGGTACATGGGGACCACCTTCTGATGCCAAGGAACTTGCTGCTGGAAGCATCAATGAAAATAACACGGGCGTTCTGGGATTCGAACTTAAGAACAGCTGCCCCAGATGCCACTCTGCTTCGCTTCATACAGTTTCACTAAACAGCTCAATCATTGTTACTGTAGTTTTGAAAGCGAGTAAAGCGAGGAAATCTGCCACGTCAACTCAACAAAAACCTGGCTCGATTATCCGCCAAATCCGATTCCACTGGGCTGAAAAGGCACAAAAGCGGTAAAAATTATGTAAATGGATCACTGAAAATCAGTGATGACACCAAGTGTTCGCAAAAAGGTTAGCATGTCCTGCCCTCCCGAAGCACTGTTCAATGATGATGCATGTATCTGATGCAAAAACACCTTATTCACACGACGGCACATCTCAGCTCCTACTTTAATACTTCTGAAGCAAACCTTTGTTCTTTAACGGAACATGCCTCTAAAAAGTGATCATTTACAGCATTACATACAATACATTTTCAGAATATAAAACTGTCCGTCTCATTACACCAGCCTATCACGATGTGACATCCTAGAAAAACCTTCAGCAGTCAAGTGTCATTAATATTCATCACTTGAGCCAATCTTGAAACATCGAGTAGCGTTCCTGGAGGCAGGCCTGCAAATGACGTTAGTGTAACCGGATTACGGAACTATCCCCTGATACAAGGAACCTAATAGGGGTGCTCTGATCCGTTGATAACATCGGAACAGGGGCAACGAGCCAGAATAATGCATTTTCAACGGTGGACAGGTCTAGTGTTAGTTACCCAATACTGGATATAACACCATCTTCTCAAGCATGTATTGGTTTATGACTGCTGGGCTACAGTGGCAAGTTTGAGTGCCGTGATTGTATATAGGCGAAGTGTTGTACGACTGCTGCAAGGCTTGTTGTATTGACTGGAAGAGATGCTAGCAATATTGTGCGGATAACTGATGTGACGGCGTGCTAGTCTGGTATCGCTTATTCAAACAAACCAAGCGATCTCCCATGTGTAGGTACTGAGTCTTCATTCATACGTTGATGTCAGCGGACGTTCGTGGACAGGTTTTAAGAGCTAAGTATTAACCCTACCTGTATATCGGGAAAGGTATCACATATGTTTTTGTAATGTGAATCCGTAACTCACAATTCTTGTTACAGCGGCAAAGATGTCAGAACATCCATCGCAACATGAACAGCATGTCCACACGCTACATCAACGTCATCAGCCGCCACATTCACCATATTTCGTTAATGCAATATTCATGTGGTTTGTACTGCTTCCAGACATGTTACCAGCTTGCCATTGGGATCTGATTGTCTTCTGTTCACACAGAATGCGTTGGTCCGCAGACAGAGCGGTAAGCTGCTTCACGTCCAATAGAGTGGGTACATCTGAGTGTGGAGGAACACAGACCTATGGTAATCATCTAAGCCTTATGAAGACAGGACAACGTAACAATGCCATCTCCGACACACACACACCGACACTGTACTTCATTAACGCGAACTGGCTGTGTTATCAACTACATAGGTTTGGAATATATCTATTAATATAATTTGACCCGCTATTTTGCCTCTTTCGCCCAGTGGCATCTGTTTGAGCGGATAATCGAGATTTTGTTCTCTGGTGTTGAAGGTTGAGATCTGTAAGACAAAGACAGCAAACTGTTGACTTGTGTGGCAGTGGCAGGGTGTGTGACATATTTGGCCCACGCTCATGTTGACTTGTGTGGCAGTGGCAGGGTGTATGACATATTTGGTCCACGCTCATGTTGACTTGTGTGGCAGTGGCAGGGTGTGTGACATATTTGGTCCACGCTCATGTTGAGACTGAGGGACTTGTAGACACGGAAGCTGAAGGTCACTCCGGTACTGATATTGTAACGAGTGTAACTTTACATACTGTCTGTAGCTCCTCAAAGAGCACGCAAAATATTGCTTTTCAAAGGCTAAAGAGTCCATTCTGATGTTGCAGGTAAATGACGCCACACTGAAACTATGACGTCAGAAGATGGTAACTGGCAAATCAAATTTATTTGAAAATATATAATCAATGTTTCTCTCGAGTGAGACAATCTAATAATAATAATAATAATAAGAAGAAGAAGAAGAAGAAGAAGAAGAAGAAGAAGCTATACTTTTTATCTGTGAGTTTTACCAAGATATCCGAAAACGTTTTGTACCCGCTAAATACCTTAAACAGCAATGTACCACATCCCTTATATCACTTATGTCTAATCAATCTTCTGATGTAATCTACAGCCTAGCTTAATTTCTCCATCAAGCACTCAATATTCGTCAAGAACTTGTAAATACAAATGTCTCCTAGAATGCACATATGTTGAAAGTATGTATACATTGTGTGTATTTGTATATAGGCCGGAGGCCTTTCATACAATAAACTTCTTGTCTTGTCTTGACACAAACACAGTATCTAAAGCGACATGGTGGAGTGTCTCGATCATTTTATTGCCGTCTTCGCCATGCTTGTGGTTTTGACACAGAGATCCATCCATGGTACGACCCGGAATATGTAGAGGACGTCATGGAAAATGATAAATACCAAATTCTTTGGAATAGGCCCGTATACAGCCTCAGACGTATCCAGGCCAACAAACCTGATCTTGTCCTTTTTGATAAATCCAATGAATCCATTTATATTATTGAATTTTCTGTCCCTTATGACACTAATGTGATTGACAAGATTCAGGAAAAACGTGGCAAATATGCGGACCTCGATTTCGATATGTCACGCTTGCATCCCAAAAACCAAGTTGTCCGCCTCCCCATTGTTCTCGGTGCCTTAGGTTTGGTACCTCCCAATCTGTTGACTGACATTGGGAGAGTACCCGGGTTTGCTTACCAGTAATACAGCCCTGACAATCTGGGTAATGCTGAAGGCTGCAGTTTGGGGGAGTCTTCACATGCTCCGAAGAGTTCTGGGTGGGTTTGACTAGGCAGCACTTCCTGGGAGAAATCCCTGGGCTGCGTGTAGAGGGGGCAAGGGCCCTGAGCTGATGATGAGCCTAACCAGCCTGACTGTGCCAGGATCACCCAAACCCCCTTTGCTGCATTTTTTATTTTAATCTGTAAATAATAATAATAATAATAATAATAATAATAATAATCCGTCAATCATTTTAGTCCATTATTGCTTTCAGACTAAGAATAGTAGGAAACAAATATTAAAAATATTGAGTGAGGGAGGGACACAAGGTGGTATAAATAACGTACATTATTACAGAGGTATTAATTACCCTTTTAAGCATATTCAGTAAGATACATCTATCATTAACAAGTCAAATACATTAAGCACCAGCTGGATTTAGAGAAGGTATTACAACTATTGATACTATGTTTATGCTACAAACTGTTGTATAAAAGAAGAAAAGGTGGCGAACTCCATACTTTATGTACGTGTTCTTTCCACGAGAATTTCAAAGAGCGTCACATAGAACTCTAGTTCAAAAGTTGTTTGATCAATGTTACAACATTCAAGGCCCCAGTCAAGCTTTTGAAAACGTTTTATGGTAGACATATGGAGGACCTTTCCACATTTGACGCCACAGTGACAAATAAGATGATTGGTTGTTGTCAGGTGATCACTGGTATTTGTCAGGTGAACACTTGACTTGCGTTTGCATGCGTTTAAAGCTGTTTATGACACTAACCTTTTCGCGAGCACCGAGTATCATCACTGTTTGATAGTGATTCATAAACGCATGTTCATGAGACAGTCGGAATCGTACGACCGACTCTTGTGGCTAAGGAAAGGGTTTTATCGCTTTTATTTGCAAAGGCAGCTGACTCTGTACCACGAAAAGTTCTAGTCACTGCTATATTCTCCTGGAATCATGTGTGCACTTGCATGTGGTATTTACGTAAAGTATGTGTTAGAAACAACCGGAACTTGAGTAAACGTAGAGTAAGGCTGCATGTAAAGGCTTTTTGTTCTCATTCTTTATTAATGAATTAGCAACACAAATTCAAGATAACTACCTCAGTTGAAATCATTTACATCCTGATATAACGTAATTATTTTGACTTATATTTGCGGACGATATCCTATTACTCCCCTATACCATTGGAGGTTTACAGAGACAAATTAATGTATTAGAACAATATTTGGAGGAATGTAAATTAATTGTTAGCAAAGATAAAACGAAGGCCGGTGTTGTTTTTAAAATGGTTGGAAACTTTCTCAAAAAGACCATTGGTAAAACAAAGAGAAACCCTTGGAAACGATCTCTTTCTCAAATATGTGGGTGTATGTTTTACAAATCATCTTACTTTGTTTATAAATGCCGAGTATATAAGTATCGGTGCTAGCACAAAAGGTACTAATAGTTGTTTAAAACAAATGAAATATTGCTAACATATCCCTCTCCAAGATACTTGAGTTCAAGATAAGTCTGAAACTGCTACATGGAGCGGAGACTTGGGAACTCGGTAAACTTGATGAAATAGAAAAAGTACATTAATATGTCTGCATGAAATGTCTTGCTTTGAAGGTTAATATACCTAATGTAATGGGATATGGTGATTGTGGCAGATTTCAAAATCACATATTCTCATAAATAAAGGTTTCTAAAAATTGGTAAAGATTGTTGAATATGCCATCGTATTGGTTTCCGAAATAATGTTATCGTATGATGGAAGATAAAGATTGCAAACAAAATTGGGCAACAGATGTAAAAGACTTGCTATATTCCGTTGGTTATGGCAGCGTATGGTGGGAACAACAAAGTTTAAGAAATTACGGGTTTCCTTAGTCGGATTTCAGTGTTGTTCGCATGATCTATAATTTGAAACTGGATACAACATAGATATCATAAGAGAAGAACGCATTTGACAATTGTGCCCCCTGAATGACATTGTAAATGAATATCACTTTCTTGTTATATGTCTATTTTATTATAAATTAAGGACAGGACTATGTCAGTACGATTTTCTTTCAATCTCTAAATTCACATCTCGGTCAAACAACATGATTGCTTAATTTCACATATATTATCGAATAAGTATGTATATTTATCATGCAATGAGATAAAGGAAACATAATATGTTACAGACTCCACTGTTAGGAATGTACTTACGCCTCCTCTTTACGAAAATGTAGAATATCAATTGAGTTCGTTTAAGTGAGGTGAAATGGGGTTAACCGTTGCGTTCAAGATTATTGCAATCATATAGCGTGTGTGTGTGTGTGTGTGTGTGTGTGTGTGTGTGTGTGTTTTAGTGTGTGTGTGTGTGTGTGTGTGTGTGTGTGTGCGTGTGCGTGTGTGGCTACTTGTACTAGTGCGAACTAATGCCGATTTTATGGTGCTAGTCCACTAAGATACCATGCCGCAGTTCAACACTCAGACACAGTATACCGACTGCGAGCCGACCAGTCCTTGCTTAAGCCTCTTAATGCCGAGTGCCAGGCATGGTAACAACAAGTACCATATTGTAACGTATTTTGGTCTGACGCGGAGTGTGTTAGGTTGAGATCTGCTTTATATTACGGCGTGTCAGTGTTGGAGGAAATCTCAAAGAAATGCTGGGTTTACACGTTGGTCAAACTCTCGGGCAATGGTTCGGTGCTGACAGACTATATGGAAACTAAATGGTAACTATATGGAAACTATATGAAAACTAAATAGAAACTAAATGGAAACTGCAAGGAAACCATATCCAAACTGAATGGAATCAATATGAAAACTAAATGGCAACTATATGGAAACTATAAGGAAACTACATTTCAACAAAATGGAAACTGAATGGAACCTATATGGAAACGCTAAGGAAACTAGATGGAAACTATATGGAAACTATGCGAAAACCGAAAGGAAACTAAATGAAAATTGCATGGAAACGCGATGGAAACTATACGGAAACTATATGGAAACTATATGAAAAGTCTACGAAAACTATACGAAAACTATAAGGAAACTATATGGAAACTAAATGGAAACTATATGGAAACTATACTGAAACTGTATGGAAACTATATGAACATTATATGGAAACTACATGGCAACTATATAGAAACGATATGGAAACTATAAGGATACTACATGGAAACGATATGGAAACTACATGAAACGATATGGAAGCGATATGGAAACTATATGGAAACTATATGAAAAGTCTACGAAAACTATAAGGAAACTAAATGGAAACTAAAAGGAAACTTTGTGACAACTAAATGGAAACTATATGGAAACTATACAGAAACTGTATGGAAACTATATGGAAATTATATGGAAATTATATGGAAACTACATGGAAACTATGTAGAAACTATACGAAACCTATATAGAAACTAAATGGAAACTATAATGAAACTACATTGAAACGATATGGAAACTACATGGAAACGATATGAAAACGATATGGAAACTATTGAAACTATAAGGAAACTATACGGAAACTATACGGAAACTGTATGGAAACTATATGAAAATTATATGGAAACTACATGGAAACTATGTAGAAACTATACGAAAACTATATAGAAACTAAATGGAAACTATAATGAAACTACATTGAAACGATATGAAAACGATATGGAAACTATTGAAACTATAATGAAACTATATGAAAACTAAATGGAAACTATAAGGAAACTGTATGAAAACTATACGAAAACTACATGGAAACGATATGGAAACTACATAGAATCGATATGGAAACTACATGGAAACGATATGGAAACTATATGAAAAGTCTACGGAAACTATGGAAACTAAAATGAAACTATATGGAAACTACGCGGAAATTATATGGAAACTATATTGAAACTATATGGCAACTATATGGGAACGATATAGAAACTATAAGTAAACTATAAGGAAACTATAAAGAAACTATACGAAAACTATATAGAAACTATAAGGAAACTATATGGAAACGATATGGAAACTAAATGGAAACAATAAGGAAACTATACGAAAACTACAAGGAAACTATACGGAATCTATAAGGAAACTACATGGAAACTATACAGAAACTCTATGGAAACTATATAAAACTATATGGAAACTTAATGGTAAATATATGGAAACTATACGGAAACTATATAAAACTAAATGGAAACAATATCGAAACTTTTAGGAAACTATATGGCAACTATATGTAAACTATACGGAAACTATATGGAAACGATATGGAAACTATATGGAAATTAAACGGAATATTTATTGAAACTATATGAAAACCAAATGGAAACTATATGGAAACTATTTGGAAACTTTATGGCGACTGTAAGAAGACTATATGAAAACTAAATGGAAACTATATGGAAACTATTTGGAAACTTTATGGCGACTGTAAGGAAACTATATGAAAACTAAATGGAAACTATGGAAACTATAAGCAAACGATATGGAAACTATATGAAACTATTTCCAGAAACTATACGGAAAGTATACGGAAACTGTATGGAAGCTAGGACATAGTTGGTGTTAATCCTCACCAAAGCTTTCCTAAAAAATATAGCAGACATGTGGAGGTAATTTGACGCATCAGTGACTAATATGATGTCAGATGCAATTCGCCTGTTTGATTTGTGCCATATGTTCCCGTGTTTTTCCGGTGAAGAATCGACTTGCGTTTACGCTGTTTGTGACGGGGGACACGAGCTCACCTCGCGAACACCTGGCATCATCACGACTTGATAGTGATTCATAAACACATGCTTCGGTTAGAAATGTGGTCGGAATAGTACAGTCGAGTCTGCTTATAGCAGAGATTTCCAATGAATATGTAAAGGGTTTTATTGCTTATATTTATACAGACAGACAGAAATACATTTACACCTTAGAAGCAGCGAATGTCCTCATTGATCCGTTCCTGACTCCCAGCATGCAGCGTGTCACTGTCATCACGTGTACATCTGTAACGTGTCTCGTTGACATGGTGATAGATCTACGGAAGTCTATATTATAGTCCGTAAGTATTCATTTCGGCTTTCATTGTTACATTATAGTACATCAATCCCTTTGTGTACACGACACACATACAATGTCATGTTTTAACAAGCAGTCTCTTCTCAGATGTAACAGAGACAACCCTTATGTTCTGTGACTTCCTTATAAACGGGGTCGTTTTGATGGACAAATCATTTATACGTACCAGACAGAGGCACCATGAAGTTATGATAACAGCGACCCTGTGCATGCCGTCGGTTGCTCCACACCCCCTGTACTGAAGCGGCTTCCTAGGGACGGCGCTTCATCATCATCAGGTCTTACTGCACATGAGCATCCCGTACGTGTACCAGAGAGTTTTTGTTTCCCATTTCTTGGCGCTGCATTACAGAGGACTTTAAATTGGGATACCGATACCGTTGTGCTGTACCTGTACGCATGTTGGTATTCTTGGTATTACCATCAGTCAGTTATATGTTTCTTCGTCTAGGTAGCAGTGATGTAAAAAGTAGAACATAATAACACCCACGTGGTATTGATGTGCTGCCTGGTTTCCAATATCATGACCTCTTCATGACCCTGAACAGTCTCAGCACTACCGGATGATAAACATTCGGTATTTGATGTCATACATGTAGAGATTTGCTTCATGTAATGATACAAATATCTGTCAAATATACTTGTTTTGTTGTGTATCTGTTCTTTTTTGTCTGTTTGTTGTTTCACGCCGAACTCAGCAATGTTACAATAATTTGACGGCGGTCTGTTAATAATTGTCTATGGACCGGACAATCCAGTGATTGACATCATGAGCATCGACTTACGCAGTTGGGATACGATGCATTTCATCAACCAAGTCAGCGAGCCTGACCACCCGATCCCGTTAGTCGCCTCTTACGACAACCATGGGTTGCTGAAGACGTATTCTACCCCGGATCTTCGTGTATATAGAAGTGCTCAATTGAGTGAATAGAAGTATTATGATTACACTTTAATGTTTATTGTAGTCCACATACTGAACCATGTCAACCACCACTCAAACAAAGAAATACTGTTTGACAAAAACTTAAACTAAATCACGTAAACACATCACATAAATCACATGATATCCAACACAGACATTGCGGCCCCATAGACACGTCAAACATATATAGACATACTAGATAGAAAACGCATCTTGTCACACACACTGGTTAATAAATGCACCAAGGCACACCGACATATTGGTTGTCTGACACACCAAGGCATACAGAAATACAGGTCGATTCACAAGTAAACGTCTTTAGTCACTTCAAAATATTTAGAATAAACGTCCTACATAAACGATCCATTCATTTACTACACGCAAAATTAATACACACAAACTCACGCAATGTCACATGCTGCCACCATATATCACCAATCACACACACTAACACACACCAAACAAGTTTGCCCACGAGACAGGTGTTGCTACATAGTTCTCAATCGCGCCAATCACCAGCGGTCTGTGCTCGCTGCTCTATGGCTTGCAGGGACTGCACAGATCGCGGCGCGTTCGATTGGACAAGCCCTGCCCGTACGACCACCACTACCAACATCTCTGTCAGTGCTGTGCAGAAGTCAACGGAGAGAAGGATATTACTTAGAGGCGGGGGTAATAAAGGTAAGGCTTCTTTCTTCCTCATTGACGCACGTTGGGATGAGGGGTCATTGCTGGTATTAAACTTGCCTATCTCGATGCTGTTATAAAACAGGTTATAAAAACCGTACATGTTTTTCTCTAAACCAAAGGTTTTACGACTCCGGTCTCTCTTAATTCCGTTTTATTTTATCATTTAGACTTTGTTTGTAAGTGTGTTGTTGACGTAGACATGTTTTATTACTTTCAAGAAACTATTTCTAATGTTCTACATTCCAACTGGAAAAATGACGTAGGGCACTGTATGAATTTGTAGAACTCTGTATGAGTCTGAGCAGTGTATTGTTGATAATGTGTCAGGCAATGATTGATTTCCAGTAGCTTTGTCTAGACCAGTAAGTGTTTAAATGCTATAAAAATGACAGAATTGTCTCTCATAATCATAGCCTTTGTCCGGATGTTTGATTATCACAGAGCGCGCGTGACAAACGAAAGCGTTGGTAATCACACATCGGGAAATGAAGAAATATAGTTCATCTGATTTGCTTCAGCCTGGCCCGACATTGAAATGTTTTCCCCTGAGAATCGCGTGAAATACACCTGACTTTTAGTGTTCTTTGGTGAAATTGCTGCTTGTTAGATGCAGTGTGTTGCCGGGTTAACGGTAATTACAAATATATGCCAGTAATAGACGGCCAAAGCAAACAAGTTCCAGTAGGCGACAGTAAGCACCTCCCGGGGGTACAAAGTTGGCTTGTTTAATGTTATCATGTTGTTTTATACAGCCGTCTCACGCGATTAACGTAATTGCAGGTGATATCGCTACAGGATTCAGTCTAAACTCTATTGTAGCTGTAACCATGTTTAGGTTAGATCAGTAGAACTAATGAGATTTGTGAGGGTGAAATACGATCCACTGCCAAGCTTCGATCTGTTACATGCCTCGCATACGCCACTGGGTAGTGAGATCGTTCATCATGACAGTGGTATTTGTATCATGCAGTACAACTCAGTGTTGGATTCATGTGTAAATTATAATGAAAAAGAGAACATCTTTTGATGGAAAATATTGATATTTGGTGAAGCTAGTATTGAAATATATTTAGCATTTCGTGGAGGAACAAAGAACCTAGATAGAGGCATCAATGAAACGTCCCTCAGTCCTACACTTTGTCCTACGAGGGCTGGTCAAAAAGTTCTAAGCCTGACTTGTGGGCCATAACAAAGTGAGCTGGTCAATCTGGTCCATTGTTTGAGTAGTTCATTGCAAGTGCATTTGTTCTGTTGATGCAGTTTGTATATGAGTGATAGCCAGTTGAACGCGATAAGGGTCCAAATGGACACAGATATGAAAATAGAACGAGTTACGACCAGTCATCAAGTTATTGACTTTAGAGAAAAGTACTCCCTAAGAAATTCATGACCGCATGTCACAAATGTATGGGTATATAAGTGTCTTAGCTATTCCAATGTTAAGGCTGAGAGAACAAGCCTTTGTGATGACCCGAGGTCTGGACCTCCCTCAAGTTCCATCAATTAGGATTCAGTCAAGGAGATCGAAAAACCTATCCTGTCAGATAGACGTTTTGCTATTGCTGAACTTAAGGAAGACACAGGTCTAAGACATGAATCCACTGAAACTGTTGTTCATAAAACATCTACAGATGAATAGGATATCTGCTCGTTGGGTGACAAAGTTTCTAAATTCGGATGTTAAGGAAAAAAGAACAGTCATTGCCAGAGACAATGTAGAGCTAATTGAGGAGGATTTCGTCACATCCAAAAAGAGATAAGTAACGGGTGTTGAAACATGGCACTACCGCTATGATCCCGAGTCAAACTGTCAATCCATGGTATGGCACCATTTCATTCCGGCACCAAAGAAGTTTTCAAGATCAGTGTAGAAAGTTATGGCCACTGTAATCTGGGATGCAAAGGGTGTGATCCTCGTTGATTACGAAGAAAATCAAAAGACGATTCCCGGTGCCTGCTATGCCAATTTGCTTCATCGACTGGGAGATTCTATCACAGAAAAGTGGGGAGGAATGCTGACAGCTGGATTTCTACTTTTTCATGACAATGCCTCTTCTTACCCCTCTCGACTTGCAACGGCTGCTGTGTGATAATGTGGGTTCGTTGCGCTTCCTCATCCTCCATACTCGCCAGACATGGCACCAGGAGATTTTCACCTGTTTCTTAAGCTGGAAGAACACCTTTTGTGGAAAGCACTATGACGACAACGAGGATCTCAAAGCTGCCGTGAATGGGTTTTGCGGGGTGGCTCCAGAAAACTTCTTCCTGACTGGAATTGAAAAGTTTCACTGAATACAAGTGCGAGGTACTAATCATCAGCTTTCTAAACCTCAAACGACAAACATGTTGCGAGTGTTGCACAGGATACTGAAGTCCGTGTTCCTGTGTTCCCGGTGACGATTTACAGACTCCATCCGTTCTGTCGGCTGCTGCTGGTTGTGCAAGACTTACGCGCACTTTATCACCGCACGTTTTACTCGGCGGTTACGATAAGTAGGAAAATTGCTGAAACAATTTCCGAAATAAAGTGTGATCTTCACATGGCACTAACTCTACATACACATTCTGTGGCATAGGGTTACTTCCCTCGCTATATGATACATTGTATGATGGAGAGGGATAACGTTCTGTATTACCAGATGTGTAATTGTGTGGTGGAGAGAGATAACGTTCTGAATTACCACATGATATATTGTATGATGGATATACATAACGTTCTGTATTACCACAAGATATATACCGTGATGGAGATAGATAACGTTCTGTATTACCACATGATATATACCGTGATGAAGATAGATAACGTTCTGTATTACCACATGATATATCCCATGATGGAGATTGATAACCTTCTGTATTACCACATGATATATCCCGTGGTTTAGATAAATAACGTTCTGTATTACCACATGATATATCCCGTGATGGAGATAGATAACGTTCTGTATTACCACAAGATATATCCCGTGATGGAGATAGATAACCTTCTGTATTACCACAAGATATATCCCGTGATGGAGATTGATAACCTTCTGTATTACCACATGATATATTGTGTGATGGAGATAGATAACTATCTGTATTACCACATGATATATCCCGTGATGGAGATAGATAACGTTCTATATTACCACATGATATATCCAATGATTTAGATAAATAACGTTCTGTATTACCACAAGATATATTGTGTGATGGAGATTGATAACCTTCTGTATTACCACATGATATATTGTGTGATGGAGATAGATAACGTTCTGTATTACCACATGATATATCCCGTAATGGAGATAGATAACCTTCTGTATTACCACATGATATATCCCGTGGTTTAGATAAATAACGTTCTGTATTACCACAGGATATATTGTGTGATGGAGATAGATAACGTTCTGTATTACCACATGATGTATCCCGTGATTTAGATAAATAACGTTCTGTATTACCACAAGATATATTGTGTGATGGAGATAGATAAGGTTCAGTATTACCACATGATATATCCCGTAATGAAGATAAATAACGTTCTGTATTACCACATGATATATTGTGTGATGGAGATAGATAACGTTCTGTATTACTACATGATATATCCCGTAATGAAGAAAGATAACGTTCTGTATTACCACATGATGTATCCCGTGATTTAGATAAATAACGTTCTGTATTACCACAGGATATATTGTGTGATGGAGATAGATAACGTTCTGTATTACCACATGATGTATCCCGTAATGAAGATAGATAACGTTCTGTATTACCACATGATATATTGTGTGATGTAGAGAGATAACGTTCTGTATTACCACAAGATATATTGTGTGATGGAGATAGATAAGGTTCTGTATTACTACATGATATATCCCGTAATGAAGAAAGATAACGTTCTGTATTACCACATGATGTATCCCGTGATTTAGATAAATAACGTTCTGTATTACCACAGGATATATTGTGTGATGGAGAGAGATAACGTTCTGTATTACCACAAGATGTATTGTGTGATGGAGATAGATAACGTTCTGTATTACCACATGATGTATCCCGTGATTTAGATAGATAACGTTCTGTATTACCATATGATGTATTGTGTGATGGAGATAGATAAGGTTCTGTATTACCACATGATATATCCCGTAATGAAGATAGATAACGTTCTGTATTACCACATGATATATTGTGTGATGGAGATAGATAACCTTCTGTATTGCCACATAATATATTGCGTGATGTTAATAGTTAACGTCCTATATGACTACAAGATATTTTAGGTGTTGGAGATGGATAACGTTCGGTATGACCACAGGATATATCCGGTGATGGAGATAGACAATGTTCCATATCACAACCTGACACAACACACCATAAACCATTAAACTATAAGCTGTAAACCTTTTACGTAATGTGGAATAATTACAAAATAAATGTGCAATGGTAGCAGATAGTTGGTAGTTGTCGTTCTCCTTGTGGCCGTTGTGTTTGTTGACAATGAGACGGAAGGTCAAGACACGAATAAATCCCTTTATTGTGTGTGTAATGCAGGGTGTTATGTGAGGAGGACATGGCGTGTGTATGACAGTAGTCATCGATGTATCTTCTCCTTCAAGTCAATGAATCCGATACCAGAAACATTTTCCGGCGCCGCAGAGACAAGTTTGGGTCCCTCTGACTGCTGCGTCACAAAGAAAGTGTCGGTGATTATTCCCTTAGTGCGGGGTTGACGATATGAGTTTAACCTATGGCTATGTGTCACATACTGCTGTTTAGCATGCATAGGGTGATAACACTGGATTGTGGAATCATGTATTTCAAGTGTGTTGATGAGTCCTGGTACCGTAAAGCAGTTTGGCTTCATGGTATTTGCATTTCGTCAGAAGATTCAAACGTTTGGAAACTATAACAGTGACTTGCTGAGCTGATGCATTTAGGATGGTATGTCGTTAATCGAGTCCATGGAATGCAGTTGAACGATTTTAGTTTCCAATATTATCTAAGGTTAGTATGCTTGGACACCTCGTCAACATGGCGTCACCTCGTCATCATGGCGGCATGGCGTCATCATGGTGTCACTTCCAAACCATGCTCCTCCAAATCAATGTTGGTTTTGTTTAAATCTTGCGTGAGGCATTTCTCCCCAAATTGAGAGCATGTCGACGGTGACAGCAAACTATCTGAATCAGGCCAAACATAGGATTATATATTATGCAGGTTAAAGGTACGCCATCTACCAAGCTTCATATTAGTTGCTGTATATACACATGGACATTAATTAAGCACCGTCCACGTGTTCGGTTATGTGCAACATTGTTCATTGCTGGAAACACGCCTGACACTACCATCGGTAATGATTTATTGGCTTTATTGGAAGACATCCAAAAACGTCCATTGTAACAACACTGAAATGTATCCCAGCCCACACCACGAATCTGACTGTCACATCATGCAGCGGAAACCCCTGCAATCAGTGTCTGCCTGTATCCCCCTCATGGCTGACAGTGGCAAGGTGTCTGCTCATGGTGCTGATCAGACGTCTGATTTTCAACATTGAGACCATCTGCTATTCCCGCCGCAGTATCTGGGTCAGTTCATTCAGATTTTGAACTGGAGGGTCTTTAACTCTCACAGGGTAATCCCAAAGGCGATCTGTTGTGTTCAGATCAGGGTTTGTCTTTATGTTTCGGAATTGGATTTTTATCAGGTGGTGCCTAATTAATGCCCACGTGTATATATGAAACATGCAGAAGAAGATTAATTGAATATGTTCCTTGAAAACGTGACTTTGGCGCTAAAACGTACACCATCGTTGGTGTGAATGTTAGATCTCTGTAAGCCCGTGGGTGAAATGGGAAACATTCAAGACTCCAACTGCAGATGACATGCTGACAAGCAATTGGACTTTACACCAGAAAAGACCGAAAGGATAAGTGACAGGAGAGAGCTCTTGGGTTTTACAGTCCGTACCCAATTTCATTTGTACAAATGGCAAAAATGATAATTGGATATAATATGGAATATTGCGGTGACAGGGCAACATAAATCTGTTGATATGTTTTCTCGCGGAGGGAAAGACATTAATTAGGCAGACGTCAGTGGTGCATTTTAAATAAATGATAACTGAAATTGGAAGCCGATGGATACTGGTATCTATTTCGTAGCTTATTATTACGTTATCCGTGCTCGGTACTCATGCACAATCTGAATTCAATATATTAACACACAAGCTTGCAGAGTAAGGTTCGTTTGGTTACCTTTTAATAAAATACCGGAGAGTATTCGCAAAGACATGGATGTTGTGGCAAACATTTCACTCCAAATACATCTCCGTATACTAGAGTCGTTTATGGATCATTGTTACGTGTCGAGTCCCAAATTGAAACACTATGTTATCCTTGATATCTGTACGTAAAAGAACAAGTGGGGTATACAATACAAAATTGTGTTGCAAAATTAGTCCATACAAATGACAGCACAGCAATTACAATGACAGCACACACTAGAGTGCCAGTGCAATATTCAATGATAGCAAAAGGCAGTGTCAATAATACATATTCAGTGAGAGGACACAGGGATGAAGCTTCCGAGCTTGACCAGGCAGGGAATCCAGGCATTTCAGTGATCTTCATACGAAGTGTGGGAGACGAAACGTGTGAGAGATACGAGATGTGTAAGATATACGAGAGGCACGCTCTTGTCCGCTCATATGCAGTCTAACTAGCTACTGGAAATTTTCACACATTGCCATCAAAAGCATAGACTATTCTATATGTTTCTATTAAATTCTACCGCAGTCCACGGTGTACCGGAAGTTTACAAATGACACAAGTATCTAAACATAGTGATTACCTCAAAACTGCTTACATAAAACAGTACTACATTTATGGCAACTAATCACTGTCCAAATACAGCAATGATCTTCTACCGAATCTCAACAGAAACAATGTAATATAGTTACAATCATTCTTCAACAATAAAATACACTGCCATATAACATCACGACCCTTCGTTCAACAGCACTCGACCCATAGTAGTAGCTTTCAACAGCACTAGACCCACAGTAGTAGCCTTCAACAGCACTACATCCACAGTAGTAGCCTTCAACAGCACTACACCCACAGTAGTAGCCTTCAACAGCACTGGACCCAAAGTAGTAGCCTTCAACGGCACAAGACCCACAACAGTTGCCTTCAACAGCACTAGACCAACCGCAGTTGCCTTTAGCAGCACTAGACGCACAATAGTACCTTTCAACAGCACTGGACCCACACTAGTACCCTTCAACAGCACTATACCCACAGTAGTAGCCCCTTCAACAGCACTAGACCCACAGTAGTAGCCTTCAACAGCACTAGACCCACAGTAGTAGCCTTCAACAGCAAAGCCTCACCGCAGTTGCCTTCAACAGCAAAGCCTCACCGCAGTTGCCTTCAACAGAACTAGTTCCACAGTAGTATCCTTCAACAGCACTAGACCCACAGTAGTAGCCTTCAACAGCACTAGACCCACAGTAGTAGCCTTCAACAGCACTAGACCCACATTAGTAGCCTTCAACAGCACTAGACCCACAGTAGTAGCTTTCAACAGCACTGGATCCACCGCAGTAGCCTTCAACATCACTAGACCCACAGTAGTAGCTTTCAACACCACTAGACCCGACACAGTAGCCTTCAACAGCACTAGACCCACAGTAGTAGCCTTCAACAGCACTAGACCCACAGTAGTAGCCTTCAACAGCACTAGACCCACAGTAGTAGCTTTCAACAGCACTAGATCCACCGCAGTAGCCTTCAACATCACTAGACCCACAGTAGTAGCTTTCAACACCACTAGACCCGACACAGTAGCCTTCAACAGCACTAGACCCACAGTAGTAGACTTCAACAGCACTAGACCCACAGTAGAGGCTTTCAACAGCACTAGATCCAGCGCAGTAGCCTTCAACATCACTAGACCCACAGTAGTAGCTTTCAACAGCACTAGATCAACCGCAGTAGCCTTCAACAGCACTAGACCCACATTAGTAGCCTTCAACAGCACTAGACCCACAGTAGTAGCCTTCAACGGCACTAGACCCAAAGAAGTAGCCTTCAACAGCACTGGCCCCCAGTAGTAGCCTTCAACGGCACTAGACCCACAGTAGTAGCCATCAACAGCAAAGCCTCACCGCAGTTGCCTTCAACAGAACTAGTTCCACAGTAGTATCTTTCAGCAGCACTAGACCCACAGTAGTAGCCTTCAACAGCACTAGACCCACAGTAGTAGCCTTCAACAGCACTAAACCCACAGTAGAAGCCTTCAACAGCACTAGATCCACCGCAGTAGCCTTCAACATCACTAGACCCACAGTAGGAGCTTTAACAGCACTAGATCCACCGCAGTAGCCTTCAACAGCACTAAACCCACAGTAGTAGCTTTCAACACCACTAGACCCACGTCCCGCTGTGTTATGACCTCCTGTGTATGACGTGAATGGTCCTCCAAGCGTCATTAACCCATTGCAATCATTCTGATGCGTAATGATGGAGTTGTGAACAAGTTATTAAATAATTGTGACGTTACTGCGGAGACTAAAAGTTTTTAGAACCAACAATCTGATAACTAAGAATCTATCAGTAATATTCACACATGGTGCAATTTTATTATTACGCAGTGATGGCCTCATTAGGGTCGTCACATCGATAGAGTACACCCCCATGAATTACGTATAATGACGCTTAATCCCATCTTTTCTTTGCGGTAATGATGTAGGGCCAAGCGAACACAGCGCTGAAGATGTTCTACCGCAGTGTTCTAGACTCTTGCCCATGGGTATAAGAGCATGTACGACCACCAGGAGGCTCTTTTCTATCCACGGAATGGATGGTCTGTGAAGAACCTGTAGATGCTAAAGAGCATGTAGATGTGCCTGTCGAAAAAGAGAAACTAACAACGTGCCACAGTTTTCCTAACCATTAGTCGCCCACTTCCGATAAATCCTTCTCGTATGCCTACATTAGCACATGCTTAATCTTTTGCTTCATAATGACCCCAGCAGTGCTCATGCATGGGAGATCGACGTTCTTCTTTCCCATTAGCCTTTCAAATCGGAGTAGGCAAAAAGGAAGAAGACGACCTTACTCGTCGCGTGGAAATGTGTGTTAGTTCCGCAAACGTTTCGTTGACATACTTCCGTTGTACACAATCTCTAAAACTCTGTTTAGGTCTGAACACAAACTGAAGCGGGTTACGTGTCCCATAATGCTGACGCGTGTAGATTTCGGATTGTGTTTAACTGCGAACAAGTTAATGATGTGAACGTGGTTGAGATTTGTACCCGAGTATTGTCCAGGTATATCGATTACATTTTGTGGATTTGTATGTTTATTTGTTGCTTAACGCCACAATCAGCAATAGTCCAGCTTTATGACGGCGGTCTGTAAATAATCGTGTCTTGACCAGACAATCCAGTGATTAACATTATAAGGATCGATCTACTCATTTGGGATACGATGACATGCATCAACCAGGTCAGCGAGCCTGACCACCCGATCCCGTTAATCGCCTCTTACGACAAACACAGTCGTCTTATACGGCAAGCATGGGTTGCTGAATACCTATTCTACCCCGGCTCAAATTCTGTTGAACAACCAATACCTCCAGTAAGGAGGTACAGTCAGACACCTTCACTTGTTTCTGGTTGTTGCTCGGGTAACAGAACATTTGTCTATATAATGATGGTTTAGACCAACATAATCGAATTTCTAAACTAAACTATTCCCAGATGGTCTATAAACGCATGAGTAAATCTGATCCCCGATGATCTGAAGCATGAGTTCGTTGAAGTATCGATACAGTGGAAGACGCCACGTGAAACCCTATAGGGGATAAAGGGTTAAATAAAGAAATGCTAATTAAACCAATCCACTCACTTTAAGCAGCCTAAGTTGTAAACTGACAATAAATATCATATGAAATCTGTTTCTCTCCAGTGCCCTAACGCCATGACAAGGTAATCGAGGTTGTTTGACGTGTTAAAAACATTGTTTGTGGAGGCAGCGATCACAACGAGCAAGGCAGATCTGTCGGAAAACCTAGATTTAATGTACTATTATACTTAACTTCAACGATCTGGACGATACTGTTAGACGCAAAACTATTCTGTTTTTTAAACAGAACAAACCTCTTCAACTGTACTCTTCTTGTTAATTTTCAGCTTGCAAACTGACCGCCTTTGTTTAGGAATAATATTGGCAGAACTTCCGGAAGGGGAGGTAACTTCTCCAACTATTAGTGTTTTATAACCATGTTTAACTCCCTTTTCAGAATCTGTTCCATTTCACAAATCTCTTCAACTCGTAAGATTTTTCTAAAGTAACTGTATATGATGATTCAGTTACAGACCGTGTACAGATATGTTGTCTCTACTGTAATGTAACTATTTGTATGCATTCGGGTTTGCTTGAAAATAATTAATGAGAATGCCCGTGTGACAGTGACAAACATTTTCTAAAATTCAAGAAATCAAAGTCTATTTTAATAATTAAAACAACCGTGAGTATTTCCTGTAGTGAAACGTCGGGCATGAGTTTTAGGGTCACGACGTTGTTAACCTCATGGCATATCTCGTTATCATAGTGAAGCACCGAGTGCACACGCAAATCTCCACGCGTCATGCCCTTGCAGGTTACACAAGCCTCTTTGTCCCATTAACAGACGCTCACGTACCTCCATCAATCCATTCCCAGATCAGCACCAACGCACTTGGTCACCCCTTCCATCCATTCACACCTCCAGCCAGGTAATAATTGATACACCTGTCCAGGCCCCGCGTCCGCCCAGGTATTGCTCTTACAATCCATTAATCTATCTCATTTTCCACACACCTGTCTTGAATTATCGACGATATCGGAAGCATTATTCAATAAATTGTTTGATAGGCATTACTTGGAAGTTGACGGATGACAAAGTAGATACAATTTGAGGATAGCAACTTCTTTATTTCCTGTAAAGGCGACATTGCGGTATTTATCCTTATACCGTTGTCAAGCAAGGCTGAAAAATGAACATGGAACAGAATATATAGTAGGTGGATGATTAACATTCTGTACCATGTTCATTATTCAGCCTTGCTTGTCAACGGTATAAGGATCTATACTGAAACGTCGCCTTTGCAGTAAATAAAGAAGTTTTTATCAATAAATTTTCCCAACCATGTCATTAGGGAAGAGAATTTATGGATGTCAACTTCTTTCTTATGAGGAACACAACATATAAAGCAGTTGACATCCATAAATTCTCTTCCTTATGTGTATCACTTCAAGATGCCCTTCAAAGACTTGATACCGTGTCATTATTCAATAATTCGCCTGTATGGCAAAGGGGCATCAACACTATGTGCTTGTCCATTGCCTTTGAATCAACAAAGAATTTCATTATTTTAGGACGTGCAACTAAAGGTCATGTATGAAAACGGATCATGCTGTGATTGTGGCAGTGGCGGTGAGCAGTCCGTCATCGCATTGCCATGCTGACGACGCTTCTTTTACAAATTCAGGCCTTTTCCAGTGACACCGCTAGGCTACAGGATGCATGACAAGATCAATTGATTGTGAATTACTTGGTGTTTTGGCAGGGCGCGGGGCATGTACCTTGGGGCAGAAATTGAGCGCGAGTGATTTCCATGAATGTGTAGTCCGGATTCTTGAACACCACCTCAAGTCTAGACTAATGCGGAAGAGATCCTATGACACGAGAAGCGATTTACATATCACCATTTTTTAGAATCTTCGGATAGTCTTAAAGGCAAATTACCCGCCAACAGTGTGTATTTCGTTAACTCATTCGTAGTGGAAACGTTCAGGTTCAAGTATAATTGTGACCTCTTTCATGCAGGTCCGTGAAACTGATGCCGGGGAAATCTCTCCTTAACGTTTATAGCTCGAAATTTGATTTGATTTTGTTCAGCTCTTCAGCCAATGGGATCCTTCAGACATCACTATTCCCAACCATGACCCCTATTCATTGTTATTTGGAAAACATGCACGAGGAGAAAGGGACTACAAGGCGGAAATTAAATTGGGACACTCTCTGATGTTTTCGTTATAAAAAAAATGTGAGATTTAAGGAAAAACTGTTTGCAGTTTTTAAGAATATGCATTAGTAATTTATCGTATAATATAAATTATACTTGTTATGGATTTAGTTGTGTGAGAACAGTCATGGTCAGTACAAGTGACATGGTCAGTACAAGTGACATGGTCAGAACAAACGCCTTGGTCAGTACAAGCGACACGGTCAGTACAAGTGACACGGTCAGTATACGTGACATGGTCAGTACAATTGACATGGTGAGTACAAGTGACATGGTCAGTACAAGTGACATGGTGAGTACAAGTGACATGGTCAATACAAGTGACATGGTCAGTACAAGCGACATGGTCAGTACAAGTGACATGGTGAGTACAAGTGACATGGTCAGTACAAGTGACATGGTGAGTACAAGTGACATGGTCAATACAAGTGACATGGTCAGTACAAGCGACATGGTCAGTACAAGTGACATGGTGAGTACAAGTGACATGGTCAATACAAGTGACATGCTCAGTACAAGCACCTTGGTCAGTACAAGTGACACGGTCAGAACAAGTGACATGGTCAGAACAAGCGCCTTTGTCAGTGCAAGTGACATGATCAGTACAAGTGACATGCTCAGTACAAGCGCCTTGGTCATTACAAGTGACACGGTCAGTACAAGCGCCATGTTCAGAACAAGCGCCTTGGTCAGTACAAGTGACACCGTCAGAACAAGCGACACTGTCAGTACAAGCGCCTTGGTCAGAACAAGCGCCTTGGTCAGTACAAGTGGCAGGGTCAGTACAAGCGCCTTGGTCAGAACAAACGCCCTGGTCAGTACAAGTGACACGGTCAGTACAAGCACCTTGGTCAGTACAAGTGACACGGTCAGTACAAGCGCCATGGTCAGAACAAGCGCCTTGGTCAGTACAAGTGACACGGTCAGTACAAGCGCCTTAGTCAGAACAAGCGCCTTGGTCAGTACAAGTGACATGGCCAGTACAAGCGCCATGGTCAGAACAAGCGCCTTGGTCAGTACAAGTGACACGGTCAGTACAAGCGCCTTAGTCAGAACAAGCGCCTTGGTCAGGAAAAGTGACACGGTCAGTACAAGTGACACGGTCAGTACAAGTGACACGATCAGTACAAGTGACACGGTCAGTATACGTGACACGGTCAGTATACGTGACATGGTCAGTACAAGTGACACGGTCAGTACAAGTGACACGGTCAGTACAAGTGACACGGTCAGTACAATTGACACGGTCAGTACAAGTGACACGGTCAGTACAAGTGACATGGTCAGTAGAAGCGCCAGAGTCAGTGCAAGTCAGTTTTTATTTGCTGGCACTGTGGTTCATTTTTTCACAGAGGAGTATGTGTTGTTGACAACATCTTGCGCACACATATTCAAGTTTAAGTGAAACTGTTGGGTATTGAAGTAAAAATAACAAAACATGCAAGATTTATTTAAAAACAAGATGGTGCCAAAAGTAGGTTATATCGTCTCTACGCTATACATGAAAAATAACAATTCGGTTTTAGAGTACGTAACACAAATTTAAAGCCAGATGTCGCATTACACTTGAACAACTTGACACTTTTATGGTGAAGTGATGGTAAAGCGGTTTTTATTGTGAATTGTTTCTCTTTTATGTGAAGTTTTCTACAACAGTTTCATGTTGTTTCGCCCTGCAATAATATTCAGTTCAAGTTTAATGGATCACATGCCGGGGACTTATGTGTTCGTGTCTTATTGGAGGTTTTAGTCCCAAGTTCCAACCAGGTAGGATATTATTTTGGCTTTTACATATGGATCTGTTTCTTGTGTCAACAAGAGTTGCACTCTCTTGAAACTTCTGTGAAACTATTTGATAAGTTTTTGATTGGCGTGATGTTTTGTTATTATTCTTTGAACTGTTTGATTGGCATAACGTTAGTTATCTGTTCTGTGGAGATATTGCAGTTGGTCTGGTGAACTGAATCTTGACGCAACAACACTTGAACGAATTGTGAGCCACTCAGTTGTATTTAGAACAGGACTAATGACCAGTAGAGATGCTGGTACACAACTGATTACATTGACAATATGTTTGAATCACACCTCATGGAAGCTAGACATCTCTATCGGCTAGGCATTGATGGATGTGGTAGTAGCAAATTAGCCTTCCTTCAACTGCTACAACATGTTTGCTATTGGTGGACAGCTGCATGGGCAACGTCGGATGAATTACTATGGCTGTCAGTATTGCCTAAACTAGAGACACACCATGCTGCATATACACATTTGGAGTGTGATGTTTCGTGTGAAATTGACAGCAGGTGTCTCCTTAGGTTTACATCCTCGGAACTTCACAAGATTACCACACTTCAATATGCTCTTTCGTTTATCCTTGGGAGATGATGTATACATGGAACAATACGTGTATCTGAGGTTCATTTATTTTTCCCTGCTGAGCTCTAAAATCAGCGTCGATGCACATATGATGACAGCGTGTGGCAGTGCTGTTAGCAGGTTTTTGAGGTTTGCTAGTTCTTGAGAAATATCATTTCAATGAGGATCATGTCAATGTCCTCAATGAGACTTTGGTTACTCTGACATTTACTTTGTCAAAGAAAGAAAGAATTCAATTTGAGGTTATTTGCTTTTATTCGATATATCAAAGTCTTCTCTGAATTTTGAAATACTTACAAAGACTGTATGTCTTTTTAATGTATTTATTTACTAATATTTATTTCAAGCCAACGCTTATATTATTGTTAAATTTGGCACCTATGATTTTCCATAACTGTAAGCCCCATCGACCTGAACAAGTTCAGTCCGGTTTTAAACGGACGTTCTGTTCCCCACGAGCGTATAAAGGTTATTTGGACTGCATTATCTCGATTCAAGACATCAGGTTGTCGGTTAATGAATAAAACAAAAACTCCACATAGATTTACTTATCGTGTATCATAATAGGTCACATGTCTCTAGAAAAAAACATTATTGTAAATAATTGTCGGCATGTAAATTGAAATTCATAAATGTAAACCTCAAGGTTTCATCTAGATGTGTGTAAAAGCTAAGGATTAACTACAATATATACAAAATGTAGCACATTCCTGAACATAGCTAAGCATTCTCAAAATCGTTTTTTTAATGTTTGCTTACTTCAAATTACAGTAATAACAAAATATTATGAACACACAATGCCATTTAGAAAGTGGTCAAATGTAACAAATGTTATATTTGGGATAACACTGTTTCTTAGTACAGATTCTCGTACTCTTTTGGGTTGAGTCCGATCGGGATTCGAACTCACACTCCTAGAGTGAGGCACCTTTTTGTCTGTACACAAAGTCAGCGATCTAACCCGCTCAGCCAAATAAAAGTCCGACAACTGGTAGTCTAGATAAGGTACTTTGTGTCACCAATAACTACATGTGCAGTGGTATAGCAATACCTCCCCAACAACTACACGTGCAGTGGTATAGCAATACCTCTCCAACAACTACACGTGCAGTGGTAAAGCAATACGTCACCAATAACTACATGTGCAGTGGTATAGCAATACCTCCCCAACAACTACACGTGCAGTGGTATAGCAATACCTCTCCAACAACTACACGTGCAGTGGTAAAGCAATACGTCACCAATAACTACATGTGCAGTGGTATAGCAATACGTCACCAATAACTACACATAGAGTGGTATAGCAATACCTCCCCAACAACTTCACATGCAGTGGTATAGCAACACGTCACCTACAGTACAACTACATGTGTAGCGGTATAGCAATACCTCCCCAACAACTACACGTGCAGCGGTACAGCAACACGTCACCTACAACTACATGTGCAGTGGTATAGCAATACCTCCCCAACAACTACGCGTGCAGTTGTACAGCAATACCTCACTAACAACTACACGTGCAGTGGTATAGCAATACCTCCCCAACAACTACACGTGCAGTGGTATAGCAATATCTCCCCAACAACTACACGTGCAGTGGTATAGCAATACCTCCCCAACAACTACACGTGCAGTGGTATAGCAATACCTCCCCAACAACTACACGTGCAGTGGTATAGCAATATCTCCCCAACAACTACACGTGCAGTGGTATATCAATATCTCCCCAACAACTACACGTGCAGTGGTATAGCAATACCTCCCCAACAACTACACGTGCAGTGGTATAGCAATACCTCCCCAACAACCACACGTGCAGTGGTATAGCAATACCTCCCCAACAACTACTAACAAAGATACTTCACTCTGCTCATTACCGTGTACTGTCAAATTGCAACCCCATGTTCCTTGAGACGTCACGTGCACGTTACGTTCTGTGGGGTACTCCGTGATATGATACATGTGATATCGCCTGTGCTACCCGTCTTGTATACATCACCATCCATCGCCTGCTTTACCCGTCTCGTATACATCACCGTCCATCGCCTGCATTACCCGTCTCGTATACATCACCATCCATCGCCTGCATTACCCGTCTCGTATACATCACCATCCATCGCCTGCATTACCCGTCTCGTGTACATCACTACCCATCGCCTGCGCTACCCGTCTCGTGTACATCACTACCCATCGCCTGCGCTACCCGTCTCGTGTACATCACCATCCATTGCCTGTGCTACCCGTCTCGTATACATCACCATCCATCGCCTGCGCTACCCGTCTCGTATACATCACCATCCATCGCCTGCGCTACCCGTCTCGTATACATCACCATCCATCGCCTGTGCTACCCGTCTCGTATACATCACCATCCATCGCCTGCGCTACCCGTCTCGTATACATCACCATCCATCGCCTGTGCTACCCGTCTCGTATACATCACCATCCATCGCCTGCGCTACCCGTCTCGTATACATCACCATCCATCGCCTGCGCTACCCGTCTCGTATACATCACCATCCATCGCCTGTGCTACCCGTCTCGTATACATCACCATCCATCGCCTGTGCTACCCGTCTCGTATACATCACCATCCATCGCCTGCATTACCCGTCTCCTATACATCACCATCCATCGCCTGCGCTACCCGTCTCGTGTACATCACCATCCATTGCCTGTGCTACCCGTCTCGTATACATCACCATCCATCGCCTGTATTACCCGTCTCGTATACATCACCATCCATCGCCTGCGCTACCCGTCTCGTATACATCACCATCCATCGCCTGTGCTACCCGTCTCGTATACATCACCATCCATCGCCTGCATTACCCGTCTCGTATACATCACCATCCATCGCCTGCATTACCCGTCTCGTATACATCACCATCCATCGCCTGCGCTACCCGTCTCGTATACATCACCATCCATCGCCTGCGCTACCCGTCTCGTATACATCACCATCCATCGCCTGTGCTACCCGTCTCGTATACATCACCATCCATCGCCTGTGCTACCCGTCTCGTATACATCACCATCCATCGCCTGCATTACCCGTCTCGTATACATCACCATCCATCGCCTGCATTACCCGTCTCGTATACATCACCATCCATCGCCTGTGCTACCCGTCTCGTACACATCACCATCCATCGCCTGCATTACCCGTCTCGTATACATCACCATCCATCGCCTGTGCTACCCGTCTCGTATACATCACCATCCATCGCCTGTGCTACCCGTCTCGTATACATCACCATCCATCGCCTGCACTACCCGTCTCGTATACATCACCATCCATCGCCTGTGCTACCCGTCTCGTATACATCACCATCCATCGCCTGTGCTACCCGTCTCGTATACATCACCATCCATCGCCTGCACTACCCGTCTCGTATACATCACCATCCATCGCCTGCGCTACCCGTCTCGTATACATCACCATCCATCGCCTGTGCTACCCGTATCGTTTACATCACTACCCATCGCCTGCGCTACCCGTCTCGTATACATCACTACCCATCGCCTGTGCTACCCGTCTCGTATACATCACCATCCATCGCCTGCACTACCCGTCTCGTATACATCACCATCCATCGCCTGCGCTACCCGTCTCGTATACATCACCATCCATCGCCTGTGCTACCCGTATCGTTTACATCACTACCCATCGCCTGCGCTACGTGTCTCGCATATATCATCATAAATCGCCTGCGTTACCCGTCTCGTACACATCACCCTCCAACGGTGGTGTACTCAGTGCGTCATAACAATGGCTTGAAAGTTTGTCACTTACATAGGGATCGCTGGACCTTATCGTTTCACGAGCCTTCGGGGTCTACGGCTAAATTGAAAATGTTGCCATGTAACACTCTAACACTGTTACACTCCGTTATCGGGGTTACAGGAGCTTTGTGCCTTTTAAATAGTATTGTGATATACATTATTAAATCATTTTGTTTAGCTTGTCTGCAGTAAAATCTGAAATGGAATGCGAGATGGCTCATTATTTCCAGTGTATGCTGGTTCTATTGATCGTGTGGAACCCATTGAACATTGAGGCACTCACACAATGCTAACATATATCATTGATGGATGCTGGATGTCAATAACACTTATCCCGATAAACAGGATACAATTACAACCATCCGGGGAAATGATTTACTAACGGTAAATCATTAAAATGACTGTTAAATTGTATGGATCAACTCAGAGGCTTCGTATGTGACGTAATATTGTCATATGTCGTGTCCACTTTTCCTTGTTGCCAGAACGCGGTACCTATCTGTACTGGGTGTCTGTTACATACATGTATATGTAGATTTGTCGTTTTCAGGCCATCGCAGTTTTGTCGCCAGTCGGATTTATCAATAGATTCATACACTTCCCGTTCACAAATATGTAGGAATTGATCCAACTTAGCGTCGATTAGTCATTAACAAGTGATGTAGGGACCACGTGAGATTCAACCCTTCAACTGTTAATTCAATTGACGTCTTATCCTCACTGTGTAAAATGCAGAAGCCTTCTGTTCTTACTTTGTGTGTGTAATACTTGGATAACCAACGACCTATGATGAATTACGGATTATCCTCCCCAAGTGAATAACAGTTATTTTACATTATCTATGACCTTATGGATATGGTATACGGCTGTGTAATTTCTTGTTAAACAACTTTTGTTGAATCAGATTCATACGAAGATCATTGCATTGTATTTGGACAATGAATTGTTGTCAGGGCAGAAGTTCTATTTAATATAAGCAGTTGCGAGGAAGTTATTATATTTAGATGCTCAAATTATCTTTAAACTTCCGGAATAGCATGGATGGATGTCAAGCGTTATCGAAACGTAGGGAATCGTATGTAATGTTCTTGTGACACCAGACTGGTATGGAACTGTGTTGAAAGTTAAGGAAGCTGGTTAGACCATCTGTCTCATCTCACATGACATCGCACATTTGATATCTCACATTTCATCTGCCATTATATCAAGACCAACTTTTGTATGAAGATCACTTATCACCCTTTTTCTTAAGCTTGATCACTGTTTCGGATAGGTGAATATTATTATCCCTGAACTTTTGCTATCACCACTGTTTCCATATATGATACTGACCACTGCTATCATATTATATATTGTCATAAAATATTGTACTACCGTTCTATTGTACACTGTCATCGCAATTGTTGTGCAGTCATTTGTATTAATTTGTAAACCGAGTTCATTTAATAATACAATTGTTGATTATATAACATTTGTTGGTTGTTCGTTGATTTCACACTAATTTCTGGGTTAATGTATTGTTAACGTAAAGGTTAAATGATCCTGTGTAATAATATTTCGATATTTGTACATATGCATTTTAGCAATTCCCAATGCTGTATAATTAAAGTTTCGTTGCATTCATTGAAATTCCTGTATTCTGATTAGCCTGAATTGGTCACGTGTTATGTAAAACATTAAGCCACGCCCACCGAAGGGGACTACTTGGTTACTACGGAATGTCGTAGTCCCAATATTACCGTCGAGGGAGTTCCCTTTCCGCTCACGTGTATAGCCATGCACATGTCATTAAGCGAAATGAAGCATTTATTATCAAAGCTACACTTTGAGACTGAAGGCCGAGAAGGAATGAACGGCAAACGTTCAAGTTCGCTCACCTTTTTTGGCCCGCTCGCCTGGATTCCACAAATTTCATGTCTTCGGGTTTCATTTTTAACTCGCATATTTCCAACAATGTCTTCCCGTTCACAGGGAACTAATGTTTGAATCTGCCTCAGAATCTGCAACAGCCGCCTTCTCCCGGACACATTCATTCCGGTTCGTTACATCGCAGTTCTCGCCTTGATTGACGGGTTCTATGAACTTTTTTTTATCCTAATCTCCGTTAACTGGATACTGACTTTCTGGGCAACAAATGCAACGTCATATTTTGTAAAAGACTGTTTTGGTGTTCCCGGAAGAGTGGATGAGTGGTTGAGTGAGTGAGTGAGTGAGTTGGGTTTAACAGTATTCCAGTTATATCACGGCGTGTCAGCTTAATGTGGGAGGAAAGCCCGAAGTGATGCAGGTCTCAGACGTTTACCTCTTCGGCGAAACCAACGAGTACGGGTATGGTGCTGACAAACCTAGAAACATAATCGTGGCGAACCGAGATTCGAACCCACAATCACAGGTTTCTGGCGTGCCTAAGGGACGCAACTCTGCACAGCGAATCGCGGTGCCTTAGACGACTGGGCCACCCGTGCCCCCTAGTTCGGATGAACAACCGATTCAAGCGATACCGCTTGGCTTCGTATCTTCGCCCAAATACTTCGCAATTAATTTTGTCCTGGTATAATGGCGATGGAAGGTTCATCTCCCAACTGCTGCAGACATCCTCGGAGCCCCGTGTTGCACGTTTGTTGTTCCGCACGCACACAGAATTTGGGAACAAAAACAATCGATGACTAACTTTAAGTTCCATTCATTTATTACACTGCTGTATACAAGATACGTCATATACTTTGATGTAACACAGATTGTACTTGTGTCCCGAGGTGGTCGATATGCCTTGATAAGCACGTCGACATGTTCTCACCTACACAGCTGCGACATGAACGTCTACCGAAGCCACGTCGTGAAGCGTGAACACCGCCCACGTAATAAATCTCCTCCAAACAGGGAGCATAGGTCATATGTCACGACTCATCATCTACAGTGACTAAATGGTGTGTAGTGCTATGACTCATCACATGTTCTACAACATGGCGTGTAGTGCTGACTCATCACCTATACTCATTACTCATTACCCATTCCGTCTTCCGGACACCCCTTCCTCCCGGACCCCCCTTCCTCCCGGTCACCCCTTCCACACACCCCTACTTCCGCACACCCTTCCTTCTACACACCCTTCTTTCCACACACCCCTCCTTCCACACACTCGTTTTTTCCACACATCCTTCCTTCCGCACGCCCCTACTTCCACACACCCTTCTTTCCGCACACCTTTCCTTCCACACACCCGTCTTTCCGCATACCCCTACTTCCACACACCCTTCTTTCTGCACACCCCTACTTCCACACACCCTTCCTTCCGTACACCCCTCCTTCCACACACCCTTCTTTCCACACACCCTTCTTTCCGCACACCCCTACTTCCACACACCCTTCTTTCCGCACACCCTTACTTCCACACACCCTTCTTTCCGCACACCCCTCTTTCCACGAACCCTTCTTTCCGCGCAACCCTACTTCCACACACCCTTCCTTCCGTACACCCCTCCTTCCACACACACTTCTTTCCATACACCCCTCCTTCCAAACACCCTTCTTTCCACACACCCTTCCTTCCGCACACCCCTACTTTCACACACCCTTCTTTCCGCACACCCCTACTTCCACACACCCTTCCTTCCACACACCCCTCCTTCCACACACCCGTCTTTCCTCACACCCTTCCTTCCGTCACCCTACTTCCACACACCCTTCCTTCCACACACCCCTCCTTCCACACACCCGTCTTTCCTCACACCCTTCCTTCCGTCACCCTACTTCCATACACCCTTCCTTCCACACACCCTTCTTTCCGCACACCCTTCTTTCCACACGCCCTTCTTTCCGCACACCCCTACTTCCACACAGCCTTCCTTCCACACATCCCTCCTTCCACACACCCTTCCTTCCGCACACCCTTCTTTCCACACACCCTTCCTTCCGTACACCCCTCCTTCCACAAACCCTTCTTTCCACACACCCTTCTTTCCGCACACCCCTACTTCCACACACCCTTCTTTCCGCACATCCCTCTTTCCACACACCCTTCTTTCCGCACACCCCTACTTCCACACACCCTTCCTTCCACACACCCCTCCTTCCACACACCCGTCTTTCCTCACACCCTTCCTTCCGTCACCCTACTTCCACACACCCTTCCTTCCACACACCCCTCCTTCCACACACCCGTCTTTCCTCACACCCTTCCTTCCGTCACCCTACTTCCATACACCCTTCCTTCCACACACCCTTCCTTCCACACACCCCTCCTTCCACACACCCTTCCTTCCGCACACCCTTCTTTCCACACACCCTTCCTTCCGTACACCCCTCCTTCCACAAACCCTTCTTTCCACACACCCTTCTTTCCGCACACCCCTACTTCCACACACCCTTCTTTCCTCACACCCTTCCTTCCGTCACCCTACTTCCACACACCCTTCCTTCCACACACCCCTCCTTCCACAAACCCGTCTTTCCTCACACCCTTCCTTCCGTCACCCTACTTCCATACACCCTTCCTTCCACACACCCTTCTTTCCGCACACCCTTCTTTCCACACGCCCTTCTTTCCGCACACCCCTACTTCCACACAGCCTTCCTTCCACACACCCCTCCTTCCACACACCCTTCTTTCCGCACACCTTTCCTTCCACACACCCGTCTTTCCGCATACCCCTACTTCCACACACCCTTCTTTCTGCACACCCCTACTTCCACACACCCTTCCTTCCGTACACCCCTCCTTCCACACACCCTTCTTTCCACACACCCTTCTTTCCGCACACCCCTACTTCCACACACCCTTCTTTCCGCACACCCTTACTTCCACACACCCTTCTTTCCGCACACCCCTCTTTCCACGAACCCTTCTTTCCGCGCAACCCTACTTCCACACACCCTTCCTTCCGTACACCCCTCCTTCCACACACACTTCTTTCCGCACACCCCTCCTTCCATACACCCTTCCTTCCACACACCCTTCCTTCCACACACCCTGCTTTCCGCACACCTTTCCTTCCACACACCCTTCCTTCCGCACACCCTTACTTCCGCACACCCTTACTTCGATACACCCTTCCTTCCAAACACCCCTACTTCCACACACCCTGCTTTCCGCACACCTTTCCTTCCACACACCCTCTTTCCGCACACCCCTCCTTCCATACACCCTTCCTTCCACACACCCTTCCTTCCGCACACCCCTACCTCCACACACCCTGCTTTCCGCACACCTTTCCTTCCACACACCCTTCCTTCCGCACACCCTCTTTCCGTACACCCCTCCTTCCATACACCCTTCCTTCCACACACCCTTCCTTCCACACACCCCTACTTCCACACACCCTGCTTTCCGCACACCTTTCCTTCCACACACCCGTCTTTCCGCACACCCTTCCTTCCACACTGCTACCAGTTGAGTCCTACCCGAGACCAGTGATACCACATGCTACAGACGAGCATTGTAGGTTGGAATGAGGGAGATAAGACACGGAAATGTAGCCAGCTACAGATGTAAGGTTCATGAGCGAGTAAACATTTCGGACACGAGTCATTAATATATTACAGTTATTTTACCGAAATTTACGGTAAATTGTTAACCGTAGCTTGCGGACCGATGTTTTTAATATAAGGGGATGGATTTTATCGAAAAACATATATTGTTCCCGAAAATTTCTGAAAAATAAAATTACGTAATTATGCTTCAGACCGCTAAAAAATAAGAAAGTGACTGCCACAAAAAATTACATTGTTGTTAATGCTTAATTTCTTTTAAAAAATCCAGGCTCATAGTTCAAATAAAAAACAGATCTGGTTTTGTAGTTGGAGCTGAAAATTATCTAATCTCGACACAAAATCCAAGCAGGGGCAAAACTGAAATACAATAAACTACGTTTATACCGAACACGCTTATAACGAACTGACAGATATTCTGAAATGTGTTTTGATCCCGTCCATTTGCTGTATATTTGCTGTATATATGCTTATAACGAACTACGGTTATAACGAACTAAAATTTGTGGTCCCTTTGAGTTCGTTATAACTGTAGTTTACTGTATTGATCAACGCGGCGTTAAACAAAACACACACTGACGCGCGTAAGGCTGGATAGGCAAATGGACGTAAAGAGTGATACTGACATAAAGGGAATTGATAATACTAGATTTCAAGTTTCAAAAGACAACCTCAACGAATACGATCACAACCAATTGCTGTGAACTGTTTAACTTCTACAGATTAATCTGTGTGCATCCAGTGGGAGTGGTGTTACATCGCACTCTGCACTATTAACATCCTTCAATGAACATCGGTGTCTATCGACCGCCAGATGGCTCCGGTGGACTGAGATTACATTCTGATAACACACCGCAACCACGGTCTTGTCATCGCTCTGAAACAGGTGCTACTGTGCGTTTAATACACTGGATGTGATCAAATGTCACCTGGGCATAATGTCTCAGCCTTAGTTTGGGAATATGAGCCTCATCGGCAGCTGTGCGTCTCCGACTGCATTCAACAGGAAGCCTTCCTAGATTCTGCCGTACATAGAGTCACGGGTGCGGCTCTAAGAATATCCATCTAATATAGCAAGCGTTGGTTTGTAAGGTCATACGAAGCACAATACCACTCAACTCCACTTTTCAATTTTCCCTCACAATCCCAGTATTACTGAGTCCTAGATCTCACAGCAGGAGCTCTATTCACATTCTCCGTTGTGCAACCCGGGTGATATTTCTCTCTGCAGGAGGGGCATTCACAACATTGATCAGATCAGCCGACTGTGATCGATCTGATTCTCTGATCAATCACACAGAACCAATATCCGATTGGAAGACGAACGTAACACAAATGTTTTATAACAACTAAACACGAAGCCAACAAACCGCCATCATCTCTTTCAGCGTTGCTGCCTAATCTGAACAATGTGTTTAACATGGTAATTGATGCATTGTCGGGGTGTATGAAACCTTATACAACTAGCGTCATTTTCAATATTCCCTGAGTGACAGGCGTGAAATGTTATACAACAAGGGATCATATCAAACTTGGACTAGTCGCGTTTGATGCCAGTCAAGTTTATGGAAAGTACTATCATTATGTAAAGTGGTTACGTTTTTTGTATGTTCCTAAGTATGACATAAGAATAGGTCGCAATTAGATCATGATGAGTGTATTCTGCACGTTAATCACAACCGAAATATTCTCATCAATGTCTGCGAATGACGAGGCTGCATCAACAGGCCGTAGGCTGAATGTAATCAAAGTTAGATGGAAAAAGCTGTTTCGTTCAATTGCAATTAATTATCCTTTTTCAGAACATATAGGCATTGTATAATGGAGCAATTAATTACTTCGGTAAACTAATACTTGTAGTCAAGGGAACGATTTATATACAGGAAACTTTACTTTTTGCCATTGTTCACCCTATTCAAACGTCACACAGACCACTCAGTCTGTACGTCATGTTAAGTCACAATGAAGTAAAAAAAAAGCAGGATTGAAAGGCAGGTGATGACTTGCATAATTAATATTTAGAATTGAACTGCCCTCGGGCGATACCAGGCGAACACAGGTTCACATTGGTTTAAGTTTACTGATGACGTCCCCCACGTTGATCAATTGGGAGGTTGTGTTTGGTATTGATACAAGCTGGTCACATGGGTCTGCTTCCAACCCTCACCCGCATCGCCGTCCACGTACCACCAGCCCCGCCCTCACTGTACAGCGCCAAATGTCAGTAGGCTGCTGTCTTTACTGGAAGTAAGCGTGTGTGCTTCACTGATTGGACCATAAGTTGGTGTACGGAGCATTATTGGTAATCTTCCCACGACTTTGATGATTCACTTTGAATTGACGGGCATCAACATATTGAGTGCATTTAGAATTCTGACACTGCTTTTAACATAGTATTTTACTACGTGAGAACGAAAAACTTGAGTTTTATGTATTCTATGAAATTGTGTGAATTTGAATATGTTTGAATATGTGTGTGTATCTGTTGTATTGTGTGTATTTTTGTATGAATTGTTTGTATGTGAATGTATTTATGAACCTTTCCTTTGTGGCAGAACTTCGGTCAGTATACATACAATCTGATCCAGGATTCATTCTGGGTTCTATCACGCTAAACGACTTAACCAGTTATGATGCAGGTGACTTCGTATTGATGTATAATTTCAACAGTGTCGATCAAATATCGATACTCATTCTTATCTTGACCTTTTTCACTTGTATCACGACTCCGGGTGTGAGTGTTATCCTTGTGTATTGCAGACGTTATCCTTGTGTATTGTAGGCGTTATCCTTGTGTATTGCAGGCGTTATCCGTGTGTATTGCAGGCGTTATCCTTGTGTATTGCAGGCGTTATCCGTGTGTACTGCAGGCGTTATCCGTGTGTATTGCAGGCGTTATCCTTGTGTATTGCAGGCGTTATCCTTGTGTATTGCAGGCGTTATCCTTGTGTATTGCAGGCGTTATCCTTGTGTATTGCAGGCGTTATCCTTGTGTATTGCAGGCGTTATCCGTATGTATTGCAGGGCTGTTAGCGTTATCCTTGTGTATTGCAGGCGTTATCCTTGTGTATTGCAGGCGTTATCCGTGTGTACTGCAGGCGTTATCCGTGTGTACTGCAGGCGTTATCCGTGTGTATTGCAGTTCTGTGAGCATTATCCTTGTGTAGTGCAGGCGTTATCCTTGTGTATTGCAGGTGCTATTCTTGTATCTTGTAGGCGTTATCCTTGTGCATTTCAGGGCTGTGAGCGTTATCCTTGTGTATTTCAGGCGTTATCCTTGTGTATTGCAGGCGTTATCCTTGTGTATTGCAGGCGTTATCCTTGTGTATTGCAGGCGTTATCCTTGTGCATTTCAGGGCTGTGAGCGTTATCCTTGTGTATTTCAGGCGTTATCCTTGTGTATTGCAGGCGTTATCCTTGTGTATTGCAGGCGTTATCCGTGTGTATTGCAGGCGTTATCCTTGTGTATTGTAGGCGTTATCCTTGTGTACTGCAGGCGTTATCCGTGTGTATTGTAGGCGTTATCCTTGTGTATTGTAGGCGTTATCCTTGTGTATTGCAGGCGTTATCCTTGTGTATTGTAGGCGTTATCCGTGTGTATTGCAGGCGTTATCCTTGTGTATTGTAGGCGTTATCCTTGTGTACTGCAGGCGTTATCCGTGTGTATTGTAGGCGTTATCCTTGTGTATTGTAGGCGTTATCCTTGTGTACTGCAGGCGTTATCCTTGTGTATTGCAGGCGTTATCCTTGTGTATTGCAGGCGTTATCCGTGTGTATTGCAGGCGTTATCCTTGTGTATTGCAGGCGTTATCCTTGTGTATTGCAGGCGTTATCCTTGTGTATTGCAGGCGTTATCCTTGTGTATTGTAGGCGTTATCCTTGTGTACTGCAGGCGTTATCCGTGTGTACTGTAGGCGTTATCCTTGTGTATTGCAGGCGTTATCCTTGTGTATTGCAGGCGTTATCCTTGTGTATTGCAGGCGTTATCCTTGTGTATTGCAGGCGTTATCCTTGTGTACTGCAGGCGTTATCCGTGTGTATTGTAGGCGTTATCCTTGTGTATTGTAGGCGTTATCCTTGTGTACTGCAGGCGTTATCCTTGTGTATTGCAGGCGTTATCCTTGTGTATTGCAGGCGTTATCCGTGTGTATTGCAGGCGTTATCCTTGTGTATTGCAGGCGTTATCCTTGTGTATTGCAGGCGTTATCCTTGTGTATTGCAGGCGTTATCCTTGTGTATTGTAGGCGTTATCCTTGTGTACTGCAGGCGTTATCCGTGTGTACTGTAGGCGTTATCCTTGTGTATTGCAGGCGTTATCCTTGTGTATTGCAGGCGTTATCCTTGTGTATTGCAGGCGTTATCCTTGTGTATTGCAGGCGTTATCCTTGTGTATTGCAGGCGTTATCCTTGTGTATTGCAGGCGTTATCCTTGTGTATTGCAGGCGTTATCCGTGTGTATTGCAGGCGTTATCCTTGTGTATTGCAGGCGTTATCCTTGTGTATTGCAGGCGTTATCCTTGTGTATTGCAGGCGTTATCCTTGTGTATTGCAGGCGTTATCCTTGTGTATTGCAGGCGTTATCCTTGTGTATTGAGGCGTTATCCTTGTGCATTTCAGGGCTGTGAGCGTTATCCTTGTGTATTGCAGGCGTTATCCTTGTGTACTGCAGGCGTTATCCGTGTGTATTGTAGGCGTTATCCTTGTGTATTGCAGGCGTTATCCGTGTGTATTGCAGGCGTTATCCGTGTGTATTGTAGGCGTTATCCTTGTGTATTGCAGGCGTTATCCGTGTGTATTGCAGGCGTTATCCTTGTGTATTGCAGGCGTTATCCGTGTGTATTGCAGGCGTTATCCTTGTGTATTGCAGGCGTTATCCGTGTGTATTGCAGGCGTTATCCTTGTGTATTGTAGGCTTTATCCTTGTGTATTTCAGGCGTTATCCTTGTGTATTGCAGGCGTTATCCTTGTGTATTGCAGGCGTTATCCTTGTGTATTGCAGGCGTTATCCTTGTGTTTTTCAGGCGTTATCCTTGTGTATTGCAGGCGTTATCCTTGTGTATTGCAGGCGTTATCCTTGTGTATTGCAGGCGTTATCCTTGTGTTTTTCAGGCGTTATCCGTGTGTATTGCAGGCGTTATCCTTGTGTATTGTAGGCGTTATCCTTGTGTATTTCAGACGTTATCCTTGTGTATTGCAGGCGTTATCCTTGTGTATTGCAGGCGTTATCCTTGTGTATTGCAGGCGTTATCCTTGTGTATTGAGGCGTTATCCTTGTGTTTTTCAGGCGATGACATGCAGCATGTTGTGCTGAACCCACCACTCGGAACGGAGGTACACCTGGAGGCTGGAGCAAGGTCAAGGACAGCTGAAACGTTACTCTCGTGAGGTTTGTAGAACATGAAATGCTTGATGTCTTACATATGACGCTGGACAGAAGCTACTGACGTCACATGACGTGCCTCACATGACGTTCACTGTGTATCAGGAAAAGGCTGCTTGTTTCAATACCCCTTAGCTACATATCGAACAGGAGATATAACAATATTCTTTCTTTGAACTAAAGCGTATCAAAAGGAAAATCTATTTTCACTTCATGGACGCTAGTATTGAATGAGTGCAAAAGAGACGAGTAGTGTCAGATAAATTTTGCCTTAAGGATTCTGTTTGTGATATGCTGGTACCCGTTTGAGAAATGTTCACAGTTCTGCTCTCGGGTACTGATTTGATAAAGGTAAGAGAACATTTCATCCATTTACAGGCGAAAGCTTTCAGTTCCAACAAACCTATTCAGGCCACACATGTACATAATGGAGGCCTGATGTAACGTTTTTGACCAGCCAAGAGTTTAGAGACATTGCTCACATTGCAGCTGCACATGCGAGTCGTACATTCAAGCGGCAAAACCATTTCCATAATAATGAGATATTGCTACTTCCCGCAGGGTTCATTGTACGATTGCGACAGACAGGGGGGTGACAGGTGTTCGCAATAGGTGTTCCAACTTTACTGAGGCCTAGAATATCGGGCCTAGTTTATCACTGGTTCAGCGGGGTAACTCAGTGGCAGGGGTTCTTCACACTGTCGTGTGGTGTGTATAGAATGTACAGTATATGATGTGAAGTGTTTATCAGTGTACAGTTTGTTAATTCAACCCAATCACTGAGGGGTGTCATCTGATTCCCTTGTTCTGATTAGTTTTAAACATCCACATTCCATCCTGATGCTGACAGTGACGCGCGAGATGGAACGTGCGGGGAATCAGCGTGAAGATGTAAAACTAATTCCCTCCAAGATGCGCAACACGATCCCCTTGAGGAGTTGACATGATGTTCCCCAGTCAGACGTGGTACTCCGTCAGTTTATACTGTAAGCATACCCGTGTGCACATCCGTAACTCCAGTGCTATGTCCAGAAGTAAATGATCGGACACCAATGTATTCATTTAGCTGACGTCGTTCATGTTACTGTGGAGGTGGTAGCGGTGGTTTATGTATTTGAAGCATGGCTCCGAACGATTTATTTTTCACATACATGTACATTATCATCAGTCGATGTCCTTAAATGGCAATCGTGAGAAGATTCCTTTCTAAGGTCGAACATGGCGGGAGAATGTCACGTACTGGGAGCATTGATCTGGATGAGGTGTTTCTTCAACAAACACCAAAGGGAGAAGCAGTGACATTTCCTGGACAAACATCTTCCATCTATTTTCTCACCTAAGTCATATTGAAGGGGAGCTTAAACTCGCGACGTAAAATCAATTCATCTCTTTATATAAATGATGTAAATCTCCTAGTGCGTTTCAAAGGTAATTTTTGTGAGTATTTATCAGATTACCCAAACACTTGTTTTTGCAAACAATACCTGAACTGGCATAAAGTACGAATTCCGTGTCTAGATGCAGTAATGAGATAATTTCCTTCGATTCAACTCTACAATTCATTTAACTATCTGCCAATGCTTAACATGGCAAACTATGTTTACTGTTTGACAAAAACATCACTTAGTCATTAAGGTTGACTTTATCGGGGAGTTTATACACACACGACTGTCTGGGGAAACTGTCGTAAAGAAACAAACCTTTATCTGTCAGCTTGTGAACTTGAGTATGTACCGCGGCAGGGTTTGGCGAGACGTTCATTCACAATCCATTCAACCCCGCCATCCTTTGCTGATTCAGATTCAGGGGTTTCAAACTTTTAGGTGGAACCTTTCGGAGTGCCTCTTCATTGCAGAGTTGTGTCCGCGTTCACAGTGCACAAGAGTTCGGGAATCGATCTGCGTGTAACAAGTGCATGCAACTAGACATACTCAAGCATATCATGTGATGTTTATACTTTATCAATAGGTTTAAACCCTGAGGAGGATGGCGAGCAAGACCTGGAACGCACCAGGGCCTGATATGATAGCCTATAATCGATGTAGGTTCTATGGGGGCATCTAGCTCCTATCACCACAAATTAATTGCCGCATTCAACCTAGTCTACCAGTCTATTTCCGGGATCTCTCAATTACACACACTGTTAAAAGTAGGATCATGTTTCTATAAGATCTCGGCTGCGTTTTAGTTGAGATAGAAGTAGATTCTGTCTGCACATGCCCATTGCTAAATGCTTACAAATAAAACATCGTCCTAACTGCTACAACATCGTCCTCACAGCTACTAAATCGTCATAACTACTACAACATCGTGATCACTGCTACATCATCATGTTCACTGCTAAAACATCGTCCTCACGGCAACAACATCATGTTCACTGCTACAACATCGTCTTCACTGCTAAAACATCGTCCTCACGGCAACAACATCATGCTCACTGCTACAACATCGTGCTCACTGCTACAACATTGTGCTAAATGCTACAACATCGTGCTCACTGCTACAACATCGTCCTCACTGCTACAACATCGTCTTCACTGCTACAACATCGTGCTCACTGCTACAACATCGTACGAAATGTTATAACATCGTGCTCACTGCTACAACAGCGTGCTAAATGCTACAACATTGTGCTCACTGCTACAACATCGTGCTAAATGCTACAACATCGTGCTCACTGTTACAAATTCGTCCTAACTGCTACAACATCGTGCTCACTAATACAACATCGTGCTAAATGCTACAACATCGTCTTCACTGCTACAACATCGTGCTCACTGCTACAACATCGTGCTAAATGTTACAACATCGTGCTCACTGCTACAACATCGTGCGCACGGCAACAACATCATCCTCACTGCTACAACATCATGTTCACTGTTAAAACATCGTGCGCACGGCAACAACATCATCCTCACTGCTACAACATCATGTTCACTGTTAAAACATCGTCCTCACGGCAACAACATCGTCCTCATGGCAACAACATCGTACTCACTGCTACAACATCGTGCTAAATGCTACAACATCTTCCTAGCTGCTACAACATCGTCGTCACTGATACAACATCGTCTTCACTATGACAACATCATGCTAAATGCTACAACATCGTCCTAACTCCTACAACATCGGTTTCACTGCTACAACATCGTCTTAACTCCTACAGCATTGTCCTCACTGCTACAACATCGTCTCAACGGTTGCATCATCATGCTCACTACTACAACATCGTGCTCGTGCGACGATGGAGGCCCAGTACACACAGCGAATTGTCACAATTTGTGTCTCTCAATTAGATAAGTTGTTATTTCTGAATATGGGTAACTGTCGTAGTTTGGTGGTATATATTATACTTAAGCGATTTGATGATTTTATTATTTTTTTTTTGTTGTTTAACATCGCACTCAGTTGTATTCCAGTTATAATACGGCGGTCTGTAAATAATCGAGTCTGGACCAGACAATCCAGTGATTGACACCATGATCATCGATCCACGCAATTTGGATACGATGACATGCATCAAACCAAGTGAGCAAGCCTGACCACCCGATCTCGTTATTCACCTCTTACGACAAACATAGTCCGCTGTTACGGCAAACATAGGTTGCTGAAGACCTATTCTATCTCGGATGTTCACGGGGCGACTTGAGGAACTGAAATGGAGAGTAGGGTGTAGGATCTGTGTCCTGTTTAGTCATTATCACACACTACTGTCGTCAGTGTAACATGACACACATGTTATTGTATGGAAATAGAAGCAGAATCATCTTCACTTGGAAACTCATCTCATATTGGTTGACAGAGACGGGCCTCAGTAAATACCACAGTTTGTCAAGGGCAATGAACAGGCAATAAGAGACTTTGGGCACGGAAACACTATGTACAAAGAACTAGTAATGAAAGACGTTGGGTATAGAAACACGTGAACTAGGAACGGGCCATGAGAGACTAGATACAAACCTGAGGGAAGAGTAACGATATAGTCACACATTGACCATCTGTATTTAACACATACCTCCATGTCTAAATGATGAGATCTGATTAGTTCACATGATCTTGATAAATCACTACGTATCGGAGGGACATAAATGTATCAGCAGGAGAATAAATCCCTTATACCCCGCAACGAACAAGACAGGCTGGATGTGGATTTCTGAGATATAGAATAAATCCCTTATACCCCGCTTCGAAGCAAAAAGGCCTACGCTTTTTCCGAGACAATGAAAGTCACCTAGGGGCGTCCCACGTGGCCGGTTTCTTTGATAAGCCGACAGGTAATCCGCGTGTTGTGATAAGCATGTGCTTCTTTGATATACCGACTATAGTCTATAGGAAATATTTATAGATATACTGAGTCAAATTAAAAACTTCACATTTTTAAAAGTAATCCCATATATGATATACCACGGACAGATGTATCAGAGAAGGTAATTTTTAATCATTAATGTCCAAAGAAGGATTTTAATTAACGGTGGTAACCATAATTTGTTCCAAGCACCTACGGTATTCCGTAATAACATAAACAGTTTAAATCATAAGTCCCAAGCACGAGAATGTGATAGCACTAAGGTTCAGTAGCGTGTATGGCCACCATGTGCGTTGACAACTGCCACAAAACGCCTCCGCATGGACCTTGTGATTCTTGTGAACACATGATTGGGAAGACGACGCCATTGTTGCAAAATTATCTTGCAACTTCTGTGGTTGGTTCTGGAGAGTTCTGGAGAGTTCTGCCAAGAGCATCCCAGACGTGTTCGATGGGGTTGAGGTCAGGAGACCTTGACGGCCAGTCCATGACGTTGACTCCCGCATTCTGAAGGAAATTCCTCGTCAAAATTGCTGCATGGGGTCTGGCATTGTCGTGTTGGAAGATCAAACCGGGTCCATGTCCAAGTTCTGGTGCCAGTACCTGGTCGCGTTAAGCAGCAGCGTTGAGGTTGCCACGGATGACAAGAAGCCTGGAACGTGCATTGCCACAGAAAGCACCCCACACCATGACACTTCCGCCTCAAAATCTGTCAACTTCCTGTACACAACACTTGGCGTAACGTTCATGACGGCGCCTCCACACCCTCGCCCTACCATCAGCAAATCGAACATTAAATCGGGATTCATCACTGAAGACGACTTGATTCCAATTCCTCTGAGTCCATCGTAAGTGTCGCTGTGCCCACAATTGACGTTGACGTCTGTGTAATTGAGTCAGAATCGGCCCGCAGTATGGCCGTCGTGCTTGAAGGTGAGCAGTTCTCAGACGGTTTCGAACAGTTTGCGCACTCAGTCTACCCCTAAACAATTTATTTCTGGTTGATGTAGCCGTCAAAAATCGGTTACGGAGGTGATGAAAGACAATCTGACGATCCTCTGCATGTGACGTCACACGTAATCGACCTGGCCGAGGGGGATCAGCGGGGGTACCCGTTTGCTTTAGACGCGTCTGTAAATCATAAACAGTCCGTCGACTACAACCCATCGTCGGACGTTCGCGTCTGCAACATGCCGATGGCACGTTCACGTTGCACATTTGGAAGGCGTGGAATGACAAATGGCCGTAAAGACTTTTGTTTACTTGTGTTTTTCTTTTTTTGTTAATGACTGCTGACAAGTATGGCTGAAAACACGTGCGGTATTATGGCCACGTGACCAGTTGCACGTGAAAAACCACTTTTGCCACAATAGTGCTGTGCACATGATTTTGATCGATTCACCTGCATAAAAACGGGTGTTATCTGAAGACAATAAGTGGCCATTACTGTTTAAATACACAATAAGGACCCACAATGATAACTGGTCAAAATGTTAAAATTTTAGGATTGTGAAGTTTCTACTTTGGTTCAGTTTTTATACATCATTACTAATTCTTGACATGATATAAATATATACATATGTGCTTCTCCACAGCAAGAAATGTTCTTTTGTAACCGTCGAGAGCGAGTTTCAAGCTGTCAGTATATATTTTTCTTCACATGGCGTGTACCACCTGATTTGTGCTGAAAAACGGTAACTTCAGCGAAAGACTGTTCTGTCTTTATAATGTTTAGAATCTTGAAGAGGTTAGGTGTTGAACCGGATGATTGTGTCAGTTGTTGTAGGTGGCCACTAAAAATAAATTAATCCAAAACAGTATAAAATGTGTTTACTCAGCTAATCGGCGACAGTAATTGATAACCGGCTGACATGAGTTTCACCAGGACCCCTTTCACCAGAATATACTACAGCGGGCCTACTACCCAGAGTACTTCGGGTTACCCTTGCAAAGGATCCAATGGTGTCTGGGTCAGGCACTGATGATAGCACATCTTCATACAGCTGCTGGATGGGTGTTTCATCCACTGGTACACGTTGTCTCGGGCTCCTAGATGGGTGTTACATCCACTGGTACACGTTGTCTCTGGCTGCTGGATGGGTGTTACATCCACTGGCACACGCTGTCTCTGGCTGCTGGATGGGCGTTACATCCACTGACACACGTTGTCTCTGGCTGGTGGATGGGTGTTACATCCACTGGCACACGTTGTCTCGGGCTGCTGGATGGGCGTTACATCCACTGACACACGTTGTCTCTGGCTGGTGGATGGGTGTTACATCCACTGGCATACGTTGTCTCTGGCTGCTGGATGGGTGTTACATCCACTGGTACACGTTGTCTCGGGCTCCTAGATGGGTGTTACATCCACTGGTACACGATGTCTCTGGCTGCTGGATGGGTGTTACATCCACTGGCACACGTTGTCTCGGGCTGCTGGATGGGCGTTACATCCACTGACACACGTTGTCTCTGGCTGGTGGATGGGTGTTACATCCACTGGTACACGTAGTCTCGGGCTGCTGGATGGGCGTTACATCCACTGGTACACGTTGTCTCTGGCTGCTGGATGGGTGTTACATCCACTGACATACGTTGTCTCGGGCTGCTGGATGGGTGTTACATTCACTGGCACACGTTGTCTCGGGCTGCTGGATTGGTGTTACATCCACTGGCACACGTTGTCTCGGGCTGCTGGATGGGTGTTACATCCACTGACATACGTTGTCTCGGGCTGCTGGATGGGTGTTACATCACTGGCACACGTTGTCTCGGGCTGCTGGATGGGTGTTACATCCACTGACATACGTTGTCTCGGGCTGCTGGATGGGTGTTACATCCACTGGTACACGTTGTCTCGGGCTGCTGGATGGGTGTTACATCCACTGGTACACGTTGTCTCAGGCTGCTGGATGGGTGTTACATCCACTGACATACGTTGTCTCGGGCTGCTGGATGGGTGTTACATCCACTGACATACGTTGTCTCGGGCTGCTGGATGGGTGTTACATCCACTGACACACGTTGTCTCGGGCTGCTGGATGGGTGTTACATCACTGGCACACGTTGTCTCGGGCTGCTGGATGGGTGTTACATCCACCGGCACACGTTGTCTCAGGCTGCTGGATGGGTGTTACATCACTGGCACACGTTGTCTCGGGCTGCTGGATGGGTGTTACATCCACTGACATACGTTGTCTCGGGCTGCTGGATGGGTGTTACATCACTGGCACACGTTGTCTCGGGCTGCTGGATGGGTGTTACATCCACTGACATACGTTGTCTCGGGCTGCTGGATGGGTGTTACATCCACTGGCACACGTTGTCTCGGGCTGCTGGATGGGTGTTACATCCACTGACATACGTTGTCTCGGGCTGCTGGATGGGTGTTACATCCACTGGCACACGTTGTCTCGGGCTGCTGGATGGGTGTTACATCCACTGACATACGTTGTCTCGGGCTGCTGGATGGGTGTTACATCCACTGGTACACGTTGTCTCGGGCTGCTGGATGGGTGTTACATCCACTGACATACGTTGTCTCGGGCTGCTGGATGGGTGTTACATCACTGTTACAAGCTGTCTCAGTCTGCTTGATGGGCGTTACATCCACTGACATAAGTTGTCTCGGGCTGCTGGATGGGTGTTACATCCACTGGTACACGTTGTCTCGGGCTGCTGGATGGGTGTTACATCCACTGACATACGTTGTCTCGTGCTGGATGGGTGTTACATCCACTGGTACACGTTGTCTCGTGCTGTATGGGTGTTAAATCCACTGGTACACGTTGTCTCGTGCTGTATGGGTGTTAAATCCACTGGTACACGTTGTCTCGTGCTGTATGGGTGTTAAATCCACTGGTACACGTTGTTTCGTGCTGTATGGGTGTTAAATCCACTGGTACACGTTGTCTCGTGCTGTATGGGTGTTACATCCACTGGTACACGTTGTCTCGTGCTGTATGGGTGTTACATCCACTGGTACACGTTGTCTCGTGCTGTATGGGTGTTAAATCCACTGGCACACGTTGTCTCGGGCTGCTGGATGGGTGTTACATCCACTGTTACACGTAGTCTCGGGCTGCTGGACGGGCGTTACATCCACTGGTACACGTTGTCTCGGGCTGCTGGATGGGTGTTACATCCACTGGTACACGTTGTCTCGGGCTGCTGGATGGGTGTTACATCCACTGGTACACGTTGTCTCGGTCTGCTGGATGGGTGTTATATCCACTGGTACACGTAGTCTCGGGCTGCTGGACGGGCGTTACAACCACTGGTACACGTTGTCTCGGGCTGCTGGATGGGTGTTACATCCACTGGTACACGTTGTCTCGTGCTGCTGGATGGGTGTTACATCCACTGGTACACGTTGTCTCGGTCTGCTGGATGGGTGTTACATCCACTGGTACACGTTGTCTCGGGCTGCTGGATGGGTGTTACATCCACTGGTACACGTAGTCTCTGGCTGCTGGATGGGTGTTACATCCACTGGTACACGTTGTCTCAGTCTGCTGGATGGGTGTGACATCCACTGGCACACGTTGTCTCAGGCTGCTGGATGGGTGTTACATCCACTGGTACACGTAGTCTCGGGCTGCTGGACGGGCGTTACATCCACTGGTACACGTTGTCTCTGGCTGCTGGATGGGTGTTACATCCACTGGTACACGTTGTCTCTGGCTGCTGGATGGGTGTTACATCCACTGGTACACGTTGTCTCGGGCTGCTGGATGGGTGTTACATCCACTAGTACACGTTGTCTGTGGCTGCTGGATGGGTGTTACATCCACTGGTACACGTAGTCTCTGGCTGCTGGATGGGTGTTACATCCACTGGCACACGTTGTCTCGGGCTGCTGGATGGGTATTACATCCACTGGTACACGTTGTCTCGGGCTGCTGGATGGGTGTTACATCCACTGGTACACGTAGTCTCTGGCTGCTGGATGGGTGTTACATCCACTGGTACACGTTGTCTCAGTCTGCTGGATGGGTGTTACATCCACTGGCACACGTTGTCTCGGGCTGCTGGATGGGTGTTACATCCACTGGTACACGTAGTCTCGGGCTGCTGGACGGGTATTATATCCACTGGTACACGTTGTCTCGGGCTGCTGGATGGGTGTTACATCCACCGGCACACGTTGTCTCTGGCTGCTGGATGGGTGTTACATCCACTGGTACACGTTGTCTGTGGCTGCTGGATGGGTGTTACATCCACTGGTACACGTTGTCTTGGGCTGCTGGATGGGTGTTACATCCACCGGCACACGTTGTCTCTGGCTGCTGGTTGGGCGTTACATCCACTGACACACGTTGTCTCGGGCTGCTAGATGGGTGTTACATCCACTGGCACACGTTGTCTCGGGCTGCTGGATGGGTGTTACATCCACTGGTACACGTTGTCTCAGTCTGCTGGATGGGTGTTACATCCACTGGCACACGTTGTCTCGGGCTGCTGGATGGGTGTTACATCCACCGGCACACGTTGTCTCTGGCTGCTGGATGGGCGTTACATCCACTGACACACGTTGTCTCGGGCTGCTAGATGGGTGTTACATCCACTGGCACACGTTGTCTCAGGCTGCTGGATGGGTGTTACATCCACTGGTACACGTTGTCACAGGCTGCTGGATGGGTGTTACATCCACTGGTACACGTTGTCTCGGGCTGCTTGATGGGTGTTACATCCACTGGTACACGTTGTCTCGTGCTGCTGGATGGGTGTTACATCCACTGGTAGACGTTGTCTCGTGCTGTATGGGTGTTACATCCACCGGCACACGTTGTCTCAGACTGCTGGATGGGTGTTACATCCACTGGTACACGTTGTCTCGTGCTGTATGGGTGTTACATCCACTTGTACACGTAGTCTCTGGCTGCTGGATGGGTGTTACATCCACTGGCACACGTTGTCTCTGGCTGCTGGATGGGTGTTACATCCACTGGTACACGTTGTCTCGGGCTGCTGGATGGGTGTTACATCCACTGGTACACGTAGTCTCTGGCTGCTGGATGGGTGTTACATCCACTGGTACACGTTGTCTCGGGCTGCTGGACGGGCGTTACATCCACTGGTACACGTTGTCTCGGGCTGCTGGATGGGTGTTACATCCACTGGTACACGCTGTCTCTGGCTGCTGGATGGGTGTTACATCCACTGGTACACGTAGTCTCTGGCTGCTGGATGGGTGTTACATCCACTGGTACACGTTGTCTCTGGCTGCTGGATGGGTGTTACATCCACTGGTACACGTAGTCTCTGGCTGCTGGATGGGTGTTACATCCACTGGCACACGTTGTCCCGGGCTGCTGGATGGGTGTTACATCCACTGGTACACGTAGTCTCTGGCTGCTGGATGGGTGTGACATCCACCGGCACACGTTGTCTCAGGCTGCTGGATGGGTGTTACATCCACTGGCACACGTTGTCTCGGGCTGCTGGATGGGTGTTACATCCACCGGCACACGTTGTCTCAGGCTGCTGGATGGGCGTTACATCCACTGGTACACGTAGTCTCTGGCTGCTGGATGGGCGTTACATCCACTGGTACACGTTGTCTCAGTGCTGCTCAGAAGCTGCTCTTCTGACTCCACTCGTGGATGGTTGTGTTCTGACGCTGGTCTGATGAAATCGCCAACACTGGTGCACCGACCTTTACGTCCTGAATGCACGCGCCTCCAGTGTATTGCAGCCTGACGTCCCACGTGGAGACGGTAACGGTAACCTCCATGGAACATCTTTGCTCAGCTGAAGAACTGATTTGTTTGAACAATGATAAGTAGTTAAGTCGTCTATTATGTTTTTTTAGTTACTAACATTTTATACAGGAAGCTGCAACACTACAAGTCTGACTTTACTGGACAACAGATATTAAAACAGATTAAGTCAATCAATAGTGGTTCAGTCCATTTAGATGAATAGGGATGAAACTGAGTTCCCATTGTGCCTACATTATTTTCTGTAGGCAAATTGGGATGTGGGCACAATGGGATTGAACCGTCAACGTGGGACTAACCCAGTCACGTGACATATCACAAGTTTACCTCAGCTCAATCGAACAGCTGTTTGCTATCAATTTTGAATTTGTTATAATTATTTTACAATATCATTTGAACACATATGGATAATATAAATTCGTTGTGGCGGGGTCATTCGGGTGCATGTGGTTTTATGCATGTCTCGTTAGGTTTGTATCGTTCGTTGTTACTCATTGTATCGTGTAGGTCTTTGTCCTGTTTGTACCAGCTGGTGGTTTGTGATATCTATCATACTCATCAGAGATTGTAAAAAACGTTACATGACAAAACATTGTGAGACGCGTGAAAACAGCCTGATACTTCCATTCCATGACCCAATACAAAGTCTATCTTCAACAAGAAACTATTTAGGATAAATACTGCATCATTCCTTGGAATGCAGATGTATATTTGACTGGATACTGTGAGGTATACAGATGTATATTTGCCAGAATAATGACAGGTATACAGATGTATATTTGCCAGGATAATGTGAGGTATACAGATATATATTTGTCACGATAATGTGAAGTATACAGATGTATATTTACCTGGATAATGTGAGGTATACAGATATATACTTACCTGGATAATGTGAGGTATACATATATACATTTGCCTGGATAATGTGAGGTATACCTGGATAATGTGAGGTATACAGATATATACTTGTCTGATAATGTGAGGTATACATATATACATTTGCCTGGATAATGTGAGGTATACAGATGTATACGTGCTTGGATTATGTGAGGTATACAAATATATACTTGCCAGGATAATGTGAGGTATTCAGATATATGCTTACCTGGATAATGTGAGGTATACAGATATATACTTGCCAGGATAATGTGAGGTATACATATATACATTTGCCTGGATAATGTGAGGTATACAGATGTATAAGTGCCTGGATTATGTGAGGTATACAAATATATACTTGCCAGGATAATGTGAGGTAATCAGATATATACTTGCCTGGATAATGTGAGGTATACAGATATATACTTGCCAGGATAATGTGAGGTATACATATATAAATTTGCCTGGATAATGTGAGGTATACAGATGTTTACGTGCCTGGATTATGTTAGGTATACAAATATATACTTGCCAGGATAATGTGAGGTATTCAGATATATACTTGCCAGGATAATGTGAGGTATACAGATATATATTTGCCAGGGTAATGTGAGGTATACAGATATACATTTGCCAGGATAATGTGAGGTATACAGATATATATTTGCCAGGGTAATGTGAGGTATGCCTGGATAATGTGAGGTATACATATATATATTTGTTAGGATAATGTGAGGTATGCCTGGATAATGTGAGGTATACAGATATATACTTGCCAGTATAGTGTGAGGTATACAGATATACATTTCCCAGGATAATGTGAGGTATACAGATATATATTTGCCAGGGTAATGTGAGGTATACAAATATATACTTGTCAGGATAATGTGAGGTATTCCGATATATACTTGCCAGGATAATGTGAGGTATACATATATATACTTGCCTGGATAATGTGGGGTATACAGATATATACTTGCCAGGATAATGTGAGGTATACAGATATGTACTTGCCTGGATAATGTGAGGTATACATATATATATTTGTTAGGATAATGTGAGGTATGCCTGGATAATGTGAGGTATACAGATATATATTTGCCAGGGTAATGTGAGGTATACAGATATATACTTGCCAGGATAATGTGAGGTATACATATATACATTTGCCTGGATAATGTTAGGTATACAGATGTATAAGTGCCTGGATTATGTGAGGTATACAAATATATACTTGCCAGGATAATGTGAGGTATTCAGATATATACTTGCCAGGATAATGTGAGGTATTCAGATATATACTTGCCAGGCTTATGTGAGGTATACAGATATATACTTGCCTGGATAATGTGAGGTATACAGATATATACTTGCCAGGATAATGTGAGGTATATAGATATATATTTGTTAGGATAATGTGAGGTATGCCTGGATAATGTGAGGTATACAGATATATACTTGCCAGGATAATGTGAGGTATGCAGATATACATTCGCCAGGATAATGTGAGGTATACAGATAGATATTTGCCTGGGTAATGTGAGGAATACAGATATATACTTGCCAGGATAATGTGAGGCATACATATATACATTTGCCTGGATAATGTTAGGTATACAGATGTATACCTGCCTGGATTATGTGAGGTATAGAAATATATACTTGCCAGGATTATGTGAGGTATACATATATATACTTGCCTGGATAATGTGGGGTATACAGATATATACTTGCCAGGCTTATGTGAGGTATACAGATATATACTTGCCTGGATAATGAGGGGTATACGGATATATACCTGCCTGGATTATGTGAGGTATAGAAATATATACTTGCCAGGATAATGTGAGGTATTCAGATATATACCTGCCAGGATAATGTGAGGTATTCAGATATATACTTGCCAGGCTTATGTGAGGTATACAGATATATACTTGCCTGGATAATGAGGGGTATACGGATATATACTTGCCAGGATAATGTGAGGTATACAGATATATATTTGTTAGGATAATGTGAGGTATGCCTGGATAATGTGAGGTATACAGATATATACTTGCCAGGATAATGTGAGGTATTCAGATATATACTTGCCAGGATAATGTGAGGTATTCAGATATATACTTGCCAGGCTTATGTGAGGTATACAGATATATACTTGCCTGGATAATGAGGGGTATACGGATATATACTTGCCAGGATAATGTGAGGTATACAGATATATATTTGTTAGGATAATGTGAGGTATGCCTGGATAATGTGAGGTATACAGATATATACTTGCCAGGATAATGTGAGGTATGCAGATATATACTTGTCAGGATAATGTGAGGTATACAGATATATACTTGCCAGGATAATGTGAGGTATTCAGATATATACTTGCCAGGCTTATGTGAGGTATACAGATATATACTTGCCTGGATAATGAGGGGTATACGGATATATACTTGCCAGGATAATGTGAGGTATACAGATATATATTTGTTAGGATAATGTGAGGTATGCCTGGATAATGTGAGGTATACGGATATATACTTGCCAGGATAATGTGAGGTATGCAGATATACATTTGCCAGGATAATGTGAGGTATACAGATAGATATTTGCCTGGGTAATGTGAGGTATACAGATATATACTTGCCAGGATAATGTGAGGTATACAGATATTTGTTTGCCAGGATAATGTTAGGTATACAGGTATATAGTTGCCAGGATGATTTGTGATGTACAGATATATAGTTGCTATGATAATGTGAGGTATACAGATATTGTGTTCATGACGTACTTAGCCAAAATGTAACTGTCTGTGATGCGCTGCTATGTGGTCATGGCGTACTTAGCAACACTGTTGCTGTCTGTATTGCGCCGCTGTGTTCATGACGTACTAAGCCAAAATGTAGCCGCTGTATTGCGCTGCTGTGTTCATGACGTACATAGCCCCAATGAAGCTGTCTGTAGTGCGCTGCTGTGTTCATGACGTACTTAGCAACAATGATTAAACTGTCTGTGGGGGGCTACTGGGAGTTCATGACGTAATTAGCAACAATGTAGCTGTCTGTAGTGCGCTGTTGTGTTCATGACGTACTAAGCCACAATGTAGCTGTCTAGTGCGTTGCTGTATTCATGACGTACTTAGCAACAATGTAGCTGTCTGTAGTGCGCTGCTATGTTCACGACTTACTTAGCAACAATGTAACTATCTGTAGTGCGCTGCTGTGTTCATGACGTACTTAGCCCAGTGCAGCTGTCTAGTGCGCTGCTTTTTTATGACGTACTTAGCAACAATATAGCTGTCTGTAGTGCGCTGCGATATTCTCGACGTACTTAGCAACACTGTAGCTATCTGTAGTGTGCTCCTGTGTTCATGACGTACTTAGCCACAATGTAGCTGTCTAGTGCGCTGCTGTGTTCATGACGTACTTAGCCACAATGAAGCTGTCTGTAGTGTGCTGCTCTGTCCATGACTTACTTAGCCACAATGAAGCTGTATAGTGCGCTGCTGTGTTCATGACGTACTTAGCCACAATGAAGCTGTCTGTAGTGTGCTCCTGTGTTCATGACGTACTTAGCCACAATGAAGCTGTCTAGTGCGCTGCTGTGTTCATGACGTACTTAGCCACAATGGAGCTGTCTGTGGGATGCTGTGATGTTCATGACGTACTTAAACAGAATGTAAATGGCTGTGGTGCCCTGCTCGAGATCTTTCAGTAAAAGAAAATTCAATTGAGCAGGACCGATTGACTAAACAGCCTGTTGACAACTTTTCTTCTTGCCTGTCACAGGCGCAGCTTCAACATTTGGTCATCCCCGTTATTGTTGCGGTATCTTTTAATGATGCTTTAGCTGCGGTTTAATTGATGACGTTATCGCTACAGTATTAATTAATGATAGTATTGTTACGACAATAGTTAATGATGGTATTACTACGGTATCAATGAATGATTGTATGGCTACGCTTATAATTAATCATGGTATTGTTTTGGTATTAATTAATTATGTTCGTCTATATGGCGGCACTGTGATCCCAGTTTGTGTAGACTCTGTGTACTCGATATTTAACATGGGTATTTTTATATTGCTTGGTTTAAGGACTCAATTTAAACTGGTTATGAGATGTTGGCATTGTGTCACGAGTGCAAGCTTGTGTACACGAAGACGACTACAAAGACTATTCTTACACCGATGTCCTAGTGAGAAGGCTGTGCTCGGTACTTACAAGGAGAAACGTCAGCCGCCATAACAGATGCGCTTCGTGTTACGAGGAAATCAATGGTTTCATGTCAAGAAAACCAAAGAGATGCCACTCGAGGAGATTCAAAAGAATTGCCCATCAATTAAACAGACGAAACGAATAAAAGCGACAAAACCTTTTCCATATTCATAAGAAATCGTTACTAAAAGCTGAATCCGTTGACGATTCCGACAGAGTAGGTGTTAATGAATAACTATGAAATAGTGATGCCACCAGGTGTTTAAGAAAATGTGAGCTTATCCTGCCCTACCATCACCCGTCACAAACACATGCAAATCCAAGTCAAATGTTCACGTGAAAAAACTCGGAAACATACGGTACAAGTAAGAACAAGGAATTGTGTCTGACATAATTTTGGTCACTGATGCGTTAAATTTGGAAAACTCCTCACCCTGCCTGTAGTACAACATCTTGAAAGCTTAACTAAGGCCTTGGGTGCTGTAATCTTGCAATCAAGAGTCGAATGCATGGTCCATGTCCCTGCTCCTTCGACAGCATGAATAAGTTACATCAGAAGAGGTTATTATTCTGAAACGTGTTGTGTAACGTGTAGCCTTTTGCTGGCGATTGCTGTTTTTCACACACATTTTACGTTTTACGAGTGATCTAATGTCTAATTCAGAAGTCGTTCGAGCCGGGCAATGCCACGACATTGTTCCTGCAGCAGCAGTGATCAATGACACAATCCTTCAGTGAACGCATCAATAGTGATTCTTCGCAGCAAACATGCCACGCTCCAAGTGAAAGTACATAGGCATAAGGTGGCTACACCGGGAGAGTGAATAACAGTCTGCGAGTCTGTCTAGTTTTGTGCCGGCAGTTTTCCAGCATTATCACCCAGGGACACCAAGTGAGTGAGTATGGTTTTACGCCGCTTTTAGCAATATTCAAGCAATATCACGACAGGGGACACCGGAAAATGGGCTTCACACATTGTACCCATGTCGGGAATCTAACCCGGGTCTTCGGCGTGACGAGCTAAGGCTTTAACCACTTGGCTACCCGACCGCCACCAGGGACACCAAGATGTAGGACTTCTGACAAGGTGTAACCATGGTTGATGCAGTTTGGGCGCCAATGTGGGTCAAGAAGTCAACAACTGCACGACTGTTCAGGGTACTGCGATCTCCATCAGTAGTTGATGAATCCTTGTATCACTGAGGGTGGACTTCAAGCCAGAAAGTGACTGCATGAAACACAGGTGGTGAACGTTGATGACGTAATGCCAGTTTAACGTTACCATCGACATCGTAGTGTGACTTCCATAAAGAACGACAGAAGTCACAAGTGTATGGTTAAAGCCGTGCAGGGGTGTCCTCTAGACAGAACTCTAGCTCTCAGCAGGACGCATGTGCCAAGATGAGAAAGCAGTTGATACGGGTGATAGGGTTTTTGCAATGCGGAGTGAAAACGACCCTGCCGAGTTTCAGGTGTAGTTTCTCGACAGGTATCTAAGTCTTTCCACGTCGCCTGTAAACTTGAAGGACGAAGTGTTTTTGAATCCGACTCTAACCTGTCTAGTAAATCCCTCCCCATCATTTCCCGACTCCTTGCGTGAAGACCTAACGGGAGTGCCCCATCACTTGTTGCCGCTTCCCGCCACCATGGATGACGCACCATCTGCACCCTAAAGTCCATCAGAGTGGGTGGACACAACTAAAGATTCTCACACTTTTCCGAAATCACGCCAATCTCTAATGAACACTTGACGCCTTTCTACAACCATGTCAAGAACGATTGCGTTTTCAGAAACTCGACGAATAAATATAGAAGTCACACGTCTACCGCCACAATTAGAAATACGGGAGTGTCAAGGATTCTTGCGAGCAGTCTCAGTTTAATGGCCGACAGTATTTAGCTGATCTGGAACTGACAGTCACTCGTTGTCTGCAGGCCTTCGTCAGGTGGCGCTGTCTGTCACTGTCTGTCACTGCTGCCTGGCGCAGATCAAGAACCAAACGACAATGCTCACATCACACCTTGTGTGTGCGCATGCGTGGTAGATCAATGCAGTCCGCCTCCGATACTGGCTGGGTAGAGGTCTGTGATCAATAGCCATAGCATAACATGCCCTGGATGAGACGGGAGCGCTACTAACTAGCGGATTCGTTTGGATTAAGTCCTTTTATAGTGGATCATCCGCCAGTAGACAGAGAAAAGGGAATATCCATGGATTTACTGGACTTACCTGGTGAGGATGATTTTAAACTCTTCCTAGTCTAGCTAATGTACGTGGATTCACTTGCTACTTTAGTTTGACAGTTATTACTATACTAGGCTACCATTATCTAGAATCATCACTACTGACTAACAAATCAATACGTTGTTTGAAAATGATCGTCAACAATGAAAAGATTAAATCAACCCTGAGACTTTGAAAAAAATATGCCTTGTGATTGTTTGCATCCGCTCGGGTGTGTGTGTGTGTGTGTGTGTGTGTGGGGGGGGGGGGGGGGGGGGGATGCATCACCGAGTCCGTCAGCGACTTGTATAGAAACATTTCAACAAGTTGTGAATAAAACTGCTCTTGTAGATTTGAACGATATTTCGCCGCTTGTTGAATAACGTTCATTGAATTCTTTTAGTTCACCAAAACGTGTCTCAATTGTGCTGTTGATTTGGGGTGAACAAAAAAGTATACTAAACTCTTTGTCAGTTATTACTGCTCACCTTTTAGGACAGCTGTGCAGTGATTTGCACGCACCAGCAGGGTTACGGAGTAGGCTGGGAGATCGCTCTGCTGTGATTCAACACCCTACCATATACAGCCAGCCTTGTAGTATGGGGAAATCGCTGCGCATCAACTTTGGTGAACATTTCATTTGAGTTTATTAGTTCCACATACATGTACGTGTTCCTGCTTCTAATGCTGCATTCGATCATCACTTTAACCTGATGTGACTTTACACCGTTATGTCAACATAGTATGTTGCATTAACTGATGTTAGTTTTATCGACATATAGACAGATATGTAAATGTTTGAGTTTATTTCTCGTGAATCTATTGCTGACGGGTTTTATGTAATAAATCATCAACTGTAGGCTCGGTTGAATTACCACCATGACCATGTTGGCTTTAACTTATAGACCGCCTACGTGGCCTAGTGGTAGAACTTCTGCCCAGAGACGGAAGGTTTTGGGGTTCGATCCCTGGCCGCGTCATACTAAAAGACGTTAAAAGATGGTACTCGGCGCTCGGAATAACGAGACAAACACTAGGACTGGTCGGCTCGGAGTCAGTATACTGAGTCTGAGTGGGGTATCCATGTTAACAATTAACAATTTGACACAGCATATTTTTCTAGGAGTAAAAAAAATGGATAGGCCTTGATCATGTAGGATCGAGCAAGATGATCTGGCATGAAAGTTGTTAACACCATATGTATGAACAATCATAGAAAGATAAGCTAATAATAAAAGAATAAACAATACCAAACTATAATTTTGTAATCATTATATTGGAGAAACATTGTAGTTTTTCTGGGGTCATCGAGTGTGCATAAGCTCCTCCAAGTGATCTATCAACTCCACACGCAATGTCGTTGAATACGCCAAGGGATGTTTAGAGCTTTCAATATTTGTTCGTGAAACGTGTTCCGAGAGTACATAAGCACGCGTTTTGGTATTACACAATGTGTAATAAAGCTGTATGTGATCTCTTCACGGGCAAGTAATAAATCTATTTATTACTTGCCCGTGGAGAGATCACCCGTTTAATAAACATACAGCCAAAACGCGTGCTTATGTACTCTCGGAACACGTTTCACGAACAAATATTGAAAGCTCTCGACATCCCTTGGCTTATTCAACGACATTGCGGGTGGAGATTATAGATCACTGAGAGGAGTTTATGCACACTCGATGACCCCAGCAACCTTGTTGCTAGGCTGACGTCACATGGCATTGTTTTGCTGATGTATCTTGCAACAAAATTCCACAAATTACGTCATCGGGTACTGTGACGTGATTGTAAACTTTGAGGTGCAAGGCCCCGTTCCACAAGGCGATCGTACTGTAGCGCAACGACAGTCGTTGGTCTAAGTTAAAGTATGTGAGTTGCGATAACCTTAACGCTACGATAATTTTGTGGAACGGACGCCTGAATTCTAAAGGTGGACCGTTGTATGGTATTAAATTCATACGTTTTAACTTTTGACGTGTTTGAAGTATTACTGTGTTAAACTCTGTTGGATTATGCCGTGGATCGTGTAGGTGTCAGCCTATTCACACTCAACAGTATAATTCTAAAAACGTTATAAATGGCCAGTAATAAATAAAATACTTAACTCGCTCCCGTGTAAAACCAATTTTTTGAAACTCATGAATAGTTGTGGTATCTGACTCGCTTTCGCTCGTCAGATACTAGAACTATTCACTCGTTTCATAAAATTGGTATTACACGGGAGCTCGTTTAGTATTCTATATTTCCCTGAAATATATGTTTTAGGGACCAAATACCCTTATTATACCGATCTTTTATGAAAAAAATTTGGGCGTTTAAGTAGTGGTTTAACCATAATGGTTGAATCATAATGTTTTCAATAAGAGAAAGGTCTAATTCATATTTTCTAAAATATTCACACCAAGCTTTAATAACGCCTTTCCAATAAGGGTTAGAAGCTTTTGTGTAGATAAAAGCATTTGAACCTAATCTTAGTAAATCTTTTACTGGACCTTACCATATACAGCCAGCCTTGTAGTATGGGGAAATCGCTGCGCATCAACTTTGGTGAACATTTCATTTGAGTTTATTAGTTCCACATACATGTACGTGTTCCTACTTCTAATGCTGCATTCGATCGTCACTTTAACCTGATGTAACTTTACACCGTTATGCCAACATAGTATGTTGCATTTACTGATGTTAGTTTTATCGACATATAGACAGTTATCATATAATGGGTAGGTTTCTCGGCAGGATAAAACCAACGGATAAAAACGATATCCGTTGGGGTCATATGCGGAAAGAGATGCAAATATCAAAGGTCAAGTAGGGACTACTTTCACTGTTTATAAACAAACATGGCGTCGCCCTCGTCATTCGGCGATCGAGTCAGAATTAACCATCGGGAATCTGGATGAACTACAGGGATAATTGCTATCATTATCAAAAGAACAGTCTAATATACTGAAAATCAGTGTCTAACTCTGACGTAGCTAAGGCATTTTATAAGTTTTGGCAACGTTGGATATATAAATTTCGAAACAATTTCGCGAGGTCACGAGGCCTAGCCAAGCGGGATCAGTAGCCATATCTGTGCTTGTAGACCTCTGCGGCTTCTCCATAAATTAAAATAGTTGGATTTGGCCGAAATATGTTTGAATTGTTACCTTGTTTCGTTTTGTCGCTGTGTGTACATCTGACTGCACTTCTTAACGTTATGACAGGACAGACCGACTGTCAACAACGTCTGACCGTGGCCGCGACGTCTCATAGACTAGGGTTAGAGTAGCTTTCCTTTGACAAAGGGCAGTTACTCTAGCGGACAGACACATGGATTGCCGCGAAAGGCAATTAAAAACAATTGTTGTTTTGCGTATATGTTGCTTCGCCACTGTATAAGAAACAGATTTCAGTTGGAACTATTTTGGCTGCTGTCACTGTCCGACTGACACATCACTTACCCTGTGACGTAATAAATATTAATGCGCGCATTCTAGGAAAACTCACAATGTTTCGGTAATGTTTGTGAGAGAAGAAAAGCGATTTTAATTAAAGAATGACATTATATGATAAAGAGGTTATCACGCTTGTGTGTTTGGGGATGGTAAATATCCTGTATTAGGAATAAACACTATGTATTTAGCTCACCAAGGCTCGCTAAATACAGTGTTTATTCCTAATGCAGGATATTTACCAGCCCCAAACACACTCGCGTGATAACCTCTATATATGTTAAGGTTTGAGTTTATTTCTGGTAAATCTATTGCTGACGGGTGTTATGAAAAAAAATAATTAACTGTAGGCTCGGTTGAATTACCATCATGACACGATAAATAAATTATATAAATGTAATTCCCTTTTTAATGTGCAGAAATGTGTTGCACGTTTTAAATAAATGTTTACTGTGTACTATTAAATAAACGATAACAGTTCCATGTTGGCATTAACTTATAGACCGCCTACGTGGCCTAGTTGTAGAACTTCTGCCCAGAGACGGAAGGTTTTGGGGTTCGATCCCTGGCCGCGTCATACTATAAGACGTTCAAAGATGGTACTCGGCGCTCGGAATTACGGGGCAAACACTAGGACTGGTCGGCTCGGAGTCAGTATACTGAGTCTGAGTGGGGTATCCATGTTAAACTGTGGCATTGTACCTAAGTTTGCTAGCACAAAAAAATCGGCATTAGTGCGGACTGGAACAAGCAGCCACACGCACGCACGCACGTACGCACGCACGCACGCACGCACGCACGCACGCGCGCGCACACACACACACACACACACAAATCGCGCGCGCGTTACATCACCTCACCTTTAACTTGTAACCATATGACCCAGGTGGAATGCCTGAGACCCAGGTGGAATGCCATTCTTAATCTGTTATTTTTAATATATGTCGACGCGCCCTTATTTATTTATTTTGAGAATCAAGTTCTCCCGTGACCCTCTGCTTCTGGTCCAGTGAACCGTTTCCCCGTCTTGTCTATGTGACAGTAAGAACCTCCCTCCCTCTTGTACCTTGATGCGTCATGTGGTCCCCGATGTGACATATCGCAGATTCGCATTATTGATTTGATGAACACAGATAAGAAAAACCCAATGCAATATGGTTTTTTTAATTGCACTGCCATGATGGCAGCTCGGCGATTACTCACATACACGCTTTGATATTACGCTAGTTGCGTCCCAGACCCACACTGTAGGACATTGGGGAGGGGGAGCGAGGGGAGGGGAGCACATATTTCACTGACATGTTTTGGTTGGCGTTGTGTATTGCGATTCGCTGTGCAGAGTTGCGTCCCATGGGCACGCCAGAAACCTATGATTGTGGGTTCGAATCCCGGTTCACCCCGGTTATGTTTCTAGGTTTGTCAGCACCATACCCGTGCTCGTGGGTTTCACCGAAGTGGTAAACGTCTGAAACCTGCATCACTTCGGGCTTTCCTCAAGCATTAAGGTGATACGCCGCAATATAACTGGAATACTGATAAAAGCGGCGTTAAACCCAACTCACTCACTCACTCAACAACAGATACAATTCACCCTTCGCATGTCCTGCAAATTCAGTGCTAGCTATCCTAACCATGGATTTCAGATTTCAATGTATCTCTTCGTCGACAATGTCCTCATTCAATCGTTCTTGTTGTGAAATATGATGGTATCAACAGATTGCAGTGATAAACACAGAATTACTGCAAAGAAAAGCGACAAACCCCTTTCCACATTAAATAGAAATCTCTGCTAAAAGCAGAGTCGGTTTACGATTCCTTCTATGTCATAAGCATGTGTTTATGAATCACTATGTGGTAGTGATAGGACCAGGTGTTCGCGAAAAGGTGAGCGAATCCTGCCCCACCGGTAGCATCCGTCACAAACCCACGCAAAATCAAGTCATCTGTTCTCCTGAAAAAGACGCCGGAACATATAGGGTCAAAATAATTACTTGCATCGGTCATCCTTCTCGTCACTGATGCGTCAAATTTAGAAATCTCCTCTACATGTCTTGAACATTTCTTGAACATTTCCACAAGATTTCTTGAAAACTTTACTGGGGCCTTGAATTGTTGTAACCTTGATCAAACAACTTTTGAGTATCATGACGCTCTTTGAAATCTTGGTAGAAAGAGCATGCTCGATTGCATCTCAAAAATTGTGAAAATGTAGGCACCAAAGGCTGGAACTGCTGGAATATTGCTTGACATGAAAGGGAATGTTGACTTTTGGAAAGTTGTAAGCTTGAATGTTGTAATAAAAAGTCCATCAGCTACTTCTTTATTGCATCACGATAATATCATATAATCTTTCGTCCTTCCTGCTATCGTAACAATGTTTACTAAATACCTTGTAGCCTACCGCTTGTAACCAACTGTCTACCACGTGTAACCAATACTCATAGCTGTACCAACAATCTACCACTTGTAACTAAGACAGCCTTTTTGGGATTCCAACAACTGTCAGGCCTCGGTTTGGGGAATTAGCTATTGGGAGCTAGCCTTGAAACAAGAGAGAAGAGAGCTGTGAGGTCCTTAGGGTTTATTCAAGCAAGTGTGTATTATTCAAGTTACATCAATTAATATATAATAGTGACGTACAATCATAATAATGATAATAATATGCTAACACATTGCCCATCTAATAAAGGCATAATAATAAAGGCAATGTATTTACGGTAACATTATACAACAGATGCAGTATTTACTAGAATAATAACGGTAATGCTAAATAACATTCCTTAACAGCTAAATTGAGTAGTCGTAATATTTTAATGGAGCATGTACGGTAGACTGCGCAAACTGCTAAGATGAGGAACATGACATTTACTTATGAAAAGACGGTAAACATTAATATTTGTGGTTTCAGTAATAATTATCACAACATAATAATTTCGGCTAATACGGAAGGTAAATACTTGATCCAAATAAAGATACGAATGTACACGGTAGAAGATATAGCTCGGTTTTAGTTAGTGTCATTATTAGTTTTAGTAGTGATTACTTTGGTGACTACGGTAATGAATCACGGCGGCTATGTTGCTATTGACTACGCGCATTTCCTACATATATACGGAGCTATACCATAACAGCTAATGGAGTGAATACGGTAATTGTATACTTGAACGGTGCGCGTTTGAATGTACGTTATTATGAAGTATAAAAGATGACTTTTACAGTATTTAAATGACTACGGTAATGAAATTGTGGTATAGGCTGTGTTGCAGCGTATGCAACTATATGAGGGACGGGACTCTTTACAATATATTCAAATACTTACTTGATGAAGATAAAACCTAAGAAATATGGAATGCGTTGTTATAGCCTATGCTGTAAGCGCACACGGAAGGTAAAGCTGCACATATAACCTTTGATTGGTGGACTGTCGGAAAGAATGGAATAACCAACCTAGTAATAAATCTTGCTTGAAACAGTTGTGTTAACTCTAGGAACCGTTTTGTGACTAAGCTACATGTACGCTACGCTACTGCACGGAAATATAAACTGTATATGCATCTGGCATTTTGAACAGATGATGTTAGACATAGAAGGGGAATATAATTATGGATGTCGAAATATAGGAGAGAACTATTGGTGCCGCATATTAATGACACATAAACTGGAGGAGCCCACGACGCATTACACTTCAAATAACACTGGGAAGTTACTGTGTATTAAACAGTAAATAATATATATAATGATATAATGAACAGTCATTTAGAACTTGTACACAGTAGATTGAGAGTAACAATATGGCAGTACTGATTCAACTTAACTATAACATTTTCTAGACAATAATAACAATGAAATAAGAAGTTTAGTCATAAAATAAGAATATTTAAATGTTTCTTACCTTGAAACAAGAGAGAAGAGAGCTGTGAGGTCCTTAGGGTTTATTCAAGCAAGTGTGCTGAGGACCAACACCCAAGGAGTTATATACCCCCACAGCTCTACTCTTATCACATTAACAATTACTTTGAAGTTGTAATTTCGGTCTCTGTTATCTTCCCTGGGCTGTCAAAGTTGACTACACAAAAGCAGGTGGTAATAGAATGGTATCAGTATTGCCTGAGAAGAGTTTATTTTAATTACAGTTTAAGATGGTGGTCAAAACCTGCGCCAGCTGGTAACAAAACATTTATCAAGAGAACAAGGGCCGGGGCGGACGTACGCGCCGACTTTATCTATGATTACGTAATTTACTGTTCGCATGAATGAGCTTGCCACGGAGCAGCCGTCATGGTCGACCAGTGGCGATAAAAACGAGAAATACTGGTCTAGCGACTTTTGAATTTTAGAATTTCCCAGTTTAAGTTTAATTTGTTAAAAATATAAAAAGTGTAATGAAATATATGCACTGTAACATAACCAACAATGTACCACTTGTAACCAACAGTCTACCGCTTGCAACCAACAGTCTACCGCTTGTAACCAACAGTCTACCACGTGTAACCAATAGTCAACCACTTGTAGCCAACAGTCTCCCTCTTGTAGCCAACATTCTACCGCTTGTAACCTACATTCTACCGCATGTAACCTACATTCTACCGCATGTAACCTACATTCTACCGCATGTTACCGGCATTCTACCGCTTGTAACCAACATTCTACCGCTTGTAACCAACAGTCTCCATCTTGTAGCCAAAATTGTACCGCTGGTAACCAACATTCTACCGCTGCAACCAACATTCTACCGTTGTAACCAACATTGTACCGCTTGTAACCAACATAGGTACCGTTGCAACCAACAATCTACCGTTGTAACCAACATTGTACCGCTTGTAACCAACATTGTACCGTTGCAACCAACAGTCTCCCTCTTGTAGCCAACATTGTACCACTTGTAGCGAACATTGTACCGTTGCAACCAACATTGTACCGCTTGTAACCAACACTGTTCCGCTTGTAACCAACATTGTACCGCTTGTAACCAACATTGTACCGCTTGTAACCAACATTGTACCTCTTGTAACCAACATTGTACCGTTGCAACCAATACTGTACCGCTTGTAACCAACATTGTACCGCTTTTAACCAACATTGTACCGTTGCAACCAACATTCTACCGTTGTAACAAACATTCTACCATTGTAACCTACATTGTACCGCAGGTAACCAACATTCTACCGTTGCAACCAACATTCTACCGTTGTAACCAACATTGTACCGCTTGTAACCAACATTGTTCCGTTGCAACCAACATTCTACCGTTGTAACCAACATTGTACCGCTTGTAACCAACATTGTACCGTTGCAACAAACAGTCTCCCTCTTGTAGCCAACATCGTACCGTTGCAACCAACAGTCTCCCTCTTGTAGCCAACACTGTACCGCTTGTAACTAACATTCAACCGTTGTAACCAACATTCTACCGCAGGTAACCAACATTGTGCCGTTGCGACCAACATTCTACCGTTGTAACCAACATGGTATCGCTTGTAACCAACATTGTACCGTTGCAACCAACAGTCTCCCTCTTGTAGCCAACATTGTATCGTTGTAACCAACATTCTACCGCTTGTAACCTACAATCTACCTCTTGTAACCAACATTCTACCTCTTGTTATTAACATTCTACCACTTGTAGCCAACAGTTTCCCTCTTGTATCCAACATTGTACAGCTTGTAACCAACAGTCTCCCGCCTGTAACCTACATTCTACCACTTGTAACCAACACTGTCCCGCTTGCTACCAACATTCTACCGTTGTAACCAAAAGTCTTCCGCATGTAACCTAAATTATACCGCTTGTAACCGACAGTCTACCGCTTGTAACTGACATTCTGCCGATGGTAACCAACAGTCTCCCGCTTTTAACCAACAGTCTACCGCTTGTTACCAACAGTCACCCGCTTGCAACCAAACATTCTAACACTTGTAACCAACAGGCTCCCGCTTGAAACCAACATTCTACCCTTGTAACCAACAGTTTTCTGCTTGTAACCTACATCCTACCGCTTGTAACCAACAGTCTCTCGCTTGTAACTAACATTCTACCGCTTGTAACCAACAGTATCTCGCTTGTAACTAACATTCTACCGCTTGTAACCAATAGTCTGTGCCACTTGTAACCAACAGTCTCCCGCTTGTAACCTACATTCTACAGCGTGTAACCAACAGTCTACCGCTTGTAAGTAACATTCTACCACTTGTAACCAACAGTCTCCCGCTTGTAACCAACATTCTACCCTTGTAACCAACAGTCTACCGCTTGTAACCAACAGTCACCCGCTTGCAACCAACATTCTACCACTTGTAACCAACAGGCTCCCGCTTGAAACCAACATTCTACCACTTGTAACCAACAGTCTACCGCTTGTAACCAACAGTCACCCGCTTGCAACCAACATTCTACCACTTGTAACCAACAGGCTCCCGCTTGAAACCAACATTCTACCCTTGTAACCAACAGTCTCCCGCTTGTAACCAACAATCTCTCGATTTAAACTTACATTCTACAGCTTGTAACCAACCGTCTCTCGCTTGTAACTAACATTCTACCCTTGTAACCAACAGTCTGTGCCACTTGTAACCAACAATCTCCCGATTTAAACTTACATTCTACAGCTTGTAACCAACAGGCTCCCGCTTGAAACCAACATTCCACCCTTGTAACCAACAGTCTCCCGCTTGTAACCAACAATCTCCCGATTTAAACTTACATTCTACAGCCTGTAACCAACAGTCTCTCGCTTGTAACCAACAGTCTACCGCTTGTAAGTAACATTTTACCACTTGTAACCAACAGTCTCCCGCTTGTAACCAACATTCTACCACTTGTAACCAACAGTCTCCCGCTTGTAACCAACAGTCTCCCGCTTGTAACCAACATTCTACCGCTTGTAACCAACAGTCTCCCGATTTAAACTTACATTCTACCGTTGTAACCAACAGTCCGTAACCTTGAGTTCTGGGCATCTTCCTACCGCGCAAGCTGGCCCTCCAGGAAGTTGATGCAATATGTGCCTCCCAAAGGGAAACAACCATCTTAATTACTTTTGAGACAAAATTTTATTATGAACAACTTACTAGTTAGTGTATCGATGATATTTATGGAACGTTACTAACTCAAATACTTTTTATGTCACAAACAGACATTTTATTTCATATTAAGTTATCCATTCAATCCATCTGCACTTTGAAGCCTGTCTAACCGCATAAATTAGGCATGATGGTCATCATGTCCGGTTGTTCCTGTGTTCCGGAGATTGTTCATGTGTTTAGGAGATTCTTCTTGTGTTCAGGAGATTCTTCTTGTGTTCACGAGTTCGTCCTGTCGTCCATGAAGCTGTCGTGTTGTTCAGGGAGTCGTGTTGTGCAGGAAGTTGTCCTGTTGTGCAGGAGATTGAGCTGGTGCCGACGGCTCCTGACTGCACTAGTGTTTGAGCGTATGGACACAAAATTCTCATAATTTAGTGTTAAGATTTATTATTTAGTGTCACCATTTATCATTCTATATTTTTTAATGTCATGTATTCAAACGAGAGGCCGGATACCTGACCGCGAAACTGACTTTTTCACGTTCATATTTTTTATCAGGAGTATTCGTGAATGACACTGACAGACGACTTCCACATTCCCAGTAAAACCCCTGTTAATACCCCAGCAAGAATATAATACAGAAGCCTTGTTTTTGCCTACACTGGAACTAGTCTTTGTGAAGAAAACGACGAAATGCACACCCAGTGTATTAACTGGATACATGCATTTAACTCACCGACAAAAGAAACGCGAATACCATACATGTTGGTTAATATATGAACACTTACTCATATGCAAGAGATATTAGATTGGTTCATACACAAAAGAACATACCTGTTTGTTGTGTGAATCACATTTGACGTGAAAGATCCGTGACTGGAGATGCACCATTTGCATAATTAGTGTTTAAAGTTTGGAAGTCACGTGCAGCATATCGTGATAATAATAAAGACACTGTGGTTACACTTGACTGACTGTTAGTTTTGTCATTAAGTGGTACGCGTTTGAAACATCTCTTCTCAACGTACATACTTCTCAATATGACTGTATGGTTCGCCTGTCTTTTGGCTGTGAGTATATATAGACTGCAAGTGACAGTCAGCAGTATTGCAGTCTATAAGGTACTACAAAAAGGGAATATAAACATGAATATGAGAACTGACATACACTTGTGGGAGTTCACTGGAGTATGAAACTTCATAGAGTGAGGGCCAAACAGTATGAACGTCGGAGCTTAATTCAATACAAAAATACGCGAGTGAAGACTTTTACTTAATTCGTCGGGATACGAGTACGAATGAAACTTCGGTTTTGTTTATTTGATTCCTGTATACTGTTGGATATCTCAGACCGGCTGACCTACAACTGATACGCTTTTTGTAAATGGGTTAGGTTCTTCCTTTTGACACAATTCCTATTGTGTAGAGGCACGCTGAGGACAGAACACATTGTTAGCGTAACAATTGCAGGTCAACTCATAGTTCGATATGGTAGAAAAGTGGACTCATTCCATCCGTGAATATCTGGTGTTCGATTTCAGTTCTGCCCATCGTGCTAGAACACCAAGGCTTGCATACCTACAGGCCAACGTCGGTTCCATTTATGTTGATATATGTGTGATAGTATGTTTTATTCATAGAGAGATGCGATGTTAACGGGTCAACTAAAACAGATGGTGAATGTTTCCCACTAATGATGTAAAATTCCCGTAAGGTTATGTTAATACTGTGCCATCCGTGTTTCAGGCACAGAACCAGGACTTGAAGTGATGCGGCCTCAGATGGATGCCCAGTGCACCGCCCCGACGGTTTCAATCAACACACATGAACACGTGTAAACATATGTTTTGCCGGCGAGGGAACTCGGCCTGAAGCATAACCCGTTGGGATAGAGACCCCAGAAATGATTAATTGTCTGTCTTGAGTGGCCTGAGAAAATGTGGTAACCCTACTGTGCCGGAGAGTCATTTGGGTGTGGTTATGGCGGACGGCGGAATGGAATTTACAGACGCGATCTGGCAGAATGTGAGCCATGTTCTCAACTTTACGTCTGATCCCGGAAATGGAACGAATGACAATTCATCCGGGTTCTGCCAAGTGGAGGAGGAACCGGATACGACAAATCAGGAATTCTTCCGAATCGCTCGTCTGATCACTGGACTTATCTTGTACCCGGCGGTATGCATACCCGGCCTCCTGGGAAACATCCTCACCGTCATCGTGCTGACAAAGCGGAACATGCTGACATCGACTAATGCTTTCTTGAGTGCTTTGGCAATATCTGACGCTATCAAGCTGATAAATGATATATTATACGTGTTGGTGAATATATTCCTCAAGACCGATGACGTCATGGGCAACAGGGCGTATGGATATCTATATCCTTACGCGCATTTCATTTTCAATATGTCTGTCTGTGTATCGTCATGGCTGACGGTGTCAGTGGCTGTGGAGAGGTACATCCTAGTGTGTCACCCAACACGAGCCAGGGCGTTGTGCAGCCGATACCGCGCTGTCGTCACCTGCGTCGTTGTCTACATTATCATGACGGTCGTCGCTCTTCCATCTGCCTTCCGTTATCGGACCAAGTGGTGTTACGACCAGTCCTTGAATGAATCCATGCTAGAAGTCGAGCTTACAGAACTTTATCACAACCAAGTATTTGTGTCGGCCTACACGTGGGCCCAGAACCTCCTACGATCTATCATCCCCCTCCTCGTGCTAGTGGCCTTGAATGCTTGCATTATTGGCGCGTTACGGAAAACCCGTGCCAACAAACGTAACTCCTCGCGTCATCGCGTCACGGTGATGATGATTATGGTTATAGTGGTGTTCATGGTGTGTATAACGCCAGACGCCATTATGTCTACTGTTTTTGGTTTTGGCTACCACGAAGCGGGACCTCTCGTCAAAGGAATACGAGAGTTCACAGATACGCTTTTGGCCCTGAACGCCGCGGTCAACTTCGTCATCTACTGCTTATTTAACAAAGTGTTCCGACAGAGCTTCGCACATCTCTGCTGCCGGACAAAAAACCCCAAGAAGCTTCAGACAGAAATGGACGAGTCCCAGTACCGGCGTCTGTCTGAAGCTAAAAACAACAACAAAAATAACAACGTACAGCAAAATAATGAAAACTCTGGTTCCAGTAAGTCATGAAGATGGTGCTTGAGTGAACAAGCAACATTTCGAGGACTATTGTGTGAATTAAGTGTAGTATTTGGATTCGAAACCATTAAAATGAGTGATTGTGTTCAGGACTAATTGCCAAGTTGCGTGTGTTCCGCGTCCTGCTGCAGGTAGTTTAAAAACTGAAAGACGTTAGACAGGAAGGCCATCAGCTACTAGTTGGACAGTTGTAATGAATGAGAAAACGGGAGGAAGAATGGATTTTAAATGGATTAAAGCCTTGTGATAAAAACACTCCTACTCTAGCGACAGGAAGGATCTTGTGTTCTCCGCAGTGCGTGGACAGTTGGACTGGACAGGCACCTGCTATGGACTATGAATGAAGGCTTAGCATTAATACAGTAACCCACATTCGCTGGATTGGTGCACATGGTCCTTCTGTCAGAATACATGTGACAATGTTGATGTCTGATGATGACTTCCACGTAAGTGACCATGTGATTGCTGGCCATATTGGTCTCAGAAGATGCATGGTAATTTATACTCCACGCGATGCTGTACTTGTATATATGGGTGAATATATGTGTCCTCACCGGAAGCCAGGAAGTAAAGATGTAGTGCTTAAGGCACTTTGTGATCCGCAATGTGGGAGGTAGTGTGCTTCTTTTCAAAGTGCTGCGTCAGCTACTTCCGTGTACATTCATGTATCGTACTCCCCTCGTTACCATGCACATATGTGTCTTTGCTGGACATGACAGTATTTTTATGACCTATTGCGGTACAGGTGCGTTACAGTGGTGGGCCGGTATACACGCTAATGGACCACTGTGTAAACATCTTCTGGAACTGCATCAACTAGGTTTAGACGAACCTTCTTTGTGTATATTAATATCCATTTCAGAAATTTATATTTTTGTCATGTCAATGATATGTATATAGAGAAACACAGTGTACAGTTATGATATGTGTGTATATATGTAGAGCGTTGTTGATTATTATATTCTTCTAAACTTATTTCTGCCTTCCAGAGATGTTGAAACGACCCCTAAACAGTGTTTGCCCATTAGCGTGTATAACGTTGTGAACACCTAGACCGGATTTATTCATTGTAAATTACGTTTCCTTTTAGTCTTTTTTTGTAGTTTGTCGACAGGATTCCCTGTGATCTATAACTCATTTCACACACGTAATGCCACAAAGTAAACACAGAAACTAATTACACAAAACATTCTCCTCTCTCATTTCTACACTGGTTAAGTTAACATTACCAAAGAGTTGCTCTCATTACGACGGTGGTTAAGTTAACTGTAACACAAAGTTACTTTCATTACGACACTGGTTTTGTTAACTGTAACACAAAGTTACTTTCATTAGTACGATGGCTAGAGTTAACTGTAACACAAAGTTGCTCTCATAACGACACTGGTTAAGTTAACCGTAACATAAATTTGCTCTCATAACGATGCTGGTTACGTTAACTGTAACAAGAGGTTGCTCGCATTACGACGATAGTTACGTTAACTGTAAAACAAAGTTGCTCTCATTGCTACCCTGGCTAAATTTAACTGTAATACAACGTTGCTCTCATAACGTTGCTGGTTAGGTTAACTGTATTACAAAGTTGCTCTCATTACTACGGTGGCTAAAGTTAACTGTAATACAAAGTTGCTATCATTACTACGGTGGCTAAAGTTAACTGTAATACAAAGTTGCTATCATTACTACGGTGGCTAAAGTTAACTGTAGTACAAAGTTGCTCTCATTACTACGGTGGCTAAAGTTAACTGTAACACAAAGTTGATCTCATAACGATGCTGGTTAGGTTAACTGTAACAAAGAGTTGCTCTCATTACGGCGCTGGTTAAGTTAACTGTAATACAAAGTTGCTCTCATTAAGGCGCTGGTTAAGTTAACATTAACAAAGAGTTGCCGTCATTACGGCGCTGGTTTAGTTAACTGTAACACAAAACTATTTTCAATACTACGGTGAATTAATTTAACTGAAATACAAAGTTTCTCTCATAACGATGCTGGTTGGGTTAACTGTAACAAAGGGTTGCTCTCATAACGGCAATGGTTAAGTTAACTGTAATACAAAGTTGCTCTCATTACGGCGCTGCTTAAGTTACCATCATACAATGTTGCTCTCATTACGACACTGGTTAAGTTTACTGTAACAAAGAGTTACTCTCATTACGACACTGGTTAAGTTAACTGTAACAAAGCGTTGCTCTCATTACGACACTGGTTAAGTTTACTGTAACAAAGCGTTGCTCTCATTACGACACTGGTTAAGTTAACTGTAACAAAGCGTTGCTCTCATTACGACACTGGTTAAGTTTACTGTAACAAAGCGTTGCTCTCATTATAACACTGGTTAAGTTTACTGTAACAAAGCGTTGCTCTCATTACGACACTGGTTAAGTTTACTGTTACAAAGCGTTGCTCTCATTATCACACTGGTTAAGTTAACTGTAACAAAGCGTTGCTCTCATTACGACACTGGTTAAGTTTACTGTAACAAAGCGTTGCTCTCATTATCACACTGGTTAAGTTAACTGTAACAAAGCGTTGCTCTCATTACGACACTGGTTAAGTTTACTGTAACAAAGCGTTGCTCTCATTACGACACTGGTTAAGTTTACTGTAACAAAGAGTTACTCTCATTACGACACTGGTTAAGTTAACTGTAACAAAGCGTTGCTCTCATTACGACACTGGTTAAGTTTACTGTAACAAAGCGTTGCTCTCATTACGACACTGGTTAAGTTAACTGTAACAAAGCGTTGCTCTCATTGCGCGATGGTTTAGTTAAATGTAACACAAAGTTACTCTCATTACTACGGTGGCTAATGTTAACTGTAACACAAAGTTTCTCTATTCTCACCAAATGAAGAACATGATGCCGTTGGGTAATTCCTTTACAACAATCATTCCTCTTCACAGGATAACTCCAGATAGTAATCTCAATCGGAAAACACATCGTAGATAGCTGCCAATAGGAAGCGTTTGCTATATTTTGAAATTAAACCGATACATCAATGACAGACCAATATTTGACTATTACTGACATACTGAATGACTTTATATCTCCGTCTGTGCCTGTGTGTGAGCAGCTCTGGAAACCGTGCTGTCAGCCTTCTGGTCATATAAGTAGGCCCCGTCTAGACTCTGTGATTCTCTAGGACTGCTCACCGATAATGTTCTTAATTTGACATTCGTTATTACAAAGTTGGATGTACTATTAGGTATGTAGCGTTTTGTTGTAATATATTGCAAAGAGAGTCGAGCTTGACGAAGATTAACGACTTCGGGGCAAGTTCTCAATATTCTGGGTAAAACTAGAACAATAAGCATTGAAAACAGTTCAAAATGCCCATCAATCAACCACATCAAGATTCACTGAATGTAAACCGGAGATCTAATATTGGTTAACGGTCGTCATTCAACTAAGATTTATACGCCCTGTGAAACATGTCGGAACACGGCGGTCGTGTGATTAACAACGTCTAATGACGGCCGTCACTGGCGACTGATATGCATTGCGAAATACGCTTCATCACAAAGACAGTCTACTCTATTGAACAACACTTTTGCTTTTTGATAAAAACAAATAAACTGAGACAACGAGGTCGGATAAAACAACAGCAGCTGATTGCAGTGGATTCCGTTCTCTGCCTACTGGCAAACACATTTATATTTCAGTTCTCACGGGAGACACTTCCATCTATACACACCAGTACATGACATCATGATTCAACATGGACAGTTTATGTTTCAGTAGAACATGGACGACCACACATCTAACTGTATTAGGTTCAAGGTCGTAAGTCGATCTGTGGCTAGTTGTGTCCTTCCTGTACTTTCACTTCTGTTTTGATCATGTGATGTCAGATGTTGATTAAATTATTCAAATGTAACACTGGTTTGTTGTATTGGTTAGAGAGCTTCGAGAATCGCATTGCTATCCCCAGATGTTTGAGTAAACGAGACATAGAGGATACCCGATGAAAACGTACCATGTATATGACTGTGCGATCTGAAGGCAGTATATGTAACCTGTTTATCTGCACGCCAAGACGATGAGAGAGGCATGTACCAGTTGGTCCCAAGATGATGAGAGAGGTATGTACCATTTGGTCCCAAGATGATGAGAGAGGTATGTACCAGTTGGTCCCAAGATGGTATGTACCAGTTGGTCCCAAGATGATGAGAAAGGCATGTACCAGTTGGTCCCAATATGATGAGAGAGGTATGTACCAGTTGGTCCCAAGATGATGAGAGAGGTATGTACCAGTTGGTACCAAGATGATGGGAGAGGTATGTACCAGTTGGTCCCAAGATGATGAGAGAGGCATGTACCAGTTGGTCCCAAAATGATGAGAGAGGTATGTACCAGTTGGTCCCAAGATGATGAGAGAGGTATGTACCAGTTGGTCCCAAGATGATGAGAGAGGTATGTACCAGTTTGTCCCAAAATGATGAGAGAGGTATGTACCAGTTAGTCCTAAGGTGGTAAGGCGGGCATGTGCCAGTAGATACCAAGGTGGTGAGGGAGACATGTACTAGTGGATACAAAGGTGGTGAGGGAGGCATGGACCAGTAGATACAAAGATGATGAGAGAGACGTGTACCAGTAGGTCCAAAGGTGGTGAGGGAAACATGCACCAGTAGGTCCTAAGGTGGTGAGACGGGCATGTACCAGTAGGTTCCAAGGTGGTCAGGGGAGCATGTACCAGTAGATACCAAGGTGGTGAGGCAGGCATATACCAGTAGATACCAAGATGGTGATGGGGTGGGTGTGTGTGTGTGTGTGTGTGAGGGGGGGGGGGGGGGGGGGGGGGGGGGGGGGGGGGGGGGGGGTGGGGGGGTGGGGGGGGGTGCATATACCAGTATATACCTGGGTGGTGAGGGGGGCATATACCAGTAGATACCAGGGTGGTGAGGCAGGCATTTACCAATAGATACCAAGGTGGTGAAGGCAGGGCATATACCAGTAGGTACCAAGGTGGTGTGTGTGTGTGTGTGGGGCATGTACTAGTAAATACCAGGGTGGTGAGGCAGGTATGTACCAGTAGATACCAAGGTGGTGAGGCAAGCATATACCAGTAGATACCAGGGTGGTGAGGGAAGCATATACCAGTAAATACCAAGGTGGTGATGGAGGCATGTACCAGTAGATACCAGGATGGTCAGAGAAGCATATACCAGTAGATACCAAGGTGGTGAAGGCAGGGCATATACCAGTAGGTACCAAGGTGGTGTGTGTGTGTGGGGGGGGCATGTACTAGTAAATACCAGGGTGGTGAGGCAGGTATGTACCAGTAGATACCAAGGTGGTGAGGCAAGCATATACCAGTAGATACCAGGGTGGTGAGGGAAGCATATACCAGTAAATACCAAGGTGGTGATGGAGGCATGTACCAGTAGATACCAGGATGGTCAGAGAAGCATATACCAGTAGATACCAAGGTGGTGAAGGCAGGGCATATACCAGTAGGTACCAAGGTGGTGTGTGTGTGTGGGGGGGGCATGTACTAGTAAATACCAGGGTGGTGAGGCAGGTATGTACCAGTAGATACCAAGGTGGTGAGGCAAGCATATACCAGTAGATACCAGGGTGGTGAGGGAAGCATATACCAGTAAATACCAAGGTGGTGATGGAGGCATGTACCAGTAGATACCAGGATGGTCAGAGAAGCATATACCAGTAGATACCAAGGTGGTGAGTTAGGCATGTACCAGTAGATACACAGATGATGAGAGAGGCGTGTACAAGTAGGTCTCAAGGTGGTGAGGGAGACATGCACCAGTAAGTCCTAGGGTGGTGAGGGGGGCATGTACCAGTTGATCCCAAGGTGGTGACAGACGCATGTACCAATAGGTTCCAAGGTGGTGAGGAGGGCATGCACCATTTGGTCCCAAGGTGGTGAGGCAGGCATGTACCAGTATATACCAAGGTAGAAAGGGAGGCATATACCAGTAGATACCAAGGTGGTGAAGGGGGCATGTATCAGTAGATACCAAGGTGGTGAGAGAACATGCACCAGTAGGTCCCACGGTGGTGAGGAGGGCATGTACAAGTAGGTCCCAAGGTGGTTAGGGACGCATGTACCAGTAGGTCCCAAATTGGTTAGGGGTCATGTACCAGTTAGTTCAATATTGGTGAGGGGGGCATGTACCAGTTGATACCAAGGTGGTGACGGGGGGGAATATACCCGTAAATACCAAGGTGGTGAGGGAAGCATATACCAGTAGATACCAGGATGGTCAGAGAAGCATATACCAGTAGGTACCAGGGTGGTGAGGGAGGCATGTACCAGTAGATACCAAGGTGGTGAGTTAGGCATGTACCAGTAGATACAAAGATGATGAGAGAGACGTGTAGCAGTAAGTCCTAGGGTGGTGACGAGGGCATGTACCAGTTGATCCCAAGGTGGTGACAGACGCATGTACCAAAAGGTTCCAAGGTGGTGAGGAGGGCATGCACCAGTATATACCAAGGTAGAAAGGGAAGCATATACCAGTATATACCGAGGTAGAAAGGGAGGCATATACCAGTAGATACCAAGGTGGTGAGGGGGGCATATACCAGTATATACCAAGGTAGAAAGGGAGGCATGTACCAGTAGATACCAAGATGGTGAGGGGGACATGAACCAGTAGATACCAAGGTGGTTAGGGACGCATGTACCAGTAGGTCCCAAGGTGGTGAGGGAGACATGTACCAGTTGGTCCCAAGGTGGTGAGGGAGGCATGTACCAGTAGATACCAAGATGGTGAGGGGGACATGTACAAGTAGATACCAAGGTGGTGAGAGAGGCATGTTCCAGTTGCTTCTAAGGTGGTAAGGAGGGCTTGCACCAGTAGGTTCCAAGGTGGTGAGGGAGGCATGTACCACTAGGTCCTGAATGTGGTGGGGGAGGCATATAACAGCAGATACCAAGGTGGTGAGGGGGCATGTACCAGTAGATACCAAGGTGGTGAGGGGGGCATGTACTAGATGGTCTCAAGGTGGTGAGGGAGATATATACCAGTAGATACCAGGGTGGTGAGGGAAGCATATACCAGTTGATCCCAGGGTGGTGACAGACGCATGTACCAATAGGTTCCAAGGTGGTGAGGCAGGCATGTACCAGTATATACCAAGGTAGAAAGGGAGGCATATACCAGTAGATACCAAGGTGGTGAGGGAGACATGCACCAGTAGGTCCCACGGTGGTGAGGAGGGCATGTACAAGCAGGTCCCAAGGTGGTTAGGGACGCATGTACCAGTAGGTCCCAAATTGGTTAGGGGTCATGTACCAGTTAGTTCAATATTGGTGAGGGGGGCATGTACCAGTTGATCCCAAGGTGGTGACAGACGCATGTACCAATAGGTTCCAGGGTGGTGAGGAGGGCACGCACCATTTGGTCCCAAGGTGGTGAGGGGGGCATGCACCAGGAGGTCCCAAAGTGGTGAGAGGGCATGCACCAGGAGGTCCCAAGGTGGTGAGGGGGCATGCACCAGGAGGTCCCAAGGTGGTGAGGGGGACATGCACCAGGAGGTCCCAAGGTGGTGAGGAGGCGTGTACCAGTAGGTCCCGAATGTGGTGGGTGAGGCATGCAGCAGTAGATCCCAAGGTGGTGAGGGGGCGTGTACCAGTAGGTTCCAAGGTGGTGGGGGAGGCATGTACCACTAGGTCCCGAATATGGTGGGGGGAGGCATGTACCAGTATGTCCTGAATGTGGTGGGTGAGGCATGTAGCACTAGGTCCGAAGTTGGTGAGGGGGCGTGTACCAGTAGGTTCCAAGGTGGTGGGGGAGGCAAGTACCGCTAGGTCCCGAATATGGTGGGGGGGGGGGGGGGGGGGGGGGGCATGTACCAGTAGGTCCCGAATGTGATGGGTGAGGCATGTAGCAGTAGGTCCCAAGGTGGTGAGGGAGGCATGTGCCAGTAGGTCCCAAGGGGGTGGTGAGGCATGTAGCAGTAGGTCCCAAAGTGGTGGGTGAGGCCAGTAGCAGTAGGTCCCAAGGTGGAGAAGGAGGCATGTGCCAGTAGGTCCCAAGGTGGTGGGTGAGGCATGTAGCAGTAGGTCCCAAGGTGGTGGATGAGGCATGTAGCAGTTGGTCCCAAGGTGGTGGGTGAGGCATGTAGCAGTATGTCCCAATGTTTTGAGGAGGACATGTACTAGTTGGTCCCAGGGTGGTGAGGAGGGCATGTACCAGTTGGTCCCAAGGTGGTGAGAGAGACATGTACTAGTTGGTCCCAAGGTGTTGGGGAGGGCATGCACCAGTAGGTCCCAAATTGGTGAGGGGTGGGGGGTGGGGGGTGTCATGTAACAGTTGATCCCAGGGTGGTTAGAGAGGCATTAAGTCTCTTCTTTTCAAACCTCTGTTGAAATCTACACGAAAGCATATCCACATTTTTGTCGTAAATTCCTTCCTGCAGACACACAGCTGCCCTTACATGTATTTAATCCATCCTTTATAACGTTAATCAATATTTCATAAATCGTATTTTACTAGATACATTTAAAGTACAACGAGAGGTTTCACCAAGTATGGCCTTTTTTTATCTTAATTACCAACATCTAAATATCGCTTAAAGAATGTAGTGTGAACATGTTTATTGAATTTCTAAAACCTGTATGTGACTTACATCATAAAACGTCGCCGCCAGTCTCGGGGACCCCACGGAACATCTTCCACATGGCGTAAAGGGCAGAATAGTGGTTCAAAATATGCTAATGGCCTACTCAAAATCAGTGAAGACGCGAGGTGTATTTGCACCTGGAAGTATGAAAACAGTCCTCCCGAAATTTGTTTTGAGTCATGATTTAACTGATTCAAACATGTTATTTAAACCTGTTCTTTAAACAAATTACCATGACAACCTTATGCAAGCAACAAATACAATATTTCCTTTCCGTCCACAAAAATATTTTGAGAGAGGCTTTTACTCATTGATAAATGATATTTAAACTATTGACGATTTGCCATGTCCAAATGTTGTTACTAACAATTGCAGTATTTTTTCTGCTGAATGTATTTCAGAGTGGTCTAATCAATGTGTGATGTTGTCGTTGGTGGAATGAACAAACTGAAACAGAGGAAACAGAATTGAAATAAACCAATTTTGTCCAAACCACCTGTCATCCAAAATGTGGCTGCCCTACGTGAAGCGTTTGCAGTGGTACCCCCTGACAAGGCCCAAAGTGGCACTACCATGTAAGCATAACTATATTAATTGTTTGCCATATCCAATTGTGCCTCATACAAGAACAGGCATCTTCAACAAAGCATTCGTACTACATGTACTAACTTTTGAATTCTAAACCCTGTAGACATATCAGTTCATCTTGAACCCAGTGTACCACCAAATCCCCGTCTCAAACACTAACAAATAATCCTTAATACAACCAAGAAAGGATTGTCTTTATATTCACAGAAAGTATGTGAGAAAAGTGGAATTAACCCTATTTGCATTCTAAAAAAAACCAAAGGACTTGCTTCAATGTGTACAATTTCAGAAAAGAAGATTCAATTTTGTCAAAGGATTTCATTTTTCAACTTTGTAAACAACCATACTACACCATCAACGTGAGGGAAACTTCCTTCCTGGATCCGTGAGGCATTTGTAACCAGACGTTGTGGCCATGAATGTATACTGTGTAAACAAACAACGCAAAAGTAGTAAATATCTTAAATATTTGACAGAGTGCCGCGTCTATACACAATTATTACGAAATATGAATTGGTCATTTCGGCATGGATTGGGACTGATTTGTGTGGAAAGAATGGGGTACTGCTTAAATTTGGTGAAAAGAGGGGGAAATCGCAAAAACACAACCACTTGAGAGCCTGAAGCCGAAACACACCAACATGTCATACAACAGACTTGGTACAAGTTCTGGGGATTTTAACGGCACGTTCCACGTATTAAGTTTTTCGGCCACACGTCCTTCCAGTTGTGCAACAAGACAACGCCCGACCACACACGGCAAGACTGACAACAGCCCTTTTCAGGAATCACAACATCCAGGTCAGGCCATGGCCCTTCACGTCTCCAGATTTAAACCCAGTCGAACATGTATGAGATGCACTGGAAACTTGACAACATCTATGTCACAGTTTTGGGATAAGACATTTAGGCAAGGAGTAGGACCAAAGTTGGCAAAGTAAATATGTTATTTGAAGTGGAATATTTTGAGCGTAATCTAGCCTAAGCTTCCCATATCAAATCATCTACCTATATACATGTTCTGACACGCCTTACCATCCCCGAGGGAAATGATTGCAAGAAATATTCAAAATAGAGATACCTCTGTAAATATTTTTGTCCCAGAAGGTTTAACATATTTGTATAAAGTGCGTGAGTGAGTGAGTTGGGTTTAACGCCGCTTTTAACAGTATTCCAGTTATATCACGGCGTGTCAGCTTATAAGGTGGGAGGAAAGCCCAAAGTGATGCAGGTCTCAGACGTTTACCACTTCGGTGAAGCCCACGAGCATGGGTATGGTGCTGACAAACCTAGAAACATAATCAGGGCGAACCGTGATTCGAACCCACAATCATAGGTTTCTGACGTGCGTTAGGGACGCAACTCTGCACAGCGAATCGCGGCGCCTTAAACGACAGGGACACCCGTGCCCCATATTTGTATAAAGGGGTTATCACATCAATTTTACATGAATCTGGGGAAGTATAAAAATAATAATGAATTCACGTGATGACTCCATATATTCCGGCGTCAATCGATCTTCTCCAGCTGCCTCGCCAGCTTTAAGGTCTTCCCTTGCCTGTGCAATTTCTCTTGGTCTAATTTTTTCTGAGAAAATATTTATCGGTAAATGGGAGATGAGTGGGTGTCAAGAAATCGTGCTTCTGAGAGATGAAGTCTGTTCCAGGATTGTTAATTGCTGGATTCCATAGGCTTTCAATATAAGAAAACCACACTCCAGGTGCTGTGGTATTCTGTGAGGAATTACTTTGCAATGATTATTTGAGAATATCCTAATATCGTCACAGTCACCATAACTAGTAGTTTCAATTATGTCCCCACTCAGTTAAATATTACAGCTAATGGGTTTTTTCTGTTCACAAAGTTTGTTATTTTCAGATTTTGCACAAAACATAATTGTGTTCGTTCCTCTCACACTTATATGTTGTAAATCTATGTACTTTTGTGAGTTCTTCTTAGCACATTCGCTATCACACCATCGTGCCGGGTACATTAAACATTGTAGATTTGGCCATGAGCTCACAGCACCTGCATTTTCACCACCGTATGAAAATATACCTGTTACTTTTTTGACAGAACTGTTTATCTTCTAAAGAAACTACGCATTGTTCATATATGTGCTTTCCTGAAATGCTACAAATATACCCTTGGTGAGAAGAGATGAGGAGTACATCTTTACATTGGGGCTGCAGTAATTGAGACATCATTTCATCACGCTTGTCCTACAGCGTTACTACATATAATCTTCTTCAAGGCGCATGTAATAGGCATGTGTTCGGACCGATCTTACAACAATATGAGGAAATGTATCTGTTGAAATAATAAAATAATCTACAGTACCACTTCAAGTGTTAGACAAAAAGGTAAACTTACTTAGACTATCCAAATGTGTAATATATGGACGCCCAGGAACTTATACAGATCGAACAAACCTATTCCATAATTTAACACACACATCAGCTCTTAGTGGAGGACAATAAACCATATTTGAAACGTAATATTTGTCAACAGGTAGATACTCAGATTTGTTGTGAACGATAAAATCTAATTCATTTCCAGCTCTTGCATTAAAGTCTCCGAATAATATTGATATTTACACGAATCACCATAATCCTCATCCACCTTGTCCACTCTGCTGTCTTCCACATCCCCGTGAACTGGGGCAAGTGGGTGGAGAAACATACAAAACACAACTGGAATGAGACACCGCCTCGATTCTAAAAAACAAAGTATAATCTCACCGGCAAAAAACTTTTTTTGAGAAATGCAGATAAGTTTTGTTTAATATGGAAAGAGTTTTGTCGCTATATTTAATGCAAACTGAGATAACCTTGGTTGCAGAACGCTTAGCTTTACAGTCAAAATGTTATAATATATATTTCGCAAAATATTTGAAGTATAAACACATCGTTTATATCAAACAAGAGATAGAAACTGCTTGCAGCATTTTGGAAAATCAATGTATTCAACATTGGTTTAAGGCCATGGATATTCTAGTCAAAATGCTAGTGGTAGTTCTGTCAGTGTATTCTCACTGTCACTGCCAGCTCCCATAGCGTGTGCGTTACCGTCATAGTTAATGATAACAATTGACTCACAGTCCACTTCCCCTGCCTGTGTTAGGGGCAATTCTATAACTACTGGTTTATTAGTACTTTAACTGTCACCGTCGGATTTGGAAAATGACACTTTGTGTAATGGTGCCGATAGAAACTCTTCTTCTTGAGTTTTATCTTTTACTAAATGAGTCCGCTCAAGATTATTGGTTGTGTTAGAGTTAGAACTGAAGACATGGCCATATCCTGACCTAGACCACACATCTCTTGATGGGGAAGTTCATGACTGCGGTCAGTTTGTCTCATGAGATACACACGGTTTCGACGCTGACGCCATCATTCTCATCATCAACAGCCAACATTGTCCCATCAATCAGTACTGCATCATAAGTCCTATGTACTGGTTTCATCTCTTGCCGCATTCCTACAGGTCAAGTAGTGACCAGGCAAATCACTCATTAAAAACATAACCAGTGATTCCGATATCACGAATCTGCCTGCAAAGTGCAAGAATCTATTATTACCCAAGTCACAAAAGGGCTAGTCGTTTAAAGCTACAAGGCAGCTCCAGCGTTTATGGCAATGTTATTTGTATACAGACAAATGAGACATGATTTTCAGACAGCAGAGATTTAAATAAAAAACATGCAGAGAGCTGTTCATCACGTCGGTCGTGAGAAAATGTTCCCGCTAGACAGATGAGTTCAGGTCGTCACCTCTGAAGACATTAACAAATACTGCGGCAGATTGTCCACAGTTGAAGTTTTATATTAAGACTGGATTGAGGTTGACATTTTGGAGCTGTGGATGTGTGTTTACCTTCTGGAGTATGTATCTATTTGCATTATGAACTGACACACAGAGCTTGCCACGAAGACAAATAAGATACCGACGACTTTCACCTTCGCCACACAGTCTTGGAGATTTGAGAAGCCTGACTCTGAACCAAAGATCATAGACTTCAGCATTTACAAGTTAAATTAAAGTATTTCAAGTTATCAACCTCGTACGTTTTATGGAAGCTATTCCATAGCGAGAGAGTTGTTCTGCATTTATGTCAATAAACACAGTTCTGCGTCACAGAATGCGTCTACTATTACAGCTGGTAACTATGTTTGATTACGTAAGGATATTAATAAACTAATAGTAATCAAACAAATCTAAAAATATTCCTTATTTGAGATAAAATGGGCTCAATCATTTCATCGGAAATTGAAAAGCATCTTAAATTCAGAGTATTTGATACTACATAGCAGGTATCTGGAACCAGTCACTAAACACATCGCATTTCCACTTATCAAACCTTACAATAGGACGCCGTTTCCCTGACTTACACGAAGTGGTCTTACATTGTAGAAGTGCTCTTACATTGTAGCAGTGGTATCACATTGTAGCAGTGGTATTACATTGTAGAAGTGGTATTACATTGTAGCAGTGGTATTACATTGTGGAAGTGGTATTACATTGTAGCAGTGGTATTACATTGTAGCAGTAGTATTACATTGTAGCAGTGGTATTACATTGTAGAAGTGGTATTACATTGTAGAAGTGGTATTACATTGTAGCAGTGGTATTACATTGTAGAAGCGGTCTTACATTGTAGAAGTGGTCTTACATTGTAGCAGTGGTATTACATTGTAGCAGTGGTATTACATTGTAGCAGTGGTATTACATTGTAGGAGTGGTCTTACATTGTAGAAGTGGTTTTACATTGTAGGAGTGGTCTTACATTGTAGAAGTGGTATTACATTGTAGCAGTGGTATTACATTGTAGCAGTGGTATTACATTGTAGCAGTGGTATTACATTGTAGAAGTGGTATTACATTGTAGCAGTGGTATTACATTGTAGAAGTGGCATTACATTGTAGCAGTGGTATTACATTGTAGCAGTAGTATTACATTGTAGCAGTGGTATTATTTTGTAGAAGTGGTATTACATTGTAGAAGTGGTATTACATTGTAGCAGTGGTATTACATTGTAGAAGCGGTCTTACATTGTAGAAGTGGTCTTACATTGTAGCAGTGGTATTACATTGTAGCAGTGGTATTACATTGTAGCAGTGGTATTACATTGTAGGAGTGGTCTTACATTGTAGAAGTGGTTTGACATTGTAGGAGTGGTCTTACATTGTAGAAGTGGTATTACATTGTAGCAGTGGTATTACATTGTAGCAGTGGTATTACATTGTAGCAGTGGTATTACATTGTAGAAGTCGTATTACATTGTAGCAGTGGTATTACATTGTTGAAGCGGTCTTACATTGTAGAAGTGGTATTACACTGTAGAAGTGGTATTGCATTGTAGCAGTGGTATTACATTGTAGGAGTGGTATTACATTGTTGAAGCGGTCTTACATTGTAGAAGTGGTATTACACTGTAGAAGTGGTATTGCATTGTAGCAGTGGTATTACATTGTAGGAGTGGTATTACATTGTAGGAGTGGTCTTACATTGTAGAAGTGGTTTTACATTGTAGGAGTGGTCTTACATTGTAGAAGTGACTCATCCAAACCTCAGTTGATTTGCCAAAAGTGGCAGATATTTTGAAAGTTCAAAATGAACTCTAGACATCTTATAAATATATGGTTAACTGTGTAAACTCTTATAAATATATGGTTAACTGTGTAAACTGTGGAACGAGTGTTCCTTAAAACACAAGGTGAAAACAACACAATGTGTACAAAACACAACGCGTAGAACACAACGTGTACAAAACACAAGGTAAAATAAGCACAAGTTGGACCAAACGCATTGCTAGCCAGTCAAATGTCCATTCACAATAATTAAATCAGTTCGCCTGCCATGTGTGATACCGCCATGACACTACCGCCCCCATACCGACCATGGTCAAGAATTGTTGCACTGGCATATCGCTCGCCGCTACCTTACCAACAACATTTTCTGCCATCTGTGAATCAAAGGCAGAACTTTGATTCGTCTGTAGTCTTGGTGTAACACCATTGGCGCACACCCCGCCTCTGGTGTTACCTAGCCCACCCCAATCTTTGCCAACTACAGTACACCTGAATTTCAGTAGGGCTTCATTGAGTCGTTTTGTACGGTAGATGTAGCAACTTGCCACCCCGAGTTTGTACTGAGATTGAAGATTGTATCGCCTTCCTGAGGATTCTCTATTGATAACAGGAGCAGATTTGAATCTATTGGGTAGTGCAATTCATGTAATGAGACGCAGGCCCAAAGGGACAGGTGTTTTTTTGTGCGTGAGGATGAGGGATGGGGTGGGAGAGAGGGGGCTACTAATTTGATAGTACGTATTTCCTATGATCTATTCTTGGAATGATTGCAGATGAGCTATTTCTAGACAGTCAAGCCCCCATCACATGTTGAAGCCATTACTCGATTTATTGTTTTAAAACACAACAGTCTGGCATGTCTGTGCATGTGTCTAACCACAATGTCTGAGTGCCAATGTCTTAGACCGGTTTACATAATGATCACATGTAATATCAAAATATGGCGGTGACGAAACTATCCTTAAGTGTCACCACATTGTAACCCACTTTCTTAATAGCATGCCGACGTGCTGTTTGAAATCCACATGTATGAGCTATGTTTGATTAATCCTAAGTGGGATCATATAGCACAACAAATTCTGGATACAAATATTGCTCCTCAACTACCAAAAAATGAATTCAATCTCAAATAATCTCAATACAAACACATGTTTCAGCATTTGATATGCATGATCATCTTACAGTTCTTGATAGTGTCAATTTTCTCTGTACGTAGCAGATGAGGGGATGACATTTCCCAAACACGGGCACCAACACCGCACGTTCCTACATGTTAACTACGTGCTAACTACATGCTTACTACGTGCTAACTACGTGCTAACTACATGCTAACTACATGCTAACTACATGCTAACTATGTGCTAACTATGTGCTAACTACATGCTAATTACATGCTAACTACATGCTAACTACATGCTAACTACATGCTAACTACGTGCTAACTACATGCTAACTACATGCTAACGACATGCTAACTACGTGCTAACTACGTGCTAACTACATGCTAACTACATGCTAACTATGTGCTAACTATGTGCTAACAACGTGCTAACTACATGCTAACTACATGCTAACTACATGTTAACTACATGCTAACTATGTGCTAACTATGTGCTAACTACATGCTAATTACATGCTAACTACGTGCTAAATACATGCTAACGACATGCTAACGACATGCTAACTACATGCTAACTACATGCTAACTACATGCTAACTACGTGCTAACTACGTGCTAACTACATGCTAACTACGTGCTAACTACATGCTAACGACATGCTAACTACGTGCTAACTACGTGCTAACTACGTGCTAACTACGTGCTAACAACATGCTAACTACATGCTAACGACATGCTAACTACATGCTAACTACGTGCTAAATACATGCTAACGACATGCTAACGACATGCTAACTACATGCTAACTACATGCTAACTACGTGCTAACTACGTGCTAACTACATGCTAACTACGTGCTAACTACATGCTAACGACATGCTAACTACGTGCTAACTACGTGCTAACTACATGCTAACTACGTGCTAACAACATGCTAACTACATGCTAACGACATGCTAACTACATGCTAACTACGTGCTAACTACATGCTAACTACATGCTAACTACGTGCTAACTACATGCTAACTACGTGCTAACTACATGCTAACTACGTGCTAACTTCGTGCTAACAACATGCTAACTACTTGCTAACGACATGCTAACGACATTCTAACTACGTGCTTACTACGTGCTAACTACATGCTAACTACGTGCTAACTACATGCTAACTACGTGCTAACTACGTGCTAACTACATGCTAACTACATGCTAACTACGTGCTAACTACGACCTCACACCCTTGTTGTATACTTCAGTTGTAGGTCTAATCTGATACTAGCAGTACATTCGCTGCCCTGTCTGCAGGTGGCATTGTGGACTACACAACTTATATACTCATGTGTGAGAAGGTATACATATCCTGGTGTAATGCCACATGATTAATTACATTAAACAAATGCGGTTATATGATATAATGTTTCATTGAACTAATATTCCGTATATATGTGCATGTGTAGAACACATGTTATCTCGAAAAAGTCAGCTCACACAGTGAGATATGTGTGTTGTAACCCCACTGGTTGATAATAAGGGCTGGGATTAGACCCCAGACATTCGGGCGACTTTGGTTGTTGATGTGCCCCCTCTATCGTACTCATAATCCGCCATTCTGTCTGTTCATTGAGACACTGTTTCATAGGGTTTTTAAGCATGTGCATAGTTCAGCTGTATTAATGATTGTGACTTCCCCATGAGGAGCACATACGTTGGCTTCTGTGAGCACGTGCATCACGTGCTGTTCATACATGATTTGAAATTTCATAGTAATCAAACGCTGCGTTCAGACGCAACGACATAGTATTGTAAATATACACCTCAACGAAAACCACTTTCAAATAATTTGTTCCCTTATTTTTTGTCGGTAGTATATATGTTGACACCGATTCTTTTCTGTGTCATTTAACAACCGTCTGATAAAATTGACGTAAAATGACGACACATCTTAACAAGACGCAAATTCTACTTTATCTGTTCTCATTACACTATCAGCAAAACTGTGGAAAAAACATACATCGGACTTGCGATAACCAAATGAGATTGGTGATGAAAAAAATGACACTTTTGATTTGGATTTGAGACTGTGCGAGGAATGTTGCCGTGATGACAATTACAGACCAGGTGCCCTGGGGGACTGACTGCTACCACTGGAGCTCCAACCTGCCCCTTCACTTCGCGACTCGTTGGTAGGACAATCAAATGAATTAAAGCTCTACGTTATTCAAGGGTCATGTTATCTGCAACTGCTCGACATTCAATATTCTGTCTGACGACATTATAATTCCTTCACTATGGCTTTGATCTTCTGCCTGTGTGACAAAACGGCCTCGTTGAATCCTGCTGGATTGACAGTGGAGGATATTTCTGCCATCTCCTGGATATTTGTAGCTGAGACACATGGTGTACAAAACACATGGTCTAGAAACATGTGGTCTGTTCTTGGTCAGTGTTACCAGCCTCTGCTCACCGGAGAATGGGTACCTGGTAGGATGGGGTTGTAATTAGAATGCATTTTACTTCCTGAAACGAGCAAGCAGAATTCTCTGTATACTCTCCGGAGTCGACCATGCAATAAGGCAGACAAAAGAACGCTGTATACCACAAGACAAATTGTATAAAAACACAGCTGCCCCTACCATTTCCATTACCATTTTCTAAAGCTAATCATGGGTTGAGAGCTTGTCTGGAACTAGTTCGAAGCCGACAACGCCTCCATGGGATGGAGTACTATCATGAGACCACGGATGAAGATTGTTTGTTATTTAATCCTTGTGGAGAGGGGTGAAGAGAAGGAGACGTGAGACGTAACCGGACCCTGAACTCGCAAGATAATACAGATTCTGTCATACATATAATATATTGTTCTATAACAACCAAGTGTCTGTGAGGTAATCCTCACGTGGAGTATCTCTGACGCCTTCACTGTCTTGCTTAATTACATACATAGTTAATAACGACAACAAACTCGACTCTCGTGGGATGGAATTACTCCCTCGTCAACAACGCGGGGGACAAACGGAGGTACACCGCCTCAATTTCCAACTGTAAATCGTTTCCTGACGGAGACACGGAAAGTAAAACACTAATGTAAGTCTTGTCCTTACTGAGGCAAGGACGTGTTAACAGTAGATATTAATTCTGGGCCGATGCATATGTGAAATATTACACTAAATTTCAGGTCCGTTTGAGGCACTGGAGATAATTACGCTTAGCTCTGAGCACTATCGCAGTGTGACATATGAACATCAGTGAACTTATCGTAATATTTGATTCACTTTAACTACATATAGTATTAAGTATATGATCACAGATAGAACTAGAGGGCGATTTAGTTGATTTTAGAGACTACACCATCAATAGTCATTGTTCATAACCGAAAGTTTAAAACAAAAGGCTTTCCGCAGGTGATATAGATTAAATCCAGATTGTTATTTTCATTTTCTTCAGGCATTGCTTTTCCATCAGTCTTTGAACCATACCACCGTTATTTAGTTGGAGTATTACTGAAAGCGGCGTAAAACAATCACTATTAACGTTCACGTGTCATTTATCGTACACATTGACTGTGGCACATCTCAAATTATGCAGGCGTGCCCTAAACACGTCCACTGTGAACTATCGTACTGTTAGCGTCGTGTGGGGGCGCGGCCTGGGAATGGTTCAGCTGGAATGGAATCAGTTCGGAAGATAGGAGGTTAAATACTCATTGTTGCGGTTTCCCTTAACACATGGTAACACGTAAACGTTTATAAGTCAATATTGGAAAGGCCATATAAGAACATGTAGGTACTGAGATTAAGGCATATAATTTATAATTCACAATTGCGTCAGTACACTAAATAGTGTTTCAGTGATATCGCGACGTCTCAGCTATCGGACAAAGGTGAGGTGAGGTGAAATGGGATTTAACGTCGCGTCCAAGAGTATTGCATTTATGTAGCGATGTGCATGGCTGCTTGTACTAGTCCGGACTGATGCCGATGTATAGTGCTAGCTCACTGATATACCATGCTGCCGTTTAACATGAATACCCCACTCAGACACAGCTAACTGACTCCGAGCCGACCAGTCTTTGATTTAGCCACTTAATGCCACTTAGTGCCAGTACCATCTTTTAAATTCGTTTGGTATGACCTTCCATCTCCGGGCGGACGCCCTACCACTAGACCACGGAGGCGGTCCTTTCGGACGAAGTTTGAACTAGTGACTGGCATTGATCTTGTTGAGACTTTGTATATAATCAACATTTCCTTGTGGTCTATTTGTAGGAAGTGAATTATTTCACTTCCTGATCACGAGTGTTACGTACAAACACTCCCTGACGACATGAGCTAGTAAACTGTACGGGATACTACTAAAGTTAAGCGGAATGTCGTTTAGGAAACATTCGAAAACCCATTCCTTCACGTGACTTGTACCATGTGTTCCCTTTTTTCATTTGAACATTTGACTTGCCTTTGCATGTGTTTGTCGTGGGTGCCAAAAGTGGGGCAGGATAAGCTCTCCTTTCCGCGAACACCTGGCATCTTCCCTATTTGATTCATTAACACATGCTCATGATATAGTCGGAATTGTACAATCAACTTCTTTTAGCACAGATTTCTTATGAATGTGGAAAGGGCTTTGTCGGTGTTTTTTCGCCAAATGCACACGGAAGATGCACTTCCAGTCTGATTTTGAATATGAAGTGTATCTATGCCAAATTATCTCTCCATTTTGAAACAAGAAAATGTCAAATCATTCAATAAGAGAATAATATTTACATTGCATTTAAAGTGTAAAGTCGTGTTATGATTATATGGCATAACTACAATTCTAACGCCCCAGTGATGGAATTCAGTTGATTCAATGTCAGTCATTCCAAGTGCCTGAAGAATGAAGTACCCAACACGGACAGGGATCTGGTAAGGAAGCAACACTTGTGTTATTGTCTTTGGTCTCAACCAAGGGAAATTATGCTTAATATTGCTGGGTTGGCCTGGGAGAAACAGATGCCTGGTGAAGGGGATGGGTGCTGATGATAGCGGCACCTGGAGATGAAGGCTGAGCCGTCTGGCTCGAGGGAGGGGGACACATTTCGTAGAAACCTCACTTCAATCAAACATGTGATCAAGATAAAACGTTTTGCCTCAATTGAGGCAGATGGCGACTCTGCCGCTCACGAGGATGGCACAGAAGCCATGGCATGGGAAGACGCTGGGATTAAAGAAGCTGATACGTCTTACAAACTGCGTGTGGATTTGACAAGGGGCGAAGCTTAATACTTTATCAAAAGGAATATAAACTATAAACTATACGGCGTGACAAACACAAAAGGGTCCGGCGCATATGCATTAAGAACAAGGCACTAAATCTGGACCGAGGGTTACAACTCTGTGGCCTCCACATATGACGGATCTCCCTGGTCCTAACTCGACACCGGTAATACATCACGGAGGCTTATTGGCAATACTGTGGGGGGTTACTGTACTTTCGACTATTGACATATGTTTAATAACGGAATATTGATATCAGTTTTTTAGATGTAACATCCCACATCATATCAAATACGTAGACGTTATATGTAACGTACATGTGCTATGTTCATCTCAGATACATAGGTGAAATGTCAAATAACTAGACGTTATTGTCAATTACATAAATGTTTTATCTAATAATTGACGTTATATCAAATACCTAGATGTTATATATAATATATATCTAGATGTTATATCAAATATTGATCGAGATATTGTATCAATTACCTAGATGTTATACCTCATACCTAGAACATAAATCTAATAAATAGATGTTATATCAAATTTACCTAGATGCTATATCATATACCCCATTGTTACTTACATCTTATATCTAGATGTTATATCAAATACCAGGTCCGGTACGCAGGCACCAGCTACATCTTCTGGGCGATAACAGCCTTCAGTCCCAGCCCCCACTAGTTTAGGGCTCGTAAATCCGTTCTCTGTGATGTATATTATTTGCAAGAGAAATGATGGATGATCACACACTACTAACCGAGACTATTGTATGGCTTCAGGACTATAATATCTCGCGCGGATATTTCTAAGATATTTATTGACCTATCTTTGTACTGATGAAAAACTATATTTTCCACTGATCGGTCGATAGGCCCAAGTTTGTCTTGGTACAAAAAGTTCCTAGGTCTCTGTCTGAATAATAAAACTCCCATATCAGTTAAATGATCGAAAGTATTTTCATTATCGAACCTGTAGTGGCAATTTCCCCCAGAGTACAAGAAGCTAGATATTGTGCACCGCTACTGACTTACCATTGACTGGTACAGGGTCTGCAGCTGATCTTCACGTGGAGCGCTGTGATACTGAACAGGATGTAATGAACAGGTTGCGGTAAAACATGATTCTGATATAGCATGCATTGATCATATGCCACTTACTGGTATGAAAATGACATTCAAAGTACAAGGGTATGAAATTATTTTTGCTTTAAAAAATATCTATAATGCAGGCCTACAAGGCACAGGGGCTTCACGGCAGACTCGTATATCTGGAGAGTAGTTCCTATCTATGGTAAAGGGTATCAAGGTCCTATTAGAGAAAAGGGTATCCGGGTCCTATTAGAGTAAAGGGATCCGGGTCCTATTACAGTAAAGGGTATCCGGTTCCTATTAGAGTAAAGGGTATCCGGTTCCTATTAGAGTAAATGGTATCCACGTCCTGTCAGAATAAAGGTTAATCAGGTCCTATTAGAGTAAAGGGTATCCAGGTCTTGTCAGAATAAAGGGTATCCCGGTCCTGTTAGAGTAAAGGATGTCCAGGTCCTATTAGAGTAAAGCGTATTCGGGTCCTATTAGAGTAAATGGTATCCGGGTCCTATTAGAGTAAAGGGTATCCAGGTCTTGTCAGAATAAAGGGTATCCCGGTCCTGTTAGAGTAAAGGGTGTCCAGGTCTTGTCAGAATAAAGGGTATCCCGGTCCTGTTAGAGTAAAGGGTGTCCAGGTCCTATTAGAGTAAAGCGTATTCGGGTCCTATTAGAGTAAATGGTATCCGGGTCCTATTAGAGTAAAGGGTATCCAGGTCCTATTAGAATAAAGGGCATTCAGGTCATATTGGAGTAAAGGGTATCCAGGTCTTGTCAGAATAAAGGGTATCCCGGTCCTATAAGAGTAAAGGGTAGCCAGGTCTTGTCAGAATATAGGGTATCCAGGTCTTGTCAGAATAAAGGGTATCCCGGTCCTGTTAGAGTAAAGGGTGTCCAGATCCTATTAGAGTAAAGCGTATTCGGGTCCTATTAGAGTAAAGGGTATCCAGGTCTTGTCAGAATAAAGGGTATCCAGGTCCTATAAGAGTAAAGGGTAGTCAGGTCTTGTCAGAATATAGGGTATCCAGGTCTTGTCAGAATAAAGGGTGTCCGGGTCATATTAGAGTAAAGGGTATCAAGGTCCTGTTAGAGTAAAGGGTATCCACGTCTTGTCAGAATAAAGGGTATCAAGGTCCTGTTAGAGTATAGAACAGCCAGGTCCTGTTAGTGAAAAGGGTTTACATGTCATATCAGAGTAAAGGAAATCCAGACGCTATTGAACTAAAGACTATCCAGCTGCTATTAGAGTAAAGGAAATCCAGAGGATATTAAAGTAAAGGGTATCCAGGTCCTATTAGAATAAAGGTTAATCAGGTCCTATTAGAGTAAATGGTATCCAGGTCTTGTAAGAATAAAGGGTATCCGGGTCCTGTAAGAGTAAAGGGTGTCCAGGTCCTATTAGAGTAAAAGGTATCCAGGTCCTATTAGTGTAAAGAGTATCAAGGTCCTGTTAGAGTAAAGGGTATCAAGGTCCTGTTAGAGTAGAGGGTAGCCAGGTCCTGTTATTAAAAAAGGGTTTACATGTTATATCAGAGTAAAGGGAATCCAGACGCTATTGAACTAAAGACTATCCAGGTCCTATTAGAGTAAAGGGTATCCAGGTCCTGTCACAGTAAAGGGCAGCCAGGTCCTGTTAGAGTAAAGAATAGCCAGGTCCTGTTAGAGTAAAGAGTGTCCAGCTCCTGTTAGAGTAAAGGGTAGCCAGGTGTTGTTAGAGTAAAGAGTATTTAGGTCCTGTAAGACTAAAGAGTATCCAGGTCCGGTTAGAGTTAAGGGTATCCGGGTATTATTAGAGCAAAGGGTATCCAGGTGTTATTAGTGTAAAGGGTAGCCAGGTGATAATAGAGTAAAGATTATCAAGGTCATGTTAGAGTAAAGGGTAGTCAGGTGCTATAAGAGTAAAGGGCATCCAGCTCCTATTAGAGTAAAGGGTATCCGGGTATTATTAGAGTAAAGGGTATCCAGTCCTGTTAGAGTAAAGGGAATCCTGGTGCTATCAGAGTAAAGCGTATCCAGTCTTATTAGAGTAAAGGGTATCTAGGTGCTATTAGATTAAAGGCCATCGAGGTGCTATTAGAGTAAAGGGCATCCAGGTGTTATTAATGTAAAGGGTAGCCAGGTGATATAAGAGTAAAGGGTATCCAGGTCATATTAGAGTAAATGGTATCCACGTCTTGTCAGAATAAAGGTTAATCAGGTCCTATTAGAGTAAAGGGTATCCAGGTGCTATAAGAATAAAGGGTATCCGGGTCTTGTTAGAGTAAAGGGTGTCCAGGTGCTATAAGAATAAAGGGTATCCAGGTGCTATTAGAGTTAATAGTATCCAGGTCCTATTACAGTAAAGGGTATCCAGGTGCTATTAGAGTAAAGGGTAACCAGGTGCTATTAGAGTAAAGGGTATCCGGGTATTATTAGAGGAAAGGGTATCCGGGTATTATTAGAGTAAAGGGTATCCATGTGCTATAAGAGTAAAGGGTATCCAGGTGCTATTAGAGTAAAGGGTACCCAGGTGCTATAGAGTAAAGTGTATCCGGGTATTATTAGAGGAAAGGGTACCCAGGTGCTATTAGAGTAAAGGGCATCCAGGTCCTATTAGAGTAAAGGGTACCCAGGTGCTATTAAAGTAAAGGGTATCCAGGTCATATTACAGTAAAGGGTATCCAAGTGCTATTAGAGTAAAGGGTATCCAGGTGCTATTTGAGTAAAGGGTATCCAGGTCCTTTTACAGTAAAGGGTATCCAGGTGCTATCAGAGTAAAGGGCATCCAGGTCATATTAGAGTAAAGGGTACCCAGGTGCTATAGAGTAAAGTGTATCCGGGTTTTATTAGAGGAAAGGGCATCAAGGTCCTATTAGAGTAAAGGGCATCCAGGTGCTATAGAGTAAAGGATACCCAGGTGCTATAGAGTAAAGGGTATCCAGGTGCTATTATAGTAAAGGTTATCAGGGTATTATTAGAGTAAAGGGTATACAGTGGCTATTAGTGTAAAGGGTATCCAGGTCCTATTACAGTAAAGGGTATCCAGGTGTTATTAGAGTAAATGTCGTCCAGGTCCTATTAGAGTAAAGGGTACCCAGGTGCTATTAGAGTAAATGGTATCTAGGTCAAAGGAGAGTAAAGGGTATCTGGGTATTATTAGAGTAAAGGCTACCCAGGTGCTATTAGAGTAAAGGGTATCTAGGTCATATTAGAGTAAAGGGTATCTAGGTCATATTAGAGTAAAGGGTATCTAGGTCATATTAGAGTAAAGGGTTTCCTGGTGATATTAGAGTAAACAGTATCCAGGCCCTGTTAGAGTAAAGAGTAGCCAGGTCCTATTAGAGTAAAGGGCATCCATGTGTTATTAGAGTAAATGGTATCAAGGTGATATAAGAGTAAACAGTATCCAGGTCCTGTTAGAGTAACACCTACATGTATGTGTCACAGCTTGTATGTGTCACACAGTGTGTGTGTGTGTGTGTGTCTGTGTGTGTGTGTGTGTGTGTGTGTGTGTGTGTGTGTGTGTGTGTTTGTGTGTGTGTGTGTGTGCGTGCGTGTACGTGTGCGTGTGTGTGTGTGCGTGTGCGTGTGTGTGTGTCTCTGTGTCTGTGTGTGTCTGTGTGTGTCTGTTGGTGTTGGTGTTTGGTGTTGGTGTTGGTGTTGGTGTTGGTGTTGGTGTTGGTGTTGGTGTTGGTGTTGGTGTTGGTGTTGGGGGTACTGGGGCTTCAGGCTGTTGAGAAAAAGCAGATCCCTGCCAAAAGTTACATTGTTGCAAGGTGTTTTTGTTAATAATCTCAGGCTCGGATAAAAAATATTTGGTTTTGTAGATGTAGTTGCAAAAATATCTGGTCTCGATAGAAAATGCCAGCACCCCCACTCCAACCCCACCACCCCAAACCACCCCCACCCGACCATCGCCACACAAACCCCACCACCCAAACACCACAGCAACCCCCACCCCCAGCCCCACCCCCATCTCCCAAACATCAACCTGTCCCTGAAGGTTATGGGCCGGTAATGCCAAATCTGAATTTCATATTGTCCCGGGAAGGCCGAACTCATACTTCGCGAGATTCTGCTGTTGGTACCGGGAGTGCCAAATCGACAGAATACCCGTGAGTGCGGTGAACCGTGAATGCGTACAATGTTATGATATAAACGAGGCATACCGAAATACATTAGTAGAAATACACTTCATGATATAAAAGACTTATTCAGAGTCATTGACTGTGTTTACAGTTGCAGCTAGTAAGTCTACGCAGGTTGCGGATGTGTTTACAGATAAAGCGCTCAAGAAGATCAAAACTATTACAGAGATATTGACTGCGTTTACAGTTGCAGAAATACAGAAATAAGTACTTTAGTAGAAATAAACAACGGAAGACGATATAAACAATGGGCGACTATTGAAACAATGGGTGACGCTGTCAACAATGGATAACTATAAAATAACGCAACATATATCATCAATAGATGATTATATAATATAATAGCACACAACCTATTCAATAATCATACGAAACTGCTGCCCAAACCAGAGTTCATTGTACAATTCCGACTATACCATAAACATGTGTCTATGAATCGCTATTAAAAAATAATGTCACAGGTGTTTGCGAAACAAAACATTTGTTGCTTCTATTACCAATGGACAACCACATAATCAGTGAATGCCCGTCTGATCGGTGCATGATTAAAGGAAAATATTATTTCTGTCACACAATCTACATTTATATCTGTGAACCCTATTTTCCTAATACTGAATTCGAATGTGCAGACCTGAAACGACCTACATACAAGTAGGGTGTTGTATTTATCTTCACTATTTGTACAATGAGTAGGGGGATGTTGTTATTCTGTATATTTTCACTGTATTGTTGGTGAAATCAACCATGACACCTGACGCGTACCGGGCCTAGAATCATTGAGATACCCCCGGCCCATCCATGCTTGTCCTCGGCTTCATCTAATGTTCGTTATCTAAATTGGTGTTTCCTAGTTGTTGTTTTTCTTTTTCTTATATTATTTGCATTTTCAGCGAAATGATATTTATAATTTATATCTTATATGTTTTAGTGGATATCGGGACGGACGCATTGAGACAAGTTTCAGTCAATAAAAGACACGACGTTTTAATGCTGGAATATTTACAAGTTCTCTTCCGCCGGAGTACAATTTCATTACTGTGAGCCGCAAACTCCGTGAAACGCGCTTACAAGCTTGTAATTGAATTTCGCCATTTCATAGCTCTCAATGCCCCAAACCTCGATCAAATCCATATGACAGAACTTGCATAATTTTGGAATCGAAAACTTAAAATTATATATGTTGAACTGCTATTTAAAGCCATGTTATTAACTGATAACTGACAGGTTAATTACCTGCAAAATATACCCACATTTATGAGATGCAGTCACCTCCAATAGGGGACTTTGGAAATTAAAAGCGACAAAACCATTTCCATATTCATAAGACTCTGTTTAAAGCAGAGTCGATAGTAACATTCCGACTATGTCATGAGCACTATGAAAACACTGATGATACCAGGTGCTCGCGAAAAGGGGAGCGTATCCTGTCCCACCGGTGGCACCCGTCACAAATACATGCAAAGGCAAGTTAGATGGTTACTTGACACAAATATGGTACAAGTCAAAGTACGGAATTGCACCGGGCATCATTTATGTCACTGGTGCATCAAATCATGGTGTCCTCCACATGCCTTCCATAAAACGTTTCGAAAACTTAAGTGAGGCCTTGAATGTTGTTACCTAGATCAAACAACTTCTGAAAAATAGTCGCATGACGCTCTTTGCAATGTTCGTGGAAAAGGCATGCTCGATTGCACCCCAAAAGTTATGAAATATAGACACCAAAGGCATGCCCGACATTTAAGTTAAACCTAACCAAATTACGTTTATTTGGACTTTGCCAATCCGAGCAGAAATCCCGTTTCATATGCATAAAGAAACAGATCAGCAAGGGAGGGGACACAGTGGTACCCATGGGGATGCCTGCTAGTCCTGTCTCAACCCCAAATGTTACATAGATGTCATCAATGAAGAAGCTCAGCATTTCACATAGTATTTTCTCAGTAAACTGGGGGCACGGGTGGCCCAGTCGTCTAAGGCGGCGCGATTCGTTCCGCAGATTGTAGGAAATGCTGTTCGTGAAGTTAAATTAAACTGTTGGTGGTTCCTGAAATTTGAAATAATGTGAGATATTTGGGTAAAATGAATTTTGTCTGAGAAATTTGTCTGGATCTTATTTTCAGATCTTGAGAGTCTCTCGACATTTATTGATACAACAATTCGTTTTGTTCAAATTTACCTGCAGCGGACCAGGCGTCAGGGTAGTACGCCAGAATATTGTCATTCAGAGTCCAATGAACAGAACGACGCCATCGACGAATAGGAAGAGTAATTGACTGATTGAGTCATCATTATCCCTGATGAATGTAATTGTAGTTTACAAAGGTAAGTTCTGAGCCTCACATAGCAGGACTTGCCTACTCATATGGGCATGGGTGGTTGTATGTGTTAAGCCCCCTGGGAGTAACTTGAACACTGCACATTCCTCAAGTTCGTCCATTTTCCAAGGTCACAGAACCATGTTTGTGTCACCGCTTTGTCACAGAGAAACAATTTGCTCAACCATTTATTCATTATATGAAATAAATAGGTCTCTAATGCCTTTTAAGATTATATGAACAAAGCGTGACGACATAAACATTTCGTGACAACATGAACAAAGCGCGACTACACAAACTTTGGGTGACAATATGGACAAAGTGTGACTACAAAAACATTGGATGACAATATGGACAAAACGTGACTACACAAACATTTGGTGACAATATGGACAAAGTGTGACTACACAAACATTGGGTGACAATATGGACAAAGCGTGACTACACAAACATTGGGTAATAATATGGACAAAGCGTGACTACACAAACATTGGGTGACAATATGGACAAAGTGTGACTACACAAACATTGGCTGACAATATGGACAAAGCGTGACTACACAAACATTGGGTGACAATATGGACAAAGTGTGACTACACAAACATTGGCTGACAATATGGACAAAGTGTGACTACACAAACATTGGCTGACAATATGGACAAAGTGTGACTACACAAACATTGGGTGACAATATGAACAAAGCGTGACTACACAAATATTGGGTGACAATATGAACAAAGCGTGACTACACAAACATTGGGTGACAATATGGACAAAGTGTGACTACACAAACATTGGGTGACAATATGGACAAAGTGTGACTACACAAACATTGGCTGACAATATGGAGAAAGTGTGACTACACAAACATTGGCTGACAATATGGACAAAGCGTGACAACACAAACATTGGGTGACAATATGGACAAAGTGTGACTACACAAACATTGGCTGACAACATGAACAAAGTGTGACTACACAAACTTTGGGTGACAATATGGACAAAGTGTGACTACACAAATATTGGGTGACAATATGAACAAAGCGTGACTACACAAACATTGGGTGACAATATGAACAAAGCGTGACTACACAAACATTGGGTGACAATATGGACAAAGTGTGACTACACAAACATTGGGTGATAATATGGACAAAGTGTGACTACACAAACATTGGGTGACAATATGGAGAAAGTGTGACTACACAAACATTGGGTGACAATATGGACAAAGCGTGACTACACAAACTTTGGATGACAATATGGACAAAGTGTGACTACACAAACATTGGGTGACAACATGAACAAAGTGTGACTATACAAACTTTGGGTGACAATATGGACAAAGTGTGACTACACAAACATTGGGTGACAATATGAACAAAGTGTGATGACATTAACATTGGGTGACAACATGAACAAAGCGTGACGACATAAACATTTCGTGACAACATGAACAAAACGTGACTACACAAACATTGGGTGACAATATGGACAAAGTGTGACTACACAAACTTTGGGTGACAATATGGACAAAGCGTGATGACATTAACATTGGGTGACAATATGAACAAAGCGTGACTGCAAAAAACATTTGGTGTCATGAATGGGACACAGCGGTTAATGCGACTGTGATGACATTTCATCAAGGCTCTTCATGAATGGGACAGTGATGATATTTCTTCAAGGCTCTTCATGAATGGGACAGTGATGACATTTGGTCAAGGCTCTTCATGAATGGGACACAGCGGTTAATGCGACTGTGATGACATTTCTTCAAGGCTCTTCATGAATGGGACACAGCGGTTAATGCGACTGTGATGATATTTTTTTTCAAGGCTCTTCATGAATGGGACAGGGTGATTTATGCGACTTTGATGACATTTCTGCAAGGCTCTTCATGAATGCGACTGTGATGACATTTCTTCAAGGCTCTTCATGACTGGGACAGTGATCACATGTCAAGACTCTTCAAGAAACGGACACAGTGGTTGATGCGACTGTGATGACATTTCTGCAGGGATCTTCATGACTGGGACAGTGATCACATGTCAAGACTCATCAAGAATGGGACACAGTGGTTGATGCGACTGTGATGATATTTCTTCAAGGCTCTTCATGACTGGGACAGTGATCACATGTCAAGACTCATCAAGAATGGGACACAGTGGTTGATGCGACTGTGATGACATTTCTGCAGGGATCTTCATGACTGGGACAGTGATCACATGTCAAGACTCATCAAGAATGGGACACAGTGGTTGATGCGACTGTGATGACATTTCTGCAGGGATCTTCATGACTGGGATACTGTATAGCCGCTGTAGAGGGAGGTAGCTATCGAAGATAATTGAAATCAATATTTATTTGAGTGAAAGAAAGTTAGTGTGATTTGTGAGTTGGCGACATATTTTTAACTGGTTTTAAAAGTTTACCATTCAGTTGATTGCAGTCATGTTGGTGTTTGGTGTAGAAGAATGAGCTGTCAGCCAGTGACGAACAAAATAAAGAAGTTCAAATTTCACCTTTTACACTTTGCATCACATTTTGGCAGACAATGATTCTATTCGCATGTCTGAAATCAAAGGAATCCTTGTTAGACAGCATGTCGATGTGGAACACCGTTATTGGTGACTGAAGGCAGTCAGATGCGCCTGTTGGTCAGCTATGAGTTGAGATCCTCATCAAGGACAGCTGGTGCTAACTGTGGACATTAGATTTCTGAATGTTTTAAACTGGCCACACTAAATCAGTGCAACACATCCCAAGTGCTCTTGTTAATTTTGAGACACAACCTCAAGGACTGGTGACTTTTAATTTGTTAAGTGTCTTACTGGGGATTATACACCCCATATTGATGTGATGCTAGTGTAGGAACCTTTCATGTCTGAGGATTGTACAACAGCTGCATTACCTTTAATCTGACGCCATCATCTAATTCCCGATCAACCGCTTTCTTTGCTCTCTACGGTGTTCTTCAAATTAGCATTATCGTCGTTTAGTGTCACCAGAAAATGGTCGGAAGCCTTTCTAACTTCTACTCCACATGCACATCCATGTGTTGCAAATGTATTGTAACATAGTGAAACTACCAAATCACGAAGGTACTGTAAAGAGTGAACAAAAGGGTCGGTTTACTGCACAATGTCTGTTGGGACGTGGAAGCCCGTGCGGTACATTATTTGTACATATATACAAGTCTAGGGCTTTCAGTTGGTGAACGTTAAGTCAATCTACGAATGCATAGTGACCACTAAACCAAGCTGGAGCAATTAGTTGTCACCTAGAAAGTAGATATGGATATATGAGATTGCATGGATGCTTTTAATAATACTTTCAACATCGAAACCCAATTATCCTCGCACGCGCTGACTGTGAGATACTTCCAGAAGTTGGCTGACGTCAAAGGACTATATATTCCTCAAAGGGTTCAACAAGAAGATCATTCTGAGGTGAATCGGTCGACTGTAAACCCCGTGTGATATTAGAGTGATTCATTAAACAATAACGGTTATACCACACGCGTTACTAATGGTGCACATGATACAGATATCCTAGCAATAGCACTATAGTTGTCCCCTATTAAGCCATCACGCTACCAGGTCATCACTGTAAACTACCAACACATATTATTAATGATAAGGTTCCTATCATATTCAACATGCCTCTGTTCAACATAACGTTGCCACGCAATCGTTGTAGTATATTTATCAACAACAGAACATTGCTCTTGAAATTCATATAGGGACAGTCTTTCCAAGCAAGGGATTCACATTAACGAAACTGGTCTTGGTAAAGTGAATACGGATCAAATATGTTTCTGTCCTTTTAGTGTCACTCAATTCAATTCAATTCTTGATTGTATGAAAGGCAACAGGCCCATGTACAACGGATTTACTTAACATATGTTATAAGATACAAAGTCAAGGTAACAATTCACTTCGCAACAAACGCATGATGTATGTACAAAGCCAGTTGATGTTAGAAGATCCTTGCAGGACAGTAATGAAGACAATCTTATAGCGTTAAAATGAGATAAAGATCACTGCGGTAAGTACTAAGTCTTGTTTATTAGATTTTCGTTATAGGGCAAATATACATAAAATGGTATTCAGCTTCGACAACAATGTCACAGATTGGGCATAACCTTAGGGATTTCTCAATAGATGAAAATCTCCCTGTGTTAAATTTTAGATCATTCAGGCCAAGTCTAAAACGAATGATTACGTTACTAAAATTCATGTACCGTAAGTTTGATAAATAAGATTCTGGTTCAAGCAATGACTTGAACTTGCGATAAGTATCATATCTTAAACGTTCGTGAATATCTGAATGTCATTTCTGATGAAACATATCAATGGCACGCATGCGAAAGTACTTAATGAAAACATTTACGTTACCAATTGTCTGGGTCAGCCAAATGAAACCAAAGCCATATGTAAAAAGCAATGTACGTAATATACGAGAAGCCAATGTGTTCTTTCCAAGACTATCGAGGTGTACAAGCATGTTGTAGGCTTTCTTAGGTAAACGATGTTCGGGCATAATCATTAATTTACACCAAGCAACGAGTGTAAGATATAATGTACAATGTGAATCTCCCGCATTCTCCATAAACCATATTACTTGGTGTTGACATACCAAAATTCAAAAACTTTTTACAAGCGAGGAGACCTTTTCAATTGTATAGAACTCTTTACAACCCCATATCCCTGACCCATACAGTAAAATAGCTTGTATTTGAGAATCAAATAATTTAAAATACATTTTCGGTGAAATAATTCCAAGCTTAGAGATAACAGAGCTTGAGACTAGAATACTTCGATTCACAAAAGAGATTATTCAAAATTACTTCTATCGATAGACTGTACAGTTGTCGTTTCGCTCTCAATTATACCTATGTGGACATTTGACAATACGATAGATCAAACAAGCAAACACCCAGAATGCAAATGACCACTTTCATGCCTAGGGTATTTCGACAAACAAACACTCGATCCTGATATAATTACAAATAATGCAATGGTTTATGATCCTTGATTACTTTGAAGTGACTATAAAAAGACATTGGTGAATCTGAAAATGGCCTCGCGTACGGCTTGTTGAATGGAAACAGAGCAAATGCAGCTACCAGCCACAATTCTGACGTAAAGACGTGATAACCGTCGAGTATTATGCAGTTGCATTGCTTCATTTATTGCAGGGATCAAAGCAAAGCCACGGTTATGTCCCGATCACTACTGATTTATGCTTGTAACCTCGAATCACAGGAACTTATTGTCACACATTCCGGAGTTCCGAGGCCGCTCATTTCCCACGACGAGGACGAAAACAACATGGATTATATTAAAATGTACTAAAAAGAGTAGCGCTTTCGTTTGTTCCATACAATAACCGAAGACAAAATACGGGAGTCACGAAAATAATCCCTCTTGATTCCAGCGACGTATTGGCGACAAAGTGCCTTGATCAAGGGGATTTGTTCTCATTTGGACCCTGCTATAGTCGATGTACGTACGTCCAGACCAACTTTGTGTGCACCTTAACTTTGATATGCATGTATATATTCAGAAAAAAAACCTTTTGTAAAGCATTCTAAAAGTAAATACCTTCATAAATCGTTGAATGCAGTTATAATCTGAGTGGATTTCGACAGACATGATTATATGTAGTTATTTTATTATGTTTATGTTCAGAACTGTGGTTGAGGAGTTTGGTCTCACGTATGTCCTCTGTTTGTGTGTCATGTAATCTAATTGTGTGTCATGTAATCTGTCCGTCATAGATTATTTGTGTGTGCCATGTAATCTGTTTGGGTGTCATGTAATCTGTGTGTGTGTCATGTTATCTGTTTGGGTGTCATGTAATCTGTTTGTGTGTCATGTTATCTGTTTGGGTGTCATGTAATCGGTTTGGGTGTCATGTAATCTGTGTGTGTGTCATGTTATCTGTTTGGGTGTCATGTAATCTGTTTGTGTGTCATGTTATCTGTTTGGGTGTCATGTAATCTGTTTGGGTGTCATGTAATCTGTTTGTGTGTCATGCTATCTGTGTGGGTGTCATGTAATCTGATCGTGTGTCATGTTATCTGTTTGGGTGTCATATTATCTCTTTGGGTGTCATGTAATCTGTTTGGGTGTCAAGTTATCTGTTTGGGTGTCATGTAATCTGTTTGGGTCTCATGTTATCTGTTTGGGTGTCATGTAATCTGTTTGGGTGGCATGTAATCTGTTTGGGTGTCACGTTATCTATTTGTGTGTCATCTTATCTGTTTGTGTGTCATGTAATCTGTTTTATGTGTCATGTAATCTGTTTGGGTGTCATGTTATCTGTGTGGGTGTCATGTAATCTGTTTGTGTGTCATGTTATCTGTTTCGGTGTCATGTAATCTGTTTGGGTGTCATGTAATCTGTTCGTGTGTCATGTTATCTGTTTCGGTTTCATGTTATCTGTTTGTGTGTCATGTTATCTGTTTGGGTGTCATGCTATCTGTTTTATGTGTCATGTAATCTGTTTGTGTGTCATGCTATCTATTTTATGTGTCATGTAATCTGTTTGTGTGTCATGCTATCTATTTTATGTGTCATGTAATCTGTTTGTGTGTCATGTTATCTGTTTGTGTGTCATGTTATCTGTTTTATGTGTCATGTAATCTGTTTGTGTGTCATGTTATCTGTTTGGGTGTCATGCTATCTCTTTTATGTGTCATGTAATCTGTTTGGGTGTCATGCTATCTCTTTTATGTGTCATGTAATCTGTTTGTGTGTCATGCTATCTATTTTATGTGTCATGTAATCTGTTTGTGTGTCATGTTATCTGTTTGTGTGTCATGTTATCTGTTTGTGTGTCATGTTATCTGTTTGTGTGTCATGTAATCTATTTGTGTGTCATGTTATCTGTTTGTGTGTCATGTAATCTGTTTGGGTGTCATATTATCTGTTTGGGTTTCATGTAATCTGTTTGTGTGTCATGTAATCTGTTTGGGTGTCATGTTATCTGTTTGGGTGTCATGTAATCTGTTTGGATGTCATGTAATCTGTTTGTGTTTCATGTAATCTGTTTGGGTGTCATGTAATCTGTTTGGGTGTCATGTAATCTGTTTGGGTGTCATGTTATCTGTTTGGGTGTCATGTAATCTGTTTGGGAGTCATGTAATCTGTTTGTGTTTCATGTAATCTTTTTGTGTGTCATCATATCTGTTTGGGTGTCATGAAATCTGTTTGTGTGTCATGTAATCTGTTTGGGTGTCATGAAATATGATTGTGTGTCATGTAATCTGATTGTGTGCCATGTAATCTGATTGTGTGTCATGTAATCTGCTTATGTGTAATATAATCTGTTTGAGTGTCATGTAATCTGTCTGTGCGTCATGTAATCTGTCCGTCATAGATTCTTTTTGTGTGCCATGTAATCTGTTTGGGTGTCATATAATCTGTGTGTTTCATGTTATCTGTTTGGGTGTCATGTAATCTGTTTGTGTGTCATGTTATCTGTTTGGGTGTCATGTAATCGGTTTGGGTGTCATGTAATCTGTTTGTGTGTCATGTTATCTGTTTGTGTGTCATGTTATCTGTTTGGGTGTCATGTAATCTGTTTGTGTGTCATGCTATCTGTTTGGGTGTCATGTAATATGTTTGGGTGTCATGTAATCTGTTTGTGTGTCATGTAATCTTTTTGTGTGTCATGTTATCTGTTTGGGTGTCATGTTATCTGTTTGGGTGTCATGTAATCTGTTTGGGTGTCATGTAATCTGTTTGGGTGTCATGTAATCTGTTTGTGTGTCATGTAATCTGTTTTTGTGTCATGAAATATGATTGTGTGTCATGTAATCTGCTTATGTGTAATATAATCTGTTTGAGTGTCATGTAATCTGTCTGTGCGTCATGTAATCTGTCCATCATAGATTCTTTTTCTGTGCCATGTAATCTGTTTGGGTGTCATATAATCTCTGTGTGTGTCATGTAATCTGTTTGTGTGTCATGTTATCTGTTTGGGTGTCATGTAATCTGTTTGGGTCTCATGTAATCTGTTTGTGTATCATGTAATCTGTTTGTGTGTCATGTTATCTGTTTGGGTGTCATGTAATCTGTTTGTGTGTCATGTTATCATTTTGGGTGTCATGTAATCTGTTTGGGTGTCATGTTATCTGTTTGGGTGTCATGTAATCTGTTTGTGTGTCATGTAATCTCTTTGGGTGTCATGTTATCTGTTTGTGTGTCATGTTATCTCTTTGGGTGTCATGTAATCTGTTTGGGTGTCATGTTATCTGTTTGGGTGTCATGTTATCTGTTTGTGTGTCATGTAATCTGTTTGGGTGTCATATTATCTGTTTGGGTTTCATGTAATCTGTTTGGGTGTCATGTAATCTGTTTGGGTGTCATGTAATCTGTTTGGGTGTCATGTTATCTGTTTGTGTGTCATGTAATCTGTTTGGATGTCATGTAATCTGTTTGTGTTTCAAGTAATCTGTTTGGGTGTCATGTAATCTGTTTGGGTGTCATGTAATCTGTTTGGGTGTCATGTTATCTGTTTGGGTGTCATGTAATCTGTTTGTGTGTCATGTTATCATTTTGGGTGTCATGTAATCTGTTTGGGTGTCATGTTATCTGTTTGGGTGTCATGTAATCTGTTTGTGTGTCATGTAATCTCTTTGGGTATCATGTTATCTGTTTGTGTGTCATGTTATCTCTTTGGGTGTCATGTAATCTGTTTGTGTGTCATGTTATCTGTTTGGGTGTCATGTTATCTGTTTGTGTGTCATGTAATCTGTTTGGGTGTCATATTATCTGTTTGGGTTTCATGTAATCTGTTTGGGTGTCATGTAATCTGTTTGGGTGTCATGTAATCTGTTTGGGTGTCATGTTATCTGTTTGTGTGTCATGTAATCTGTTTGGATGTCATGTAATCTGTTTGTGTTTCAAGTAATCTGTTTTGGTGTCATGTAATCTGTTTGGGTGTCATGTAATCTGTTTGGGTGTCATGTTATCTTTTTGGGTGTCATGTAATCTGTTTGGGAGTCATGTAATCTGTTTGTGTTTCATGTAATCTGTTTGTGTGTCATCTTATCTGTTTGGGTGTCATGTAATCTGTTTGGGTGTCATGAAATATGATTGTGTGTCATGTAATCTGATTGTGTGCCATGTAATCTGATTGTGTGTCATGTAATCTGCTTATGTGTAATATAATCTGTTTGAGTGTCATGTAATCTGTCTGTGCGTCATGTAATCTGTCCGTCATAGATTCTTTTTGTGTGCCATGTAATCTGTTTGGGTGTCATATAATCTGTGTGTGTGTGTCATGTTATCTGTTTGGGTGTCATGTAATCTGTTAGTGTGTCATATTATCTGTTTGGGTGTCATGTTATCTGTTTGGGTGTCATGTAATCTGTTTGTGTGTCATGTAATCTGTTTGGGTGTCATGTAATCTCTTTGTGTGTCATGTTATCTGTTTGTGTGTCATGTTATCTGTTTGGGTGTCATGTAATCTGTTTGTGTCTCATGCTATCTGTTTGGGTGTCATGTAATATGATTGGGTGTCATGTAATCTGTTTGTGTGTCATGTAATCTGTTTGTGTGTCATGTTATCTGTTTGGGTGTCATGTTATCTGTTTGGGTGTCATGTTATCTGTTTGGGTGTCATGTAATCTGTTTGGGTGTCATGTAATCTGTTTGGGTGTCATGTAATCTGTTTGGGTGTCATGAAATATGATTGTGTGTCTTGTAATCTGCTTATGTGTAATATAATCTGTTTGAGTGTCATGTAATCTGTCTGTGCGTCATGTAATCTGTCCGTCATAGATTCTTTTTGTGTGCCATGTAATCTGTTTGGGTGTCATATAATCTCTGTGTGTGTCATGTAATCTGTTTGTGTGTCATGTTATCTGTTTGGGTGTCATGTAATCTGTTTGGGTCTCATGTAATCTGTTTATGTGTCATGTAATCTGTTTGTTTGTCATGTTATCTGTTTGGGTGTCATGTAATCTGTTTGTGTGTCATGTTATCTGTTTGGGTGTCATGTAATCTGTTTGGGTGTCATGTTATCTGTTTCGGTGTCATGTTATCTGTTTGTGTGTCATGTAATCTCTTTGGGTGTCATGTTATCTGTTTGTGTGTCATGTTATCTGTTTGGGTGTCATGTACACTGTTTGGGAGTCATGTAATCTGTTTGGGTGTCATGTAATCTGTTTGTGTATCATGTTATCTCTTTGGGTGTCATGTTATCTGTTTGTGTGTCATGTTATCTGTTTCGGTGTCATGTAATCTGTTTGTGTGTCATGTTATCTGTTTGGGTGTCATGTAATCTGTTTGGGTGTCATGTAATCCGTTTGTGTGTAAAGTTATCTGTTTGGGTGTCATGTGATCTTTTTGGGTGTCATGTAATCTGTTTGTGTGTCATGTAATCTGTTTGTGTGCCATGTTATCTGTTTGGGTGTCATGTAATCTGTTTGGGTGTCATGTAATCTGTTTGGGTGTCATGTAATCTGTTTCGGTGTCACGTTATCTATTTGTGTGTCATCTTATCTGTTTGTGTGTCATGTAATCTGTTTTATGTGTCATGTAATCTGTTTGTGTGTCATGTTATCTGTTTGTGTGTCATGTAATCTGTTTGGGTCTCATGTAATCTGTTTGTGTGTCATGTTATCTGTTTGTGTGTCATGTAATCTGTTTGGGTGTCATGTAATCTGTTTGGTTGTCATGTAATCTGTTTGGGTGTCATGTAATCTGTTTGGGTGTCATGTTATCTCTTTGGGTGTCATGTTATCTGTTTGTTTGTCATGTTATCTGTTTGGGTGTCATGTAATCTGTTTGTGTGTCATGTTATCTGTTTGGGTGTCATGTAATCTGTTTGGGTGTCATGTAATCTGTGTGTGTGTCAAGTTATATGTTTGGGTGTCATGTAATCTGTTTGGGTGTCATGTTATCTGTTTGGGTGTCATGTAATCTGTTTGGGTGTCATGTAATCTGTTTGAGTGTCATGTAATCTGTTTGGGTGTCACGTTATCTATTTGTGTGTCATGTTATCTGTTTGTGTGTCATGTAATCTGTTTTATGTGTCATGTAATCTGTTTGTGTGTCATGTTATCTGTGTGGGTGTCATGTAATCTGTTTGTGTGTCATGTTATCTGTTTGGGTGGCATGTAATCTGTTTGGGTCTCATGTAATCTGTTTGTGTGTCATGTTATCTGTTTGTGTGTCATGTAATCTGTTTGTGTGTCATGTAATCTGTTTGGGTGTCATGTAATCTGTTTGGATTTCATATTATCTGTTTGTGTGTCATGTTATCTGTTTGGGTGTCATGTTATCTGTTTGGGTGTCATGTAATCTGTTTGGGTCTCATGTAATCTGTTTGGGTGTCATGTAATCTGTTTGGGTGTCATGTAATCTGTTTGGGTTTCATATTATCTGTTTGAGTGTCATGTTATCTGTTTGGGTGTCATGTTATCTGTTTGGGTGTCATGTAATCTGTTTGGGTCTCATGTAATCTGTTTGTGTGTCATGTTATCTGTTTGTGTGTCATATTATCTGTTGGGGTGTCATGTTATCTGTTTGTGTGTCATGTTATCTGTTTGGGTGTCATATTATCTGTTTGGGTGTCATATATCTGTTTGGGTGTCATGTAATCTGTTTGGGTGTCATGTAATCTGTTTGGGTGTCATGTAATCTGTTTGTGTGTCATGTTATCTGTTTGGGTGTCATGTAATCTGTTTGGGTGTCATGTCATCTGTTTGGGTGTCATGTAATCTGTTTGGGTGTCATGTAATTTGTTTGGGTGTCATGTAATCTGTTTAGGTTTCATGTAATCTGTTTGGGTGTCCTGTTATCTGTTTGGGTGTCATGTCATCTCTTTGGGTGTCGTGTAATCTGTTTGTGTTTCATGTAATCTGTTTGTGTGTCATGTTATCTGTTTGGGTGTCATGTAATCTCTTTGGGTGTCATGTAATCTGTTTGGTTGTCAAGTAATCTGTTGGGGTGTCATGTAATCTGTTTGTGTGTCATGTTATCTGTTTGGGTGTCATGTAATCTGTTTAGGTGTCATGTAATCTGTTTGGGTGTCATGTTATCTGTTTGGGTGTCATGTAATCTGTTTGGGTGTCATGTAATCTGTTTGGGTGTCATGTTATCTGTTTGGGTGTCATGTAATCTGTTTGGGTGTCATGTAATCTGTTTGGGTGTCATGTAATCTGTTTGGGTGTCATGTTATCTGTTTGGGTGTCATGTAATCTGTTTGGGTGTCATGTAATCTGTTTGGGTGTCATGTTATCTGTTTGGGTGTCATGTGATCTGTTTGGGTGTCATGTAATCTGTTTGGGTGTCATGTAATCTGTTTGGATGTCATGTAATCTGTCTGTGTGTCATGTAATCTGTTTGGGTGTAATGTAATCTGTTTGGGTGTCATGTAATCTGTTTAGGTGTCATGTAATCTGTTTGGGTGTCATGTAATCTGTTTGGGTGTCATGTAATCATATACGGGATTGTGGGGCGGAGACGCAATGTTGCGCAACTTGTTTGTCAATGTACATTTTCACAGTGTTACTTTTAGTGTTTATAAATTTAGTCTTCCAGCATCTTCAAAAATATCAACTTAGCTGGTACTCCATTAGTTGGGACTGGTCGATCAATATATATCTGACATGTGTACATGTCGTGTAGACGACATGCAATGAATGCTATAGCTATAGCCATCTCAAAACCGATTCCAAAGGCAATTGATACCAGACACTTGACATACCGCTGGAGTTGATGTGAAACAAGGCTATTATCGATAGACGTTCATCTATTGTGTGATTGACAGATGTAATTTTCATCCTTTATGGGATCAGATATATTTCATATTGAGCGACATACATTTCATATTCTTCACATTCTCATTTCAAAGTCTGACACTTGACGTGCATCAACTTGGCGGCCAGCCGTATTATGTTTAAGTGTCCATATCTCCATGCCGTATCTCCTCCGATGTTGAGCTCTACAGAGATGAGAGATTTAGAAGTTTAGATCACACGCACACACGCACACACGCACACACGCACGCACACGCACACACACACACGCACACACACACACACACACACCGACATTGTTATATGGAAGTGTTATTTTTTTATTGTATTGACTGTGTTACACACTTTCTGTTGAGATTCGATAGACGCTCATTGCATTGTGTTTGGACAGTGATTAGTTGTCAGGAATGTAATATTATTTATTGTAAGCAGTCGTCAGGAAGTTATTATATTTAGATGAGAGTGGGGGATCTGTGTAGACCAGTAACTAGTTAGACGATATATAATGGGGTATTAGCAAGCCAGTTGTTGGTTGTTTGTTTGTTTCACACTCTAATACGAGTGGCGTTCAATAAGTTTTGCAACTTCAATATAAGACCAAGTCGCAGAATATCTTTTGCACTTTTATTTTTCAATATAATCTCCATTCACCTCAGTACACTTATTCCATTTGTCCTTCAAGCTTTTAATACCACTTTTGTAGAAATCCGCAGATTTGCCCTCTAACCACGCCTCTTTTGCAGCCTTTATGTTCTCGTCATCCTGGAAGCGTCTTCCACGTAGGGCAGATTTCATTTGCCGGAACAGGAAATAGTCACTGGGGGCTAAGTCTGGGCTGTAGGGTGGGTGATTTAACTGTACACCCCACACATTGAAGGAGATATGAAATCAGGAAGCCCTTCTACTGCCACTACTAAGGAACATGATAAAATACAGGATATGATTATGGATGATCGACGCCTCACTATGCGTCACATAGCCAGTACAATATCTCTCATGAAAGAGTTTGAGGAATGAATTGGGCATGACAAAAGTTTCAGCAAGCTTGGGTCCAAGGATCCTGACTCCTGATCAGAAACGCTTCAGATTCATCATTTCTCATGAGAATTGGCGTCGATTTGAAGCAGAAATCTGATCTGGTAACCATGGATGAGTCTTGGGTTCACCACTTTCGACCAGACACTAAACATCAGTCACAACATTTGAAAAATCTAACGCCTCCTCCACAGTTTGTCCGTCAGGTTGCAAGGTGATGGCTTCGATTTTCTTGGATTTAAAAATAATCCTACAGGTGGAATACCTCACGTGTTGAAGTAATTCGTGTGAAACATGGTTGATGTGGGTGATGACAGTGTGAGACATGGCTGGTGTGAGTGGTGACAGTGTGATACGTGGGTGGTGACAGTGTGAAACATGGTTGATGTGGGTGGTGACAGTGTGAGACCTCGGTGGTGACAGTGTGAGACATGGCTGGTGTGGGTGGTGACAGTGTGATACGTGGGTGGTGTGAGTGGTGACAGTGTGAGACCTGGGTGGTGACAGTGTGAGACATGGCTGGTGTGGGTGGTGACAGTGTGATACGTGGGTGGTGTGAGTGGTGACAGTGTGAGACGTTGGTGGTGACAGTGTGAGACATGGCTGGTGTGGGTGGTGACAGTGTGATACGTGGGTGGTGACAGTGTGAGACATGGTTGATGTGGGTGGTGACAGTGTGAGACGATGGTGGTGACAGTGTGAAACATGGCTGGTGTGGGTGGTGACAGTGTGAGACGTTGGTGGTGTAGGTGGTGACAGTGTGAGACGTGGGTGGTGTAGGTGGTGACAGTGTGAGACATGGGTGGTGTGGGTGGTGACAGTGTGAAACATGGTTGATGTGGGTGGTGACAGTGTGAGACGTTGGTGGTGACAGTGTGAGACATGGGTGGTGTTGGTGGTGACAGTGTGAGACGTTGGTGGTGACAGTGTGAAACATGGTTGATGTGGGTGGTGACAGTGTGAGACGTTGGTGGTGACAGTGTGAAACATGGTTGATGTGGGTGGTGACAGTGTGAGACGTTGGTGGTGACAGTGTGAAACCTGGTTTGTGTGGGTGGTGACAGTGTGAGACTTGGGTGGTGACAGTGTGAAACCTGGTTGGTGAGGATGGTGACAGTGTGAGACCTGGTTGGTGTAGGTGGTGACAGTGTGAGACGATGGTGGTGACAGTGTGAGACGTGGGTGGTGTAGGTGGTGACAGTGTGAGACGTGGGTGGTGTAGGTGGTGACAGTGTGAGACATGGGTGGTGTGGGTGGTGACAGTGTGAAACATGGTTGATGTGGGTGGTGACAGTGTGAGACGTTGGTGGTGACAGTGTGAGACATGGCTGGTGTGGGTGGTGACAGTGTGAGACGTTGGTGGTGACAGTGTGAAACATGGTTGATGTGGGTGGTGACAGTGTGAGACGTTGGTGGTGACAGTGTGAAACATGGTTGATGTGGGTGGTGACAGTGTGAGACGTTGGTGGTGACAGTATGAAACCTGGATGGTGTGGGTGGTGACAGTGTGAGACTTGGGTGGTGACAGTGTGAAACCTGGTTGGTGAGGAAGGTGACAGTGTGAGACCTGGTTGGTGTAGGTGGTGACAGTGTGAGACGTGGGTGGTGACAGTGTGAGATATGGGTGGTGTGGGTGGTGACAGTGTGAGACATGGGTGGTGTGGGTGGTGACAGTGTGAGACATGGCTGGTGGAGGTTGTGACAGTGTGAGACATGGTTGATGTGGGTGGTGACAGTGTGAGACATGGGTGGTGTAGGTGGTAACAGTGTGAGACGTGGGTGGTGTAGGTGGTAACAGTGTGAGACGTGGTTGGTGGGGGTTGTGACAGTGTGAGACATGGGTGGTGTAGGTGGTGACGGTGTGAGAAATGGGTGGTGTGGGTTGTGACAGTGTGAGACGTGGGTGGTGTAGGTGGTAACAGTGTGAGACGTGGGTGATGTGGGTTGTGACAGTTCGAGACCTTGGTGGTGTTGATGGTGACAGTGTGAAATCTGGGTGGTGTTGGTGGTGACAGTGTGAGACGTGGGTGGTGTGGGTGGTGACAGTGTGAGACATAGGTGGTGACAGTGTGAGACATGGCTGGTGACAGTGTGAGACGTGGGTGGTGACAGTGTGATACATGGGTGGTGTGGGTGGTGACAGAGTGAGACGTGGGTGGTGACAGTGTGAGACATGGCTGGTGTGGGTGGTGACAGTGTGAAACCTGGTTGATGTGGGTGGTGACAGTGTGAGACTTCGGTGGTGACAGTGTGAAACCTGACTGGTGAGGATGGTGACAGTGTGAGACATGGGTGGTGTGGGTGCTGACAGTGTGAGACATGGGTGATGACAGTGTGAGACATGGCTGGTGTGGGTGGTGACAGTGTGAGACGTGGGTGGTGTGGGTGGTGACAGTGTGAGACGTGGGTGGTGTTGGTGGTGACAGTGTGAGACATGGGTGGTGTTGGTTGTGACAGTGTGAGACGTGGGTGGTGTGGGTGGTGACAGTGTGAGACATGGGTGGTGTGGGTGGTGACAGTGTGAGACATGGGTGGTGTGGGTTGTGACAGTGTGAGACGTGGGTGGTGTAGGTGATGACAGTGTGAAATCTAGGTGGTGTTGGTGGTGATAGTGTGAGACCTGGGTGGTGTGGGTGGCGACAGTGTGAGACATGGGTGGTGTAGGTGGTGACAGTGTGAGACATGGGTGGTGTGGGTTGTGACAGTGTGAGACGTGGGTGGTGTTGGTGTTGACAGTGTGAGACATGGGTGGTGTTGGTGGTGACAGTGTCAGACATGGGTGGTGTAGGTGGTGACAGTTTGTGACGTGGGTGGTGTAGGTGGTGACAGTTTGAAACGTGGGTGGTGTTGGTTGTGACAGTGTGAGACGTGGGTGGTGTAGGAACAGTGTGAGACCTGGGTGGTGTGGTAGGTGACAGTTTTAGACGTGGGTGGTGTAGGTGGTGACAGTGTGAGACATGGGTGGTGTGGGTGGTGACAGTGTGAGACATGGGTGGTGTGGGTTGTGACAGTGTGAGACGTGGGTGGTGTAGGTGATGACAGTGTGAAATCTAGGTGGTGTTGATGGTGATAGTGTGAGACCTGGGTGGTGTGGGTGGCGACAGTGTGAGACATGGGTGGTGTGGGTTGTGACAGTGTGAGACATGGGTGGTGTTGGTGTTGACAGTGTGAGACATGGGTGGTGTAGGTGTTGACAGTGTGAGACGTGGGTGGTGTTGGTGTTGACAGTTTGTGACGTGGGTGGTGTAGGTGGTGACAGTTTGAAACGTGGGTGGTGTTGGTTGTGACAGTGTGAGACGTGGGTGGTGTAGGAACAGTGTGAGACATGGGTGGTGTGGTAGGTGACAGTTTTAGACGTGGGTGGTGTTGGTTTTGACAGTGTGAGATTTGGGTAGTGTGGGTGGTGACAGTTTGAGACATGGGTGGTGTTGGTTGTGACAGTGTGAGACGTGGGTGGTGTGGGTGGTGACTGTGTGAGACATGGGTGGTGTTGGTGGTGACAGTGTGAGACATGGTCGGTGTGGGTGGTGACAGTGTGATACATGGGTGGTGTGGGTGGTGACAGACCTTGGATGTGTGGGTGGTAACAGAACTGGGTGGTGTGGGTGGTGAAGGACCTTGGTGGTGTGGGTGGTGAAGGACCTTGGTGGTGTTGGTGATGACAGACCTTGCCGGTGTGGGTGATGACAGACCTGGGTGGTGTGGGTGGTGAAGGGCCTTGATGATGTGGGTGGTAACAGAACTGGGTGGTGTGGGTGATGACAGACCTAGGTGGTATGGATGGTGAAGGACCTTGGTGGTGTTGGTGATGACAGACCTTGCCGGTGTGGGTGGTGATGACAGACCTTGCCGGGGTGGGTGATGACAGACCTGGGTGGTGGCGGTGATGACAGACCTGGGTGGTGTGGGTGATGAAGGACCTAGGTGGTATGGATGGTGAAGGACCTTGGTGATGTGGGTGATGAAAGACCTGGGTGGTGTGGGTGATGACAGACCTGGGTGGTGTGGGTGATGACAGACCTGGGTGGTGTGGGTGATGACAGACCATGCCGGTGTGGGTGATGACAGACCTGGGTGGTGTGGGTGATGACAGACCTGGGTGGTGTGGGTGATGACAGACCTTGCCGGTGTGGGTAATGACAGACCTGGGTGGTGTGGGTGATGACAGACCTGGGTGGTGTGGGTGATGACAGACCTGGGTGGTGTGGGTGATGACAGACCTGAGTGGAAGTAGTGTGACATCTTGGTGAGGTGCTTCAGTTCGGACAAGATCACGTGTCTTCCTTTGAAGTTATCCTTCGTTGAACGACGTTGTTTAATATTTTGTCGTGTTGAACAACCATTCAAACTAACTAAGCAATATTAACAAGACCATAACTATTTTATATTTGTACACATATTGTGACACATATTAGCATGGAAAATCCGATACTTGTTGAGATAAACAAGACCAACAACAGCTGGTGACAGTATAAGTTCCATCAATAACATCGCTGAGATGAGGCCCTGTTATCCACCACAACATCAAAGGACGAGACCACGCCAGCACATGTGCATTTGCTCAGTGGAGACGAACAAAGAGTGCAAGAAATAATGGAAGAGCGATAGAGATTATGAATTATAATTCCTTCTCCCATCACCGGGCGGCACTTAATGGCTCTACAGTCTTCAAGCAGCCAGTGTATTTGATTGAAACTTCCGAATAGTCTGATATATGTTTTGCATTAAATTTAAGTTGCAGCTCCGAGTGGATTTCTAGAGTCGTCTGCAGAAGCGTTGTGTCAGCAAAAGGACCTGGGTGAGTCATTGGCGGGATCAGAAGCTGAAGACATAATACCAGCGTATATAATATTACCAGCGTATATAATATTACCAGCGTATATAATATTACCAGCGTATAATGACACTAAAACAGCCCATGACAGCCCCTTACAATGTAGGCATGCAAAAATCAATGTTTCGATTATAGATAATGCCCTTGTTGAGTTATGTCTATGTTTAAAGTGCATCATTTAATGCAAATATTTGTCTGTTTCCTGTTCTACAAATCTACCACAATGATCCTGTCCTTGTCAATGTAGCCGTTGGGATTCATTTGATCATGTACAATGTTAGCACAAGAGATTTGGCTTCCTTTACATACAAACGGAGATAAGATGTGTGTCGGACATACTGTGTGTTGTACCCTTCGTGCTGCTACAGATCTTGTCTCCTGCACGACACCTTGCACACTCCGATATGACACACCTGCCAATATCACACACCTGCCGATACCCTACATCCGCCGATATTACACACCTGCCGATACCCTACATCCGCCGATATTACACACCTGCCGATATCACACACCTTCCGATATCACACACCTGTCGATGCCCTACACCTGCCGATATTACACACCGGTCGATATAACACAACTGCCAATACCCTACACCTGCCGATATCACACACCTGCAGATATTACACACCTGCCGATATCACACACCTGCCAATATCCTACACCTGCCGGTATCACACACCTGCAGATATCACACACCTGCAAATACCCTAGACCTGCCGATATCACACTCCTGTCAATACCCTACACCAGCCGATCTAACACACCTGTTGATACCCTACACCTGCCGATGTCACACACCTGCCGATACCCTACACCTGCCGATATCATACACCTGCCAATACCCTACACCTGCCGATACCCTACACCTGCCGATATTACACACCTGCCGATATCACACACCTGCCAATACCCTACACCTTCCCATACCCTACACCTGCTGATATTACACACCTGCCGTTATCACACACCTGCCGATATACTACATCTGCCGAACCATACACCTGCCGATACCCTAAACCTGCCGATATTACACACCTCCGGATATTACACACCTGCTGATATAACACACGTGCCGACAGCCTACACCTGCCGATACCACACACTCTGTAATCACCCACCTGCTGATATCACACACCCTCATCCCCCGTAATCACCCACACCCTCCGTAATCACACATCTGCCGATATCACACACCTGCCAATACCCTACACCTGCCGATACCCTACACCTGCCGATATTACACACCTGCCGATATCACACACCTGCCAATACCCTACACCTACCGATGCCCTACAACTGCCGATATTACATACCTGCCGATATCACACACCTGCCAATACCCTGCACCTGCCAATATCACACACCTGCCGATATCACACACCTGCCGATACCCTACACCTGCCGATATTACACACCTGCCGATATAGCACACCTGCCAATACCCTACACCTGCCGATATCACACACCTGCCAATACCCAACACCTGCCGATTTTACACACCTTCCAATATCACACACCTGCCGATACCCTACACCTGCCGATACCCTACACCTGCTGATATTACACACCTGCCGATATCACACACCTGCCGATATACTACATCTGCCTAATGACACACCTGCCGATACCCTACACCTGCCGATATTCAGACCTCCGGATATTACACACCTGCTGATATCACACACGTGCCGACACCCTCCACCACACCCTCTGTAATCACCCACCTGCTGATATCACACACCCTCACCCTCCGTAATCACCCACACCCTCCGTAATCACACACCTGCTGATATCACACACCTGCCGATACCCAGCAACTCTCCATACCCAACACCCACAGACTGAGCTCAGTTGGCAGTATCCAAGGAGATCGTTCTGGGTCTGGCGCGGGTTCGAATCGAATATCGATGTTTGTTCCCTAGAAGTTTCGTCGTTTGTTGTGTGTGTGTGACGCGAATTTCTACAATCGGTCGATCCATCCGGTTAGAATCCTAACAATCCCAATATGATCCTTGTCATAGAATCTGCGTGGACAGGTACTATCTTGTAAAAAGCGATACAAGTCGGCTGGAAAGTGTGTACGAATACCATGACGTGACGTCATAATACCATGACGCCATACAGTATCGTGGTGTTCTTATACCATGACGCCATACAGTATCATGATGTCCTAACATCAAGACGCCATACAGTATCGCGATGACCTGATACCATGACACCATACAGTATCGCGATGACCTGATACCATGACACCATACAGTATCGCGATGACCTAATACCATGACACCATACAATATCGTGATGTCCTAATACCATGACGCCAAACAGTATCATGATTACCTAATACCATGACGCCATACAGTATCATGATGTCCTTATACCATGACGCCATACAGTATCATGATGTCTTGATACCATGACGACATAAAGTATCATGATGTCTTGATACTATGACGCCATACAGTATCATGATGTCATGATACCAAGACACCATACAGTATCGTGGTGTCCTGATACCATGACGCCGTACAGTATCGTTGTGTCCTTAAACCATGATGACATACAGTATCGTGATGTCCTAACACCAAGACGCCGTACAGCATCGTGTTGACCTCATACCATGACGCAATACAGGATCATGATGTCTTGATACTATGACGCCATACAGTATCATGATGTCCTGATGCCATGACGCCATACAGTATCGCGATAACCTAAAACCATGACATCATACAGTATCGTGATGTCCTAATACCATGACACCATACAGTATCATGATGTCTTGATACCATGACGACATACAGTATCATGATGTCTTGATACCATGACGCCATACAGTACCATGATGTCCTGATACCATGACACCATACAGTATCATGATGTCTTGATACCATGACGACATACAGTATCATGATGTCTTGATACCATGACGACACACAGTATCATGATGTCTTGATACTATGACGCCATACAGTATCATGATGTCATGATACCAAGACACCATACAGTATCGTGATGTCCTGATTCCATGACTCCATACAGTATCATGATGTCTTGATACCATGACGCCATACAGTATCATGATGTCTTGATACCATGACGCCATACAGTATCATGATGTCCTGATACCAAGACACCATACAGTATAGTGATGTCCTGATACCATGACACCATACAGTATCATGATGTATTGTTACCATGACGCCATACAGTATCATGATGTCCTGATACCATGACACCATGCAGTATCGCGATAACCTAATACCATGACACCATACAGTATCGTGATTTCCTAATACCATGACACCATACAGTATCATGATGTATTGTTACCATGACGCCATTCAGTATCATGATGTCCTGGTACCATGACACCAAACAGTATCATGATGTCCTGTTACAATGACGCCATACAGTATCATGATGTCTTGATACCATGACGCCTCACAGTATCATGATGCCTTGATACCATGACGCCATACAGTATCATGATGTCCGAATACCATGACGCCATGTAATATCGTGATGCCCTAATACCATGACGCCATGTAATATCGTGATGTCCTTATACCATGACGCCATGTAATATCGTGATGTCCTTATACCATGACGCCATGTAATATCGTGATGTCCTTATACCATGACGCCATGTAATATCGTGATGTCCTTATACCATGACGCCATTTAATATCGTGATGTCCTTATACCATGATGCCATATAGTATTATGATGTCCTAATACCATGACGCCATGTAATATCGTGATCTCCTAATACCATGACGCCATGTAATATCGTGATCTAATACCATGACGCCATGTAATATCGTGATGTCTTTATACCATGACGCCATGTAATATCGTGATGTCCTTATAACATGACGCCATGTAATATCGTGATCTCCTAATACCATTACTCCATGTAATATCGTGATTTCCTAATACCATGACTCCATCTAATATCGTGATCTCCTAATACCATGACGCCATGTAATATCGTGATGTCCTTATACCATGATGCCATATAGTATTATGATGTACATATCCCAGTTTCTCAGACACTCGAGGTTTTCTTTGACTTCAAAATGATTGCAGTATCAGAAGCGACCTCCATGGTAGATCCCCTGGCAGAGGAGCGGAGATGTGGGACACTGCTTATAACTATATATCACGGTCAGTAACAAGAGTATTCCCAGGTTGTTTCATCTAAGTTTGCTATGAGTGGCGTGGAGTTGCCATAGTTTATTAAATACACAGCCCCATTTACTAATTTTGATATCCTGTGTATCCTGCCTTCCATCAGTTAACGAATCGATGAACGAAACACATCTGTCATTAAACTGACACAAAAAACAGCTTTGATGTTTGTATATAATACATTTTAAATGATTACCCGCGTCACCCGCCGTACGCTGTGTGTTGATAACGCCGCTTGTTCGGAAATCCACTTACGGGGCAGACTCCCAACAGAGAGGGGTATATAAAATTTGTCATACATCTATCGGGTCTCATTAAGCTCCGGGACAATGCTGGGTTTAGAACTTTATCGATGTGATAAGATTAAATTCTAGTAAGGGGATACCCAGGAGGTCATTACACATCAGGCTTTGAGACTGATATGATTTTCCATTTTTCTACGACATTAAGGATGTCCAAACAATCCTTTATTACTCGGCTGGCGGAGACGGCATCCCGTGGGGAACACGTTACCTGGCTTTCGTGGGGGCTTGCGTGGGGGCTTGCGATGCCTGATATTTGATAAGTGAAGAGGAAATAGTTTATGAGATATAGAGGTAATCCGATTGTGTTGAAAACATGATCTGAGAGCATTTCTTCCTTGAGTTTGGCATATCCAGTTGTTAGAAGCGATTAGCATTTGTACATTTTATAAGTGAGTGAGTGACTTGGGTTTAACGCCGCTTTTAACAGTATTTTAACAGAAAGCTTGAAGTGATCTTAGATGTTTACCATTTCGTTGAAATCCACGAGCACGAAACATAATGGCTGCGAACCAGGATTCGAACCCATATTTACAACTTATGACGGGGAGAGACTAAAACAGGTCCCAAAGACACACGGTTTAACGCCGCTTTTAACAGTATTTTAACAGAAAGCTTGAAGTGATCTTAGATGTTTACCATTTCGTTGACACCCACGAGCACGAAACATAATGGTTGCGAACCAGGATTCGAACCCATATTTACAACTTATGACGGGGAGAGACTAAAACAGATCCCAAAGACACACGGTTTAACGCCGCTTTTAACAGTATTTTAACAGAAGGCTTGAAGTGATCTTAGATGTTTACCATTTCGTTGAAACCCACGAGCACGAAACATAATGGTTGCGAACCAGGATTCGAACCCATATTTACAACTTATGACGGGGAGAGACTAAAACAGATCCCAAAGACACACAAACCCCCCACAGTTACTCCCCAGGGTATAACTTGCTGCTGCATGAAGGTGTCGAGCATCACCCCCTGTTGGGTTTATTCTCCAATGTATAACTTGCTGCTGCATGAAGGTGTCGAGCATCACCCCCTGTTGGGTTTATTCTCCAATGTATAACTTGCTGCTGCATGAAGGTGTCGAGCATCACCCCCTGTTGGATTAATTCTCCAATGTACAACTTGCTGTTGCATGAAGGTGTCGAGCATCACCCCCTGTTGGGTTTATTCTCCAGTGTATAACTTGCTGCTGCCTGACAGTGTCGAGCATCACCCCCTGTTGGGTTTATTCTCCAGTGTATAACTTGCTGCTGCATGAAGGTGTCGAGCATCACCCCATGTTGGGTTTATTCTCCAGTGTATAACTTGCTGCTGCCTGACAGTGTCGAGAATCACCCCCTGTTGGGTTTATTCTCCAATGTATAACTTGCTGCTGCATGAAGGTGTCGAGCATCATGACCTGTTGGGTTTATTCTTCAATGTATAACTTGCTGCTGCCTGAAGGTGTCGAGCATCATCCCCTGTTGGGTTTATTCTCCAATGTATAACTTGCTGCTGCCTGAAGGTGTCGAGCATCATCCCCTGTTGGGTTTATTCTCCAATGTATAACTTGCTGCTGCATGAAGGTGTCGAGCATCATGACCTGTTGGGTTTATTCTCCAATGTATAACTTGCTGCTGCCTGAAGGTGTCGAGCATCATCCCCTGTTGGGTTTATTCTCCAATGTATAACTTGCTGCTGCCTGAAGGTGTCGAGCATCATCCCCTGTTGGGTTTATTCTCCAGTGTATAACTTGCTGCTGCCTGAAGGTGTCGAGCATCACCCCCTGTTGGGTTTATTCCCAAGGGTATAACTTGCTGCTGCCTGAAGGTGTCGAGCATCACCCCCTGTTGGGTTTATTCCACAGCGTATAACTTGCTGCTGCCTGAAGATGTTGAGCATCACCCCGTGTTGCGTTTATTCTCCAATGACTGATACACAACGGTGATATGTCATCGCACTTGATTTATCCGGAACTGTATATGATGTACCGTGTCTGAAGTTCGGAATAACAAGGGACAATGTTAGACAACTTGAATATTAAGTTACCATTGGCTGTCATAGTTGGAGAATGTCAGATGGTAGATACCACCCGGCGCATTTCACGAAGTAATTACGTTGGAAACCGGACCGGCGAGGTTCAGTAATGCTTATTTTAACACAATCCTGACTGTGTCTGTAATTAGTGATCGACTGTAGAATGTGGAACATGGTATGCCGAGGCTGAATGGTGGGGACTATTTGTTGAGGATAGCAGTTAATTTGACATCTTCGATAACTCTCGCTAATAAACCGATTTCCTGATTGCAAGGTGAATGAGTAGGAGAGGTAGGTTTTACGCCGCTTTCAGCAATATTCCAGCAATATCACGCCGGAGAAAGTCAGAAATGGGCTTCGCACATTGGACTGTGAGGAATAGAACCCGGGTCTTCTGTGTGACGAACGAACGCTATACCCAATGATTGTTCCAGTTTTTACAACACTTTGATATTTGTGTTCTTAAAATAATAAATTACAGAGATAAGTACCAACAAATAGGTACTCATACTGACTTTCCCAGAAGATGTGTATGCGTAGATGCATATGCTAAATGTACCTTCTACTTGACTTGTCGCCTAATATGCCGCAATTTGCTGTGCGGAGTTGCGTCCCTTGCATACGCCAGAAACCTATGATCGGTGTGTGTGTGTGGGAGGGGGTGGGGGTGCGGGGGGGACTATTAACATAAATCTGTTTTCCTGTCGGCAAGAATACCTATTAACTATATGTTTCCAGGCATTGAAACTATGCATGATGCTTAGTATAGATTGCCATAAGGGCGAATTATTTCTATGCTTCCCCCAGACAAATGCGATCTGAAAATTGAGTTATGACGAATGTGAGGGACTTGCCCTTCGGCACTCCCTGTCCTCTTAGGATGGGCAGAATCACCGACACATTTACGGTCGAACAGGCAGTAATTACCACCGTGAGATATATTTCTGATAAAACTGTATGTGAAGAATGAATTTGTGGTGAATTAACGATCGAACTGAGCTATTTTGTACAGGAGAAGTTTAACCCTATTTTTGTGTGGCAGGATTCTAGTCTACATGTTGAGTAGGCATAAAAACATTACTCCTGAATCTATACATCGGCTGGTGGTTAATTGGAGAAAACAAACACAACCAGTTAATTACGTGAGATCTGAGCACATCCTTATTCGCCTATTATTGACTTAACCACATGGACCGGTTCCACTGCCATGACACGCTTGCTCGTTTCTCACACGCTTACGGTTGCAAATGGGAGGGGGAACTGGCCTCAGCATGTTGCTGATGACACACTATACTGGACAACTTTTACAATTGGATCCAGTTGCTTTAAATATGAGGGTTTATTTTGACCTTTTGTCTTTTTGATTACGTGTTTCGAAGCCAGGGTCCTGTATATAGTGTGGTATGGAGTTTGTGGGCTTTCCCCTTGCCTCAGAACTGATCACTTTGGTCTCATTACGAGAACTGCTCTATACATACAAGACGTCAACGCCAGTACCGATTATTCGACGCAACAAATTCCATTGGACGTAAGAGGCAAAACAGCCGTTAACATTTTAGGAAAGTCAGTGATGAGGCCAGGTTCACGAAAAGGAGAAGCATGCGTGCTCAACCTCCACCCGTGATCGGGGTGTGTCGTACATTTGACCAACCTCCACCCCTGATCGGGGTGTGTCGTACATTTGACCAACCTCCACCCGTGATCGGGATGTGTCGTACATTTGACCAACCTCCACCCGTGATCGGGATGTGTCGTACATTTGACCAACCTCCACCCGTGATCGGGATGTGTCGTACATTTGACCAACCTCCACCCGTGATCGGGGTGTGTTGTACATTTGACCAACCTCCACCCCTGATCGGGATGTGTCGTACATTTGACCAACCTCCACCCGTGATCGGGATGTGTCGTACATTTGACCAACCTCCACCCGTGATCGGGATGTGTCGTACATTTGACCAACCTCCACCCCTGATCGGGATGTGTCGTACATTTGACCAACCTCCACCCGTGATCGGGGTGTGTTGTACATTTGACCAACCTCCACCCGTGATCGGGATGTGTCGTACATTTGACCAACCTCCACCCGTGATCGGGATGTGTCGTACATTTGACCAACCTCCACCCGTGATCGGGGTGTGTTGTACATTTGACCAACCTCCACCCGTGATCGGGATGTGTCGTACATTTGACCAACCTCCACCCGTGATCGGGATGTGTCGTACATTTGACCAACCTCCACCCGTGATCGGGGTGTATTGTACATTTGATTAATTGGCCATAAACTACATCTTCAGTTGGAGTTCATAAGAAAAGTTCTTCTGCCAACTTATAGATTATTTCTTCGGCTGAAAACCGGAAAAATCGATATAAATTACATGAATACTGAGAACCATGACATTCTATTCCTCTATTGAAGAAGAAATGTTGGGTGTCGCTTTCGGCTTTCTGTGACAGGAGTGTTTTCCAAGCTTGTAGTCAGCTCAGTGTCCTCTGTAGTGTCTGCGGATGCTCGACTCTGTTGCCGGTAACGAACGAGATAAAATGGCAAAATGCGTTTTATATAACCACTTTTTATTCTGTTTAATGATTCAGAGGCACTTCACCAGCAATTTCCTCAGCGTATGACGACGTCTCTGCGATACTCTCGTACTTTAGATGGAACGTGAAAAATATGAAATACCTCTTTATCGGCTAAAGACCAGGAAATGTTCGGAATTTGACAACTTGTGGCTCCACGTGAAAGATTGATGACGTGATAATAAGAATCAGCTTGCGTCACAAGCAAACAGCCTGTGGAATGTTCACTGTTTAGAACATGACCACTATGAGTGACACTTACGTCGGAACTATTGCCTTTGTTCAGGGCGAGGCAGGAGGAGAAGCATGAGCTGCAATGGAGATATTGACAGACACAACAGAGCTGCAGGAGTACGTGCACATGCACGCTGGCAACTGAACGAGGTGGTCACATGTTAGCTGTAAATACAAGCATAAACGTCAACGCCAGAGATTATTCCCTAAACAGATCCCATTAAGCCCCCAAAAGCGGTGAAAACTATAGGAATCAAGGGAAATTGGTGAGGTGTTCTCGAAAAGGGTAAGCATGTCCTGTCCTACCGGTAGCACATGCAACTCCCTCAATTTGCATCAAAACGCTGGTGTTATTTATCCACTATAGCTTGTGAAACTGGAAATGAAATGAAAAATGTTAGGGTGGCTGACTTGTGCTGTCGAATAATGCGTAGTTTGACGCAAACATTTATCAAAAAGTCAATTCAGGTTCCGCTATTAACTGTGAGGGACAGACCACATACTATCAGGTGGGGAGCTTTGGGAAATTTTGTTCAGTCACTGCTTAAAGAAATTCATGTTTTTGATTAACCTCAATTTCACAAAAGACTTTGTTCAGGGTGTCAAGCATGTCCCTAAAATAGTTATAATTTGGCTGCAAACCCTGAGGCAAAATATATAATAAATATTCTTTAATTGGAAAAATCTCAAAATATGCGTTTTTTGTGTTATTGAATGCTACCAGGTGATGGTATCGCGTTTGGGACACAGCAATCAACAGGCGTTCACGAGTACAAGTTTCTCGCCAGTGACAAAGGATTCACTTGTCCTTGTCTGTCCTCACTGGCACTGGGACTTCGAGAAAGAAGAGAGTGCAATTTAAAATCTCAAAAGATATTGTAACAGACAAAAACAAAGAGAATCGTTTAAACAAACTTATTGCCGTGGATAGAATTATATCACGTGGAGAGAACTATGTCTGAATGTTCGGGTCGGAGCAACAGCTCATGTTGAGAGCATCCCTACCATATGCAATGAGTCATTGCTCACGAGGGGGCCTCAGAGACAAGCTCACAAATGTTGATGATGGAGTGTCCTCTGCTCTCGGGGATGGTATGAGCAGTGAGAGCTGCTGTCTGGAACCTGTGTCGAAGCTGCGTGGTTCCAATCCATGTCGAGGCGAGGGCTTGTCACGGAAGGCTGTCACAACGGGGCTGTCTCGGACAGGGTTGTTCTGTTGGTAACCTTGCCATGTGGTGGTCTTGATGACGTTGCATTGACGTGCGACGTGCGACGTGACGCTGCGAAGTACCAGAATTAGGCATTCCTGTGGCGTGTCATCAATGGTTTGGCATGCTGGAGTTGTCTTTACACAAAATTTCCTTTTTAGTATTTTGTAAACACACAAATGCGTACCTACAAGTGCCAGAACATATACTGCAATTAGTTTATACCAAAGTGCAACTCATTCTGTTGTTAGGTGAGTGATTTTAATGTTGTTTTCAATTAGAATATAATTAAAACTTAATAGTACATCCAAAACAAACGTTTATTAATAGTTTGACAGCCGCAAGGCGGTTGTGACATAAAATACGCTCTCTCCAGAAAAACTGAATGCAAAGTCCAAAAAAGACCTGAAAAAAAGCCAATTTCGCGACAGAAACCATGAAAACTGATATTTTTGTATATTCAGTGGTTTGTCAATAGCTTCACCGTCACTAATTATTGTGGCACGGAGGTATGGCTTCACCGGCGATCATCCTTACTCTTCGCGATTTGTTCTTCTAAATGCAACATTTCCTTAATCCTCATTTAGGTCTTTTCAAATTTACAAAGCCAAATAAATCACATGGGCCGTTCGTCTTTTCAAAATGAGTATTTCATTGTTATATTGTACTTGAAAGATGGAACAGGATTGACAACACAATGTTGATGCCTTCGTAATAAACAGAATTAATGCAAGGGAAAATGGAATCCCAATGGCCCTATGGGAGGGAAATATATACCTGTACTGAGAGGTAACTATTTGAGATTCATCCCACGTGTTTCAATGAGTAGTGTTAGTGATGGCCTATGTAGTCTCTGTTCCGCATCGACAATACTAGGGACCATACGGCTTATTCCGACATAATATTAGACTGAGATTGTCACGGTCCTTTTTTTACCTATCTACCACTTATGTGTAACGATGTTACATATAAGTAATGATAACAGGTGAGCATATACATGAGGAGGGCCGAACAAGGACAACAGATGACAAAAAAACAGAAAGAGGACGGAGTAAAGACCACAAATGATAATATACATCAAGAGGGCGGAGTAAAGACAGCACATGAGAATATACATCAAGAGGGCGGAGTAAAGACAGCACATGAGAATATACATCAAAAGGGCGGAGTAAAGACAACACATGAGAATATACATCAAGAGGGCGGAGTAAAGACCACAAATGAGAATATACATCAAGAGGGCGGAGTAAAGACAGCACATGAGAATATACATCAAGAGGGCGGAGTAAAGACAGCACATGAGAATATACATCAAGAGGGCGGAGTAAAGACAAAACATGAGAATATACATCAAGAGGGCGGAGTAAAGACAGCACATGAGAATATACATCAAGAGGGCGGAGTAAAGACCACAAATGATAATATACATCAAGAGGGCGGAGTAAAGACCACAAATGAGAATATACATCAAGAGGGCGGAGTAAAGACAACACAAGAGAATATACATCAAGAGGGCGGAGTAAAGACCACAAATGAGAATATACATCAAGAGGGCGGAGTAAAGACCACAAATGAGAATATACATCAAGAGGGCGGAGTAAAGACAACACATGAGAATATACATCAAGAGGGCGGAGTAAAGACCACAAATGAGAATATACATCAAGAGGGCGGAGTAAAGACCACAAATGAGAATATACATCAAGAGGGCGGAGTAAAGACCACAAATGAGAATATACATCAAGAGGGCGGAGTAAAGACAACACATGAGAATATACATCAAGAGGGCCTAGTAAAGACAACAGATGAGAATATACATCAAGAGGGCCGAGTAAAGACAACGGTTGAGAATATACATCAAGAGGACCGAGTAAAGACAACAGATGAGAATATACATCAAGAGGACCGAGTAAAGACAACAGATGAGAATATACATCAAGAGGGCCGACTAAAGACAACGGTTGAGAATATACATCAAGAGGGCGGAGTAAAGACAACAAATGAGAATATATATCAACAGGGCCGAGTAAAAGACAATAGATGAGAATATACATCAAGACGGTCGAGTAAAGACGACGGATGAGAATATCCTTTGTAACGTGTGTGACCACCTGTTGCATCAATGCAAACCACAATACGCCTCCTCGAGGATGTCGTCAATCGCCGGATGACGTCAGCAGGAATTCTGCGCCAATAATCTAATAAAACCTGTTCAAGCTGCTGTATGTTTGCTGGGGGAGGTACGCGTTGTCTCAGCTGTCGATCACGATGATCCAAGAGATGCTCTGTGGGATCCATGTCTGAAAAACATGCTGGCCAAGGCAATATGTTGACGATAACGTTGTGCAGATATTGCTAACAAGTCTGGCGGTATGAGGTCGTGCATTATCCTACTGCAAAAGGCTACCCCTTGGCTGTCCACTTCAGAATATCACTACAACAGGTCGACACACTTCATTTCTGTATCTTTGGCCAGTCAGATTCCTACGGATGATGACACGCCTTGCTGTCCGCTGACTGCAAATACCGCCCCACACCACGCCGCCGCCGCCGCCGCCGCCACCACAAGGGTGCACATCTTGGATGCAGTAAGGTCCAGTCGCTCTCCCCTACGTCGATAAACTCAGACTCGTCCATCATTTCGGAACAAGTTAAAGCGTCTTTCATCGGTGAACAGCACCCTTTCCCAATCACGCCGCTGCCACCGACGGACAGTTCGTGCCCATTGTAATCTGCCTTGACGGTGTAGAGGCGTCAAGCCCATTCCACGGAAGGGGCGGTAGGCCCTAATACCACCAATGTCGTCGTAAGACTGTTCGCCTGCTGATGGCCGCCGTTGACGTCACCGTCACATATCGGACAGGTGGATTGTCCGGATGCAGTGGTCTTCAAGTGGCTTTGTGACCCTTGGTCTTCCCAATCTTGGACGGTCTTGTGTCGGGTCTGTTTGCTGATAACGTCTCAACAAGTTGCTGATACTGGTTTGACTGCAGGTTTTTGCAATGTGCCGCTGAGAGGCCCCCGTATCGGCCATACCAATAGCTCTCAGACTGTCACGTTCTTCTTGTGTGAGTCTCGGCATTTCTCAGATGTTCTTTTTTATGCTGTATCCTTGCGCTGCCCCACATCGGTATTAATGTAATAATTATGCACGAGCATTTTTAACAGTTCCCCAAAATCATGTTTTTCCTATTTTTTCCATCTGCATGAAATTCACTGAATCTTGCAAACAGTCACTTTCATGTGTGCACAGGGTGTGTTTGGGCGTTTTTTTGTCTGATAACGCTCCGTCTTTAATTCAGATAAAAACTAATTTACAAGCTTTAAAATCTCTGCCCGGTAGTTTAGTTGAATCATCCTAATTCGTGAGTCGGTCTATGTCGGTATATGTCGGAATATGTCGGTATATGTCGGTATATGTGTAGGGAGATGTCAATCATTGCATTCTGACTGGTCCACGACCTCCACATAATAAGCCAAGTGTCGTGTGTCTCAAGACGTTACGACACAAGATCAAATCAAAGGTCCTTCCCGAGACAAGACCTCGCGGCTGTGGGTTCAACCCCGATGTCTCACTCTGTCCCCAGAGGCTCCAAGAGCTGCTGTGAGTCACATCGCAGGCTAACAGGACTCACTGTGACAGGGACTTGGTGGAGGACAGAAAAACACACTTTCCTTTGAATTTCCTTCACACATTTCTGAATGATAACTGTTTCGCACATTCTTTATTGTAAGGAGCGATCGTCCAGTTTTCAACTTGAGAAAACCCGAGTTAAATCAGGGAGTCTATATAAGGCAGAGTGGGCGTCTTCTCTCATATTTCAATACCGGTTGTGATACCAATTCGTTCAAAATTATCATACAAATATCACTAGAAACAATTTTGGAAATTTTAAGTTATTTCTGAGTATATATTGTTATATGGCCGTATAATTTATTGTTAAATATAAGATAGCTACGCGATAAATATCAAAGAACAGTGAAACACGAAGTTTGGTTTATTTCAATTTTAAAACATTGTTCTATCTCGACATCATTTCTAGAGATTCGCAACTTATATTTGACAACGTCATGTTTGAGAAGGGAGTGTGTAGTGAGTTGTTCCCCATAGATGTAGCTGCGCAACGCAGAGAAAGCGATGGTCAAACGATCGAATCCAAAAGCGGGAGAGATATGACTATTGTCATTGGGGGGAAGGTACAGGTAATCGACGTAAGGATTGTGAGAATATGCGAGATGTACCCACCTGTGCATAAAATGGACTTGTCCGTCATTGGGATATTGGCAAACTGGATTGTAGACAAATTGGGATATTGGCAAACAGGGATGTAGATAAATTGAGATATTGGCAAACCTGGATGTAGACAAATTGGGATATTGGCAAACTGGGATGTAGACGAATTGGGATATTGGCAAACCTGGATGTAGACAAATTGGGATATTGGCAAACTGGGATGTAGACGAATTGGGATATTGGCAAACTTGGATGTAGACAAATTGGGATATTTGCAAACTGGGATGTAGACGAATTGGGATATTGGCAAACTTGGATGTAGACAAATTGGGATATTGGCAAACTGGGATGTAAATCAATTGGGATATTGGCAAACTGGGATGTAGACAAATTGGGATATTGGCAAACTGGAATGTAGACAAATTGGGATATTGGCAAACTGGGATGTAGACGAATTGGGATATTGGCAAACTGGAATGTAGACAAATTGGGATATTGGCAAACTGGGATGTAGACGAGTTGGGATATTGGCAAACTGGGATGTAGACAAATTGAGATATTGGCAAATTGGGATGTAGACAAATTGGGATATTGGCAAACTGGGATGTAGACGAATTGGGATATTGGCAAACTGGAATGTAGACAAATTGGGATATTGGCAAACTGGGATGTAGACGAATTGGGATATTGGCAAACTTGGATGTAGACAAATTGGGATATTGGCAAACTGGGATGTAAATCAATTGGGATATTGGCAAACTGGGATGTAGACAAATTGGGATATTGGCAAACTGGAATGTAGACAAATTGGGATATTGGCAAACTGGGATGTAGACGAATTGGGATATTGGCAAACTGGAATGTAGACAAATTGGGATATTGGCAAACTGGGATGTAGACGAATTGGGATATTGGCAAACTGGAATGTAGACAAATTGGGATATTGGCAAACTGGGATGTAGACGAGTTGGGATATTGGCAAACTGGGATGTAGACAAATTGAGATATTGGCAAATTGGGATGTAGACAAATTGGGATATTGGCAAACTGGGATGTAGACGAATTGGGATATTGGCAAACTGGAATGTAGACAAATTGGGATATTGGCAAACTGGAATGTAGACAAATTGGGATATTGGCAAACTGGGATGTAGACGAATTGGGATATTGGCAAACTTGGATGTAGACAAATTGGGATATTGGCAAACTGGGATGTAAATCAATTGGGATATTGGCAAACTGGGATGTAGACAAATTGGGATATTGGCAAACTGGAATGTAGACAAATTGGGATATTGGCAAACTGGGATGTAGACGAATTGGGATATTGGCAAACTGGAATGTAGACAAATTGGGATATTGGCAAACTGGGATGTAGACGAATTGGGATATTGGCAAAACTGTAATGTAGACAAATTGGGATATTGGCAAACTGGGATGTAGACGAATTGGGATATTGGCAAACTGGGATGGAGACAAATTGAGATATTGGCAAACTTGGATGTAGACGAATTGGGATATTGGCAAACTGGGATGGAGACAAATTGAGATATTGGCAAACTGGGATGTAGACGAATGGGGATATTGGCAAACTGGGATGAAGACAAATTGGGATGTAGACAAATTGGGATATTGGCAAACAGAGATGTAGACAAATTGAGATATTGGCAATTAGGGATGTAGACAAATTATGATATTTGCAAACTGGGATGTAGACAAATTGAGATATTGGCAAACTGGGATGTAGACAAATTCAGATATTGGCAAACTGGGATGTAAATAAATTGGGATATTGGCAAACTGGGATGGAGACGAATTGGGATATTGGCAAACTGGGATGTAGACAAATTGGGATATTGGCAAACACAGATTTAGACAAATAGAGATATTGGCAAACTGGGATGGAGACAAATTGGCACATTGGCAAACAGAGATGTAGACAAATTGAGATATTGGCAATTAGGGATGTAGACAAATTATGATATTTGCAAACTGGGATGTAGACAAATTGAGATATTGGCAAACTTGGAATGTAGACAAATTGAGATATTGGCAAACTGGGATGTAGACAAATTCAGATATTGGCAAACTGGGATGTAAATAAATTGGGATATTGGCAAACTGGGATGGAGACGAATTGGGATATTGGCAAACTGGGATGGAGACAAATTGGGATATTGGCAAACACAGATTTAGACAAATAGAGATATTGGCAAACAGGGATGTAGACAAATTGGGATGTAGACAAATTGGGATATTGGCAAACTGGGATGTAGACGAATGGGGATATTGGCAAACTGGGATGTAGACAAATTGGGATATTGGCAAACTGGGATGTAGACAAATTGGGATATTGGCAAACTTGGATGTAGACAAATTGGGATATTGGCAAACTGGGATGTAGACAAATTGGGATATTGGCAAACTGGGATGGAGACAAATTGAGATATAGGCAAACTGGGATGTAGACAAATTGAGATATTGGCAAACAGGGATGTAGACAAATTGGGATATTGGCAAACTGGGATGTAGACAAATTGAGATATTTCCAAACAGGAATGTAGACAAATTGAGACATTGGCAAACAGGCTTGTAGACAAATTGGGAATTTGGCAAACTAGGATGTAGATAAATTAGGATATTGGCAAACTGGGATGTAGATAAATTGAGGTATTGGCAAACTGGGATGAAAGACAAATTGAGATATAGGCAAACTGGGATGTAGATAAATTGAGATATTGGCAAACCTGGATGTAGACAAATTGGGATATAGGCAAACTGGGATGTAGACGAATTGGGATATTGGCAAACTGGGATGTAGACAAATTGGGTCTCAACAGGCCAGAGATTAATCCCCCTTAAAAATGGCTGTAAAGGGGAACATATACACTCTTTACATTTAAAATGTTTAGTTTATTTAGGCTCATGTATTGGCGAGGGTACATATCTGTACATATCTGTACACTGAAACGTACCTTGGGTTCATATCTGTACACCGAACCGTACCTGGGGTACATATCTGTACACTGAACCGTACCCGGGGTACATATCTGACGTGAATCTTTTTTTCCGTGTCATGTTCTCTCTACTGGAAGTAGTGACAAGTGTTCTCTTTTTGTTTGTGTCTTGTACTGGATACCAAGTTTCCATAAAAATCTATACAAAGAGAGAAAAGTTGCTGGGCCCAGCAAGTGTACCAGGAAATCCCTGCCTCAAAGACTAAACCAAGTTCCATTCTGTCGAAACATTTGATTTTTTAACTTTGTACACCACTATCCCACATGACAAACTTAAGGGAAAACCCTTATTCCTTGATCCATGGGGATTCTGTTACGAAACGGGGTTCTCCATTGAATGTATAGTGTAGAAGCCTACTTCGGAAACTTTAGGATTATTTTTTTTAATTATGATATTACTGTCATTACCATGCCTTCAGATTATAACAAATACAAGTTTGATAATTATTTCATATTGAACATACAGGTATGGAGTTTATGGAGATTATTTCTAACAGTAGTATTCTTAATATAATTATTAATTCTGTAGGATATTACACCAAGCACTAATTTAAATTTAGTTTGTATTATATAAATCTGTGTTATGTTGAAATGGTTACAGCGACTTGATAAAATGATGCTAAAATATATAGTCCCTATCTTTATAAGATATGCATCTCAGGATAGCGTGTCGCCTAGTAGCCCACCTAGAGCCATCTGGAAACATTAACTACCTGCTGTCAATCACCCACTGGCCTGGCCCGGACAGTGGAGTGCTCTACTGCTGTATATCAAATAGACCCAGTCTGCTCATCTTTTAGCAAAAGTTTTAACCTGTTCCCTTTAGAACACAGTGACCGTGCGAAATCAAATTGCTTTTCTTATTAGACAGACGAAGCGCAGCGTAGTTGAAGACTAAGTTTACTTTTCAAGACGTGGGTTGTGGTGGTGTCTGCTGTGGTGCCTGCTGGATACAAGCTAAATGTCAATGAGATGATCACTTCTAGCTCCTCTCAGTTGTGTAAGAGTCGGCTAGTGTGTTGACAGGCGAGATGCGCGCGCAGGTCACCCATAGAGCTTTCATACGTTTTTCAGCGAAACTTAGCGCAGTGCCACTCCTTCTTATATAGATTCCCGGTAACACGCTCTGTCTCTGTCCTCATTGTAAACATCTCCGGAAAATGTGGAGGTCAGATAAAGGAAAAACAATATAATTTTGCAAGGAAGTTTTACTTAAGCTTCAGGAAGATCGATTATTTGATATCGTTCAATAACCACCAAACAGCAAATTCTCTTCCACTGATTTATCCATCTGAACTAGAAATAAAGGAGACCAGTGACACTGCCTCACCTGTTTCATATTCAGATTTATGCATAAAGATTATGAGTCACAAAACACTCTCCTCAAGACGGTATGACAAAAAGGATGACTTTAAGTTTCGAACAGTCAACTTTCCCTGAATGTCGAGCAATATTCCAGCAGCTCCAACCTTTGGTCTCCACATTTCACAACGTTGTGGTACAATTGCGCATGCTCTTTCAACGAAGATTTCAAAGAGCGTCATACTATCCTTGTTTACAAGATGTTTGCTTTAAGCACAGATTACGCATGAATATGGTAAGGGTTTTGTCGTTTTAATTTAATGACATGCACATTTAAAGGAGACTGACAAAGTCATGTTACACGATTGAGAATGGCCCTTTGAAAGTAACCAAGGAATGCTATCTGTTTTGCACGAATGTATATACACATATATGTGAGTGAGTGAGTGAGTTGGGTTTAACGCCGCTTTTAACATTATTCCAGTTATATCACGGCGTGTCTGCTTATTGTGAGAGTAAAGCCCAAAGGGATGCAGGTCTCAGACGGTAACCACTTCGGTGAAACCCACGAGCACGGGTATTGGGCTGACAAACTTAGAAACATAATCGGGGCGAACCGGGATTCGAACCCACAATCATAGGTTTCTGGTGTGCCCAAGGGATGCAATTCTGCACAGCGAATCGCGGCGCCTTAGACGACTGGGCCACCCGTGCCCCCTACACATATATGTTCACGGGCAAAGGCAACGACACGCGAATTTTGAATGACCAAACTTTCAATATAGTGCTGATAATATAAAACTGTAGTTTTATATGCTTCAGACAAACGCACATTAACGTTCATGAGGAAGTGTATTTCATCGCTCAAATACGTAAAGAATAACTTTAAACGATAACGATGCATAATTAACGCGCAGAAAGATCCCCAATCAATAATAGGGTATAAAAGTACTGTACTCTCGACATTTAGCATCGGAATTTGCGAAAAGCACAATAATTGTGAACATTGTCATCTTAGCAGAGAGAAAGAGCCAGATACAGATGGAGGCTACCCATAACTCTGTGACAACAACCTATGGCTTCCTGCGCATCACAATCACCAGACCGATGACTTGTTTCCGCCAATCTGGCAATACCAGGGACAGACCGAGGAGCGGCAAACCACATGACAAAGCCTAACGTGGACCGCTTCCTTCCGGATTTGCGACTCTGATTCTTGACGGTGACGTGATTAGCTGCAGCCAACCTTGGTCGTCCAGTGTCAAGCAGTCACCGTAGAGTCGCCCTGAGCCGCATCATCGTCGTCAGAGATTGAGATGGACATGCGCTGTACGTCAGCGGAAGAACAGGAACTGGCAAAGTGTTCTCTTTTTATGAGAATCTGTTCCAACTCTTCAGGACTGAAGAAACAAGCAAAGTACATCTCAGAAGGGGTGTTTCAATGTCCACATGGTCAGTGACGTATGTAGACGGTGTTTCTATGTTCACATGGTCAGTGACGTATGTAGACGGTGCTTCTATGTTCACATGGTTAGTGACGTATATAGACGGTGTTTCTATGTTCACATGGTTAGTGACGTATGTAGACGGTGTCCTTCTGGTCACATGGTAAGTGACGTATGTAGACGGTGTCCTTCTGTTCACATGGTCAGTGACGTATGTAGACGGTGTCCTTCTGTCCACATGGTCAGTGACGTATGTAGACGGTGTTTCTATGTTCACATGGTAAGTGACGTATGTAGACGGTGTTTCAATGTCCACATGGTCAGTGACGTATGTAGACGGTGTTTCTATGTCCACATGGTCAGTGACGTATGTAGACGGTGTTTCTATGTTCACATGGTCAGTGACGTATGTAGACGGCGTTTCAATGTCCACATGGTCAGTGACGTATGTAGACGGCGTTTCTATGTTCACATAGTCAGTGACGTATGTAGACGGTGTTTCAATGTCCACATGGTAAGTGACGTATGTAGACAGTGTTTCTTTGTTCACATGACCAGTAACTTACACAGACGCCGTTTCTATTTTCGCCTGTTCTGTATCCTACGAAGAAAGAGGTTCTTAGGTTTGCGTTTGCAAAGTCGACTGTCATAGTGTACCATTATCTTCTGCACCAACACTGTAGGCATGAAATGTGTCTTTAGTCAACCAGTGGTAAGTGTTAACTGACTGATGGCGACGTGCCGAGGATGTGTCTGTTGCTTAACAACGTCAATACTGAAGAAGTAAACCGCAAACTACTTCCTTTTACAAATGTTGCCTTGGAACCTAATGAAAAAAGATGCAGACTACAAACTTGAGACAGACATTGGTGACATGTGGTTTGCGTCAAATTGTGTTACGTTGTTCGTTGAGTAACTTCTCTGTAACATAAAACCTGAAGGCTGGATAATAATTACCTGAACATGTTTTACTGAGGTTATTGGACATCGCCGCACGTGCATGCTGCTCCTTTCCATCCGCTTCAGGGCGGGAATCAAGACACTTACTGATACAGAAATTCAGTTAATCTGATTAAATTTTAGTTTGTCTCGAAGAGCCGAAAGAGCAAGTGAATATATTTGTTGCCTTCAAGCAGATTTAACTGGTCTGAGTAAAACCCTTAAAACCTGTGTGTTAAAAAGAGGCAGAGAATCGCATTACTGTTATGTTAAGTGTGTTGTCCGGGGGAGGAAGCCATATCAACTCCATCAGAAGAAGATCTCCTGTCGGCTTGTCAACACGCAGGAACCCATACATGATGTTCACCCGCCATAAGGGGGAATTATTTCTGTCATATCCTCAAGAACAAAATGTATAAATTGAATTTCGATGAATTGGATTGACTGCCCTGCAGATATCCGCTATAATGATCAGTGGACGTATCTCTTTGGTATTGCATTAATCATTAATGGTGCCAGTGTTTGCGCATGAATTGTCTACATGTTTTTTCAAAACTGAAACGTGTACAAATATAAGGCTAAACTATATGAAACTGTTATGCTGTGTAGTATAACGAAAGGGTTGTAATGTTTGCTTTCGAAGGGAACCACACATCTCCCTCGCTCTACAGTAACTGATGGAACCACACATCTCCCTCGCTCTACAGTAACTGATGGAACCACACAACTCCCTCGCTCTACAGTAACTGATGGAACCACACAACTCCCTCGCTCTACAGTAACTGATGGAACCACACATCTCCCTCGCTCTACAGTAACTGATGGAACCACACAACTCGCTCGCTCTACAGTAACTGATGGAACCACACAACTCCCTCGCTCTACAGTAACTGATAGAACCACACATCTCCCTCGCTCTACAGTAACTGATGGAACCACACATCTCCCTCGCTCTACAGTAACTGATGGAACCACACACCTCCCTCGCTCTACTGTAACTCATGGAACCACACACCTCCCTCGCTCTACAGTAACTGATGGAACCACACATCTCCCTCGCTCTACAGTAACTGATGGAACCACACATCTCCCTCGCTCTACAGTAACTGATGGAACCACACATCTCCCTCGCTCTACAGTAACTGATGGAACCACACATCTCCCTCGCTCTACAGTAACTGATAGAACCACACATCTCCCTCGCTCTACAGTAACTGATAGAACCACACATCTCCTCGCTCTACTGTAACTGATGAACCACACATCTCCCTCGCTCTACAGTAACTGATGGAACCACACATCTCCCTCGCTCTACAGTAACTGATGGAACCACACACCTCCCTCGCTCTACTGTAACTGATGGAACCACACATCTCCCTCGCTCTACAGTAACTGATAGAACCACACATCTCCCTCGCTCTACAGTAACTGATGGAACCACACATCTCCCTCGCTCTACAGTAACTGATGGAACCACACACCTCCCTCGCTCTACTGTAACTGATGGAACCACACATCTCCCTCGCTCTACAGTAACTGATGGAACCACACACCTCCCTCGCTCTACTGTAACTGATGGAACCACACATCTCCCTCGCTCTACAGTAACTGATGGAACCACACACCTCCCTCGCTCTACTGTAACTGATGGAACCACACATCTCCCTCGCTCTACAGTAACTGATGGAACCACACACCTCCCTCGCTCTACTGTAACTGATGGAACCACACATCTCCCTCGCTCTACAGTAACTGATGGAACCACACACCTCCCTCGCTCTACTGTAACTGATGGAACCACACACCTCCCTCGCTCTACTGTAACTGATGGAACCACACACCTCCCTCGCTCTACAGTAACTGATAGAACCACACACCTCCCTCGCTCTACAGTAACTGATGGAACCACACATCTCCCTCGCTCTACAGTAACTGATGGAACCACACATCTCCCTCGCTCTACAGTAACGGATGGAATCACACACCTCCCTCGCTCTACTGTAACTGATGGAACCACACATCTCCCTCACTCTACAGTAACTGATGGAACCACACATCTCCCTCGCTCTACTGTAACTGATGGAACCACACATCTCCCTCGCTCTACTGTAACTGATGGAACCACACATCTCCCTCGCTCTACTGCAACTGATGAAACCACACATCTCCCTCGTTCTTCAGTAACTGATGGAACCACACACCTCCCTCGCTCTACTGTAACTGATGGAACCACACACCTCCCTCGCTCTACAGTAACTGATGGAACCACACACCTCCCTCGCTCTACAGTAATTGATGGAACCACATACCTCCCTCGCTCTACAGTAACTGATGGAACCACACACCTCCCTCGCTCTACAGTAACTGATAGAACCACACATCTCCCTCGCTCTACAGTAACTGATGGAACCACACATCTCCTCGCTATACTGTAACTGATGGAACCACACATCTCCCTCGCTCTACAGTAACTGATAGAACTACGCATCTCCTTCGCTCTACAGTAACTGATAGAACCACACATCTCCCTCGCTCTACAGTAACTGATGAACCACACATCTCCTTCGCTCTACAGTAACTGATGGAACTACACACCTCCCTCGCTCTACTGTAACTCATGGAACCACACATCTCCATCACAGACAATAATGTCATGTCCAAATATGGTCCAATATACCCACAGCCACCAATCTCAAGACACGCACCCAAGAAGTTACAAGTTTCTTTCTTGGGAATTATATGTACATCTGTTTCCGTTGATTATGTTCCATTATGTTGATTTGTTATATAAACCAGTCTAAAAGATCGAAAGCAGACAAATCGGAAACGCACGCTGATGCTTGGAAATGTTTCTGTTATGCCGTGGACAGTCAGCGTGGTACATTTGTCAGCAGCGGATCCATCATTTGGCTCACTTCGAGAACGCCATCTTGATCGTAATAACTATAGTTGTTGATGATAACATGCTGATTTAAAACAGATGCACTTTATATAAGATTTTCTATTCACTTCAGGAAGTTAGCAAATATGGGTTTCGGCGATATGTTCCTGAAATAAAAAAAATTTCACCTGTGATTAGGAAGAATTTGGTTTGGGGATGGATACAACCAACTTTTTTCATCAAATAATTTGTGCATCGTCATCCTGAGACCCGGGGGCTGTGCACCATGCCGTTGTTTTTCGTGGATGACCTTCATTTATCATGTCCTCGAATTTCGCATAGAAAGGCAAGCTCATTCGTTGTTAGCTCTGTAACATTGTTATCTTTGTTGGCACTGTAACGTAAGTATCCTTGTTAGCCCTGTAACGTTGTTATCTTTGTTGGCACTGTAACGTTAGTATCCTTGTAGCTCTGTAACATTGTTATCTTTGTTGGCACTGTAACGTTAGTATCCTTGTTAGCTCTGTAACGTTGTTATCTTTGTTGGCACTGTAACGTTAGTATCCTTGTTAGCTCTGTAACGTTGTTATCTTTGTTGGCACTGTAACGTTAGTATCCTTGTTAGCTCTGTAACGTTGTTATCTTTGTTGGCACTGTAACGTTGTTATTCGTTTTAGCACTGTATAGCTGTTATCCTTGTTGTCATGGTAACGTTGTTATCCTTGTTAGCTCCGTAACGTTGTTCTCCCTGTTAGCACCGTGAAGTTGTTATCATGTTTTCACTGTAACGTTGTTGCCGTTATTAGCACTCGAACGGTTTTATCCTTGTCATCCCTGTTAGCACTGTAACAGCGTTATCCCTGTTAGCACTGTAACGTTGTTATCCTTGTAAACAGTATAACGTTGTTATCCCTGTTAGCACTGTAACAATGTTATCCTTGTAAACAGTATAACGTTGTTATCATTGTTAGCTCAGTAACGTTGTTCTCCTTGTTAGCACTGTAACGACGTTATCCGTGTTAGCACTTAATGTTGTAACATTGTTTACACTGTAACGTTGGTATCCTTCTGAGCTGTGTAACGTCGTTATACGTTTCAGCACTGTATAACTCTTATCCTTGTTGTCATGGTAACGTTGTTATGTTTGTTAGCTGCGTAACGTTGTTCTCCTTGTTAGCACTGTAACGTTGTTATCCTTGTTAGCACTGTCTTGTTTTATCCTTGCTTTCACTGTAACGTAGCTATCCTTGTTTGCGCTGTTGCTATGATTGGTGAAAACATGATATTGAAGCTGTTGGTCCATTTGTGTGGATGCATATAGGAACTGACAGTTTTAATTATTTAAATGTCTATAGGATGAATGCATTGGGTGGTGTCGCTAACCACTACTAACCGCAACTTTGGTGACTTGTGCGATGAAGCCGATACATACATATTAACAGATTCTCCCTAACGGTTTATGTCAGTAATCAGTGCCGTGCAGAAAAGGGTTCTAACGAAATGTTAGATTTAAATTGGCACCAATAAAACATCGAATAAGCAGTAGACTACATTGTGTTATTAAAAACACATCTGGTTGTACCGCAAACATGGACATCAAACATCACCTTAGTTCCGTCCACACACTTCTTGCTGATGATACGAGGGTCTTTGTTGACAAGTTCCTGCCCAAAATGATGCAGTGGTCAGAGATAATGCCACACCGGTGCCACAGACTTTCAGAGAAAAAGTTGAGTAAAGTAGTTCATCTTATTTAATTTAAAGATTCCATTAAAGAACTCTTTATCAATGTTATCTTATTCTTTCTGCAAGCCAAAGACGGAAGTGCGTCAGATACTCTTTGTGCATGTCAGTAAAATGAAACCAGAATGTTTAATCCAGGAAATAAGCCTCCTCCTCATGGGAAGTGATCCAAGTGTACGTATTCGAAACCTTTATATTCATTGTGAAATTTTCAATTACCATTGCGTGACGTTGTAAATGGAATTACTATTATATAATCCTGGTGAGTGTGTTGATGTTCCGCCCTGCTGGCACGTTGTCACGTCTCCGTAGTGGAAGTCTTGCCAGTGGCGTGACCAGACGTCCTCGCTGCCCCCGATACTCTAGGTGTGTGGCGGTACATGTCAACAGAATGATACGTAATTAAGATCAGAGAAATCTTATTTCATATCAAATTACCATTTAATAGTAGCATTTGCAGTCGATAAACGATGCTGTAAAAAAACTTTTTATATAGTGTATTTGAAGTCTCCGTAAAGCTTCCAAAATGTTTTATGGTTAACATGTGGCGGACATTTCCAAAACTGACGAATAAGTGACACTTTGAATTCACTATTTTGACTTGTACCATATGTTCCCGTTTGACTTGCCTTTGCGTGTGACGGGTGCCACCAGTTGGGCGGGCACACTTAGCATCATCACTGTTTAATAGTGTATGAAAACACATGCACCTGATATAGTAGGAATCGTACAATCGACTCAGCGTTTGGCAGATATTTCGTGTGACTTTCGAAAGGGTTTTGTCGCTTTCTTCAGGTTTAACAATTTGGTTAAGCTCACGAGCTAACCTAGAAATCTGTGATCCATACCCGCAATCACAGGTTTCTGGCACGCCCAAGGGGACGCAACTCTGCACAGCTATTTGTCTAATATGATTATCAATGTTGCAATATTTCGGAATTTCTAAAACTAGTGTTCACACATTGTCTTATATGATTATCAATGTTGCAATATGTCGGAATATCTGGAACTAGTGTTCACACATTGGCTAATATGATTATCAATGTTGCAATATTTCGGAATTTCCAGCATCTCTGTGTCAGTACATTATGATGCAGCTAGGTTCAGTCTCAAGCATCCGTGTCAGTACATTATGATGCAGCTAAGTTCCGTCTCAAGCATCTCTGTGTCAGGACATTATGATGCAGCTAGGTTCAGTCTCCAGCATCTCTGTGTCAGTACATTATGATGTAGCTAGGTTCAGTCTCAAGCATATCTGTGTCAATAATTATGATACAGCTAGGTTCAGTCTCATGCTTCTCTGTGTCAGTACATTATGATGCAGCTAGGTTCAGTCTCAAGCATCCGTGTCAGTACATTATGATGCAGCTAAGTTCAGTCTCAAGCATCTCTGTGTCAGGACATAATGATGCAGCTAGGTTCAGTCTCAAGCATCTCTGTGTCAATAATTATGATGCAGCTAGGTTCAGTCCCAAGCATCTCTGTGTCAGTACATTATGATGCAGCTAGGTTCAGTCTCAAGCATCCGTGTCAGTACATTATGATGCAGCTAAGTTCAGTCTCAAGCATCTCTGTGTCAGGACATAATGATGCAGCTAGGTTCAGTCTCAAGCATCTCTGTGTCAATAATTATGATGCAGCTAGGTTCAGTCCCAAGCATCTCTGTGTCAGTACATTATGATGCAGCTAGGTTCAGTCCCAAGCATCTCTGTGTCAGTACATAATGATGCAGCTAGGTTCAGTCTCAAGCATCTATGTGTCAGTATATTATGATGCAGCTAGGTTCAGTCTCCAGCATCTCTGTGTCAGTACATTATGATGCAGATAGGTTCAGTCTCAAGCATCTCTGTGTGAGTACATAATGATGCAGCTAGGTTCAGTCCCAAGCATCTCTGTGTCAGTACATTATGATGCAGCTAGGTTCAGTCTCAAGCATCTCTGTGTCAGTATATTATGATGCAGCTAAGTTCAGTCTCAAGCATCTCTGTGTGAGTACATTATGATGCAGCTAGGTTCAGTCCCAAGCATCTCTGTGTCAGTACATTATGATGCAGCTAGGTTCAGTCTCAAGCATCTCTGTGTCAGTACATTATGATGCAGCTAGGTTCAATCTCAAGCATCGCTGTGTCAGTACATTATGATGCAGCTAGGTTCAGTCTCAAGCATCTTTTTTTCAGTACATTATGATGCAGCTAGGTTCAGTCTCAAGCATCTCTGTGTCAGTATATTATGATGCAGCTAGGTTCAGTCTCAAGCATCTCTGTGTCAGTACATTATGATGCAGCTAGGTTCAGTCTCCAGCATATCTGTGTCAGTACATTATGATGCAGCTAGATTCAGTCTCCAGCATATCTGTGTCAGTACATTATGATGCAGCTAGATTAAGTCTCAAGCATCTCTGTGTCAATACATTATGATGCAGCTAGGTTCAGTCTCAAGCATCTTTGTTTAAGTACATTATGATGCAGCTAAGTTCCGTCTCAAGCATCTCTGTGTCAGGACATTATGATGCAGCTAGGTTCAGTCTCAAGCATCTCTGTGTCAGTACATTATGATGTAGCTAGGTTCAGTCTCAAGCATATCTGTGTCAATAATTATGATACAGCTAGGTTCAGTCTCATGCTTCTCTGTGTCAGTACATTATGATGCAGCTAGGTTCAGTCTCAAGCATCCGTGTCAGTACATTATGATGCAGCTAAGTTCAGTCTCAAGCATCTCTGTGTCAGGACATAATGATGCAGCTAGGTTCAGTCTCAAGCATCTCTGTGTCAATAATTATGATGCAGCTAGGTTCAGTCCCAAGCATCTCTGTGTCAGTACATTATGATGCAGCTAGGTTCAGTCTCAAGCATCCGTGTCAGTACATTATGATGCAGCTAAGTTCAGTCTCAAGCATCTCTGTGTCAGGACATAATGATGCAGCTAGGTTCAGTCTCAAGCATCTCTGTGTCAATAATTATGATGCAGCTAGGTTCAGTCCCAAGCATCTCTGTGTCAGTACATTATGATGCAGCTAGGTTCAGTCCCAAGCATCTCTGTGTCAGTACATAATGATGCAGCTAGGTTCAGTCTCAAGCATCTATGTGTCAGTATATTATGATGCAGCTAGGTTCAGTCTCCAGCATCTCTGTGTCAGTACATTATGATGCAGATAGGTTCAGTCTCAAGCATCTCTGTGTGAGTACATAATGATGCAGCTAGGTTCAGTCCCAAGCATCTCTGTGTCAGTACATTATGATGCAGCTAGGTTCAGTCTCAAGCATCTCTGTGTCAGTATATTATGATGCAGCTAAGTTCAGTCTCAAGCATCTCTGTGTGAGTACATTATGATGCAGCTAGGTTCAGTCCCAAGCATCTCTGTGTCAGTACATTATGATGCAGCTAGGTTCAGTCTCAAGCATCTCTGTGTCAATACATTATGATGCAGCTAGGTTCAATCTCAAGCATCGCTGTGTCAGTACATTATGATGCAGCTAGGTTCAGTCTCAAGCATCTTTTTTTCAGTACATTATGATGCAGCTAGGTTCAGTCTCAAGCATCTCTGTGTCAGTATATTATGATGCAGCTAGGTTCAGTCTCAAGCATCTCTGTGTCAGTACATTATGATGCAGCTAGGTTCAGTCTCCAGCATATCTGTGTCAGTACATTATGATGCAGCTAGATTCAGTCTCCAGCATATCTGTGTCAGTACATTATGATGCAGCTAGATTAAGTCTCAAGCATCTCTGTGTCAATACATTATGATGCAGCTAGGTTCAGTCTCAAGCATCTTTGTTTAAGTACATTATGATGATGTTACGTTCAGTCTCAAGCATCTCTGTGTCAATATATTATGATGCAGCTAGGTTCAGTCTCAAGCATCTCTGTGTCAGTACATTATGATGCAGCTAGGTTCAGTCTCCAGCATCTCTGTGTCAGTACATTATGATGCAGCTAGGTTCAGTCTCCAGCATCTCTGTGTCAGTACATTATGATGCAGCTAGGTTCAGTCTCCAGCATCCCTGTGTCAGTACATTATGATGCAGCTAGGTTCAGTCTCCAGCATATCTGTGTCAGTACATTATGATGCAGCTAGGTTCAGTCTCCAGCATATCTGTGTCAGTACATTATGATGCAGCTAGATTAAGTCTCAAGCATCTCTGTGTCAATACATTATGATGCAGCTCGGTTCAGTCCCAAGCATCTTTGTTTAAGTACATTATGATGATGTTACGTTCAGTCTCAAGCATCTCTGTGTCAATATATTATGATGCAGCTAGGTTCAGTCCCAAGCATCTCTGTGTCAGTACATTATGATGCAGCTAGGTTCAGTCTCCAGCATCTCTGTGTCAGTACATTATGATGCAGATAGGTTCAGTCTCAAGCATCTCTGTGTCAGTACATTATGATGCAGCTAGGTTCAGTCTCAAGCATCTCTGTGTCAGTACATTATGATGCAGCTAGGTTCAGTCTCAAGCATCTCTGTGTCAGTATATTATGATGCAGCTAGGTTCAGTCTCAAGCATCTCTGCGTCAATATATTATGATGCAGATAGGTTCAGTCTCAAGCATCTCTGTGTCAGTACATTATGATGCAGCTAGGTTCAGTCTCAAGCATCTCTGTGTCACTATATTATGATGCAGCTAGGTTCAGTCTCAAGCATATCTGTGTCAATACATTATGATGCAGCTAGGTTCAGTCTCCAGCATCTCTGTGTCAGTACATTATGATGCAGCTAAGTTCAGTCTCAAGCATATCTGTGTCAGGACATTATGATGCAGCTAGGTTCAGTCTCAAGCATCTCTGTGTGAGTACATTATGAAGCAGCTAGGTTCAGTCTCAAGCATCTCTGTGTCAGTACATTATGATGCAGCTAGGTTCAGTCTCAAGCATCTCTGTGTCAATACATTATGATGCAGCTAGGTTCAGTCTCAAGCATCTCTGTGTCAGTACATTATGATGCAGCTAGGTTCAGTCTCCAGCATATCTGTGTCAATACATTATGATGCAGCTAGGTTCAATCTCAAGCATCGCTGTGTCAATACATTATGATGCAGCTAGGTTCAGTCTCAAGCATCTCTGTGTCAATACATTATGATGCAGCTAGGTTCAGTCTCCAGCATATGTGTGTCAATACATTATGATGCAGCTAGGTTCAGTCTCCAGCATATCTGTGTCAATACATTATGATGCAGCTAGGTTCAATCTCAAGCATCGCTGTGTCAATACATTATGATGCAGCTAGGTTCAGTCTCAAGCATCTCTGTGTCAATACATTATGATGCAGCTAGGTTCAGTCTCCAGCATATGTGTGTCAATACATTATGATGCAGCTACATGTAGGTTGTAACATGGAACTCTGCCACTGCTAGTTTTGTGAGCGCTAAGAACACTGTTTCTGGTAATTAGGGAATGTAAAATTCTCTCCAAGCGCTTTAGCCGTTTGGTGTTAATTCTTGTTTTCTTCTTTTGCTTGGAGGTACTGTACATGCATGCTTGTAGATCACGTGCTTTGGAGGGGCCACCATAGAGGCCTTGGTACGTGAACACTTTGTGCGAGTATTCTTAAAGGATTTGCTTGTTTGAGTGAAAATCCTTTTGATCTTTTTATTCCAAAGTCTCTTGCCATTCAATAAAATAAAAATTACCATGAGATTAGGAAAACAATGCATTTGTTTTCATCAGAGGTGCGTGGTGCATTTTCCTCAGAGAATAAAACAACAACAGCCTTTAAAGTAGTTAAGAAAAAACATCCACATACAAATATAAATGTCAGCGCCAGAATGGGGGTCGACCGGGCCTGCTGCCTGTACCTTGAGGTGTGATTGGCATGTGTCTCGTGACACCATGGTAACAAGCATGTCGGCAGCAGAGGGGCCAGTTCTCGGTTTGTCGGCTCTCTCGCAATTATTTGTATGTGTTTGTTGCAGGAGGCACCTGCCATGGAGGAGTAATGGATGCTGGTATTTTCCACGACCCTTAAAGTGCATCTTGTTTGATGCTTTGGAGTTTTCGTTGTGTCTTACAATAATGACCGGACAATAATCTACTTATAAATACTCACGGTGAGAATTGAATAATTGTGCTTGTACGCGTGACAAACTGGTTAGCCAATGAACAAAGAGGCAATTATCGCTCAGATTTTATTCTAACGTCATTTCAACTGTGATCAGGAGTCGGTGAACTAATTTAACAATATCTCGGCAATATCTCCACAGGGACAGCACGACCATTCATACATGACTTGGAAATAGAACCCGGATCGTGGGCATGCCAAAGAACAACTTAATCACTAAATACCCTATGTGAATTGAATGTACAAGATGGATCCAAACCATTATAATTAATGATGTGATGGCAAGTAATCTTAATGACAGTGGATTGTCATATTTAGATCATGCAGCGTAGCGTGTCACTAATTAAAGAATGTTATAGAGGTAAACAACAGTTTCTCTCTGTATTGGAGATATTTTTGTTGTTTCTATTTTTATTTATAAATATTTTATGCACATGGCACTCAACCACGGTTTCTATGCCGTACAGTTCCACGTGGTCAGGGACCACTGGGCGTGCACAGTAAACGGTATCTTACATGTGCAGGTGTTAATAACATGCCAAGGTAGTGATATTGTTTCTTTGCGCATTTATATATTATCAGTGTCTGTTTTAAATAAGTAATTTTATTTTCTATAGACAACTTAATATTTGTATAATGAGACTTATATATAAAATATTTTACATGAAGGTTTAGAACATCAAATACAGGATAAGATTAACTTTTTTGTTTTAGTGTATTCTAAATTCTAGTCTTGTGGCATGCGCCATGCCTGGGATTGGAAGTATTGGTTAAGCTCTTATTGTGAAATACCTCGTCTTTTGTTAGATCTAGTCAACATGGAGTCTGTCCACTGCAAAGTGTGATGGACAGGAATCTCTTTGTAGTACAATCAATGTTCGAACTCAATGATTTTGCTGAAAAGTTTGTGTAAAATCCAAATGTCCAACTTTGTAAGTCAGTTGTTTGCAGCACTGCACCACCCACTGCACCACTCACTGCATCACTCACTGCACCACTCACTGCACCACTCACTGCGCCACTCACTGCACCACTCACTGCACCACTCACTGCACCACTCACTGCACAACTCACTGCACAACTCACTGCACCACTTACTGCACCGTTCCTGCACCACTCACTGCACCACTCACTGCACCACTCACTGCACCACTCACTGCACCACTCACTGCACACCTCACTGCGTCATTCACTGCACCACTCACTGCACACCTCACGGCACCACTCACTGCACCACCCACTGCACAACTCACTGCACCACTCACTGCACCACTCACTGCACCACTCACTGCACAACTCACTGCACCACTCACTGCACCACTCACTGCACCACTCACTGCACACCTCACGGCACCACTCACTGCACCACCCACTGCACAACTCACTGCACCACTCACTGCACCACTCACTGCACCACTCCCTGCACAACTCACTGCACCACTCACTGCACCACTCACTGCACCACTCACTGCACCACTCACTGTACCACTCACTGCACCACTCACTGAGCCACTCACTGCACCACTCACTGCACCACTCACTGCACCACTCACTGCACCACTCACTGCACCACTCACTGCACCACTCACTGCACCACTCACTGCACCACTCACTGTACCACTCACTGCACCACTCACTGCACCACTCACTGCACCACTCACTGCACCACTCACTGCACCACTCACTGCACAACTCACTGCACCACTCACTGCACCACTCACTGCACCACTCACTGCACAACTCACTGCACCACTCACTGCACCACTCACTGCACCACTCACTGAGCCACTCACTGCACCACTCACTGCACCACTCACTGCACCGTTCACTGCACCACTCACTGCACCACTCACTGCACCACTCACTGCACCACTCACTGCACCACTCACTGTACCACTCACTGCACCACTCACTGCACCACTCACTGAGCCACTCACTGCACCACTCACTGCACCACTCACTGCACCGTTCACTGCACCACTCACTGCACCACTCACTGCACCACTCACTGCACCACTCACTGCACCACTCACTGCACCGTTCACTGCACAACTCCCTGCACCGTTCACTGCACCACTCACTGCACCACTCACTGCACCACTCACTGCACCACTCCCTGCACCGTTCACTGCACCACTCACTGCACCACCCACTGCACAACTCACTGCACCACTCACTGCACCACTCACTGCACCACTCCCTGCACAACTCACTGCACCACTCACTGCACCACTCACTGCACCACTCACTGCACCACTCACTGTACCACTCACTGCACCACTCACTGCACCACTCACTGAGCCACTCACTGCACCACTCACTGCACCACTCACTGCACCGTTCACTGCACCACTCACTGCACCACTCACTGCACCACTCACTGCACCACTCACTGCACCACTCACTGCACCGTTCACTGCACAACTCCCTGCACCGTTCACTGCACCACTCACTGCACCACTCACTGCACCACTCACTGCACCACTCACTGCACCGTTCACTGCACCACTCACTGCACCACTCACTGCACCACTCACTGCACCACTCACTGCATCACTCACTGCACCACTCACTGCACCGTTCACTGCACCACTCACTGCACCACTCACTGCACCACTCACTGCACCACTCACTGCACAACTCACTGCACCACTCACTGCACCACTCACTGAGCCACTCACTGCACCACTCACTGCACCACTCACTGAGCCACTCACTGCACCACTCACTGCACCACTCACTGCACCACTCACTGAGCCACTCACTGCACCACTCACTGCACCACTCACTGCACCACTCACACCTGACATTGCACTTGGAAGGAGACAGAAGCAAATACTGTTTGTTTTAGAAGCCACTACGGTGTGGTCTATTTGGGCAAGAACATGATGTAAATAATGTCATTACTAGTCTTCTAGAATGTAACCTATAGGGGAATGTGTGAGTGTGTGTGGTACAGTGTATCATCTGTTTTGGATTGATTGAGAATAGTTGTGTAATAAATGTGGACATAGGAACAACTTCATAATGTATGGTTTAGTACTGCCTAAACAGGGCCCGTTCCACAAAACGATTGTAGCGCAAAGATGACCGTAACTCCCATACTTTAGCATAGGCTCACGACTGTCGTAGCCCTACGATCGCGTTGTGGAACGATGCCCAGTTCACCATCTGCGGAGTGTTCCGTGTTACTTCTGACCTCGCACTATCCTTAATTTTACTTAAAGTGGAATTATTATTTTGTCGGAACTATTTTCATTGTGTATCTTACAGGTTTATCTGCCCATATTTTACCTGTATTCGGTCGTGGATGTGGCCTCATTGACACCGTCAAGTTGAAATTACAAAACACAGGAATAATGTCAACTTATCCAATAGCATTGCCATATATACTGATGTCATGGAAACGACTAAATAATCTGCCAAGCTACATTCTTTGGCGCACTCTGATATCTATTTGAAAATGAGAAATATTATATGTCTGTATGCTGGCAGAAGTGTTCCACGTGATCCCGAGTTGGCACTACGTGGCTCATACAAAGAGTCTGGCCTTAGATTTTCGAGACGATCTTAGCCCTAAAATAATCGTAAAGTTATCGAAGGGAAATCGTAGACTATCGCAACCTATTTTCGAAACTATCGGAGCCCTAAGATATCATAAGAATGTCGTAAATCTAATGTAGCTTCATACCTGTCGAAAGGTTTTTCATCTTCATCCAAGATGGTGGCCTTTTCAGTCTCTAACAGGGGGCCCGCGTGTCCCAGTCGTCTGGCCGCGATTCGCTGTGTAGAGTTCCGTCCCTTGGGCACGCCAGAAAGCTATGATTGTGGGTTTGAATCCGGGTTCGCCCCGATTATGTTTCTAAGTTTGTCAGCACCATACCCGTGCTCGTGGGTTTCACCGAAGTGGTTTCCGTCTGAGACCTGCATCACTTTGGGCTTTCTTCAAACATTAAGCTGACACGCCGTGATATAGCTGGAATACTGTTAAAAGCGGCGTTAAACCCAACTCACTCACCCAGTCTCTAACATAAATAGATCTGTGTCAGATTGACGACAGCTATCTCATCTTTGTGCGATCTGAGACAGGTTTAAGATAGTTTCGAAAATGTATCTTATCTTAAACTTAAGATACCTTATATTTAAAGGTAAGTTGTAGGGATTAATCTTAGCTAAGATCGTTTCGAAAATCTAGACCCAGATGGTCTCTAGCAAACAACCTGAGGGAGCATTCATTATGTAGAGCATGAGCCGACACGACTTTGTTCTGTCAGTGACGGGCATCAACACTACATGCGGGCTAACTGTACAAGTAAGATGTGACAAATCAATCTTCAACTAACTGAAGTCAAATGATTGTTTAGAGTAACGCACCATACGTGTAAATAGTAATCCATGATTACTTTATTCGGGGGCTCCGGGGTGGGGGTTGGGGGTTGGGGGTGGGGGACACGGTGTTCCCAGCTACCCATGCCTGCTATCAGAGGCGACTAAATCAGTCGGGTTGCCAAGCTCAATGACTTCGTTGACTGAATGTCATCGGATCCAAACTGCCTGGATTAATGCCCATGATGCCAATCATTGGAATTGACTCGATTAGTTACAGAACGCCGACATGTAGCTGGATTTTTGCTGAGTGTGACGTTAAACAACACAAACCTCATGATCTTTACTTCATCATGTCGCGAGAAGAATATTGCGTTTCTGTAAAGTTTTATGCAGCCTGTTCTGAACTATTTTACGTGATATGGCTTCAATAATCTGGCATCCTATGTGAAACTTGGATGGGTATATGTGTAGAATTGTTGATGGATGATTGAGTTGATGGTAGTCAACTAATTTGCTTTCTCTTTTTGAGCTAAAAACAGGAACGAATTTGATTTTTTTTTTTAAATACTATACTTTAATGATCAATGATTTTTTTCCCGATTACATGTTTTTCCAAGAATTCCGAGTGAAAAAAACATTTGAGACGCATATTGACACGAGATTAGAGTATTGAGTAGTGTCCGTATGAGTACAATATTGTTGATCGCGGCGTTAAACCCATTTCACCTTACAACAGCTCTAACGTGCCAGGCCTCAACCAAACTGTGTCGAGGAATCCATATCACCCAGACACGCAGTTTACAGGAGTTAAGTTGTTCAGCATTGAAGAATATCAAATATGGTTTTCAGTTTCAGCTCGTAAGCAAATAACGACCGGCCGGGGTCGTGGGTGCAGCAGAAAGCCTCAAGCACAGACATGTGCCAATTACACCTCAACGCGAATCTATCTACTTGTTGACACAAATACATTCTTGCTTCTGTTGTTGCTCACATAACAGTGAGTGAGTGAGTGAGTGAGTGAGTGAGTGAGTGAGTGAGTGAGTGAGTGAGTGAGTGAGTGAGTGAGTGAGTGAGTGAGTGAGTGAGTGAGTGAGTGAGTGAGTGAGTGAGTGAGTGAGTGAGTGAGTGAGTGAGTGAGTGAGTGAGTGAGTGAGTGAGTGAGTGAGTGAGTGAGTGAGTGAGTGAGTGAGTGAGTGAGTGAGTGAGTGAGTGAGTGAGTGAGTGAGTGAGTGAGTGAGTGAGTGAGTGAGTGAGTGAGTGAGTGAGTGAGTGAGTGAGTGAGTGAGTGAGTGAGTGAGTGAGTGAGTGAGTGAGTGAGTGAGTGAGTGAGTGAGTGAGTGAGTGAGTGAGTGAGTGAGTGAGTGAGTGAGTGAGTGAGTGAGTGAGTGAGTGAGTGAGTGAGTGAGTGAGTGAGTGAGTGAGTGAGTGAGTGAGTGAGTGAGTGAGTGAGTGAGTGAGTGAGTGAGTGAGTGAGTGAGTGAGTGAGTGAGTGAGTGAGTGAGTGAGTGAGTGAGTGAGTGAGTGAGTGAGTGATAAAGAACACCTGGTGTCATGTAGGGATAAATTGGAGGAGAGACTAGGGTGACAACACCATTGTTGACGCTGTATTTAAGTTACCGCAGATATAAATGCAGGTTATCAGTATTACAGCAGTTTCCCACTACGGCGGCCTGAACATCCAAGAAGAGATATTGCTACCAACTGCATAATCCAGCCAGCTCAGGCACTGCGTGACCCACGCAGTCAGGTACATCAGCCAGATGACCCACTGCGTGATCCACGCAGTCAGGTACAATCAGCCATCCACTGCATGATCTACGCAGTCAGGTACAATGAGCCATCCACTGCATGATCCACGCAGTCAGGTACAATCAGCCAGCTCAACCACTGCATGATCCACGCAGTCAGGTACAATCCGCCAGCTCAACCACTGCATGATCCACACACTCAGATACTATCAGCCAGCTCAACCACTGCATGATCCACGCAGTCAGATACAATCAGCCAGCTCAACCACTGCATGATCCACGCAGTCAGGTACAATCCGCCAGGTCAACCACTGCATGATCCACGCAGTCAGGTACACCATTCAGCTCAACCACTGCATGATCCTTGCAGTCAGATACAATCAGCCAGCTCAACTACTGCATGATCCCCGCAGTCAGATACAATCCACCAGGTCAACCACTGCATGATCCACGTAGTCAGATACAATCAGCCAGCTCAACCACTGCATGATCCACGCAGTCAGATACAATCAGCCAGGTCAACCACTGCATGATCCACGCAGTCAGATACAATCCGCCAGCTCAACCACTGCATGATCCACGCAGTCAGATACAATCAGCGATCCACTGCATGATCTACGCAGTCAGGTACAGTCAGCCAGCTCAACCACTGCATGATCCACGTAGTCAGATACAATCAGCCAGCTCAACCACTGCATGATCCACGCAGTCAGATACAATCAGCCATCCACTCCATGATCTACGCAGTCAGGTACAATCAGCCAGCTCAACCACTGCATGATCCACGTAGTCAGATACAATCAGCCAGCTCAACCACTGCATGATCCACGCAGTCAGGTACAATCAGCGAGCTCAACCACTGCATGATCCACGCAGTCAGTTTCAATCAGCCAGCTCAACCACTGCATGATCCACGCAGTCAGGTACAATCAGCCAGCTCAACCACTGCATGATCCACGCAGTCAGATACAATCAGCCAGCTCAACCACTGCGTGATCCACGCATTCAGGTACAACAGCCAGCTCAACCACTGCATGATCCCCGCAGTCAGATACAATCAGCCAGCTCAACCACTGCATGATCCACGCAGTCAGATACAATCAGCCAGCTCAACCACTGCATGATCCACACAGTCAGATACAATCAGCCAGCTCAACCACTGCATGATCCACACAGTCAGGTACAATCCGCCAGGTCAACCACTTTATGATCCACGCAGTCAGATACAATTAGCCAGGTCAACAACTGCATGATCCACGCAGTCAGGTACAACAGCAAGCTCAACCACTGCATGATCCACGCAGTCAGATACAATCAGCCAGCTCAACCACTGCATGATCCACGCAGTCAGGTACAACAGCAAGCTCAACCACTGCATGATCCACGCACTCAGATACAATCAGCCAGCTCAACCACTGCATGATCCACGCAGTCAGATACAATCAGCGAGCTCAACCACTGCATGATCCACGCAGTCAGGTACAATCAGCCAGCTCAACCACTGCATGATCCACGCAGTCAGATACAATTAGCCAGGTCAACAACTGCATGATCCACGCAGTCAGGTACAACAGCAAGCTCAACCACTGCATGATCCACGCACTCAGATACAATCAGCCAGCTGAACCATTGCGTGATCCACGCATTCAGGTTCAACAGCCAGCTCAACCACTGAATGATCCACACACTCAGATACAATCAGCCAGCTCAACCACTGAATGATCCACGCAGTCAGATACAATCAGCCAGCTCAACCACTGCATGATTCACGCAGTCAGGTACAATCAGCCATCCACTGCATGATCTACGCCGTCAGGTACAAACAGCCAGCTCAACCACTGCATGATCCGAGCAGTCAGGTACAACAGCCAGCTCAACCACTACATGATCCACGCAGTCAGGTACAACAGCCAGGTCAACCACTGCATGATCCACACAGTCAGGTACAATAAGCCATCCACTGCATGATCTACGCCGTCAGGTACAATCAGCCAGCTCAACCACTGCATGATCCACGCAGTCAGGTACAACAGCCAGGTCAACCACTGCATGATCCACACAGTCAGGTACAATAAGCCATCCACTGCATGATCTACGCCGTCAGGTACAATCCGCCAGGTCAACCACTGCATGATCCACGCAGCCAGGTAGACCAGCCATCTCAGCCACCGCATGATCCACGTAGTCAGGTACAACAGCCAGCTGAACCACTGCATGATCCACGTAGTCAGGTACAACAGCCAGCTCAACCACTACATGATCCACGCAGTCAGATACAATCAGCCATCCACTGCAACAAGGGGTGGTCGGGTAGCCTGGTGGTTAAAGCGTTCGCTCGTCACGCCGAAGACCCGGGTTCGATTCCCGACATGGGTGCAATGTGTGAAGCCCATTTCTGGTGTCCCCCGCCGTGATGTTGCTGGAATATTGCTAAAAGCGGCGTAAAACCATACTCACTCACTCACACTCGACTGCAACAACCATAAGTTAGAAATAAGCATCACCAGGTTGGAAATGCATACCCATTGATCATGTGTGTTGATGTTTCAAAGAGTAAAGACTGGTTAAAAACAGTTTTGTTTTATAATAAAACTCTGACAAACAAATCCACCTGTTAACTAGAAACCAATGCCAATTTACATGCCGGGTGATTTTATTCTGAAACTAGTCATACTGATTAAACACACCAAGCTTGTCATGCAGTGACCAACTGTGTCGTGACGCTGCCCCTCGCCTAAAGATTCTCCAGCGGAAGTCACCCTACGTCACCAGGAGCGGGCGATGAGGGAGCGGTCATTATCTCGAGACCACCAGTTGCTGTAGGGACAGTTATCTTATGTAGGGCAACTGTGTACATGATCATCTCGGAAGGCGGTGTAAATATAGCGGTAACAAGGACTGGCACAGCTTGGGGGAGGACCATTCGGTATCCTCCCGTCACAAGACGTAATCACCAAATATGGCCTTGACCCATTAACATCAATTAGCTGTCGAGTCCAGAGATTGTGTCGTTCTGATTAGTCATCACTGAGAGGTATTTAGATTGGATTTGAATGAGGTTGTGTTGGTTAGAGCCGAATATCATGTGGCAGGGGGTTTCACAGACCTGAGTAGTGTAACTGAAGGAACGGCATTCAAATTATTTTAAGTGACGTTTCGTCGTTCACAGGAGATTGAGATTAGCAGATATCAATAATCTTGTGGGTTCATATCTGGCTAGTGCAGCACGGAGATACTTTGAACACTCGATTAATTACAAAATATAACTGTGTCATACGCTCACAACGGTGTACATTGACATTAACATGATGTTAACAGATGGCAGACGTCGTGTGCCTACAGTTAGGAAAAACACCATCCTGGCTTAACTCCAAATGTTGGGGACATTAAAGTTTTTATCCTGTGAATATCTCATGTTAATCCTGAGTGTGACATGATCATAGCACGACATTCACACAACAGTGTTCTCTTCATCCTACCTTATCTTAGCGGTCATGGTAAAAGCTAAGTATAGCGAATAGCGCGATGGGGGCATTGATCACGATGACCGGACTTATCCAGCAAAGTTACTGTAACGCGAGCACTGTTGCTGAAGCTTCCAATGACTCTCCGCTGCCTGAGAATCTTGTCAATTTAACCCCACGTATATCCAGCCTACACGGCCATCAATCACCGAGGCCTGGCCGTGCTGTCTGGTTATCATCTTCAACTGTCTTAAAAGAAACATTATGTGCGGTGTGAGTAATTTGTTTTTAAGTTCCAGACTATCACAGCTTCGATTGTCAATTCGCGTTCCATTCAGGCGTGACATGCCCTACATCACAGCGAACCTTTGAGTCCAATACACCATCAGCAACCGACAAGTTCACCACAGTTAGATTCCGTTGTATTACTTTTAAAAGGTGTTGTTACGTGTCCATTTCCAAATTGAAACAATATGTTAAACTAGAAATTTGTACGAATTAGAAACTTGTCTGAAACAAACAAACAACCAACAACTGGTATACGATTAACAATTGTATCACAAAAAGTAAGTCCGGACTTTTGATAGCCCACTTAAGATACCATGCCACAGTTAAACATAAATACCCCACTCAGACACAGAATACTGACTCCGAGCCGACCAGTCCTCATAGCACCTCAGCCTCAGCACCTAATGCCGACCGCCAGGCCACAACAAGTACCATCTTTTAACGTCTTTTGGTATGACGTGTCCCGGGATCAAGCCCCCGACATTCCGGGAACAGCCAATCTGCCCAATACAATACTGGTGAGAGATACCTGTCTGTTCCCAAGTCTGCCTTGAACATTGAGAGCTCGCAAGTTGCACCTGATTATGACACATATAACTTACAAGGAAATCCTGGGGTGTTTGGTTGCTATTAGTAGTAATAATGAAATAGTCTATCGATGTCAGGGAGCGATAGGAGCCGCTGTTGGTTAAGACAAACCCTCATCTTAGAATCCCATGTGAGGGTGTGGGCCGGTCAGGTAGCCTAGTGGTTCAAGCGTTCGCTCGTCTCGCCGAGGACCCGGGTTCGATTGCCGACATGGGTACAATGTGTGAAGCCCATTTCTGGTGTCCCAAGCCGTGATATTGCTGGAATATTGCTAAAAGCGGGCGTAAAACCATACTCACTCACTCGCTCACTGTGAGGGTGCTGCTTCGTGATCTCGTGGGTAAGTATAGGCATATATGTATATGTATGTACACACATCTGTATTTCATCAAGTCCTGATCTAGGATGCTGACAATCGATTTGTCCTCTTGACGTATTCTAATGGTCTGACACAGCGATCTGGCAGTGCATGGTGGTCAGTATGAAGTGATAATGGGCACAGAGTGCAAGATAGTTCATGTTCATAAGTTATCTTGCTTTCTTGATGCTATCGGAAGTGAGGTCGTGTTGTACAATGAGACACATGGCGCTGGTTGTGTTGTGCAATAAGACATACATGACGTCGTGTTGGGTAATGAGACACACATTACGATGTGTTGGGGAATGAGACACACATGACGACGTGTTGGGGAATGAGACACACATGACGACGTGTTGGGGAATGAGACACACATTACGACGTGTTGGGGAATGAGACGCTCATGAGGTCGTGTTCAGCAATGAGACACACATGACAATTTGTGTCTATGTGGAGAATCGAACGTTTTCTTCGAAGATAGAACGGTTTCCGACCCCAGTACCCTACGTTTAAAGCGTTTAGCATGAAAGGAGCGAGTGAGTGAGTGAGTTGGGTGTAACGCCGCTTTTAACAGTACATATGTAACCATAGATGCTGTGGCAAGTGAAGCTCGTCATTACATCGCCACGTCATCGTTTTCATTACACAAGCCAGGCACCCTGTATGGTAAGCTGAAACCCGTCAAGACAGCGAGATTGATAGCATTGTGTTATATAATTTCAATCACAAATATGAGAGTTTTATAACAAAAAAAACTGACCAGGGTACATGGTGCCTGCGTAATGATTGAAAAAGTGTTTGCCAGGGCAGCGAGCGAAACGTATCAATAACATCCCCTCACATTACACAACATCACAGAGTACACATTAATTGATGACAACTCATCCTCGCCCTATCAAACCCCACGTTGCCATCTCATGGCTGGCTACGCTCCACAAACACACACCAGAGGGCACCCGCGCACAGCGAGGGGGTGTCACGGCCTGGGTTGTTCAGTGAACATATCAAGTCTCAAAGAAGGGTTGAATGTCATATCTTTCCACACAGGTGATTTATCACGACATTACTCGTCCATAAACTGCTGAATGATTACATCTTATGAAAAACAACAACCAATCTTCACGTTGCGAAATGTTAGTAGATTTAGGGATGTCGAACTGAAATGTCGACAGTTGGAGCCACAAAGCGATGTGCAGATGCCTGAAGGTTACAAAACACGTACTTCTGTCCCCGGATACCCTGTAATTTTGCGGGGGTAGTTCTAAAACCTGTACTTTTGCCAGGTGCCACCTAGAATCTGGGGATAAAACCCATCGTGCGGGGGTGTTACTTACAACCTGGGGATACATCGTCAGATTGTTATTGGAATATACGCGAACTACAAAACTGAAATGATACATTGTAAGATCTAATGGACCTTCGAAGCCGACGCTCGGGTTGTGAAGGCGTCATAGCATCTTCCCGAGGCAAGAGAGTTAACTGACTTTAAAAGTCCAGTTTCCACCATTGCCGAACTAGGCTGGAATTACTGGGCTCGATCGTTGCGTCACCAGTGGCTATCAGCAGTTATGTCCCTTCCAAGCCTGTCCTATGGACCAATCAGATTCAACCTCTCGTATCACTTGCGTTTGCTTCACACAAAATGGTGGCGCCCGGTCAGGACGATCTGATCGATAATCAAGATATATATTGTGATAAAACGGGTCTTACATCACGAAATGCATCAAATCACGTGAGCACCTTGATTAAAAAATGAAACGATTTGGAAAATATCTTCTGACAACGAGTTGGCGGTGCACATGTTTTGCAAATCCTGCAATCGACCGAAATCTGCACGACAGGTAACGAACCGGATTTCGATTTCGGTGCGCGATTTTGATTGGACTATGCATAGACTCGTTAGTCCAGCCAAAATGTAACTCCATAATACCAGCCTAGTTCGGCAAGGGTGGAAACTGGACTTTTATAGTCAGGTAACTCTCTTGCCTCGGGAAGATGGCGTCATAGTTGGTCAGTTGAACACAGAACACAGAACCTGGTGGTCTTGTTATAGTTTAAGGGCGACGTGGGCCAACAGACGTTCTATTTGCGCCCGACTCATCGATTAACTGAATAGGATATCATCATACCTCCATGTCAGAATGATGAAATCTGATTGGTCTACGTAATCTTGATAAACTACTGTGTATCTCGCTTTGGAGGAGAATACATTTCTCCGCAGGGGAATAAATCTACATCCCGCCTAGAGCAAGTCAGGCTGCACGTGGATTTCTGAAAGGCAGAATAAATCCTTTATACCCCGCTTGAAAGCAAAAAGCCGAGTCAAACCTCAGTTCAATCGAACAGCTGTTTTCTATCAATTTTTTATTTGTTTGAATTATTTTTTTATTTTTCATTTTACAATGCCATATTAAAACATGTCGGTAAGATAAATATTTCGTAGCAGGATCACTCGAGGTACGTGGCTCGGCTTCGGCTCGTGGTATAAAACCTAAATATCCTCATTAGATAAGAATGGTATGTTAAGAACTACCTCAGTAAGTACGCCACAATGACAGCGCGTCGTAATACATATAGATAAGAATGGTATGTTAAGAACTACCTCAGTAAGTAAGTCACAATGACAGCGCGTCGTAATACATTTACATCAAGTACAAGACGTCAAAATGGCCGACACGATAAATGTGACGGGAGAGATTTCGGAAGTTGTTAATGAACCTGTGGTAGTTACATGCGTTGGTCATCATTGATCAACTGGTCGATCATTGAAAGGTGATTGTAACGATGTGTTAAATAGCTACTAAGGTAAATTCACAGATTGCTGTAGAGTCACTGTCAGCCTAGACACGAAACGAGTCGATCTATCATAGTTTTGAAGTGCATTTCTTCGTTTTGTTCACTAGGAGCGACGATATTCGTGAACTATAATGCAGTCAAACTCTCTAACATTTCTCAATGTAAACTGAAACGCCGAGTTCAAGATTCAAGGATCCAAATGTTCAGAAAGAACGCTTCTGCTAGGGAATTCCCAGAGGTTCCCCGGGAATGTGGAAGTAGTCCGTTAGTGATTACGTCATTTCAAGAACACGGTCTCGTGAAAAACGTATGAACGTCAAATTTTGTCGTTCTTACACTTATGAACGACAATTTCGCGGTCATGTGACCGACCTCTTGTCCAATGGAAAAGCCGTATATCGTGTAAACTTCAAATTAAAAAATTATAGTGTTTTGATACTTATGGTTCAATATCGTAGAGTACACATTCATCGTGACTGTATACTGATGGAAATGAATACGGGAACAATGAAAACTATAGTACAATAAGCTTAACTGCCAGTACATTTGAAATAGCGCGCATACAAATTCAATACATATCAGAATCAAATGTTGAATTTGGTAGACGAGGCTTGGAATCCATGATTGCATATCATTTTACTCTGTATAAATCTTCCCGCATTCGTTTCCATCTGTATATGTATTTTAAATGCCTTGAGCGTTTCAGGTAAATAGCAACAAATGTGTTTAAGGATAGAGCGAAAAATCGGGCTACATGCCTAACCCAGCAATATCCCAGCAATAACGCAGCAAAATCCCAGCAATATACCAGCAATATACCAGCAATAACCCAGCATTAACCCATCCATAACCAAGCAATAACGCAGCAATATCCCAGCAATAACGCAGCAAAATCCAAGCAATATTCCAGCAATAACCAAGCAATAACCTAACAAGACCCCAGCAATATTCCAGCAATAACCCAGCAATAACCCAACAAGATCCCAGCAATATGTCAGCAACCACTCAGCCCAAACGCACCCCCCTCCCCCATGACAACCACCCCATCCCACCCGTTACATTCACTGCAGTCGTGACAGGAACACGTGCACGTGGGAGGGCAGGGGATCCAGTTAATAAAAAGTGGCAGGCAGTTTGTCTTGTCAACACCAAATAATTCCTCATCTAAAAATAGGATTCCAACATTTCACATTTTGAATCTGAGACAGTCAAGGGGAGGTTACTCAACGGTTAAAACGAATAGATGCAGGGGTAAAATCATGCCGGGAGTGTTTCCGAGCATGGAGTTGACCCGACACTCAATACCAGTGGTTGATAGTGTGAACACCCTGTCAGAGTAAGATTAAGTAAAACTGATCGATCCATCTGATTCATTGTAGCTAACGGTGATGGAGTCCATGTTCCACACAGCGGGTGCATCACTTGGCCTGGTACACCTCCCATGCTTCAACATGCTGGTCCTACCGCGGGGATTCTGGGCGTACCGTGGAAATGACGGGTTAGAATTGGTCGTAAATGGCGACTTAAAAGAACGGATGGTCAGGCTCGGTACTTGGTTGAGGGAGTGACATCAGTCACTGGATTTGCTGCGTCCCGACTCAATTATTTACAGAATATGCAGCTAAACTATTGCTGAGTCGGCGTTAAACACACACACAAACACACACACAAACACACACACAAACACACACACACACACACACACACACACACACACACACACACACACACACACACACACACACACACACTCTCACACACACACACACACACACACACACACACACACACACACACACACACACACACACACACACACACATCACTTGCCGGAGTCAGTCGTATGAAACATTTTACTAGCGCTTCCCATTGTGACGTCGCACCTCGCCACGTAGCGGAGTGGGGCGCGACCACCAAACCATTAAAGCCTCAATATCTTCAGATGGGATAATGTTCGGCACTGAAATGTATTTTACCCCAAATGTGCGGCTACTTTGTCATTTTGATTTATTTGTTAATGTCGGGTTCCCTTTCTGGAAACAGCAATATGACATGCTTCTGTACATGTATAAAGCATCTTCAAAATGCGTGGATCGATGCTCATGATGTCAATCACTGGATTGTCTGGTCTGGAATATTGCTGCGTGTGGCGTTAAACAACAAACAATTAATCAGTTCCATACTATATTGATATATTGTAAACTCTGTATTCACAAGGGGTGGTGGGGTAGCCTAGTGGTTAAAGCGTTCGTTCGTTACGCCGAGGACCCGGATTCGATTCCCGACATGGGTACAATGTGTGAGGCCCATTTCTGGTGTCCCAAGCCGTGATATTGCTGGTATATTATTAAAAGCTGCGTAAAACCATACTCACTCACTCACTGTATTCACAATATTATTGTTCCTAACGTAATCCACAACACGTGCAGAGACAACAGCGAATCAGATACATGTCTGGAGGAAACTAAAGGTTAAAGGTATAACAAGAAATATATTTACTCTTGACATAAAAGAATAGTGTATCTCTGTTCTGTCACGTACCAAACACGTTTCTTTTAGGAATTACTTATTAGGTGTAATGTCTGCGACGTAACATGGTTGCAAAGCCACAATTTTCTTTTATGTCATTTGTAAAATATATTTCTCGGTTTTCGTCGCTCTGCAATAATAATTAGACGATCACGACATCGCTGTATGGACCAGACAGACGTAGGATTATACCCAATGCACTGACTACGTTTCACGTCACTTGTACCTTATGTTACGTGCAGGCTAAGTATTGCTAAAAGTAATTTACGGGAGTGTTAGACATGAAGCAATGAACGCAACGAAACGTCATCAGCATCTTAAACTGCTGGAAAAAATTGCATTTGTCGAAAACATTACGATAAGAAAACGTAACTAGGCCGAAGACAGTCGCCGGAACACTGCAACATGCAACAATCATATCGAATATCCATTTTTGTGTCATTTTAGCCACCCTTTGCAATTTATTACTTTGACAATGTTTACGGTTTTCTACGTGGAAATCGTTCTATGCTCCAATTACATTTCCCAGCGTGTGTACATGTGTACATGTGTATGTTGGGCGGACAACAAGGTGTGTGAGGTGTACATGTTTCTGATATAAGTCTCTTTGTTTGCATTCTATCATGCACATGCATTAACATAATGCAAATTAAGATTTGATTCCTAGGGGAGTTTGTTTGTTGGATTGGTATTTTTTTTAATAACAGCTCATTATTTTGTGCAAATATCAAAATTCAGCCTCTATCTGCTTGAAAACAAAATCATCCACAAAAAGTCACTACCGATTCCGTGAGCAAAGTCATAATCTTAGACATCGAGACATGAGCATGATAGGCAGTCTACCTGTAACACTGATCTGTTAATAATTATTTCAAATCTTCCATTTCAAGCCGCCATATCACACAAGTCACTGTGTCGTACCCAAGGACAAGGTTATTGACGCCACTTGTCCCGCTGTGATATGAGGGAAACAGTTGGTGACTGACGTGAAATGCCCATCAAGCATCATTTACCCTTACTTGGAAAGAAATACAACATAAATATACTTGTGTTGTCAAACGAGGTTAATTATATATGACATCGGCACCATGCTTCAGAATGTCGCAATTGTCAGTCAGTAGTGTGTATGCCCACTACGGAAGATGTGAAGAGTTCTATAGCCTGGTAATTGTGCTGGCAAGATGTTTTATGGGACCTTATGTTTTCTTGTAGAAACGGGGTCTGTTCTGTTCTGTTGTTATCAAGCAACATCACTTGATAACGGTGTTAGAACCTACACCGAAACCTCGCTCCTAATTATAATAAAGAAGTTGTTCATCCATAAATATTATCCATACTTGGTACTCAAACTTCTAAATGCCTCTCAAAAAAGTTGCTGCGATATCCTTATTCCTACGGGTAATATCAAAACTATAAAACAGTTGTACGGATGGATACAGAAGGGCCCATGGGGAGAACAAGAGACAGGCAAATAGACTTACAAACAGTGAGTGAACATTGGATGGTTTGTTTGGACAGGGATTTATAGGGAACAACATCAACACTTCTATTTAACATCAACACTTCTATTTAATTGTTTAACAGGCAGAAGTTGACGGGTGACAAAGCAGACAAATAAAATTATGAAAAACTACTTATTCAATTCTGTAATAGCGATCTATACCGAAACGCCGCTATTACAGTTGAATGAAGAAGTTGTTATCCATACATTTTTGATCTACGTCGTCATTCTAAACGAGCAATCGGAAAATGTCCATCTGTGCGTCATTAACATTTGGGGGCAAACAATCATGAGGTATTTTGAAACTAATTTATTGTGAGTTTATTCATGACGTGGTGGACGAGAGGACACGCATAGGACAGGTGGACTGGGTTCCACTTCCCCGGCAGACCCTGTTAGAAGGAATACCTCAAAGTCATCAAAACAAAGAAAAACAAACAAAATCAATGTCAATTAACAAAATAATACATGTAAATTTGCAATTACAACGTTTTCTTTGAAGAAACATCATTTGACAGACGTTGATCGACAGTACCGTACCTCCCGTCATGTTATAGCACACTTTTCACTCCAGGGGGCGTCGTCAGCGTGAGAGAGGCCACGTGACATGCGCTCGATCCCCGTCAATGGCGTGTGTTAAGCCCCTTTGTCATGCGCATGGGAAGACTCGTATTGTGAACAGGATTAACCAAGCTTACGACAATAACTCGGGACGTCTCACGTCTTTGTTTTAGCCAGGTGATTTCTGTACGAAGCCAATGAAGCGCATGCTCGGCAAAAGTCGACATGATTTCAAATAAACCCGATCAGAACGTTTAAAATATGAAATTGACTCATGACCAAAAAATCAACCCAAAAGTTAAATGTTACAAAAGTATATTGGCAGTGTTTTATCATTCAAACAGTAATGTGTAGAGATTATTACTTTGAAGAAGCGCCTAACTGTAACGACATAACCGTGGCAAATTGCCCGAGAAGTTTGTCGTTATATCGCCACTGATCCACTGACCCGGGTAAACATGTAGCGATTTCAGCATAATTGGATATGCAACTGAGGGTGTGGTCTTTCTGTTTAATCTGTCAGTTCGCATTATACCTGGAAATGGAGACCTTTTAACACATAGTTATGAGAGTTGTTAAGTCATCAAAGGATTGGACAGCGAAATGTATTTCAGTATCATTTATGAAACACCTGAGTACACCTAATGCCTATTTTTCATCTGCGCATAACTTCGGAGGCATGTAGTTTGACAAACTTAGTCACTTAATGACGAGTTGCATGAAACACAACTTTCTGAGCGAAACCTCAGAATTAAACTATATATTATATATTTTTTTAATACTGAGAAACGACACACTTTGGATGTGAAAACCTTTGTCCCCCGATGAAGACGGTAATATCTGTTTAGAATTAACAACCAAAGTATAACATAAGGTGAGGTGAAATGGGGTTTAACGTCGCGTTCAAGATTATTGCTCTTAAATAGCATCGTGCATGTGTGTGTGTGTGTGTGTGTGTGCGTGCGTGCGTGCGTGCGTGCGTGCGTGCGTGCGTGCGTGCGTGCGTGCGTGCGTGCGTGCGTGCGTGCGTGTGTGTGTGTGTGTGCGTGTGTGTGTGTGTGTGTGTGTATTGCTAAAAGTAATTTACGGGAGTGTTAGACATGAAGCAATGAACGCAACGAAACGTCATCAGCATCTTAAACTGCTGGAAAAAAATGCATTTGTCGAAAACATTACGATAAGAAAACGTAACTAGGCCGAAGACAGTCGCCGGAACACTGCAACACGCAACAATCATATCGAATATCCATTTTTGTGTCATTTTAGCCACCCTTTGCAATTTATTACTTTGAAAATGTTTACGGTTTTCTACGTGGAAATCGTTCTATGCTCCAATTACATTTCCCAGCGTGTGTACATGTGTACATGTGTATGTTGGGCGGACAACAAGGTGCGTAAGGTGTACATGTTTCTGATATAAATCTCTTTGATTGCATTCTATCATGCACATGCATTAACATAATGCAAATTAAGAGGGTGGGGTGGGGGGTGGGGTGGGGGGTGGGTGGGTGTTGGGGTGGTTGAGTGTGTGTGTGTGTGTGTGTGTGTGTGTGCGTGCGGGCGTGCGTGCGGGCGTGCGTGCGTGCGTGCGTGCGTGCGTGCGTGCGTGTGTGTGTGTGTGTGTGTGTGTGTGGTTGAGTGTGTGGGTGGGGTGGGGTGGGGGGGATGGGGTGTGGTGTGTGTATGTGTGTGTGTGTTTGTGTGTGTGTGTGTGTGTTTGTGTGTGTGTGTGTGTGTGTGGCTTAACACGAATACCCCACTCAGAAACAGTATACTGACTCCAAGCCAACCAGTCCTTGTTTTAGCCCCTTAATGCCGAGCGCCAGACAAGGTAACAACAAGTACCATTTTCCAACGCCTTTTGGTATGACACGGCCGTTGATCGAACCCACGACCTTCCACTCTCCGGGCGGATGTTCTACCACAAGCCCACGGAGGCGGTCTGTTACAGAAGAGGAGGACGGACAACATCTGGGTTTATTGTTTACATTCTTACGACATCGGCTCGACTGTGTTTCATTTGTTTGCGAGTATGAAAAATGAATACATTGGACACATTGGTTGTGTTTCATATCTAATCTTCGTTCAAGAATACATCCGTGTAAAAACATGGAATGATACCTCATCATTCCGACCATCAGCCATGTATTCATGTCTTCATAAGTTCAGGTGTCCACGTGTCTATGTGTTATTGTCTACATGTGTTAATGTGGCCATATGTTCAGGTGTCCACGTGTCTATGTGTTATTGTCAACATGTGTTAATGTGGCCATATGTTCAGGTGTCCACGTGTCTATGTGTTATAGTCTACATGTGTTAATGTGGCCATGTGTTCGGGTGTCCGCGCGTCTATGTGTTATAGTCTACATGTGTTAATGTGGCCATATGTTCAGGTGTCCACGCGTCTATGTGTTATAGTCTACATGTGTTAATGTGGCCATATGTTCAGGTGTCCACGCGTCTATGTGTTATTGTCTACATGTGTTAATGTGGCCATATGTTCAGGTGTCCACGCGTCTATGTGCTATTGTCTACATGTGTTAATGTGGCCATATGTTCAGGTGTCCACGCGTCTATGTGTTATAGTCTACATGTGTTAATGTGGCCATATGTTCAGGTGTCCACGCGTCTATGTGCTATTGTCTACATGTGTTAATGTGGCCATATGTTCAGGTGTTCAAGCGGACATGTGTCCATGTGTTCATATGTACTCGATGTATTATTTCTAACCCCACTGGGTTCCCTAATGAAACCAAACAATGATGTATATATCCGGCACTGAGAAACAACTTCGCAATATAATAACAGTTGAATGTGTACACGAAGAAAGCTATAAAACAGATATGCTGAAAATGGCTTTAACATTAATAGTCACACGAAGAAGTGGTGCGCGGGGCGCTGGTTCACCCCGGAGCGTGAGCTGGACATGAGTAGAAGCTGGGGGTGGGGCTTGGCCTCTTCCACGATGTGCAGTGTGAACCAACGTCAGTGGTATGACTTTCATACAAAATTATTAAATTGACTTTGATGGTGAGTATGCGAAAGAAAAAAATGGTTACAACCGACAATGTAACAATGTTTCTGTAACACCGTCACATGAAAGAACAACGAACTCCTCAGAGCAACATAGAACACTGTGAACTTGTCAGATGTACATATACATGTACTTGACATGGGAGATTCTGTAATGACAAATAAAATGTTTTAGGCAAGCACCGACTTGCTCTTGCAGAAATCACATGACAGTTTGAGGAATTGTTTTCTTGTTCGATGATGATTGCGTCCCAAAACTGCCACTCACTCACTCACTCACTCACAGCTGGTCTCTAGACTGAATCGAGTCAACTCCAGTTACAAGGTTTTCACAAGGTGTTCATCGTGGACAGACACAGCTGTGTTGTACACACGGCTCCTGTATGGGAGCCCATGGCGCGGTCGCGTGGACTCTCTCATTAATTGTCACTTCCGGGTACAGCGCTGTACTATTAGATCCCTGTCTTATGCCTCTATAAATAATTCCTGAATAAGACAGATTATTAATTCTCCGACTGATCATGATGCCTGGACAGCCACATCCTACTACAGTCAGAGATGTTGCATATAGAGAAGAGGTTTTTGCAAACGTATCTCACGTGACTCGCCGCAAAAACGCCAACCCAATTTGTCAAGCGATCGCCCATGAATTGGAGTGATGAGATGAATTATTTAAAACCAATTAGCTTATTACTTGCCGCACGTGTGGCTAGCCCCAGTCTGTTAATCGTGCAATTATTGGTTATAACAGTTATCACCAATGTGTTGTGAAATTCAGATGTATTTAATCGGAACTGTCTCCTCTGAGCTCTTCCTGCCTCTTTGTGGCCTAGGGCGCAGCGAGGAGAACCGCGCATGCGTGATAATGAAGCTAGTGGAGGAGGAAATTGCTCCGCTTGCTAACAATAATGAGAAGAAAACGACTCTTTTATGTATCCACTGACAATTGCCGGTTGTTTAGAGGCCGCACTTAATCATTGATTAAAACCAGTGATAGTTTGGAGAAATCACAGAAAGCATATCTGGTCTCACGCCTCGTGTGCCCCTGCACGCGGCCGTTCCCGCGCTTTCCATACCCGCCCCAGGATTAACCGAACTTTACATGCATCTTCATTAGCAGCCGGAGTGTTAGTTCCACTGAGTGCCAGAACGGTATCGTAGCATACAGGAACGGTACATCGAGACATGTGTTAAGCCTAGGGACGACAACTTGGAAAAGTTAAAATCGTTCCGAAATACTTCATTTGCAACCTGCAGATTTTATTTCTTGAGGATATTTCCAGCCACAGTGATGGGAATCCACGAAGAAGCGCGCCACATCAACCAGCCCACGGCGTAGATCAGCAGAGAAGACTTTCATATAGGTAAAACGTTCAATACTGAAGACGAAGATTCTAGGAGGACCTGGTACCGCTCACTATGACGACATCTTCTGAGAAAGAAGTAGAGCCCAAGAGCACCCACGCTGTGCCCGCTCGATGGACGCCCCCTGTCGCTAGCGCCCCACCCCTCCCTCCAATCCCGCTACCCTCGCCTCTACCCCCGGGGATACGGCTGTCTAACCTGTTCATGGGTTATCTCCCCGGAATGGAGGGCGCTACCTTGGAGCCTGCGACAGGGACGCCCCTCACCCCACACCTCGACTTCCGTGGGCTCTACCTCCCCGAGGGACCGCCGTCATATAGTAAGTAGACAGCATTATCACACTTAGCCTTGGCAGCAGAGTGCGTGAGTGGGCATTGTGTGAGTCTTGTAGCATTGTCCCTGGTTGGGAACCATAACTTGCTTCATATCTTGCACCTGTGTGTGGAAACTCCGTCCTACGGAATGAAAACTGTCACCACTAGGTTGCCCAGCCGCCCTAAGGACATCGCACATATGCCAGGTAGATTCTATGATGCCACCAGTTTGCAAATTAAACTAAACACTTTCCTAACTGTTAATACCACTCAGTCAGGCGAGACGACGTGGTCATTGATTTGTACTGAAGACAGTCTCTGACGAACACATGTCTTGTTATCTTGTTACTTGTGATAGTAACGTGCACGTAGTAAAATATTTACTTGGGCATGTATAATCAATTAGAATGAAAGGTTTGAAATGTTCGATTAACTGACCATATGGCTTACATTGGGCTCAGAGTGTAGGAAATGTCGCATATGATGCCATACTCACGGTCGAAACAATAACATTCAAATGTTAATGGGTTAATCATTTCGGGGGAGTTTCGGAGATGCTTTTGTCTTGATCGGGTAATGAGACCGGACATGATTTAGTTTCTCATTGAATGTTCACACAAAGTATGACGGATTAAGAGAACAGGCACGGCGTCGTCAAGGGGACGACTTGCAGACACGCTGGTACATCAACGGGTGACGCAGTTTATGAGTTTGTCAGAAGTACAATGATCTGCAAGTCTTCATGTACATATCTACCTGGTGTAAACACAGTGAATGTTATGGTAAATCGAGACAGTGGTGTTAGGCTTTTGACACAACTCTCAGTTAACATGTTGACTCTGCTGACTTACAGTCTCGTCACTGTGAAGTGAGTTTAACTGCACCTCTGTGTTAGTGAGTATGATGTGACGCCGCGTTTGGCTGTGTCACATCTATATCACGGCCAGACAGTTTAAGATGTACGATGAGTGAGTGAGTATTGTTTTACGCCGCTTTTAGCAATATTCCAGCAATATGGTGGGGACACAAGAAATGGGCTTCACACGTTGTACTCATGTGGGGAATCGAACCCTTGTCTTCGGCGTGACGAGTGAACGCTTTACCAACTAGGCTACCCCGCCGCCCCACGTGAAGATGAAGCTAGGCCTTTGTGTCAGATAGTATATACCTCCATCTGAGCTAATGCAGGGGAGTCCATTGTACGATTCCGACTATATCCAAGGTAAAAGAGTCTTTCACGCTTCATATACACAATCATGAAATGGAGTTATTCCCGATTTTCCTAAACGTAGATTTAAACCCATGTTATAACTACATGAATGAATAAGCTATTAAGATATGGGAATGGGCATATTAATTTTATATAAAATGAATATTCACACAATTCTCGCCCTGAAGCAAGGTAACCTCCTAATTGCCAGACATCCCATTTGTCAGACAGCGTATACCAGGATTGGTCAAGGTTGGTTTGTCAAGCAATAGTTTCCTGTTTACCTTTCATTAAAGTGGAACAGACCAGAAAACACATATTATAAGTTTATGATGCACTTTTAATCATCAGATCATACCAGAAATCACACATTTTGAAGTATTCACCAGAAATCACACATTTTGAAGTGTTCATCGGAAATCACACATTTTGAATTATTAACAGGATGTATGAATTTAACTTTAATGTGGAAAATATTTCACTACTATTGATACTTACATAGCGAAAATGTTACACTGATCAGACATAGTTAGCCTGGCCTGTTTCCTAATAGAACTGACAACTTGACAGCAGTCTGAACTGTCGGTGGATGGCAGTAGTCCGGGGCATCTTGAAGAAAGTCCCCAACAGTGGAACAGTTCCCTCGGCAGGTCTTCATGATACATCTCCTGTGTGTGGTCTGGGCCCTGGTTTGATTCTTGGAGTAAGTGAACCCATCAAGAACTACTTGTGGGGTTCCTCTCTGAGACTCTATGTACTCAACTCTGCGTACACCAGCCATGGTGGCGAGACCTTACTGTTGTTGCTTTAAGAGTTAAAGAGATCGCATTTAGTATAGCCATCTACCGATCTTACTTGCATCCCACTGGACTTGTCATCTTTAGGCTGTGGTGGCTTTGATTTTGATTTCATCTCCAGTTTACTAAATGGAATAGGCATACCTTACTGACTCCATGTAATATAGTACGGTACCTATAGCGAGTTTAATATATGAGTTTAATCTGTTTAATGTGTTCTTTTTCTACGTAACTTTGTATTTAATGAAAATAATGCAGGAGAAACTAAACGGTTAAAAGGTTTTTATTAATCTTCGCCAAGTTTCCTATATACTACATCATTGGAATTTGTTTTATTCAAAGTCTTTGCTAATAAAACATACGCAATCCGACACAGATCAAAGCAACTTACAAACGCAATCATAATATGGTTAATCTGTATCACTCAACGAGTTGGAGTAGCTTACTCTGCCCACAGTATATACCAGCTCAGTAATTAGTAGCTAAGACCAGGCCGTATCACAGGTCACACTTGACTGGTCAAATGGGATGTCTGACAACCTACGGGCGAACCGTAGCAAACATTACTGCCAAGTGATGAACACCACAGAAGAACAATACAAACCAAGTATTTGTTGCTGCAATCGTATTGTGAAACACTTTGTGGAAGTCATGTTAAATCAAAAGAATCTTAAGGGTGCCATAACCTTTTCAGTAACTGTTTGTATTTCTCTCGGAATATCTCATTTTATGTTTTTACATGGGAAAAACTATAGACGCCGTCACGGAGTACCATTACTACACGTGTTGTACATCGAGGGGCGCGTGATGAGGAAGAGAATGCAGACTGTACAGAAACAGTATCTGGACATCAACGCCGACCCTTCACTCGATATAGACAGCTCACAGATAGCGTGTGAAACAATGTAGCTTTATGTGTAGGTGTAGGTTGTCAACATTCGTTATTGATATTACAAGTAGTTCGTTTGTTTAAGTGAAGATTATTTGTAATTTCATAATCTACAGTTCCACGTCGCAAGAGGCGAGAGCAGCGTCCGCGACGGCAGAGGACGACGTTCAGCAGCGAGCAGACGCTGCGCCTGGAGGTCGAGTACAGGCGGGCGGAGTATGTCACGCGCACGCGCAGACTGGAGCTGGCAGAGTTACTTACCCTGACGGAGACACAGATCAAGATCTGGTTCCAGAACAGGCGCGCCAAAGACAAGAGAATAGAGAAGGCGCATCTAGATCAGCAAATACGGTAAACATCTGGCGACATTTTGTTGTATTACGCATGATTACTGTGGTTTGATAGTTGCCGTGAATATGTTGGATAAACCAGAGTGAGTGAGTGAGTGAGTATGGTATTAAGCCGCTGTTAGGACTATTCAAGCAATATCACGAATGGTGACACCGGAAAATGGAGCAGAGACCATAAAATAGATTATTTTATGTCCTCGGATGAAACTAATCGCTAACGAAACAAACAGAATTGCACAGTATTTTTTTCTGGCATCACGATTATTTTTCAAAATAACTGACGGTTTGGTTTCAAACCGAATCACAAGAATCGCTAGTATTGTGTTCACGAAAGAAGCATGCGACTAATTTAAGGCAATGTTTAAAGCGGCTTTACGACGAATTAATGTTTCAGAGCGATGAGTTATGGAGTCGGGTTGCCATATCCAGGACAGTTGCCACTGACAACCTCTCCCGTGACGTCATTTCCGGCCTGGGACCCCTGGTCTCGGAGGCCCGCCCCCGAGGTGTCATCCAGTGTGGCGTGAGGTCGGCCCCTGCTCTGTGCCGCTACCAAAGACTTGCCGGAACTCATGGCAGACCAAGGAAACACGCTTCACCTTCCTGGAAAAAACTGCTAATTGACGTGACGAGGCCGGAATGACCTCTCGATGTTAAATTCTTGTGAGTGATTCTTTTGCAAGTGCATCTGGACATGTGCTCCCTGTCAGAACATATATTTGCATTATTGCACCAAGACTTGCTCCTTATGCAAATGTGTACGATCGACTTCATCGCCTCCTCTTCCACGTTGTATTTTGTGTTTGAATATATAATTTGCTTCAGTGCGACCGTGCCGTCATGCACTTGTGATTATAGGCGAAGTGTCATCAAATATGCATATAATAAATACTTTTATCCAAGTCTGGTTAAGCAATTTATGATTTCTTCTAATACTAACCTCACAGTAAGGACGGTCACGTGTGGCCAAGTGTTGTTAGACAGAGTTGCGTCGTTGGTTCGAATCCCAGATTCTGATTCTGATTCTGGATTTGTCAGCACCATCAGCACATTCACGCCGTACTAGGGCTGGGAACCCACCCCCTACTACCAGGAACCCACCCCCTACTACCAGGAACCCACCCCCTACTACCAGGAACCCACCCCCTACTACCAGGAACCCACCCCTACTACCAGGAACCCACCCCCTACTACCAGGAACCCACCCCCTACTACCAGGCACCCACCCCCTACTACCAGGAACCCACCCCCTACTACCAGGAACCCACCCCCTACTACCAGACACCCACCCCCTACTACCAGGAACCCACCCCCTACTACCAGACACCCACCCCCTACTACCAGGAACCCACCCCCTACTACCAGACCATACCCGGGTACCCACTGGGTCTCAGGAGATGTCTCAAAATGTCCGATCGGGTACATTTTTAGCATAGCCCTGGCAATACGTATTTAGATACATGTATTGAACAATCTGGTCATTCATACACTGAAACTGAATTAAGTTATATGTTTATTCAGCCATATGAACAGTCAGAAGGAATGGGTGCATACTCAGAAAGAAATGCGAACATTGTAGTGTAACCATAGAGATACTTTTGTCATTAAACAATATGTCACGTGACTAACCAGGGCCCCGGGTAGTCCTGTGGGTACCCGGGTTCTACTCAGTACCCACCCGACACGGGTACCCGAGTTACTCGTCCCAGCCCTACGCCGAATTGACATGATGACATTATACTGACAAGTCACTACATTATACTGACAAGTTCCTACATTATACCGACAAGTCCCTACATCATATTGACAAGTCCCTACATCATATTGACAAGTTCCTACATCATTTTGACACCTCCCTACATTATACCGACAAGTCCCTACAACATACTGACAAATCCCTACATTATACCGACAAGTCCCTACATCGTACTGACAAGTCCCTACATTATACCGACAACTCCCTACATCATACTGACAAGTCCCTACATCATACTGACAAGTCCCTACATTGTACTGACAAGTCCCTACATTATACCGACAAGTCCCTACATCATACTGACAAGTCCCTACATCACACCGACAGGTCCCTACATCATACTAACAAGTCCCTACATCATACCGACAAGTCCCTACATTGTACTGACAAGTCCCTACATCATACTGACAAGTCCCTACATCATACCGACAGGTCCCTACATCATACTAACAAATGCCTACATCATACCGACAAGTCCCTACATTATACTGACAAGTCCCGAAATTATATTGACATGTCCCTACATTGTACTGACACCTCCCTACATCATACTAACAAGTCCCTACATTATACCGACAAGTCCCTACATCATACTGAAAAGTCCCTACATTGTACTAACAAGTCCCTACATTTTACCGACAAGTCCCTACATCATACTGACAAGTCCCTACATTATCCTGATCAGTCCCTTAATTGTACTGACAAGTCCCTACATTATACTAACAAGTCCCTACATCATACTGACATGTCCCTTCATTATACTGACAAGTCGACCTACATTACACTAACACGTCCCTACATTATACTGACAAGTCCCTACATTATACTGACATGTCCCTACATCGTACTGACAAGTCCCTACATCATACTGACAAGTTCCTACATTGTACTGACAAGTCCCTACATCACACTAACAAGTCCATACATTATACCGACAAGTCCCTACACTGTAATGACAAGTCCCTGCATCACACTAACAAGTCCCTAAATTGTACTGACAAGTCCCTACATTATACTGACATGTCCCTACATCATACTGACAAGTTCCTACATTGTAATGACAAGTCCCTGCATCACACTAACAAGTCCCTACATTATACCGACAAGTCCCTACATCATATTGACAAGTCCCTACATCATATTGACAAGTTCCTACATCATTTTGACACCTCCCTACATTATACCGACAAGTCCCTACAACATACTGACAAATCCCTACATTATACCGACAAGTCCCTACATCGTACTGACAAGTCCCTACATTATACCGACAACTCCCTACATCATACTGACAAGTCCCTACATCATACTGACAAGTCCCTACATTGTACTGACAAGTCCCTACATTATACCGACAAGTCCCTACATCATACTGACAAGTCCCTACATCACACCGACAGGTCCCTACATCATACTAACAAGTCCCTACATCATACCGACAAGTCCCTACATTGTACTGACAAGTCCCTACATCATACTGACAAGTCCCTACATCATACCGACAGGTCCCTACATCATACTAACAAATGCCTACATCATACCGACAAGTCCCTACATTATACTGACAAGTCCCGAAATTATATTGACATGTCCCTACATTGTACTGACACCTCCCTACATCATACTAACAAGTCCCTACATTATACCGACAAGTCCCTACATCATACTGAAAAGTCCCTACATTGTACTAACAAGTCCCTACATTTTACCGACAAGTCCCTACATCATACTGACAAGTCCCTACATTATCCTGATCAGTCCCTTAATTGTACTGACAAGTCCCTACATTATACTAACAAGTCCCTACATCATACTGACATGTCCCTTCATTATACTGACAAGTCGACCTACATTACACTAACACGTCCCTACATTATACTGACAAGTCCCTACATTATACTGACATGTCCCTACATCGTACTGACAAGTCCCTACATCATACTGACAAGTTCCTACATTGTACTGACAAGTCCCTACATCACACTAACAAGTCCATACATTATACCGACAAGTCCCTACACTGTAATGACAAGTCCCTGCATCACACTAACAAGTCCCTAAATTGTACTGACAAGTCCCTACATTATACTGACATGTCCCTACATCATACTGACAAGTTCCTACATTGTAATGACAAGTCCCTGCATCACACTAACAAGTCCCTACATTGTACTGACAAGTCCCTACATTATACTAACAAGTCCCCACATTGTACTGACAAGTCCCTACATCATACTGACAAGACCCCACATTACACTAACAAGTCCCTACATTATACTGACAAGTTCCTACATTGTACTGACAAGTTCCTGCATTATACTGACAAGTCCCTACATTATACTGACATGTCACCACATTGTACTGACAAGTCCCTGCATCATACTGACAAGCTCCTACATTATACTGACAAGTCCCTACATTATACTGACATGTCACCACATCACACTAACAAGTCCATACATTATACCGACAAGTCCCTACACTGTAATGACAAGTCCCTACATCACACTAACAAGTCCCTAAATTGTACTGACAAGTCCCTACATTATACTGACATGTCCCTACATCATACTGACAAGTTCCTACATTGTAATGACAAGTCCCTGCATCACACTAACAAGTCCCTACATTGTACTGACAAGTCCCTACATTATACTAACAAGTCCCCACATTCTATTGACAAGTCCCTACATCATACTGACAAGACCCCACATTACACTAACAAGTCCCTACATTATACTGACAAGTTCCTACATTGTACTGACAAGTCCCTGCATCATACTAACAAGTTCCTACATTATACTGACAAGTCCCTAGATTATACTGACATGGCACCACATTGTACTGACACGTCCCTGCATCATACTGACAAGTCCCTGCATCATACTGACAAGTTCCTACATCATAATAACAAGTCCCTACATTATACTGACATGTCACCACATTGTACTGGCAAGTCCCTGCATCATACTGACAAGTTCCTACATCATAATAACAAGTCCCTACATTTTACTGACAAGTCCCTACATTATACTGACAAGTCCCTACATCATACTAACAAGTCCCTACATTACACTAACAAGTCCCTACATTATACTGACATGTCACCACATTGTACTGACAAGTCCCTACATCGTACTGACAAGTCCCTACGTCATACTGACAAGTTCCTACATGATACTGACAAGTCACTACATTCTTCTGACAAGTCCCTACATCATACTAACAAGTCCCTACATTACACTAACAATTCCCTACATTATACTGACATGTCACCACATTGTACTGACAAGTCCCTACATCATACTGACAAGTCCCCACATTACACTAACAAGTTCCTACATTATACTGACAAGTCCCTACATTATACTGACATGTCACCACATTGTATTGACAAGTCCCTGCATCATACTGACAAGTTCCTACATTATACTGACAAGTCCCTAGATTATACTAACATGTCACCACATTGTATTGACAAGTCCCTGCATCATACTGACAAGTCCCTACATTATATTGACATGTCACCACATTGTACTGGCAAGTCCCTGCATCATACTGACAAGTTCCTACATCATAATAACAAGTCCCTACATTTTACTGACAAGTCCCTACATTATACTGACAAGTCTCTACATCACACTAACAAGTCCCTACGTCATACCGACAAGTCACTACATTATTCTGACAAGTCCCTACATCATACTAACAAGTCCCTACATTATACCGACAAGTCCCTACACTGTAATGACAAGTCCCTGCATCACACTAACAAGTCCCTAAATTGTACTGACAAGTCCCTACATTATACTGACATGTCCCTACATCATACTGACAAGTTCCTACATTGTAATGACAAGTCCCTGCATCACACTAACAAGTCCCTACATTGTACTGACAAGTCCCTACATTATACTAACAAGTCCCCACATTGTACTGACAAGTCCCTACATCATACTGACAAGACCCCACATTACACTAACAAGTCCCTACATTATACTGACAAGTTCCTACATTGTACTGACAAGTTCCTGCATTATACTGACAAGTCCCTACATTATACTGACATGTCACCACATTGTACTGACAAGTCCCTCTATCATACTAACAAGTTCCTACATTATACTGACAAGTCCCTAGATTATACTGACATGTCACCACATCACACTAACAAGTCCCTACATTATACCGACAAGTCCCTACACTCTAATGACAAGTCCCTGCATCACACTAACAAGTCCCTCAATTGTACTGACAAGTCCCTACATTATACTGACATGTCCCTACATCATACTGACAAGTTCCTACATTGTAATGACAAGTCCCTGCATCACACTAACAAGTCCCTACATTGTACTGACAAGTCCCTACATTATACTAACAAGTCCCCACATTGTACTGACAAGTCCCTACATCATACTGACAAGACCCCACATTACACTAACAAGTCCCTACATTATACTGCAAAGTTCCTACATTGTACTGACAAGTTCCTGCATTATACTGACAAGTCCCTACATTATACTAACAAGTCCCCACATTGTACTGACAAGTCCCTACATCATACTGACAAGACCCCACATTACACTAACAAGTCCCTACATTATACTGACAAGTTCCTACATTGTACTGACAAGTTCCTGCGTTATACTGACAAGTCCCTACATTATACTGACATGTCACCACATTGTACTGACAAGTCCCTGCATCATACTGACAAGTTCCTACATTATACTGACAAGTCCCTACATTATACTGACATGTCACCACATCACACTAACAAGTCCATACATTATACCGACAAGTCCCTACACTGTAATGACAAGTCCCTACATCACACTAACAAGTCCCTAAATTGTACTGACAAGTCCCTACATTATACTGACATGTCCCTACATCATACTGACAAGTTCCTACATTGTAATGACAAGTCCCTGCATCACACTAACAAGTCCCTACATTGTACTGACAAGTCCCTACATTATACTAACAAGTCCCCACATTCTATTGACAAGTCCCTACATCATACTGACAAGACCCCACATTACACTAACAAGTCCCTACATTATACTGACAAGTTCCTACATTGTACTGACAAGTCCCTGCATCATACTAACAAGTTCCTACATTATACTGACAAGTCCCTAGATTATACTGACATGGCACCACATTGTACTGACACGTCCCTGCATCATACTGACAAGTCCCTGCATCATACTGACAAGTTCCTACATCATAATAACAAGTCCCTACATTATACTGACATGTCACCACATTGTACTGGCAAGTCCCTGCATCATACTGACAAGTTCCTACATCATAATAACAAGTCCCTACATTTTACTGACAAGTCCCTACATTATACTGACAAGTCCCTACATCATACTAACAAGTCCCTACATTACACTAACAAGTCCCTACATTATACTGACATGTCACCACATTGTACTGACAAGTCCCTACATCGTACTGACAAGTCCCTACGTCATACTGACAAGTTCCTACATGATACTGACAAGTCACTACATTCTTCTGACAAGTCCCTACATCATACTAACAAGTCCCTACATTACACTAACAATTCCCTACATTATACTGACATGTCACCACATTGTACTGACAAGTCCCTACATCATACTGACAAGTCCCCACATTACACTAACAAGTTCCTACATTATACTGACAAGTCCCTACATTATACTGACATGTCACCACATTGTATTGACAAGTCCCTGCATCATACTGACAAGTTCCTACATTATACTGACAAGTCCCTAGATTATACTAACATGTCACCACATTGTATTGACAAGTCCCTGCATCATACTGACAAGTCCCTACATTATATTGACATGTCACCACATTGTACTGGCAAGTCCCTGCATCATACTGACAAGTTCCTACATCATAATAACAAGTCCCTACATTTTACTGACAAGTCCCTACATTATACTGACAAGTCTCTACATCACACTAACAAGTCCCTACGTCATACCGACAAGTCACTACATTATTCTGACAAGTCCCTACATCATACTAACAAGTCCCTACATTATACCGACAAGTCCCTACACTGTAATGACAAGTCCCTGCATCACACTAACAATTCCCTAAATTGTACTGACAAGTCCCTACATAAAACTGACATGTCCCTACATCATACTGACAAGTTCCTACATTGTAATGACAAGTCCCTGCATCACACTAACAAGTCCATACATTATACTGACAAGTCCCTACACTGTAATGACAAGTCCCTGCATCACACTAACAAGTCCCTAAATTGTACTGACAAGTCCCTACATTATACTGACATGTCCCTACATCATACTGACAAGTTCCTACATTGTAATGACAAGTCCCTGCATCACACTAACAAGTCCCTACATTGTACTGACAAGTCCCTACATTATACTAACAAGTCCCCACATTGTACTGACAAGTCCCTACATCATACTGACAAGACCCCACATTACACTAACAAGTCCCTACATTATACTGACAAGTTCCTACATTGTACTGACAAGTTCCTGCATTATACTGACAAGTCCCTACATTATACTGACATGTCACCACATTGTACTGACAAGTCCCTGCATCATACTGACAAGTTCCTACATTATACTGACAAGTCCCTACATTATACTGACATGTCACCACATCACACTAACAAGTCCATACATTATACCGACAAGTCCCTACACTGTAATGACAAGTCCCTACATCACACTAACAAGTCCCTAAATTGTACTGACAAGTCCCTACATTATACTGACATGTCCCTACATCATACTGACAAGTTCCTACATTGTAATGACAAGTCCCTGCATCACACTAACAAGTCCCTACATTGTACTGACAAGTCCCTACATTATACTAACAAGTCCCCACATTCTATTGACAAGTCCCTACATCATACTGACAAGACCCCACATTACACTAACAAGTCCCTACATTATACTGACAAGTTCCTACATTGTACTGACAAGTCCCTGCATCATACTAACAAGTTCCTACATTATACTGACAAGTCCCTAGATTATACTGACATGGCACCACATTGTACTGACACGTCCCTGCATCATACTGACAAGTCCCTGCATCATACTGACAAGTTCCTACATCATAATAACAAGTCCCTACATTATACTGACATGTCACCACATTGTACTGGCAAGTCCCTGCATCATACTGACAAGTTCCTACATCATAATAACAAGTCCCTACATTTTACTGACAAGTCCCTACATTATACTGACAAGTCCCTACATCATACTAACAAGTCCCTACATTACACTAACAAGTCCCTACATTATACTGACATGTCACCACATTGTACTGACAAGTCCCTACATCGTACTGACAAGTCCCTACGTCATACTGACAAGTTCCTACATGATACTGACAAGTCACTACATTCTTCTGACAAGTCCCTACATCATACTAACAAGTCCCTACATTACACTAACAATTCCCTACATTATACTGACATGTCACCACATTGTACTGACAAGTCCCTACATCATACTGACAAGTCCCCACATTACACTAACAAGTTCCTACATTATACTGACAAGTCCCTACATTATACTGACATGTCACCACATTGTATTGACAAGTCCCTGCATCATACTGACAAGTTCCTACATTATACTGACAAGTCCCTAGATTATACTAACATGTCACCACATTGTATTGACAAGTCCCTGCATCATACTGACAAGTCCCTACATTATATTGACATGTCACCACATTGTACTGGCAAGTCCCTGCATCATACTGACAAGTTCCTACATCATAATAACAAGTCCCTACATTTTACTGACAAGTCCCTACATTATACTGACAAGTCTCTACATCACACTAACAAGTCCCTACGTCATACCGACAAGTCACTACATTATTCTGACAAGTCCCTACATCATACTAACAAGTCCCTACATTATACCGACAAGTCCCTACACTGTAATGACAAGTCCCTGCATCACACTAACAATTCCCTAAATTGTACTGACAAGTCCCTACATAAAACTGACATGTCCCTACATCATACTGACAAGTTCCTACATTGTAATGACAAGTCCCTGCATCACACTAACAAGTCCCTACATTGTACTGACAAGTCCCTACATTATACTAACAAGTCCCCACATTGTACTGACAAGTCCCTACATCATACTGACAAGACCCCACATTACACTAACAAGTCCCTACATTATACTGACAAGTTCCTACATTGTACTGACAAGTTCCTGCATTATACTGACAAGTCCCTACATTATACTGACATGTCACCACATTGTACTGACAAGTCCCTCCATCATACTAACAAGTTCCTACATTATACTGACAAGTCCCTAGATTATACTGACATGTCACCACATCACACTAACAAGTCCCTACATTATACCGACAAGTCCCTACACTCTAATGACAAGTCCCTGCATCACACTAACAAGTCCCTCAATTGTACTGACAAGTCCCTACATTATACTGACATGTCCCTACATCATACTGACAAGTTCCTACATTGTAATGACAAGTCCCTGCATCACACTAACAAGTCCCTACATTGTACTGACAAGTCCCTACATTATACTAACAAGTCCCCACATTGTACTGACAAGTCCCTACATCATACTGACAAGACCCCACATTACACTAACAAGTCCCTACATTATACTGCAAAGTTCCTACATTGTACTGACAAGTTCCTGCATTATACTGACAAGTCCCTACATTATACTGACATGTCACCACATTGTACTGACAAGTCCCTGCATCATACTAACAAGTTCCTACATTATACTGACAAGTCCCTAGATTATACTGACATGTCACCACATTGTACTGACAAGTCCCTGCATCATACTGACAAGTTCCTACATCATACTCACAAGTCCCTACATTTTACTGACAAGTCCCTACATTATACTGACATGTCACCACATTGTACTGGCAAGTCCCTGCATCATACTGACAAGTTCCTACATCATAATAACAAGTCCCTACATTTTACTGACAAGTCCCTACATTATACTGACAAGTCCCTACATCATACTAACAAGTCCCTACATTACACTAACAAGTCCCTACATTATACTGACATGTCACCACATTGTACTGACAAGTCCCTACATCGTACTGACAAGTCCCTACGTCATACTGACAAGTTCCTACATGATACTGACAAGTCACTACATTCTTCTGACAAGTCCCTACATCATACTAACAAGTCCCTACATTATACTAACAAGTCCCTAGATTCTACTGACAAGTCCCTACATTATACCAACAAGTCCCTACATCATACTAACAAGTCCTTACAACACACTAACAAGTCACTACATTATACTGACAAGTCCCTAGATTGTACTGACAAGTCCCTACATTATACCGACATGTCCCTACATCATACTAACAAGTCCCTACATCACACTAACAAGTCACTACATTATACTGACAAGTCCCTGCATCACTCTAAGAAGTCCCTACATTGTACTAACAAGTCCCCACATTGTACTGACAAGTCTCTACATTATACTGACATGTCTCTACATCATACTGACAAGTCTCTACATTATACTGACAAGTCCCTACATTATACTGACAAGTCCCTACATTATACTGACAAGTCCCTACATTATACTAACAAGTCTCTACATTATACTGACAAGTCCCTACATTATACTGACAAGTCTCTACATTATACTGACAAGTCCCTACATTATACTGACAAGTCCCTACATCATACTAACAAGTCCCTACATTACACTAACAATTCCCTACATTATACTGACATGTCACCACATTGTACTGACAAGTCCCTACATCATACTGACAAGTCCCCACATTACACTAACAAGTTCCTACATTATACTGACAAGTCCCTACATTATACTGACATGTCACCACATTGTATTGACATGTCTCTACATTATACTGACATGTCTCTACATTATACTGACAAGTCCCTACATTATACTGACATGTCTCTGCATTATACTGACATGTCACCACATTGTATTGACAAGTCCCTGCATCATACTGACAAGTTCCTACATTATACTGACAAGTCTCTACATTATACTGACATGTCTCTACATCATACTGACATGTCTCTACATCATACTGACATGTCTCTACATTATACTGACATGTCTCTACATCATACTGACATGTCTCTACATTATACTGACATGTCTCTACATTATACTGACAAGTCTCTACATCATACTGACAAGTCTCTACATCATACTGACAAGTCTCTACATTATACTGACAAGTACATACGTCATACTGACAAGTCCCTACATTATACTGACAAGTCCCTACATTTTCTGACAAGTCCGTACATCACACTAACAAGTCCCCACATTATACTGACAAGTCCCTACATCACACTAACAAGTCCCTACATTATACTGAAAAGTCCCTACATCATACTGACAAGTCTCTACATCATACTGACATGTCTCTACATTATACTGACAAATCCCTACATTATACTTACAAGTCCCTACATTATACTGACATGTCCCTACATTGTACTGACAAGTCCCTTCATCATACTGACAAGTCCTTACATCATAATAACAAGTTCCTACATTATACTGACAAGTCCCTACATTACACTAATAAGTCCCTACATTATACTGACAAGTCTCTACATCACACTAACAAGTCCCTACGTCATACCGACAAGTCACTACATTATTCTGACAAGTCCCTACATCATACTAACAAGTCCCTACATTATACCGACAAGTCCCTACACTGTAATGACAAGTCCCTGCATCACACTAACAATTCCCTAAATTGTACTGACAAGTCCCTACATAAAACTGACATGTCCCTACATCATACTGACAAGTTCCTACATTGTAATGACAAGTCCCTGCATCACACTAACAAGTCCATACATTATACTGACAAGTCCCTACACTGTAATGACAAGTCCCTGCATCACACTAACAAGTCCCTAAATTGTACTGACAAGTCCCTACATTATACTGACATGTCCCTACATCATACTGACAAGTTCCTACATTGTAATGACAAGTCCCTGCATCACACTAACAAGTCCCTACATTGTACTGACAAGTCCCTACATTATACTAACAAGTCCCCACATTGTACTGACAAGTCCCTACATCATACTGACAAGACCCCACATTACACTAACAAGTCCCTACATTATACTGACAAGTTCCTACATTGTACTGACAAGTTCCTGCATTATACTGACAAGTCCCTACATTATACTGACATGTCACCACATTGTACTGACAAGTCCCTGCATCATACTGACAAGTTCCTACATTATACTGACAAGTCCCTACATTATACTGACATGTCACCACATCACACTAACAAGTCCATACATTATACCGACAAGTCCCTACACTGTAATGACAAGTCCCTACATCACACTAACAAGTCCCTAAATTGTACTGACAAGTCCCTACATTATACTGACATGTCCCTACATCATACTGACAAGTTCCTACATTGTAATGACAAGTCCCTGCATCACACTAACAAGTCCCTACATTGTACTGACAAGTCCCTACATTATACTAACAAGTCCCCACATTCTATTGACAAGTCCCTACATCATACTGACAAGACCCCACATTACACTAACAAGTCCCTACATTATACTGACAAGTTCCTACATTGTACTGACAAGTCCCTGCATCATACTAACAAGTTCCTACATTATACTGACAAGTCCCTAGATTATACTGACATGGCACCACATTGTACTGACACGTCCCTGCATCATACTGACAAGTCCCTGCATCATACTGACAAGTTCCTACATCATAATAACAAGTCCCTACATTATACTGACATGTCACCACATTGTACTGGCAAGTCCCTGCATCATACTGACAAGTTCCTACATCATAATAACAAGTCCCTACATTTTACTGACAAGTCCCTACATTATACTGACAAGTCCCTACATCATACTAACAAGTCCCTACATTACACTAACAAGTCCCTACATTATACTGACATGTCACCACATTGTACTGACAAGTCCCTACATCGTACTGACAAGTCCCTACGTCATACTGACAAGTTCCTACATGATACTGACAAGTCACTACATTCTTCTGACAAGTCCCTACATCATACTAACAAGTCCCTACATTACACTAACAATTCCCTACATTATACTGACATGTCACCACATTGTACTGACAAGTCCCTACATCATACTGACAAGTCCCCACATTACACTAACAAGTTCCTACATTATACTGACAAGTCCCTACATTATACTGACATGTCACCACATTGTATTGACAAGTCCCTGCATCATACTGACAAGTTCCTACATTATACTGACAAGTCCCTAGATTATACTAACATGTCACCACATTGTATTGACAAGTCCCTGCATCATACTGACAAGTCCCTACATTATATTGACATGTCACCACATTGTACTGGCAAGTCCCTGCATCATACTGACAAGTTCCTACATCATAATAACAAGTCCCTACATTTTACTGACAAGTCCCTACATTATACTGACAAGTCTCTACATCACACTAACAAGTCCCTACGTCATACCGACAAGTCACTACATTATTCTGACAAGTCCCTACATCATACTAACAAGTCCCTACATTATACCGACAAGTCCCTACACTGTAATGACAAGTCCCTGCATCACACTAACAATTCCCTAAATTGTACTGACAAGTCCCTACATAAAACTGACATGTCCCTACATCATACTGACAAGTTCCTACATTGTAATGACAAGTCCCTGCATCACACTAACAAGTCCCTACATTGTACTGACAAGTCCCTACATTATACTAACAAGTCCCCACATTGTACTGACAAGTCCCTACATCATACTGACAAGACCCCACATTACACTAACAAGTCCCTACATTATACTGACAAGTTCCTACATTGTACTGACAAGTTCCTGCATTATACTGACAAGTCCCTACATTATACTGACATGTCACCACATTGTACTGACAAGTCCCTCCATCATACTAACAAGTTCCTACATTATACTGACAAGTCCCTAGATTATACTGACATGTCACCACATCACACTAACAAGTCCCTACATTATACCGACAAGTCCCTACACTCTAATGACAAGTCCCTGCATCACACTAACAAGTCCCTCAATTGTACTGACAAGTCCCTACATTATACTGACATGTCCCTACATCATACTGACAAGTTCCTACATTGTAATGACAAGTCCCTGCATCACACTAACAAGTCCCTACATTGTACTGACAAGTCCCTACATTATACTAACAAGTCCCCACATTGTACTGACAAGTCCCTACATCATACTGACAAGACCCCACATTACACTAACAAGTCCCTACATTATACTGCAAAGTTCCTACATTGTACTGACAAGTTCCTGCATTATACTGACAAGTCCCTACATTATACTGACATGTCACCACATTGTACTGACAAGTCCCTGCATCATACTAACAAGTTCCTACATTATACTGACAAGTCCCTAGATTATACTGACATGTCACCACATTGTACTGACAAGTCCCTGCATCATACTGACAAGTTCCTACATCATACTCACAAGTCCCTACATTTTACTGACAAGTCCCTACATTATACTGACATGTCACCACATTGTACTGGCAAGTCCCTGCATCATACTGACAAGTTCCTACATCATAATAACAAGTCCCTACATTTTACTGACAAGTCCCTACATTATACTGACAAGTCCCTACATCATACTAACAAGTCCCTACATTACACTAACAAGTCCCTACATTATACTGACATGTCACCACATTGTACTGACAAGTCCCTACATCGTACTGACAAGTCCCTACGTCATACTGACAAGTTCCTACATGATACTGACAAGTCACTACATTCTTCTGACAAGTCCCTACATCATACTAACAAGTCCCTACATTATACTAACAAGTCCCTAGATTCTACTGACAAGTCCCTACATTATACCAACAAGTCCCTACATCATACTAACAAGTCCTTACAACACACTAACAAGTCACTACATTATACTGACAAGTCCCTAGATTGTACTGACAAGTCCCTACATTATACCGACATGTCCCTACATCATACTAACAAGTCCCTACATCACACTAACAAGTCACTACATTATACTGACAAGTCCCTGCATCACTCTAAGAAGTCCCTACATTGTACTAACAAGTCCCCACATTGTACTGACAAGTCTCTACATTATACTGACATGTCTCTACATCATACTGACAAGTCTCTACATTATACTGACAAGTCCCTACATTATACTGACAAGTCCCTACATTATACTGACAAGTCCCTACATTATACTAACAAGTCTCTACATTATACTGACAAGTCCCTACATTATACTGACAAGTCTCTACATTATACTGACAAGTCCCTACATTATACTGACAAGTCCCTACATCATACTAACAAGTCCCTACATTACACTAACAATTCCCTACATTATACTGACATGTCACCACATTGTACTGACAAGTCCCTACATCATACTGACAAGTCCCCACATTACACTAACAAGTTCCTACATTATACTGACAAGTCCCTACATTATACTGACATGTCACCACATTGTATTGACATGTCTCTACATTATACTGACATGTCTCTACATTATACTGACAAGTCCCTACATTATACTGACATGTCTCTGCATTATACTGACATGTCACCACATTGTATTGACAAGTCCCTGCATCATACTGACAAGTTCCTACATTATACTGACAAGTCTCTACATTATACTGACATGTCTCTACATCATACTGACATGTCTCTACATCATACTGACATGTCTCTACATTATACTGACATGTCTCTACATCATACTGACATGTCTCTACATTATACTGACATGTCTCTACATTATACTGACAAGTCTCTACATCATACTGACAAGTCTCTACATCATACTGACAAGTCTCTACATTATACTGACAAGTACATACGTCATACTGACAAGTCCCTACACTATACTGACAAGTCCCTACATTTTCTGACAAGTCCGTACATCACACTAACAAGTCCCCACATTATACTGACAAGTCCCTACATCACACTAACAAGTCCCTACATTATACTGAAAAGTCCCTACATCATACTGACAAGTCTCTACATCATACTGACATGTCTCTACATTATACTGACAAATCCCTACATTATACTTACAAGTCCCTACATTATACTGACATGTCCCTACATTGTACTGACAAGTCCCTTCATCATACTGACAAGTCCTTACATCATAATAACAAGTTCCTACATTATACTGACAAGTCCCTACATTACACTAATAAGTCCCTACATTATACTGACAAGTCCCTACATTATACTGACAAGTGTCTACATCATACTGACAAGTCTCTACATCATACTGACAAGTCTCTACATCATACTGACAAGTTTCTACATCATACTAACAAGTCTCTACATAATATTGACAAGTCTCTACATCATACTGACAAGTCTCTACATCATACTGACAAGTCTCTAAATCATGTTGACATGTCTCTACATTATACTGACATGTCTCTGCATTATACTGACAAGTCCCTACATTATACTGGCATGTCCCTACATTATATAGACGACTACGTTATACTGAGATATAAACAACATTCCCTCTTGAGAAATGAGTACAAAGAGAGAGGTATTTCTGTGTCCAGCAAATGTACCACCAAAGCCCTGTCCCAAAAAATAACCACAATCCTTGATGCAATCAAGAAAGAACTTTCATTATATTCACAAGAAATATTTGAGACAAGTGGAATTAATACCATGTAGATTCTCAAAACCTGAAAGGATTTGGATGACTTTAACAATTGGTTTTTTTTACAAAACGTGGCGACCATAGACATAGTTACATATCTGTTTTCAGAGGGTCATGTCAATTGGTCAGAAATGAAAGCAAATGTCACCTGAAGTTTAATGACTCCGTGTGGGAGAAAAAAATATGTGAAATTCTGGACTTCCTCATTGAAAGCATCTAGGTATAATTTGGGGGTAAGACATTTAGGCAAGACGTAAGCAACCCCTTTGCACTAATTGCGTTCCCATTCTTGTTGATCTGTTTCTCTATGCACATGAATTGGAATTTCAGCTCGGATGGGCCAGTCAAAATAAGGGTATTTGGCCAAGACGTTTCACATAAGCTTCAGATATATCGATGATCTGATGTCGTTCAATTACAATCGATTGCCAATTCCCCTCCACTGATTTACCCACCTGACTCCAGAAACTAAGGAGACCGCTTCATCTGGCTCATGTTTAGATCTGCGCATAAATATTCAGAGTGACAAAACACTATCCACAAGACAGTATGACAAGAAGGATGACTTCAACTTTCCAACTGTAAACTTTCCCTTAATGTCGAGCAAATTGTTGTAGTTTAACCCTCGGTGTTTACATTTCACAAGTTTCGAGGGACAATCGAACATGAACTTTCTACCAAGATTTCAAAGAATGTCATACAATTCTTGCTCAGAAGTTGATTGATCGAGGTTACAATATCCAAGGCGTCAGTAAATATTTCAAAATGATTTATGGTGCACATGTGGAGGACATTTCCAAATTCAATATTCATACGCCATATATGATTTTATACATATATCACTCTGTGTATTACACTCCACACACATAAATACATTTGTGATATATTCAAGGGTGTGGCTGTCAGTCTCGTGTCTGGACAGTGAATGTTCCACGAGTATAATACACATTCATTCATTCATTCATTGTTCATCATATATTCACTCCACATTTTATGAGGCTTCCTTTAACATGAGACTAAAGCCACCACCCCAATCAAGCGTTGCACGTCAACAGAGTCTCTGAAACACTCGATGAATGAGTGGGTGAGGCGGGTTTAATGCCGAACCTAACAGTAAGTCAGTTTGCTCACGACGGGTCAGTTAAATGTTCGGCGACAGCCTAAACTGATGCGTGTGAAAGACGTTTACCACTTCGGTAAAGCCACGACCACGGGGATATGATGATATTCGGGGTGACTCGGGTGCTGCTCACCATCCACCAACATTCGCTAACAGACACAATGACCCCGTGACTCCAAAAGCTATTTGTATTAAGTACAGCTAGTCCACTGTGGTAAATAACTGATGCGGACAGAGATGTGATTTGTCAGAGATATGAAGCCAGGGATGCGCTTGGCAAAACACTCGCATCCACACCTATATTCTTGCTGACGGTGTTTCTGTGATAAAACATGCAAATGTGACCGCACGATGTACATCAATCCATATATAGCTATAGATCTAATTCCTTGTGTGCGTTAATGTGTTATTACATGCCATGTCATGAAGTCAACACTAGTTATGTTATGTGTCGTTATATGCCAGGTCATGAAGTCAACACTACTCATGGTATGTGTCGTTATATGCCAGGTCACGAAGTCAACACTAGTTATGTTATGTGTCGTTATATGCCAGATCATTATGTAAACACTTAGTATAGTCATGTTATGTGTGAGATTATGCCGTTATTCATCCCTGTCTGCGCATGTCGTGACGTCATAGACCAAGGAATGGGAAGAAGCAGCTGCACTGTCCGATTTGAAACGTCAAGATGGAGGCAGTGAATAATTAATTACAGTTTAATGAGAATAACTTCCCCGAGACAAGGAGGCTAATTTCCTGCGACTAAAAGCTTCAGCGATCACCATTAAACAGAGTCGGAGTCGTCGCCGCTTTTTAATACTTATTTATTAATAGTGGCAATCGGGCGGAAATTTGGTCGAGGTTGTTGGAAAAAGTTGGACGGGGCTTGTGACGAATCAGGATTTTGTGTCAATTGGAGTGATTGGACTTGTGTGATTGCTTTACTAGGAGAGAAACAAGAGCCACTTATTACTAATCGATTACAACCACGATGTCCATACTTAACCACAGTGAACGATGTGCAATGTTAGGTTACTGAGTATTTGTTACGCGAAGTCAAATGATTAAAATCAATGTGTATCGATACAATGCGGAAATTACCGGACGACAACCTGGATCGATCAATCTATTTCCTTCGGTGCACAGCCATTATACAACTGAAGAGATCAATTATATACAAACATTAATATTCATCGTCATTCATTTCCCCTTTCATCCCTACAAAGCTGGCACTATTTTAATTAATTTAATTCGCGTAATCATTTTCAGTAAAATTAGAGCATCGCCGTATTTCACTATTTCTAGTATGTAGTTCTAATATTCACACTGCTTCCAATTTCTTATATTCGCGTTGCTAACGATTTATAATAGTCACATTGGCAACGATATCTAAGCTTCACATTGCTACGATATTTAATACTCATATTGTTGACGATTATTAATATTCACATTGCGAATGATTTATAATATTCACATTGCTAACGATTATTAATATTCTCATTGCTAACGATTATTAATATTCTCATTGCTAACGATTATTAATATTCTCATTGCTAATGATTTTTTATATTCTCATTGCTAACGATTATTAATATTCACATTGCTAACGATTGTTGATATTCACATTGCTAAAGACATTTAATACTCATATTGCTGACGATTTATAATATTCACATTGGCAACGATATCTAAGCTTCACATTGCTAACGATTATTAATATTCTCATTGCTAACGATATTTAATACTCATATTGCTGACGATTTATAATATTCACATTGCTAACGATTTATAATATTCACATTGCTAACGATTATTAATATTCACATTGCTAACGATTATTAATACGCCATTGCTAACGATTATTAATATTCTCATTGCTAACGATTTCTAATATTCACATTGCTAACGATTATTAATATTCACATTGCTAACGATTGTTAATATTCACATTGCTAACGATTATTAATATTCACATTGCTAACGATTGTTTATATTCTCATTGCTAAAGATGTTTAGTATTCACATTGATAGTTATATGAAAACGACGGATTGTGTATTTAAGCCCCATCTCGGGCGTTGTAACGTTCACAGCGAAAGTCATATCTTTATTGGTATCCTATTTCTACAAATGCAAATGACTTGGCAGTTATATTGTGAAAACTATTAACAACTTTATTTCGAGGCTGTGTGTTATAACTGACATACTGTACAAAGCGGCGCTATACTCAACTCACTCACTCACTCTATGTAATAGATAGGTGTGAGGATACATGCTCTGTTGTAAATGTAATCGGTTTCCTTCTGTGAAAATCGTCAACCTCCAAGTAATCGGTTCCTTGCCGTGAAATCGTCAACCTCCAAGAAATCGGTTTCTTGCCATGAAATCGTCAACCTCCAAGTAATCGGTTCCTTGCCGTGAAATCGTCAACCTCCAAGAAATCGGTTTCTTGCCATGAAATCGTCAACCTCCAAGAAATCGGTTCCTTGTCGTTAAATCGTCATCCTCCAAGTAATCAGTTTCTTGCCATGAAAATCGTCAACCCCCAAGTAATCGGTTCCTTGCCGTGAAATCGTCATCCTCCAAGTAATTGTTTCCTTGTCGTGAAATCGTCAACCTCCAAGTAATCGGTTTCTTGCCATGAATCGTCATCCTCCAAGTAATCAGTTTCTTGCCATGAAATCTTCAACCTCCAAGTAATCGGTTCCTTGTCGTGAAATCGTCCATCTCCAGGTAATTGGTTTCCTGCCATGAAATCGTCAACCTCGAAGTAGTTGGTATCTTGTCGTGAAATCGTCAATCTCCAAGTAATTGGTTCCTTGTCGTGAAATCGTCAACCTCCAAGTAATCGGTTTCCTGCCATGAAATCGTCAACCTCCAAGTAATCTGTTTCTTGTGAAATCGTCCATCTCCAGGTAATCGGTTTCCTGCCATGAAATCGTCAACCTCGAAGAAATCAGTTCCTTGTCATGAAATAGTCAACCTCCAAGTAATCGGTTTCCTGCCAAGAAATCGTCAACCTCCAAGTAATCGGTTTCCTGCCATGAATCGTCATCCTCCAAGTAATCACTATCTTGCCATGACATCGTCAACCTCCAAGTAATCTGTTTCTTGCCGTGAAATCATCAATCTCCAAGTAATCGGTTCCTTGACATGAAATCTTCAACCTCCAAATAATCGGTTCCTTGCCGTGAAATCGTCAACCTCCAAGTAATCGGTTCCTTGCCAAGAAATCATCAACCTCCAAGTAATCAGTTTCTTGCCGTGAAATCGTCAACCCCCAAGTAATCGGTTTCCTGCCATGAAATCGTCAACCTCTAAGTAATCGGTTCCTTGTCGTGAAATCGTCAACCTCCAAGTAATCGGTTTCCTGCCATGAAATCGTCAACCTCCAAGTAATCGGTTTCCTGCCATGAATCGTCATCCTCCAAGTAATCGGTTTCCTGCCATGAATCGTCATCCTCCAAGTAATCAGTTTCTTGCCGTGAAATCGTCCATCTCCAAGTAATCGGTTTCTTGCCATGAAATCTTCAACCTCCAAGTAATCGGTTCCTTGCCGTGAAATCGTCAACCTCCAAGTAATTGGTTCCTTGTCGTGAAATCGTCAACCTCCAAGTAATCGGTTTCTTGCCATGAATCGTCATCCTCCAAGTAATCAGTTTCTTGCCATGACATCGTCAACCTCCAAGTAATCGGTTCCTTGTCGTGAAATCGTCCATCTCCAGGTAATTGGTTTCCTGCCATGAAATCGTCAACCTCGAAGTAGTTGGTTTCTTGTCGTGAAATCGTCAATCTCCAAGTAATTGGTTCCTTGTCGTGAAATCGTCAACCTCCAAGTAATCGGTTTCCTGCCATGAAATCGTCAACCTCCAAGTAATTGGTTTCTTGTCGTGAAATCGTCATCCTCCAAGTAATTGGTTTCCTGCTGTGAAATCGTAAACCTCCAAGTAATCGGTTTCCTGCTGTGAAATCGTCAACCTCCAAGCAATCGGTTTCCTGCTGTGAAATCGTCAACCTCCAAGTAATCGGTTCCCTGCTGTGAAATCGTCAACCTCCAAGTAATCGGTTTCCTGCCATGAAATCGTCAACCTCCAAGTAATCGGTTTCCTGCTGTGAAATCGTCATCCTCCAAGTAATCGGTTTCCTGCCAAGAAATCGTCATCCTCAAAGTATTCGGTTTCCTGCCAAGAAATCGTCATCCTCCAAGTAATCGGTTTCCTGCTGTGAAATCGTCAATCTCCATGTAATCGGTTTCCTGCTGTGAAATCGTCAACCTCCATGTTATCGGTTTCCTGCTGTGAAATCGTCATCCTCCAAGTAATCGGTTTCCTGCTGTGAAATCGTCAACCTCCAAGTAATCGGTTTCCTGCTGTGAAATCGTCATCCTCCAAGTAATCGGTTTCCTGCTGTGAAATCGTCATCCTCCAAGTAATCGGTTTCCTGCTGTGAAATCGTCATCCTCCAAGTAATCTCACTGAAGAGGAATGTGCAGGGCACTCATTTTTGAAGTGAACATTCTGTATCACAGTGTAGTGCTTGGTTACCTGTAGATCAAAGCGAGCTAAATTGAATTTGGGACCCAACTTGGCGTGAAGGCAGATGAGAAACGCGCACACAAATACAGACATAGTAACGTCTGCTCTACCCCAATGAGTTGTGTAATAAAGTAGAGTTTTGCCCTGAACTATGATAGTTACCGGACGAGGACACTCATTACAGATCGGCGCCATATTGTACACTTGACCTCTGATCATGAGTTTGCTTACAAATTCAATAGCGCGATTAACAGCAGAAAACAAACTAAAAATCTGAAAATGTTTTAACCTCTTCTAAATTTGACTTGGGTGATTGTGATAAGTGCTGGTTCTTTAAATGCGGCGACTCTCGTTGCCTGACTGTAAAAATATTCTAGTCAGACGTGAGTATCAGCACAGGTCAACAGTCTGCACGTCGCCGACAATCAATCAATCTTGGAATGGTGACAGGAACAATCATGAATTGAAAAGTGAATGAGTTTAAATTAACCGTGTTTCCTCTAATAAGTGACAGCAACTAAACAGGCGTCGATCCCCCAAAGCGCCGTCTACGAAGCAGCGTACAACACAATGAGCGCCGGTTCCCTAATTAGAGCCGGGTATTTCAGTTTAAAAATTACTTTATCCTAAATACAATCCTGAAATACAATTCCATTATATGTCAAGTTACTATTGACTTTAGGTTATCCAACATCTAGATGAAATATTAAGCGCAGTGTCTGCAATTACTGCCAGTTTTCGGAAGCTTGTTCAAAGAATAAACGGCGCTTTTTAGAGGAAATACGGTGTTTGTAAACACACTGAACATTATAAACCTATGTCTGTATTCCACAGTAGCGTTAAATTAGTTATTCGCACTATTCGGTGCTTGTTTGAACGGGTGCTACGTGTAGCCTCGAGGGTGAATGTGTTCGGAGAGTTACAGGACCGTGCTGTAAGTCCGTGCATGTAGGTAGAGTGAGCTGAATCATAAATGGCGGACACCATTCTACGCAGCTGCTGTGTTCAGCACGAAACAAAAAGATATCGTCTGTATCATAAACATCCGCATCTGCTATTTCTCAGAATCGTTTCTTTTCCTGTAATGTATATTATGGACAGCACTCTTTCGGGGGGTTTCCAGATATACACGAAGGTAAGATCCATCTGACCGAGGTTAGACTGGGCGACGAAACAGAAGGCTTTACTTCTGTGACTTTGTTTTAGCATGGGTACATTCATATCGTAAAGAGCACTTCGGTGGTGTGGATTAAGGTGGACATAATTGTAAAAAATGTTTTTGTCCGTTGTTTCCATTTGTTTACACGATGCCTTTTTAATGCTGTCTAGGACAAGGTATAATGGATAGTCTTAAAGAATTAAAAAGTGTTTAAATTATTCCAAATGATCTTGTCGATTTGGAAGCGATTCGACACTATTCGACACTATCGTACACACTCTTCTTGCAAGACAGTGCGGAATGTTTGTTTTCGTGTGGTCTGGATGGCAGGCTGAAACATCCAGGTATTGATAACCTATACCTAGTAGTACGGGTCAGTTCCTATAGGCCGTCAACCATCATTTAGGCATCCCGTTTTCACACTAATTTTCTATTAAATACAATCACGCGACGAAAGTTGGTTAATATCGATTAATAATAGCGCAGGCTAAAACGGCACCGATTTCCTCTTCTGAATATCCAGCGAAAACGGCACCTCATATTTTTCATGACAAGAACGGTCTGTGTAATTAGCAGTGTTTTGAAATTTGATGTCGTCCCACTGTAGAGTAGATACCTCTTTATTATAATTTTGAACCTCGAGGCTCTTTATTTTAATTTTGAACCGAGCGGTTTAGCGCGAGGTTCCAAATTATAATATAGAGGTATCTACTCTACAGTGGGACTACATCAAATTTCAAAACACAGTAGGTTTATCTCCATTCTACCATGACGGCAACAACGCTTTGAGAACGGTGCTCTCTTGCAACATTAACCTGTAGATTTACTGGGAAGGATCGAACCTGCTGGTACAATATGATTACCAATGGAACTGAGTATGACTGAACAGCCGCTTTTTAGCCTGCCGACGAGCCGGACATTTTGACACGAGGTAGGGCCTATCTCAGTATCTGCATGGTGTGAGTGTGAATGGAATGAGACATTCGTGACCCAGAAATAGTGGGTCGTGTATGATTTTCTTAATTGTGCGTGTTCTGAAATGAATTTCCAAGTTTGACTTCAATTTACGTCGGGACATTGTTTTTTCGTGGATTTTCGAGTGGATTTTCTGAATTATAGACTTTCAAATCCTCTTCTGCCAAATCCTTACGATGGTGGTTGACGGAGATGGCAACGAATATCGATCACAAAAAGGTTTGTAAACAACATGTTGTCATAAATAAAAAAAATTCAAACATTTTTTGTAATCATTAAATGTTATATTTTACTTTCATTGTCTGTTGTTTCAATGAGGAAATAGCTTTAATTGTTCCGATTCTGGTCACCATGGAACATTTCCCTAACAGTTTCATAAACAATTCATCTGTATTGCAAAAGATATGCCTTCGTTAAATCTTTTAATGTCATCATCGAAGCAGTCAGGGTTGCGGCCTAGCCAACGCCCAAAAATCCGACATCAAACTACCGTATTTCCTCCATTTAACGCTATGCCGTCTGTTAATTTCGCTAGAGCCCTTGACTCGGCGTGTATAAGAGACAACAAAAAACATAGTCGGATAACGAATCTCTGTACCAGAATTTTCAAGTGAAATATGTGAGGTGGGTGTTGGAAAATTCAAAATGGGTGTCACTGACGGTATACGGTCTCATATTAGGTCAGTAACAACCATCTTGGATTTTTACTGACGGTATACGGGTTCATATTGGGTTAGTAGCTCTGTTTGAACAATCTCGCTTTGAGGCATAATACTGGCATATATGCTTTGTTCATTGGGGATTTTCATTTATTCCTTATTTTCTATTATATTTATCATTTTCATCTCTCCTCCACAAATGTCATTGTCACCTGTCAGTGCCTCATAGATTGTTACATTCCACAAACAATACAAATAAGACATATTAAATTAAGTTTTTTTACTATTAACTAGTTTCCAGCTATTAGGACCCAGCATCCCCACACACCATGCACCACGCCCCGACCCACCCTACCTCCACTTCACGGTTATCTCAGCGGTCACACAACGACATGACAACCATTGAGAAACATGTATTTAGGATTATGTGTCATAGCTAAACGTGTTTAGGTTCCAAATGTAAGAAATACCAGTACCTAATTGACGTTCGTTCGATTCTAGGGCATTCATAAGCAGGGACGCTTTTTAGCCTTTAGTGGGGATATAGAAATTTTAAGTAGGGGGAGGTAACCTAAAATTATTCGGGGTCTATTGTAGCCAGATATACTTTCATTGTCAGCTTCCTGTATGATAGAAATACTAGTAGGCATACCGAATCACATTTAAGAACATTTTAAAACCTCTGTGGGGGACGAACCTACAACCTCTACATTTGTAGTCCTTCAGCCTACCACCTGTACAAGACGGAGATTTTTGACCTCACAAATGTCAACTTTTGTTTAGTTGTAAATTTTTATATCAATATTGTACCACGTTCGTTCAAGTGCCAGTGAATCTGATTTGCACTTTATTTAAAGCATTTTAGATTATTAGGGCAATACATAATGATATGAATATTGTGATAAACATGTTCCGAATTTAAACATGTTTAAATTATTGGGATGTACTTTGTGTTTAGATTATGTTTAGGCTGTGAAGCGATAGTTCATTTCATGTGTTGATTATGTTTAGGCTGTGAAGCGATAGTTCATTTCATGTGTTAATTATGTTTAGGCTGTGAAGCGATAGTTCATTTCATGTGTTGAGACCTTAAACGTACAGTCATGTACGTAGGTGCAACCCGTGTGTCAATAGCAACACCTTTTCGATGAGCATAAAATGTCCCATTAAAGTTGAAACCATTGTTGGATATAACCAAATCTAAAGTTTACTTTAGTTAAAGAAAACTGTGTGAACATCTTTCAGGGATTTCATTTCCTGTAACCAGCGCAATGAACATCTTCTTGTGATTTGTTTTGGTGAAAAGTTTTGGTTTTAATAATCTTGGGGAGACCATGAAAGTAGGCAGCTTCAAATGTCACAGATAATCACTTTCAGTCTCACTGCATGACGTCATCATCACATTAATCCAATTGTCATGCCAGAATTTACACACAAAAAACATGTTAGGGGTGGTTTTTTTGTGTTTCCAGTTGTTTAATAACACATCTTAATGCCATCATCAGTAGTCCTTTTGTGTGTCCATGTAAAACAGGAAGTCTACAGTGCACCATATTTCACCGTTCATCACACACAAGCTGCTCTGTCAATAAAATAAAAGTCGGAATACTTAACTTAAGCCATTTTGTCTGTTTAACATAGACATACTAAAACTTGGAATAAATAATAAACTATCCAAGTTTGCAAACAGTTTCTTTTCAAACATTTGTGTAGATCTATATGTCATTTGGATCCTTTTGGTGTTTCAGTGAGTCGTATTTTCAGGCAAAATATGTAAATCACACAGACAGGCTTGCACTAGGCCGGGCCATGCCAGAATAAACGCGTGTATTGACATACAAATGTAGTAGTATGTAATTATGTATATATCATCAAGTGTATTTTAAGGTCACCTCTTATTTTAATACCTAAGTTTTAGTCTACACTCCAATCTAACCTGCTTCACTAATACAATAGCACAGTCACCCATGCGCTTGCCTTCTCTATTGTTTCTCTGGTTTCTATTGTTTAGCCCCAGCCCCTTACTTTCAGTGACAGGGTGCATTATGGGACTGGTCAGTTTAAATTCACACTTGTAGTTGATTATGTATGGAGCAGTCGGTTCATCGCTGATATAATTGAGTCAATTGTCACAGGTTAGTTTGGTTGAATTGTATATTTATGTGTTCTTATTTAGTGCTTTGAAGAGTTTGTTAAGGTGCATATGTATGGTTTCTTAACTTCTTTTAATAAAGCTTATATTGTTAGGTGTGATAAATATATATCATATCAGTCATCGTATTCAGGTAAATGTAGTTAGGCTAAATTTGCTTAAATACTTTATGTAAGTATGTTTATAATAGATAATCTTAACTAGCATTTTCATGTTGATATTACTTAACTTATTGTGTAACTAAGCATAATGAGTACATTTATTGATAGACTGGAGCTATTTACCTGTAAATTAAAGTTCTGCACCTAGCTGCACATGTATGAATGTATGTCTGTATGTCTGTATGATGAGGTGAGTAATTAGAATATATATTTTAGGGTTATTGTCTATACCTAAGGATGTAAACATATTGATGTAATATGTTACACTGTAATTATGTTATATATATTTATGTTCAGGTGTGTCCCTGTAAAGCAAATGTCTGATGTTGTGACATCATAGGGCACAGTGCCATACACCTGGTGAGGACATTTATATTTTGTATGTATTTATAGTGATATGTACTTTAATTGTGTGTTATGTATTAATGCATTTATCATCATTCACCTATTATTGATAAACTATGTTTGTCAATTTATTATATGATAAATCTCCTGTAATATTTACAGTACAGTAAGACAAAACTATTCATGCTAACTATGATTGATCATAACAATGTATATAATCATATTTAAGATTCTAATGTTTGTCAATAAGTTATAATGTAATGATTTATTTGTATGTGTACGTATTGTGCATATTGTAACTCTGTGTATTTATTTTCACAGGGCCGTTTTATTTTTGTATTAAAACAACTGGCATCCACAAATCAACCTGCGTTTGGTGATTCATTCACATAAACCACTCCGGTTACACAAACACGAGAATAGACTGACCACGTGCTATACATATGGCAGTGGTGAAATGCCCTGTCATCATTGCACAGCAGTGTTGAACATCTTCACAAACTAATATGCGGGTCAACCAATCAAAATGCATTGAAATCAGTTCTAATTGATAACTTTCAACCTTGACCTCAGTTGAACCAAAATGGCGCTGTCGAATGGATGTGCATGCAAGATCGGACCGTCTATTTTGAATGCCGATCTCTCTAACCTGGCTTCGGAATGTCAGCGGTTCATGGATTGTGGATCTGACTATATGCATCTGGATGTGATGGACGGACATTTTGTGCCCAATCTGACACTCGGGCATCCAGTGGTGAAATGTCTGAGGCCGAAACTGCCGGGAGTTTTCTTTGAGATGCACATGATGGTTGCAGACCCTGAAAAGGTTTATTCCGTTTATTTTATAATTTAATTAATCAAGATGAATAACAGTTGTAAACTTATTATGTAGATAAAGTACTTGCCATTTAATAAATGGCATGACATTGCCTATTTTCGGCAAAAACTGTTGTATTTGCATGGCAAATTATGAGAGTTACCTCCCTTAGACCTCTTGAGAAGCTCACCCTCACACGAATGAAAACAGGTGTATAAAGGGTTTATACTCAGTAAGTACCACAGATTAACAATTATTAGGTTGATTAAATGTCGTTCTGTGGATGTAACTGAGACTAGATTGCCCACACCCAGTGCCGGAGCCCATGTTGTAGATTGTATTCAAAATTCTGTGCCTTCCAACTAGTCTTGTCAGCACAATCTACCACTAAACCTATACCTAGTCTGAATATTGCACAGACTGACATCAATACACTTCTCATTAGCATAACTGTCCAACCAGAGTTCATCCAAAAAAAGTAAGTACTGTCTACAGACATATGAAACTGAACCACAGTTACAGTGGTGCTGTATTTCTGGAATATTTAAAAATCAAACCGGCCTGTTAATAAAATTACTGTACTGCTAACATTGACTTTTGTCAAGTAGGTGCAGAGAGGATCTCACTTTGGTGAGTGGATTTCTGTTACATCGCCCGGAGAGAGAACTTTTCGGTTGAATCACATTGTGGCCAATTAAGACACATCTTTAGTGATGTAAATTTCATTTTTATGTGCTCTTTAAGAATCTGTAAAACATTGTAGTATTTAATTTTCTTGTAAGTTAACGAGAATGGTTGGTTGGTTGGTTTGTTGTTTAACGCCGCACTCAGCAATATTCCAGCTACATGAAGGCGGTCTGTAAATAATCGAGTCTGGACCAGACAATCCAGTGATTAATACCATGAGCATCGATCCACGCAAATGGGACCGATGACATGTATCAACCAAGTCAGCGAGCCTGACCACCCTATCCTGTTAGTCGCCTTTTACGACAAGCATAGTCACCTTTTTACGGCAAGCATGGGTTGCTGAAGACCTATTCTACCCCGGATCTTCACGGGTCTAACAAAATGGTACGTTGTGGTGTTGTGTGATGATTGTGCATGTTGTATTGGGTGCTAGATGCAATGGGGCATCCGACATGATCCAGCATGTGTGTGTGTGGTACACGGCCAGGAAGCAGGTCAAGTGTTGACGGAGGAAGGTGATGACACATCACTGCAGTGTGGAGTAAAACTTGATACAAACTGTCTTCATTATGCTATTGTACAGGTCAGGTCTTTAGTGCAATATTTGTGTCAGAATAGAACTGATTGCCCAGCTAACTCAGGCCAAAATATAATAAGAAAACCCTGAAAATGATTCCAAAACATTAAAAAACGGATGAGATGCAAGCACTGGGCAGTTTAGAAAATAATTAACAAAAGTGTCAAACTTTTTATTATGAATTATGAGTATACTGACAGCAAAAAGTAACTGGTGTACGCAGTGGTGTAAATGTTTTGTCTGATCAAGATTTTATCATTACAAATTTATTGGCAAAACCCTTACCTGGTGACAGGAGACAGCAGACAGTCACACACTCTTGAAAGGGGGTGGGGTGGGGTCACCACGATGTCAATGGCGGGTGTTACTACCATCTGCGTTGATACAGGCGAGGCAGTAGCAGCACATTGAAGACACCAGATGATTAAAAACAGCCTGGAAGATGTCAACCAAAGGCATTACAAGCTGGTTCTAGTCCTATCGTAGGTGTTGTTCATCTCCTTCCACTGTGTGCGATGTTGTGTGTTGTGTGTTGCAGAGGGTGGAGCCCATGGAAGTTCTGGAGGAGACATGTACTCCTTCCACTGTGTGTGATGTTGTGTGTTGCAGTGGATGGAGCCCATGGCAGATGCTGGGGGAGACATGTACTCCTTCCACTGTGTGCGATGTTGTGTGTTGTGTGTTGCAGTGGATGGAGCCCATGGCAGATGCTGGGAGAGACATGTACTCCTTCCACTGTGTGCGATGTTGTGTGTTGTGTGTTGCAGTGGATGGAGCCTATGGCAGATGCTGGGGGACACATGTACTCCTTCCACTGTGTGCGATGTTGTGTGTTGTGTGTTGCAGTGGATGGAGCCCATGACAGATGCTGGAGGAGACATGTACTCCTTCCACTGTGTGCGATGTTGTGTGTTGTATGTTTCAGTGGATGGAGCCCATGGCAGATGCTGGGGGAGACATGTACTCCTTCCACTGTGTGTGATGTTGTGTGTTGTGTGTTGCAGTGGGTGGAGCCCATGACAGATGCTGGAGGAGACATGTACTCCTTCCACTGTGTGCGATGTTGTGTGTTGCAGTGGATGGAGCCCATGACAGATGCTGGGGGAGACATGTACTCCTTCCACTGTGTGTGATGTTGTGTGTTGTGTGTTGCAGTGGATGGAGCCCATGACAGATGCTGGAGGAGACATGTACTCCTTCCACTGTGTGCGATGTTGTGTGTTGTGTGTTGCAGTGGATGGAGCCCATGGCAGATGCTGGTGGAGACATGTACTCCTTCCACTGTGTGTGATGTTGTGTGTTGCAGTGGATGGAGCCCATGACAGATGCTGGAGGAGACATGTACTCCTTCCACTGTGTGCGATGTTGTGTGTTGTGTGTTTCAGTGGATGGAGCCCATGGCAGATGCTGGGGGAGACATGTACTCCTTCCACTGTGTGTAATGTTGTGTGTTGCAGTGGATGGAGCCCATGACAGATGCTGGGGGAGACATGTACTCCTTCCACTGTGTGTGATGTTGTGTGTTGCAGTGGATGGAGCCCATGGCAGATGCTGGGAGAGACATGTACTCCTTCCACTGTGTGCGATGTTGTGTGTTGTGTGTTGCAGTGGATGGAGCCCATGGCAGATGCTGGAGGAGACATGTACTCCTTCCACTGTGTGCGATGTTGTGTGTTGTGTGTTTCAGTGGATGGAGCCCATGACAGATGCTGGAGGAGACATGTACTCCTTCCACTGTGTGCGATGTTGTGTGTTGTGTGTTTCAGTGGATGGAGCCCATGGCAGATGCTGGGGGAGACATGTACTCCTTCCACTGTGTGTAATGTTGTGTGTTGCAGTGGATGGAGCCCATGACAGATGCTGGGGGAGACATGTACTCCTTCCACTGTGTGTGATGTTGTGTGTTGCAGTGGATGGAGCCCATGGCAGATGCTGGGAGAGACATGTACTCCTTCCACTGTGTGCGATGTTGTGTGTTGTGTGTTGCAGTGGGTGGAGCCCATGGCAGATGCTGGGGGAGACATGTACTCCTTCCACTGTGTGCGATGTTGTGTTGTGTGTTTCAGTGGATGGAGCCCATGACAGATGCTGGGGGAGACATGTACTCCTTCCACTGTGTGTGATGTTGTGTGTTGCAGTGGATGGAGCCCATGACAGATGCTGGAGGAGACATGTACTCCTTCCACTGTGTGCGATGTTGTGTGTTGTGTGTTGCAGTGGGTGGAGCCCATGGCAGATGCTGGGGGAGACATGTACTCCTTCCACTGTGTGCGATGTTGTGTGTTGTGTGTTTCAGTGGATGGAGCCCATGACAGATGCTGGGGGAGACATGTACTCCTTCCACTGTGTGCGATGTTGTGTGTTGTATGTTTCAGTGGATGGAGCCCATGGCAGATGCTGGGGGAGACATGTACTCCTTCCACTGTGTGCGATGTTGTGTGTTGTGTGTTGCAGTGGGTGGAGCCCATGGCAGATGCTGGGGGAGACATGTACTCCTTCCACTGTGTGCGATGTTGTGTGTTGTGTGTTTCAGTGGATGGAGCCCATGACAGATGCTGGGGGAGACATGTACTCCTTCCACTGTGTGCGATGTTGTGTGTTGTATGTTTCAGTGGATGGAGCCCATGGCAGATGCTGGAGGAGACATGTACTCCTTCCACTGTGTGTGATGTTGTGTGTTGTGTGTTGCAGTGGGTGGAGCCCATGACAGATGCTGGAGGAGACATGTACTCCTTCCACTGTGTGCGATGTTGTGTGTTGTGTGTTGCAGTGGATGGAGCCCATGACAGATGCTGGAGGAGACATGTACTCCTTCCACTGTGTGCGATGTTGTGTGTTGTGTGTTGCAGTGGGTGGAGCCCATGGCAGATGCTGGGGGAGACATGTACTCCTTCCACTGTGTGCGATGTTGTGTGTTGTGTGTTTCAGTGGATGGAGCCCATGGCAGATGCTGGGGGAGACATGTACTCCTTCCACTGTGTGTGATGTTGTGTGTTGCAGTGGATGGAGCCTATGGCAGATGCTGGGGGAGACATGTACTCCTTCCACTGTGTGTGATGTTGTGTGTTGTGTGTTGCAGTGGATGGAGCCCATGGCAGATGCTGGGGGAGACATGTACTCCTTCCACTGTGTGTGATGTTGTGTGTTGCAGTGGATGGAGCCTATGGCAGATGCTGGGGGACACATGTACTCCTTCCACTGTGTGTGATGTTGTGTGTTGCAGTGGATGGAGCCCATGGCAGATGCTGGGGGAGACATGTACTCCTTCCACTGTGTGTGATGTTGTGTGTTGCAGTGGATGGAGCCTATGGCAGATGCTGGAGGAGACATGTACTCCTTCCACTGTGTGTGATGTTGTGTGTTGCAGTGGATGGAGCCCATGGCAGATGCTGGGAGAGACATGTACTCCTTCCACTGTGTGTGATGTTGTGTGTTGTGTGTTGCAGTGGATGGAGCCCATGGCAGATGCTGGGGGAGACATGTACTCCTTCCACTGTGTGCGATGTTGTGTGTTGTGTGTTGCAGTGGATGGAGCCCATGGCAGATGCTCGGGGAGACATGTACTCCTTCCACTGTGTGCGATGTTGTGTGTTGTGTGTTGCAGTGGATGGAGCCCATGGCAGATGCTCGGGGAGACATGTACTCCTTCCACTGTGTGCGATGTTGTGTGTTTCAGTGGATGGAGCCCATGGCAGATGCTGGGGGACACATGTACTCCTTCCACTGTGTGCGATGTTGTTTGTTGTGTGTTGCAGTGGATGGAGCCCATGGCAGATGCTGGAGGAGACATGTACTCCTTCCACTGTGTGCGATGTTGTGTGTTGTGTGTTGCAGTGGGTGGAGCCCATGGCAGATGCTGGAGGAGACATGTACTCCTTCCACTGTGTGTGATGTTGTGTGTTGTGTGTTGCAGTGGGTGGAGCCCATGGCAGATGCTGGAGGAGACATGTACTCCTTCCACTGTGTGCGATGTTGTGTGTTGTGTGTTGCAGTGGGTGGAGCCCATGGCAGATGCTGGAGGAGACATGTACTCCTTCCACTGTGTGCGATGTTGTGTGTTGTGTGTTGCAGTGGGTGGAGCCCATGGCAGATGCGGGGGGAGACATGTACTCCTTCCACTGTGTGCGATGTTGTGTGTTGTGTGTTGCAGTGGGTGGAGCCCATGGCAGATGCGGGGGGAGACATGTACTCCTTCCACTTGGAAGCAGCCGAGGATCCAGGACGATGTATCAGGAAGATTAAAGAGGCTGGAATGAAGGTTTTATATATTTTTATTTTCATTTTTGTATTTGAAAATTTCTCATGAATAAGTTGATTGAAACTAACTTGATTTATATATAACATCCTGGATATCAAGGAAGCATGGTATTACCGGCATATCGGTTGAGGTTCACTCTTTCCAATATACGTATCACAATATCATGTTTTAATACTCAGTATATCAGGTGATTTTAAACAGTGATTTTTACCACGCATTTAATACTGTCGACTTGCCAATTACATGGAACCTGCAATCATGCATCTTTATGGAATGAGTGAATGTTATGTTGTACCAGCATCTTGTTTTGTTCCATTTAGGAACTTCAGTTCATACACTGGTGTTTCTTATTGCTTCTAAATTCAAAATTTAGAATTATACAATATATCAATATATGAATTGCAATACAGTCTGCATCATAACATTTGTAATACACATCAACCTCCAATACCAATCCAACTGGATATAATCACTTTAACATGTTTTCTTGAGTTCGGTTACTCAGATTAATATGATTTGGAGTAAGATCCCGACGGTCCCCCACAGTGAGATGATGATATGGCATGACTTTGAAAAAGAAGTGAAATCTTCTCACAGAAAAGCACAATGTATAGACAGGGAGCTAGGGAGTAGCAGTATAGGTTATTAGTTTGTATTTCTTCATGACAGCATCCTGTAAATATTTGACAATCCAGTGATTGGTATTATGAGAAACCATCAATTCCATTGTACAGCTGTTAACTGTTTGTTGTACATGTGTTAACTGTGTGTGTTGTACAGGTGCTTGCTGTGTATTGTACTGGTGTTAATTGTGTTAGTGTTGTACAGATGTTAACTGTGTGTGTGTGTTGTACAGGTGTTACCTGTGTGTTGTACTGGTGTTAACTGTGTGTTATACAGGTGATAACTGTGTGTTGTACAGGTGGTAACTGTGTGTTGTACAGGTGATAAGCGTGTGTTGTACAGGTGGTAACTGTGTGTGTTGTACTGGTGTTAACTGTGTGTGTTGTACTGGTGGTAACTGTGTGTTGTACAGGTGTTAACTGTGTGTTGTACTGGTGTTAACTGTGTGTTATACAGGTGATAACTGTGTGTTGTACAGGTGGTAACTGTGTGTTGTACAGGTGATAAGCGTGTGTTGTACAGGTGGCAACTGTGTTGTACAGGTGTTAACTGTGTGTTATACAGGTGATAACTGTGTGTTGTACAGGTGTTAACTGTGTGTTGTACAGGTGTTAACTGTGTGTTGTACAGGTGTTAACTGTGTGTTGTACTGGTGTTAACGGTGTGTTGTACAGGTGTTAACTGTGTGTTGTACGGGTGTTAACTGTGTTGTACTGGTGTAAACTGTGTGTTGTACAGGTGTTAACTGTGTGTTGTACGGGTGTTAACTGTGTGTTGTACTGGTGTTAACTGTGTTGTACAGGTGTTAACTGTGTGTGTTCTACTGGTGTTAACTGTGTGTTGTACAGGTGTTAACTGTGTGTTGTACTGGTGTTAACTGTGTGTTATACAGGTGATAACTGTGTGTTGTACAGGTGGTAACTGTGTGTTGTACAGGTGATAAGCGTCTGTTGTACAGGTGGTAACTGTGTGTGTTGTACTGGTGTTAACTGTGTGTGTTGTACTGGTGGTAACTGTGTGTTGTACAGGTGATAGCTGTGTGTTGTACTGGTGTTAACTGTGTGTTATACAGGTGATAACTGTCTGTTGTACAGGTGTTAACTGTGTGTGTTATACAGGTGTTAACTGTGTGTTGTACTGGTGGTAACTGTGTGTGTTGTACAGGTGTTAACTGTGTGTGTTGTACAGGTGTTAACTGTGTGTGTTGTACAGGTGTTAACTGTGTGTTGTACAGGTGTTAACTGTGTGTTGTACTGGTGTTAACTGTGTGTTGTACAGGTGTTAACTGTGTGTTGTATGGGTGGTAACTGTGTGTGTTGTACTGGTGTTAACTGTGTGTTGTACAGGTGTTAACTGTGTGTTGTACAGGTGGTAACTGTGTGTTGTACAGGTGATAACTGTGTGTTGTACAGGTGTTAACTGTGTTGTACAGGTGTTAACTGTGTGTGTTGTACAGGTGTTAACTGTGTGTTGTACAGGTGGTAACTGTGTGTTGTACAGGTGATAAGCGTGTGTTGTACAGGTGGTAACTGTGTGTTGTACAGGTGTTAACTGTGTGTTGTACAGGTGTTAACTGTGTTGTTCATGTGTTAACTGTGTGTTGTACTGGTGTTAACTGTGTGTTGTACAGGTGTTAACTGTGTGTTGTACAGGTGATAACTGTGTGTTGTACAGGTGATAAGCGTGTGTTGTACAGGTGGTAACTGTGTGTTGTACAGGTGTTAACTGTGTGTGTTGTACTGGTGTTAACTGTGTGTTATACAGGTGTTAACTGTGTGTTGTACAGGTGTTAACTGTGTGTTGTACAGGTGGTAACTGTGTGTTGTACAGGTGGTGACTGTGTGTTGTACACGTGTTAACTGTGTGTTGTACTGGTGTTAACTGTGTGTTGTACAGGTGTTAACTGTGTGTTATACAGGTGATAGCTGTGTGTTGTACAGTTGTTAACTGTGTGTGTTGTACAGGTGTTAACTGTGTGTGTGGTACAGGTGTTAACTGTGTTGTACAGGTGTTAACTGTGTTTGTTGTACAGGTGTTAACTGTGTGTGTTGTACAGGTGCTTGCTGTGTATTGTACTAGTGTTAATTGTGTTAGTGTTGTACAGATGTTAACTGTGTGTGTGTGTTGTACAGGTGTTAACTGTGTGTTGTACTGGTGTTAACTGTGTGTTGTACAGGTGGTAACTGTGTGTGTTGTACTTATGGTAACTGTGTGTTGTACAGGTGATAAGCGTGTGTTGTACAGGTGGTAACTGTGTGTGTTGTACTGGTGTTAACTGTGTGTGTTGTACTGGTGGTAACTGTGTGTTGTACAGGTGTTAACTGTGTGTTGTACTGGTGTTAACTGTGTGTGTTGTACAGGTGTTAACTGTGTGTTGTACAGGTGTTAACTGTGTGTGTTCTACTGGTGGTAACTGTGTGTTGTACAGGTGTTAACTGTGTGTGTTGTACAGGTGTTAACTGTGTGTTGTACTGGTGGTAACTGTGTGTTGTACAGGTGTTAACTGTGTGTTGTACTGGTGTTAACTGTGTGTGTTGTACTGGTGGTAACTGTGTGTTGTACAGGTGTTAACTGTGTGTTGTACAGGTGTTAACTGTGTGTGTTGTACAGGTGTTAACTGTGTGTGTTGTACAGGTGTTAACTGTTTCTTGTACATGTGTTAACTGTGTGTTGTATTGGTGGTAACTGTGTGTGTTGTACAGGTGGTAACTGTGTGTGTTGTACTGGTGGTAACTGTGTGTTGTACAGGTGTTAACTGTGTGTGTTGTAGAGGTGCTTGCTGTGTATTGTACTGGTGTTAATTGTGTTAGTGTTGTACAGATGTTAACTGTGTGTGTGTGTTGTACAGGTGTTAACTGCGTGTGTTGTACTGGTGTTAACTGTGTGTTATACAGGTGATAACTGTGTGTTGTACAGGTGGTAACTGTGTGTTATACAGGTGATAGCTATGTGTTGTACAGCTGTTAACTGTGTGTGTTGTACAGTTGTTAACTGTGTGTGTTGTACTGGTCTTCACTGTGTGTTGTACAGGTGTTAACTGTGTGTTGTACAGGTGATAACTGTGTGTTGTACAGGTGTTAACTGTGTGTTGTACAGGTGATAACTGTGTGTTGTACAGGTGATAACTGTGTGTTGTACAGGTGTTAACTGTGTGTTGTACTGGTGTTAACTGTGTGTGTTGTGCTAGTGTTAACTGTGTGTTGTACAGGTGATAGCTGTGTGTTGTACAGGTGTTAACTGCATGTGTTGTACTGGTGGTAACTGTGTCTGTTCTACTGGTGTTAACTGTGTGTTATACAGGTGTTAACTGTGTGTTGTACAGGTGTTAACTGTGTGTTATACAGGTGGTAACTGTGTGTTGTACAGGTGGTAACTGTGTGTTGTACACGTGTTAACTGTGTGTTGTACAGGTGTTAACTGTGTGTTGTACTGGTGTTAACTGTGTGTTATACAGGTGATAGCTATGTGTTGTACAGCTGTTAACTGTGTGTGTTGTACAGTTGTTAACTGTGTGTGTTGTACAGGTGTTAACTGTGTGTGTTGTACAGGTGTTAGCTGTGTTGTATAGCTGTTAACTGTGTGTGTTGTACAGTTGTTAACTGTGTGTGTTGTACAGGTGTTAACTGTGTGTGTTGTACAGGTGTTAACTGTGTTGTACAGGTGATAGCTGTGTTGTACAGGTGTTAACTGTGTGTGTTGTACAGGTGTTAACTGTGTGTGTTGTACTGGTGTTAACTGTGTGTTATACAGTTGATAACTGTGTGTTGTACAGGTGGTAACTGTGTGTTATACAGGTGATAGCTATCTGTTGTACAGCTGTTAACTGTGTGTGTTGTACAGTTGTTAACTGTGTGTGTTGTACAGGTGTTAACTGTGTGTGTTGTACAGGTGTTAACTGTGTTGTACAGGTGTTAGCTGTGTTGTACAGGTGTTAACTGTGTGTGTTGTACAGGTGTTAACTGTGTGTGTTGTACAGGTGTTAACTGTGTGTTGTACTGGTGTTAACTGTGTGTTGTACAGGTGTTAACTGTGTGTTGTGCTGGTGTTAACTGTGTGTGTTGTACAGGTGTTAACTGTGTTGTACAGGTGTTAGCTGTGTTTTACAGTTGTTAACTGTGTGTTGTACAGGTGGTAACTGTGTTGTACAGGTGTTAACTGTTTGTTGTACAGGTGTTAACTGTGTGTTTTACAGTTGTTAACTGTGTGTTGTACAGGTGTTAACTGTGTGTCTTGTACATGTGTTAACTGTGTGTTGTACTGGTGTTAACTGTGTGTTGTACTGGTGTTAACTGTATTGTACAGGTGTTAGCTGTGTTCCAAGGTGTTAACTGTGTGTGTTGTACAGGTGTTAACTGTGTGTGTTGTACAGGTGTTAACTGTGTGTGTTGTACAGGTGTTAACTGTGTGTGTTGTACAGGTGTTACCTGTGTGTGTTGTACAGGTGTTAACTGTGTGTGTTGTACAGGTGTTAGCTGTGTTGTACAGGTTTTAGCTGTGTTGTACAGGTGTTAACTCTGTGTGTTGTACAGGTGTTAACTGTGTGTGTTGTACAGTTGTTAACTGTGTGTGTTGTACAGGTGTTAACTGTGTGTGTTGTACAGGTGTTAACTGTGTTGTACTGGTGTTAGATGTGTTGTACAGGTGTTAACTGTGTGTTGTACTGGTGTTAACTGTGTGTTGTACAGGTGGTAACTGTGTGTGTTGTACTGGTGGTAACTGTGTGTGTTGTACTGGTGTTAACTGTGTGTTGTACAGGTGTTAACTGTGTGTGTTGTACTGGTGTTAACTGTGTGTTATACAGGTGATAACTGTGTGTTGTAAAGGTGTTAACTGTGTGTGTTGTACAGGTGTTAACTGCGTGTGTTGTACTGGTGTTAACTGTGTGTTATACAGGTGATAACTGTGTGTTATACAGGTGATAGCTATGTGTTGTACAGCTGTTTACTGTGTGTTGTACATGTGTTAACTGCGTGTGTTGTACTGGTGTTAACTGTGTGTTATACAGGTGATAACTGTGTGTTGTACAGGTGGTAACTGTGTGTTATACAGGTTATAACTGTGTGTTGTACAGGTGTTAACTGCGTGTGTTGTACTGGTGTTAACTGTGTGTTATACAGGTGATAACTGTGTGTTGTACAGGTGGTAACTGTGTGTTATGCAGGTGATAGCTATGTGTTGTACAGCTGTTAACTGTGTGTGTTGTACAGGTGTTAACTGTGTGTTGTACAGGTGTTAACTGTGTTGTACAGGTGTTAACTGTGTGTTGTACAGGTGTTAGCTGTGTTATACAGGTGTTAACTGTGTGTGTTGTACAGGTGTTAACTGTGTGTGTTGTACAGATGTTAACTGTGTCAGTTGTACTGGTGTTAACTGTGTGTGTTGTACAGGTGTTAACTGTGTGTGTTGTACAGGTGTTAACTGCGTGTGTTGTACTGGTGTTAACTGTGTGTTATACAGGTGATAACTGTGTGTTATACAGGTGGTAACTGTGTGTTATACAGGTGATAGCTATGTGTTGTACAGCTGTTAACTGTGTGTGTTGTACAGGTGTTAACTGTGTGTTGTACAGGTGTTAACTGTGTTGTACAGGTGTTAACTGTGTGTTGTACAGGTGTTAGCTGTGTTGTACAGGTGTTTACTGTTTGTGTTGTACAGGTATTAACTGTGTGTGTTGTACAGATGTTAACTGTGTCAGTTGTACTGGTGTTAACTGTGTGTGTTGTACAGGTGTTAACTGTGTGTGTTGTACAGGTGTTAACTGTGTGTGTTGTACAGGTGTTAACTGTGTCAGTTGTACTGGTGTTAACTGTGTGTGTTGTACAGGTGTTAACTGTGTTGTACAGGTGTTAACTGTGTTGTACAGGTGTTAGCTGTGTTGTACAGTTGTTAACTGTGTGTGTTGTACTGGTGTTAACTGTGTGTGTTGTACTGGTGTTAACTGTGTGTGTTGTACTGGTGTTAACTGTGTGTGTTGTACAGGTGTTAACTGTGTGTGTTGTACAGGTGTTAACTGTGTGTTGTACAGGTGTTAACTGTGTGTGTTGTACAGGTGTTAACTGTGTGTGTCGTACTGGTGGTAACTGTGTGTTGTACAGATGTTAACTGTGTGTGTTGTACTGTTGGTAACTGTGTGTGTTGTACAGGTGTTAACTGTGTGTGTTGTACAGGTGTTAACTGTGTGTGTTGTACAGGTGTTAACTGTGTGTGTTGTACAGGTGTTAACTGTGTGTTGTACAGGTGTTAACTGTGTGTTGTACAGGCGTAAACTGTGTGTTGTACTGTTGGTAACTGTGTGTGTTGTATTGGTGGTAACTGTGTGTGTTGTACAGGTTTTAACTGAATGTTGTACATGTGTTAACTGTGTGTTGTACAGGTGTTAACTGTATGTTGTACAGGTGTTAACTGTGTGTTGTACAGGTGTTACCTGTGTGTTGTACAGGTTTTAACTGAATGTTGTACAGGTGTTAACTGTATGTTGTATTGGTGTTAACTGTGTGTTGTACAGGTGTTAACTGTATGTTGTACAGGTGTTAACTGTGTGTTGTACAGGTGTTACCTGTGTGTTGTACAGGTTTTAACTGTGTGTTTTACAGGTGTTAACTGTGTGTTGTACAGGTGGGCCTGGCTGTCAATCCTCCAACCAGTGTACAGGGTGTGCTGCCGTTTATGGACATGGTGGACCTCGTCCTCATCATGACTGTCAACCCAGGCTTTGGGGGTCAGAAGTTTATGGGGGAATGTTTATCAAAGGTCAGCACCGACTATTTATTTGCCTTGAGTATTTGTGTATAATGTTTAGAGTTGATTGTGACAGCTCTGCATGTACATTGTAGGTTTCTGATTGATGAACAATCTGTTTAAAATTCTGTTTTTGTTTTCTAAGCAGCTGGACACCATGCCTGGTTTACAGTCACATCAGCTGTTACCTCGTGTGTACAAACTTGTTAGTCATCTGCTACCTGAATATGAAACTGACAGTTATTGAATCACATTGTTACAAATATCTGTCTCACATAGGCTTGTATTCATTCTGATGAGATGACCTTCCCCTTGATAAATTTGTTTAGCCTGTAGACTTGCTCAAGTCCCTAAGGCAATAATTAGTAGTCTAAATCATAATTCTAGATTATGTAAATAATAAGAACAACTTGTCCCTATAAGAGACTGGAGTTCTTCAAAACTTGCCTATTAGGAGGATAGAATTACTACCGGTACACATCCATGGACTTTTCTTTCAGTACAGCCTTGGAGCAAGGCTAGGTATCCTGGTGCTCGTCTGGACAGACCTGGGTTTGATGTCGTGTTTGGATGCAATGTGTGAATCAAATCTTTTGTGTTCCCTGCCATGATATGCCTGGAATTTTGCTTAGTGGCATAAAACAGTGCTCACTCAATTCCAGCTTGTAAGTTATATTCTAATTTCTGAGCATATATTTTACTGAAGCAACTCAAGACAGATTCACCGTGAAGAGCTGCACAGTTGTGGCATTCCTATCTATCGGTTGTAGCTAATTCCAGTGTTTGTCTTGACCAGGTGCAGTTTCTGCGTGACAAGTACCGGAGTATGGACATCGAGGTGGATGGCGGTGTGGGTCCCAGCACCATCCAGCAGTGTGCTGAGGTCAGTGTCAGACTCACTTAGATCCGTTGTCACGGTAATGATGGACTTTGATGGATGTGTTAGCTTGAATATGGCTACAGAGAAAATTGGTTCTGTTGGCCATGTGGCTGAAACTAGCGCAGCACAAGTCATGTTGGATATTTCACTCATGAGATAACTCCTATATTCCCCATAGGAATTGCTATGTTTTGTTGTTTAACCCCACGCTCAGCAATAATCCATCTATATGATGACGGTATGGAAATAATCAAATCTGGACCAGACAATTGATTGACATTATGAGCATCGATCTATGTAATTGGGATATGATGACATGCATCAAACAAGTCAGCAAGCCTGACCACCCTATCCCATCACCTTTGACTGCAAGCATGGGTTGCTGCAGACTCATTCTACCCCCCACCTTCATGGAACTGGAATTGTTATGACAATTAATAGGTATCCTTGAAGGTCAAGGTCACTCACTGCGAAAACAGCTTAAAAATCCTTTTCATGTGTTGTGTTGTGTTGTGTTGTGTTGTGTTGTGTTGTGTTGTGTTGAATATTTAGAACGTGTTTCCTTTGCTGTGTGTACTATTAATCATGTCAATAATGTGAGCAGGAAATTAATGTGAAAAATGCCACTGTTAGTTACTCGCGCTAACAAAATGAAACATTTTTATTATGCATTTCTACATCCAAATTCACTTGACTCTTGACCCTGGAAACACTTGTAATAAAAACAGAACGTCATTCACTCATGAATGTTTATTCAATCAGTTTAAGAATGACAGTTTACAGAAGCCCATCACAATACAGGCACTTAAGCGGGGGACACTTCTACTTTCTGTCAGATGTCAACAACTTTGATCTCGTCACGCTTACTGGAACTTGTAAGACAGTCCAGACTAGTGCCACCCACACATGACAGTTTCTGTCAAAAGCTGACATGATCCAGCAAGCATGGATCCACTTCATCACACGGAGTCTCAAGCTCACTGTTTTGCTCGTCTCACTGTTTTGCTCGTCTCACTGTTTTGCTCGTCTCACTGTTTTCAAATGGCAAACACCTTATCAGCGAACTATCAGCGAATTGTTCACGCATGACAGACTTGTAGTCACTGTTCATGGCCAGCTGATACAAGTCATCTCACTACAAAGTTGAACTACATCGATGTGCAGCAAACACATCAAAGTTGGCAAGTTGTTTTTGTCAGGCATGCAATATTGTTTCATGTGTTTTGTGTAAGTCTGCTGTCAAAATACCCATTCAGGTGCCACTCGTCTGGGAGATAGTACTGCACATCACACCAGTCAGTGACACCTCGATAGATGACTTGTGGGGGAGTATGGCACCAAAAGCATTGCCACCTGGCAACATTGTAACGTCATGTTTCTTTCTCCTCTGTTTGGGAGTTACGATGTCTCAACATGATTTGGACCCTAATTTACGAATGTCCAGTTTGAAACAAGAATGATCTTCATGCTTGTCTGTCAAAGTTAAGTCTGTTCTAGTTCAGATGGAAAGGCATGGGATGGAACTGTCTCCCCCTCACTTGTAACAAAGTCTTCTTACTTCTGATTGAAATCAGATGGTACTTTCCTGGCAGCTTCCGTTGCTTTGCACTTCACAAAGTCCTGCCTTGACCAGCCCCTGTCTGAAGGATTGGGTCACCATTTTCTGACAAACAGGAGCGATTTTCATGTAACAATGATCAATTACAGTTTCAATGTTTCTGTCCTTTGGCCACCAGCTGCCCTTGTTTGTGTTAAGTATTTGTGGACGAGTTTGTCTAACTCTCCAAGCAGTAAGGATCAACCAGGTCTCTGATGTTGCAGTTCATCAACTTGTGAGATTTGTCAGTAGTCTTCCTCAGTGTATGTGCTTTGTTCATAACCCATACAGCACTTTCATCTGGGCTAATGTCACTTTACTAGAGACCCATAAAGATTCGGGGTAGAAATAGGTCTCCAGCAACCCATGCTTGTCATAATAGGCAACTATGCTTGTCGTAAGAGGCGACTTACAGGGTCAGGTTTGCGGACTAGGTTGATGCATGTCATCGTATCCCAATTGCGTAGATTGATGCTCATGATGTCAATCGCTGGATTGTGTGATCCAGACTTGATTATTTACAGACCGCCTTCATACAGCTGGAATATTGCTGAGTGCGACGTTAAACAGACAAACAGTTTACTAGACTCTGAAGCAGCACCTGTGTGGCCATGTTCAGTAGCATACTTGATCTTCCCAGCATGTTTCTTGTGAATAATAGTTGTCGTTTTTTCGTTTTCGCTGCCATGGCAACTGGTGACATGGTCAGGTGATTTTGAGGCTTCACTGACTTTGGCGTTATCAGGGGTTGAGATCGTAGTCGGGTCAGGCAGGCCACTTGGCACTTCAGGACATGCCTGAATGTACAGGGATTTTATGTGAAGTAAATGAGTTGATCCTGTTTTGACTGATAAAATCCTACTGACATATTTGTGTGTTATTATTTACTTAAACAGACATGTGCCACTTTGTACATGTTGTCGTGTAGTGTGTTGTTTCAAGGAAATCATCAGCTTGTGAGATGACGGAAGTGGACATCCCAGTAGAAATCAGTGGTGTGTTTTTGATGTTCCTTTGGGTCTTGCAATGATTAAGTGACACATTTTTGTGTTGGAACTGGAGCTAACATTATTTTCAAGCCAAATTAATTTCAGGATTTACAGTAGTGTTAAAATAACTTCCCTGTGTTGTGTTGAATGTTAAACAAGTTTCCGGTGTTGTGTTGAATGTTTAACAAGTTTCCTGTGTTGTGTTGAATGTTTAACAAGTTTCCTGTGTTGTGTTGAATGTTTAACATGTTTCCTGTGTTGTGTGGAATGTTTAACAAGTTTCCTGTGTTGTGTGGAATGTTTAACAAGTTTCCTGTGTTGCGTTGCAGGCAGGGGCAAATGTCATTGTGTCAGGAAGTGCAGTGATTAACAGTGACAATCCAAGGGAGACAATCAGCTACATGCGACACATAGTGGATGAAGCACTACAGAAAGCATCTTTAGAGCGATGAAGTCTCGCACTACCTGATAGGTGCTTCCATGTCAGGGCAGGGTTTAAGTCACATGTTAACACAACGCAGGCTTGTTGTTTTGAGGGAATCTTTGACATCTCATATGAGATCAATTTCATATTTCACTTTCAGTCACACAGCATTATGTTTCTTGTCTTGATTGTAGCTTGTTTCCTTTCTCCTTTTGACTTTGCATGTATCAGGAGCGTCTACAGATACACTGGTTTAATCAGTTTACAGCCAAAGAAATGATCAAACAGAAGGTATGACTATAACAAGGGGGGTATGTAGTTTGTTGTTGATATAGTCCTATCCTGTTGGTGAGTTTAGATGAGGGAAATCATGTTGTCGATGTGAAGCTCAATGGTGTTATGCTGTTACTAACACTTAATTCCTACCTCAACAATGTCTCATGACCTTAGTCTATTATTTGTGTCTCTGCTTTTCCTGATAATAACATTACTAACACATTTTCAGTCTATCACTCAAAGTAGATGTATGTTTTAGTGGTACATGTATATTAAAGTATAGTGCCGTGAGATTGTAACTTGATATTTGGTGATCATATTGGGTGCACTACAGAACTATTATAATTTGCTCAATTCCTGAAACTACTCAGATAAAGTCGGGTTGCATTAGTCATAGCCCTAGAGTTGACCTTAGTGTATTGAGTGACGGGGGGACCAAGTCATTGGAGGTGCCACAATTTGCTTACAGAGTTGTGTCCCTTACCATGCCAGGATCTGCATCACAACTTGGCCTTGATTAGGATTCTTGATCTGTTGGATCCAGTGCCCTTGGGTTCCACTCCACTTCTGTATAGCAGGAGGGCCAGTAGCCGTAGGACTTCTATATAGCAGGAGGACCTGTAGCCATGGCACTTCAGTATAGCAGGAGGACCTGTAGCCATGGCACTTCAGTATAGCAGGAGGACCTGTAGCCTTAGCACTTCAGTATAGCAGGAGGACCTGTAGCCTTAGCACTTCTATGTAGCAGAAGGGCCAGTAGCTGTAGGACTTCTATATAGCAGGAAGTTGTAGGGTATAGCACTTCCATAGCCTCAGCACTTGTTGAACAGGGGACCAGGGTCCACTTACATAAAGCGATCTTAGCGCTAAGATGACTGTAACTCCCATACCTTAACATAGGCTTACAATAGTCTTAGCCCTAACATCACCTTGTTGGAACAGAGGAACAAGTGTTCCATGCTGCTGGTAGGTTCTCAATGCCATAGAAAAATCATATTTGAAATTATAATTTGATCTGATATTTGGTACTTTTTACTTTTGTTTTCTCTTCACTAGAGGCATGTATGATGCAGAGACTCTGAGTGTTGAAGGTTTAGCCCGTGTTAAAATGATCATGAAATCCATCGGTATGCAACAAACATTGACACTGTGGTCTTCAGTAGCCATTCAGTCCCTGGGCCCCATTCCTCAAAGCAATCTTAGCACAACAATGATCGTAAGCCTGTGTAAAGTATGGGACTTATGATCACCTTAACGCTAAAATTGCTTTGAGGAACAGGGCCCTGTACCAGTATTGCTCCTCCTGTAACTCAACTGAAACTTAAAAGCTTTGATGTTGATGTGAATGCACAGATGTTGAATAAATTATGTGTCGTCTCTCATTGATTTGATTTGAAGAAAAATATTATGCTGTAAGAAAGTGAAAGTTATTGTATGTGATCATTATTATTACCAAACTACAGCTTAAGATTTTCATTAATGAGACAGTGCCTCTGGACTTTTTAGTATTCGTGAAATGTATTTTAAAATTTAGATTGATATAATGAACCAGTGGTGTGTATGTTGATTCTTACCAGGTCAGGATATTAATAAGTTCCAAGGGAAGGTTTTGTTTTGGTCACTACTTGAAAACACTCAATTATTTTCCTGTCTATGGAGGTTCTGAATTTAGTTGTATCCTCTTAGCAATGATGGTGCTCGTCGCATGGCTGATGATCTTCAACAACTGTGGAGCTGAACCAATATGTGCATACCAGAAACCATTCTATGAGGTTTTCTGCTGTTTTCTATTGTGGTCATATACAGGGAATCAATAAAACACTTAACTGCAGCTTTTGTTTTACTTTTCTACATCTGTTAGATAATCTGAAGGTGATATTTTTTGTCCGCTGTGTTGTGGAAATAGTCTCCAAAGGAACTCATGTGTCATAAGAAATATCCCGGAGACAGGGATCACAGTGGATGAGAACTAGGAAGACTGATTTACTTCAATTTCCCTTGGAAAAATAGTTACACAAATCATGGACTCAACAACAAATAACTACATGTTTGATCAATACCATGGAAATAACAGAGGTTTTCTCTTTGTATTTATGTTTCATGACTACCTTCATCATTAGGTAACCTACATCAGCTTCCGTCGAACTTCACTCAGTAGATGTCAGTCTACCACTGTAATACTGGAGTCAGTAGATGTCAGTCCATCTCTGTAATACTGGAGTCAGTAGATATCTGTCCATCTCTGTAATACTGGAGTGGGTAGATATCTGTCCATCTCTGTAATACTGGAGTGGCTAGATGTCAGTCCATCTCTGTAATACTAGAGTGGCTAGATATCTGTCCATCTCTGTAATACTGGAGTGGCTAGATGTCAGTCCACCTCTGTAATACTGGAGTGGGTAGATATCTGTCCATCTCTGTAATACTGGAGTCAGTAGATATCTGTCCATCTCTGTAATACTGGAGTCAGTAGATATCAGTCCATCGCTGTGATACTGGAGTGGCTAGATATCTGTCCATCTCTGTAATACTGGAGTCAGTAGATATCTGTCCATCTCTGTAATACTGGAGTCAGTAGATATCTGTCCATCTCTGTAATACTGGAGTCAGTAGATATCTGTCCATCTCTGTAATACTGGAGTCAGTAGATGTCAGTCCATCTCTGTGATACTGGAGTGGCTAGATATCTGTCCATCTCTGTAATACTGGAGTCAGTAGATATCTGTCCATCTCTGTGATACTGGAGTGGCTAGATATCTGTCCATCTCTGTAATACTGGAGTCAGTAGATGTCAGTCCATCTCTGTAATACTGGAGTGGCTAGATATCTGTCCATCTCTGTAATACTGGAGTGGGTAGATATCTGTCCATCTCTGTGATACTGCAGTGGCTAGATATCTGTCCATCTCTGTAATACTGGAGTCAGTAGATATCTGTCCATCTCTGTAATACTGGAGTCAGTAGATATCTGTCCATCTCTGTAATACTGGAGTCGGTAGATATCTGTCCATCTCTGTAATACTGGAGTCGGTAGATATCTGTCCATCTCTGTAATACTGGAGTCAGTAGATATCTGTCCATCTCTGTAATACTGGAGTGGGTAGATATCTGTCCATATCTGTAATACTGGAGTCGGTAGATATATGTCCATCTCTGTAATACTGGAGTCGGTAGATATCTGTCCATCTCTGTAATACTGGAGTCGGTAGATATCTGTCCATCTCTGTATACGTCATATAGCTGGAATATTGCTGAGTGCGCGTTAAACAACAAACCAACCAACTAATGTTTTTTCAGCGGCTAACTTGAAAACAGCCAGAGTATTTATTCAGGGTAATAGATCTGGGTTAGACTCTGTAATGACAGGTGTCTGTTTTAGGACCATTTCTTGCAATATTCGTCGTTTTGCTGCTATTCTGTATATATACTCTTCAAAAAAAGAAACTTGACATAGATGTAAAACCACTTTTTGCCAAATATCTAAAACAATTACATTAAATGAGAACCAAATAAGTCAAAGATGATGTGTCTATAATTCGCGAAAACACATGCAAAGCACATAAACGTAGCGTTTGGGGATCAATTTCACAGCTTCATCCAAACGCAACCGCCTGTAAAAAACGTGCAGCACAGGATCCTGCATTTAGGCTTGCAGGCCCCCCTGCTGTATGGGTATAAATCTACATCGACTGTTCATACATTCCTTATAACGGCAGTAGGGGCGGTGACAGAATGCCAAGACTGAATGCAGCTCGACAGAACTACGCCATTGGGAGATTACAAGCTGGAACAACTCAGCAAGAAGTGGCCAGGCACTTTGGCGTATCCAGACAGACAATCTCCGCACTGTGGACCCGATACATGAACACCAACAGAGTTGACGACAGACCAAGGTCAGGAAGACCGATGGTGACAACCCAAGCACAAGATCGATACATCCGGCTGCGACACCTCCGAGACCGCACTACCACAGCCACGTCTACAACCACACAGATCCCTGGGGTACGCAGAATATCAGATCAAACGGTACGCAACAGACTGAGGGAGGCTGGACTTTTTGCATGAAGACCTGTTCGACGTCATGTATTAACCCCACGTCATCTGGCGGACCGTCTGCTTTGGTGCCAACAGAGGGTTTAGATGGGCACCTGCAAGGTGGAGAAATGTACTGTTTACTGACGAGTCCCGTTTCCTACTCACACGTGCTGATGGGCGCGCACGTGTCTACAGACGTCGGGGTGAACGTTACGCCCCCAACTGTGTGCAGCAGGTTGTCCCATTTGGCGGCGGGAGTGTCATGGTATGGGCCGGAATTCATCACGGTGGTAGGACGCCTCTCGTGCATGTGGCAGGTGCATTGACAGGTGTGCGTTACAGAGACTTGATCCTACAGCCTTACGTTCTCCCTCACGTCAACGTTCATGGCGGACAGTTCCAGCAGGACAACGCTCGACCACATATTGCACGTGTGTGTCAGGACTTCTTACAGCACAACAACATCCAGAATGATTTGTCCCCGATTGAGCATCTGTGGGACGAGTTGGATCGACGCGTTCGCAGAAGGAATCCACCGCCCCAAACACTTCCGGCGCTTCTTCATGCACTTCAGCATGAATGGCAGCACATCCAAAAGCGTGTTATTGACAACTTGATTGCATCTATGGGTCGTCGGTGTCAAGCGGTGGTTGATGCACGTGGTGGGCACAACCGATACTGACATTTTCTGTACCCCTGTGATATTAACTGTATCGTGTACGTGTGTCTGTCTAGGTGACACGATTAATGTTTTGAACATTGTGTACATTGATCTTCAAACAGTGTTTCAATTATGGTTTCTGTGTCCTATTTTGAAACAATCGCAATATATTACATTTTGAAAGTCAGTGTCAAGTTTCTTTTTTTAAGAGTATGTTATCGTAGAAGACCCAAATACCACTGCAAATATACTTTATAATAATATTTCTCGACGGGCTGATAAATGACAGGTTACTTTTAATCCACAAAAAGGGAAACTATTCTGTACTCGCATCTTTCCATCTTCTAATGACATGACTTCATATAACTGAAGTTTATAAACATAAACACCTGGCATTATTCATGCAAGAAATGACTTGGAAATCCCCAGTTAAACTCAATAAGGACGACTTGCGGAGCAACATGAGGTACAAGTCTCGATAAGGTGTATGCGGGGACAAGTTCCTGACGCTAGTTCAAAGACGACAGAATTTAAAATTAACTCTTTTCTATAAAATGATCAATGGCTTTACGCCTGAATAACTTTCTCACCTTATACTTCGAAGCGTCTCTTCTAACATAGCTCTAGAAAAGAGACAGTCACAATTTACAGACTCTTGAGATGTAGATCGCGGTAATCGTCTCAATAAATAGTGAGTGCGTAAGGTTTTACGCCGCTTGTAGCAGTATCACGGCAAGGAACACCATTAATGGGCTTCACACATTGTACCCATGTAAAGAATCGAACCCGGACCGTGGGCGTGACCAGCGAACGTTTTAACCACTAGGCTACCCCACCACCCCGTCTCGATCAATGGGTTTCCTGATTATCGGGAGGCGGAAGTGATGAGGCCGACACAGTCCCTGAGAAGAGCAACACCTGGGTGAAGGTATAACATTGTCAGCGTGTATGCCGACAGAAGGTTTGTCTGGCGGACATGAGGAACAACAAAGAGTACATTATATAGAAGTACAAAATGGTTTATTGTATGAAAACACTTTGGTGACAAATTCTATCCACAAACATACTATTGCAACCACTGCATAGACTCTGGTCGATGTTTCCGATATTACCTGAACCGATCAGGCCACTGATTACATTGACTGAAACATTTCAGCGCAGCTCATTGTCACAGGTAGCCGGCAACACGGGGCTGATTGGCCGGGATACACGTGGATGCCAGCTGTCAATCGATACAACCAGGTAACATTAATTACAGACTTCTCTTTGTAGTGATGAGTACACTGTCTTGTCAGTATATTGAATAACGAACGGTATTTGGAAAGGTAAGAAGGAGATGAAAATAGGCTTATATTACTGTGCTTATGGGGTTGTCCTGTTAATGTGCATGTGTTGCTTACTCAGTGTCCTTGGCTTGTCTGGAATGCGTGGCCTGGTTTACATGGTCTGGTTTACATGGTCTGGTTTTACATGATCTGATCTATAAAACTGAGAGGCGTCCAGGAGAACTCGCCTTTCTCCACTTTAATAAAACCATGGAGAGGCATCCAGTACAACTCGCCCTTCTCCACTTCACACACGAGCCGTTCACAGGAATCGTACACTTCAGCCATTCACACAAGCCGTACACACGAGTTGTACACACCAGCCGTAAACACCAGCCGTACACACAAGCCGTACACACAAGCCGTATACACCAGCCGTATACACCAGCCGTATACACAAGCCGTACACACAAGCCGTACACACAAGCCGTACACACAAGCCGTATACACCAGCCGTATACACAAGCCGTATACACCAGCCGTGCACACCAGTCGTACACACAAGCCGTATACACCAGCCGTACACACAAGCCGTAAACACCAGCCGTACACACAAGCCGTATACACCAGCCGTATACACAAGCCGTATACACCAGCCGTGCACACCAGTCGTACAGACCAGGTGTACACACGAGTTGTACACACGTGCCGTACACACCAGTCGTAAACACCAGCCGTAAACACCAGCCGTACACACAAGCCGTAAACACAAGCCGTACACACAAGCCGTATACACCAGCCGTACACACAAGCCGTAAACACCAGCCGTACACACCAGCCGTACACACCAGCCGTACACACAAGCCGTAAACACCAGCCGTATACACCAGCCGTACACACCAGCCGTACACACAAGCCGTACACACCAGCCGTACACACCAGCCGTACACACAAGCCGTATACACCAGCCGTATACACCAGCCGTACACACAAGCCGTATACACCAGCCGTAAACACCAGCCGTACACACAAGCCGTATACACCAGCCGTACACACCAGCCGTAAACACCAGCCGTACACACAAGCCGTAAACACCAGCCGTACACACAAGCCGTATACACCAGCCGTACACACAAGCCGTATACACCAGCCGTAAACACCAGCCGTACACACAAGCCGTATACACCAGCCGTACACACAAGCCGTAAACACCAGCCGTACACACACGCCGTAAACACCAGCCGTACACACAAGCCGTATACACCAGCCGTACACACAAGCCGTAAACACCAGCCGTAAACACCAGCCGTACACACAAGCCGTACACACAAGCCGTATACACCAGCCGTAAACACCAGCCGTACACACAAGCCGTATACACCAGCCGTACACACAAGCCGTATACACCAGCCGTAAACACAAGCCGTAAACACCAGCCGTACACACAAGCCGTAAACACCAGCCGTACACACAAGCCGTATACATCAGCCGTACACACAAGCCGTAAACACCAGCCGTACACACCAGCCGTACACACCAGCCGTACACACAAGCCGTATACACCAGCCGTATACACCAGCCGTATACACCAGCCGTATACACAAGCCGTACACACCAGCCGTGCACACCAGTCGTACAGACCAGGTGTACACACGAGTTGTACACACGTGCCGTAAACACCAGCCGTACACACCAGCCGTATACACCAGCCGTACACACCAGCCGTAAACACCAGCCGTACACACAAGCCGTATACACCAGCCGTACACACAAGCCGTAAACACCAGCCGTACACACACGCCGTAAACACCAGCCGTACACACAAGCCGTATACACCAGCCGTACACACAAGCCGTAAACACCAGCCGTAAACACCAGCCGTACACACAAGCCGTACACACAAGCCGTATACACCAGCCGTAAACACCAGCCGTACACACAAGCCGTATACACCAGCCGTACACACAAGCCGTATACACCAGCCGTAAACACAAGCCGTAAACACCAGCCGTACACACAAGCCGTAAACACCAGCCGTACACACAAGCCGTATACATCAGCCGTACACACAAGCCGTAAACACCAGCCGTACACACCAGCCGTAAACACCAGCCGTACACACCAGCCGTATACACCAGCCGTATACACCAGCCGTATACACCAGCCGTATACACAAGCCGTATACACCAGCCGTGCACACCAGTCGTACAGACCAGGTGTACACACGAGTTGTACACACGTGCCGTAAACACCAGCCGTACACACCAGCCGTAAACACCAGCCGTACACACCAGCCGTAAACACCAGCCGTACACACAAGCCGTAAACACCAGCCGTACACACAAGCCGTATACACCAGCCGTACACACAAGCCGTAAACACCAGCCGTACACACCAGCCGTATACACCAGCCGTATACACCAGCCGTATACACCAGCCGTATACACCAGCCGTATACACAAGCCGTACACACCAGCCGTGCACACCAGTCGTACAGACCAGGTGTACACACGAGTTGTACACACGTGCCGTAAACACCAGCCGTACACACCAGCCGTATACACCAGCCGTACACACCAGCCGTAAACACCAGCCGTACACACAAGCCGTAAACACCAGCCGTACACACAAGCCGTATACACCAGCCGTACACACCAGCCGTATACACAAGCCGTACACACCAGCCGTGCACACCAGTCGTACAGACCCGGTGTACACACGAGTTGTACACACGTGCCGTACACACCAGTCGTACACACGAGCTGTACACACGAGCCGTACACACGACGAGCCTTACACACGATTTGTACACACGGGCTGTAGGGAAGCCTGAAAGGTGGAATGTTTGTCTTATCGATTACCCCGATACACATCCGTCCCACACCACCTCCACCCGAGGCACGGTGTCACAACCCACACTGAACCTCCTGGACATTGACTATTCCATTGATTAACTGATTTCCTTAATTCCTGCTCCGGATGTGAGAAAGTTCCCCAGACTGTTCAATATTCACACACACCGGGTTCAGCAAGATAAACACCCACGGAATTAAAATCAGGATAATTTCATCAACGTTTTAATAAATAATATAAAACCTAAGTTTGAAGAAGAGTAACAAAGCGGGTACCTGCGTACTTAATGATTGTAACGACTGGGGGTGTCAGCAATAAAGGGCTGTGTGCATTACACAAAGTACAAATGTAAATTGAGGTCACTGTTTAGGCAGACAACGGCATTGAAACACCTTTTGGTGAATATATGTAGAGAGAATGACTGACATATTTGACTTGGCTGTGAGAACTCACGGCACACTTGTGAAGGGGGCCCCGTGTTTACATGGACTCACTGCGTCTAGTGCTTCTATCACTCCACAACATGTCTTGTTGACATCATGCGCTTGTTAGAACGCTCACAACCCCAGACCAACTCAATTACTGCGTGTGAGTCTTGACGGAGATTGGCTTATTGTTTTTTCTGCCAACTCACTATGGTGTCTTGCTTGTGTCGTAACTGCATGTCCTCGGATCGGGCAAATCTGAGTCACACTGCCTCATCACTTCATACCTCATCACTTCATATCTCGTCACTTTATATCTCGTCACTTCATATCTCGTCACTTCCTGCCTCATCACTTCCCGCCTTTATCACTTCATATCTCATCGCATTCCGCCTCACTACTTCATTTCTCATCACTTCATATCTCGTCACTTCCTGTCCCAACACTTCATATCTCGTCACTTCCTGTCCCAACACTTCATATCTCGTCACATTATAACTCGTCACTTCGTATCTCATGACTCCCCTCCGCCGTCATATAGCTGGAATATGTCTATTCACCTCATATCTCGTCACTTTATATCTCATCACCTCATATCTCGTCACTTTTTATCTCACCACCTCTTTATATCTCGTCACTACGTATCTCATCACTTGCTACCTCATCACTTCATATTTCATCTCTTCATACCTCGTCACTTCATATCTCATCACTTAATGCCTCATCACTTCATATCTCATCCCTTCCCGTCTCACTACTTCATATCTCCTCACTTAATGCCTCACCACTTCATATCTCCTCCCCTCATATCTCATCACCAGTTTCGCCCTCTAATAATCAAAGCTAATCAGTGTACGTCAACGAAAAGATAACAATTAACTTCGCATGAGAATCACTTCCGCCTTTGAATCACAGTTCAGTACTGTTTGACTTTAGGTTGAATCTATGCCTTACTATCACACGACATCCACGTCATTTAATGCATTTTCTTTATATAACATTCCAAGACCCAGTGTCACCGAGTTGTTACCGCCCTGGAATCATTCTCAAGTTGCCGTTGACGATCCGAGTTCAACACTGAGCAACAAGAGGCGGCAGAGTATACACAAGTGGGTGTAGACAGACACCCGTTGGGAACCCTCGTCGCTGTGTGGCCGAGTGAAGCTGTGTCTGTGGTTTCCACAGTGGGACAGGGTCAGGCTGTCTGTCACACCCGGAACTGGCACGTGCCGTGACGATGTCAGCTGTCTGGCATCGTGAAATTGACGGAGTGGTTCACGAAGGGTGTCCCAGAGATGTAGTGTTTGGGAGGATACCAGCGATCCTTGTTCGCATCTCGCACTGCAAAGAAAAATTATAAATAAATAAGCCAGTCGAATAACGGAGTGACCCAGTGTGGTTTTATGCCAAGATCAATTACACCAATCCTTACCACGGGCTCTACTAATCAGTCACACCGATCCAGACAAAACCCTGTCCCTTATCGTAAGACATCCCTACTGAAAGCATAGTGCATTGTACGATTAGGACTGTGTTATAAGATTGTGTTTATGAATCCCTATCGAATAGTAATGATACCAGGTATTTGTGAAAAGGTATCCTTCATCGTCACAAACACACGCGGAGGCAAGTCATATTGTTCAACTGAATAAACACGGGAACATGTGGTACACATGAAAACAAGGAATTGCATCGGACATATTTGTCATCACTGATGCATTCAAATCGTAACTGCCGCCTTATGTCTACGATTACACTTTTTGAAAGCTTTACTAAGGCCTTGCATGTTGTAAGACTGATCAAACAACGTTGGAGCAAGAATCGCATGAAGCTGTTAAAAAATCTTCACTAGATAGAGCATGCTAGATTATACCTCTAATGTTGTGAAATGAAGTGATCAAGCAAAGATACACGCATGTGATAGCCCGCCAACCAAGCGACACACTATTACCAACCAGGAGATATACTATGACAAGCCAGGAGACACACTATCACCAACTAAGCGACACAATATGAAAAAACCAGGAGACACACTATGACCAACCAAGCGACACAATATTACAAGCGAGGAGACACACTATGACCAACCAGGAGACACACTATGACCGGCCAGGAGACACACTATGACCGGCCAGGAGACACACTATCACCAACCAAGCGACACAATATGAAAAAAACAGGAGACACACTATGACCAACCAAGCGACACAATATTACAAGCGAGGAGACACACTATGACCAACCAGGAGACACACTATGACCAGCCAGGAGACACACTATGACCGGCCAGGAGACACACTATCACCAACTAAGCGACACAATATTACAAGCCAGGAGACACACTATGACCAGCCAGGAGACACACTATGACCAGCCAGGAGACACACTATCACCAGCCAGGAGACACACTATCACCAGCCAGGAGACACACTATCACCAGCCAGGAGACACACTATCACCAGCCAGGAGACACACTATCACCAGCCAGGAGACACACTATGACCGGCCAGGAGACACACTATCACCAACCAAGCGACACAATATGAAAAAACCAGGAGACACACTATCACCAGCCAGGAGACACACTATGACCGGCCAGGAGACACACTATGACCAGCCAGGAGACACACTATCACCAGCCAGGAGACACACTATCACCAGCCAGGAGACACACTATGACCGGCCAGGAGACACACTATCACCAACCAAGCGACACAATATGAAAAAACCAGGAGACACGATACGACCAACCTGGAGACACACTATGACCGTCCAGGAGATATACTATGACCAACCAGGAGACACACTATGACCAGCCAGGAGATATACTATGACCAACCAGGAGACACACTATCACCAACCAGGAGATATACTATGACCAACCAGGAGGCACACTATCACCAGCCAGGAGATATGCTATGACCAACCAGGTGATATACTATGACCAGCCAGGAGACACACTATGACCAGCAAGGATTTCTGGTGTGCTCCGCCGTGGAATTGCTGGAAATTGCTAAAACCGGCGTAAAACTATGTTACCTAGTACGTTCCACGGGAATGGAATAACACAGTGAAACAGTCTAACTACCAGTTCCGGAAGGGAGCTGGGATTTTGTATGGGGACCAGATATTTTTCAGCTATATCTGCAAAACCAGATATTTGTTTAAAGAAATCTTTTAATTTTGTATTCGTTTTGACGGAGGCGATGAGTCCTTATTTTGTCACAACTACTATTCCGTTCACTCTTTCCGCTCAGAGGGAGACCACGTCATCCGTACATGTGGTACGTCTGTTTGTAATTACATCCAGTATATGCTTAGTGTTGTCTCACACTATTGTTTTCCCATCACCCTAAACCTCGGTGTGGCTAAATTAAACAATACTTATTTCCACAACGGAACGGAATCGGTGAACAGGCACAGCCTATTGGAAAACCTCTCACTCCAGGGTCATTTAACAATTAATAAATATCAAACATTACCAAGTTTAGTCAGCAGACTGATCTGTGACGTCTCTTCCTGCAAACCCCCAGTTACCATAGCTGAACAAGACTGATGTCTAGACGGGAAGTAATTACACAAAATAATCGCCATCATTACCTCCTTTGGGTAGCATCTGTCACCAGCGGTTGAGTTCATTAGACGGGAAAAGACATATAGTGATCAATTCGAGTCGATGTTATCAATATTCAAGACAATGTCGGCCATGGTTTGTTTGCCGTGTAATTCACCGGAGCCAACACTGGCCGTCCCACCTGTCACGTATGGCGGTTGTTGATATATGTGACTCAGTGACCTAGTTCGGTGGTAATGAGACAATGGGTGGGACGGTCAGACATATCTCTTGTAGACCTGGGAACATGGTAACACAGACATTCTGCGAATTTAAATGGCGGACTTTGATGAAACATGAACAGAACAGATGAACTTGACTGTGTGATGTACTTCAAGGAATAATTACTGTACATTTTACATCATGGCTATACAAACGCCATTTCATCCTGTTCAATAACAGGAACGTGTTGCAGAACGTGAACAGCCCACGTAAATGCCACCACTTGTGACTGTCAAGACTCTTCATACTACTTCCAATCTGTTGGTCTTAATTACAGGTGACATCTCTATGGCTGACAATAACAACCTACGTCAGTTATTCCAATATAAAGGGGCGGTGGGGTAGCCTAGTGGTTAAAGCGTTCATTCGTCAAGCGATTTCCCACATTGGTACAATGTGTGAAGCCATTGTCTGGGGTCCCCAAGCCGTGACATCGATGGAATATTGCTAAAAGCGGCCTAAAATCCAACTCACTAACTCACTCACTATTCCGATATGAACATAAGCCAATGACATGAGTCATGAACTTGGTACATGTCCGGATGCTATCAACGGGGTCTTCGGACAAACAGGATCCTGACTACCGGTGCCCTCTGAATGCTGTTAGTGCCAGCCACACCTCCTTGACAAATGCTGCAATTCTGCGACAGCTTGAGACCATCTAGCTGACGTAATCCCATTGTCCGTTTGATATTAGCCTTGAAGGCATCAGTGTCCCAGTAAGCTGTAGATAGTTAACTCACAGTGGCGACACGGTAGGTACTCAGCGATGTTTACCATTCAGCGGCTCCAGGAACATGCAAGAAAAGCATTTCCTTGTAACCGATACCTTAGACCACGGCAGACCAGGATATCATCGGCACTGATGATGAATGACCTTGACGGGTCCGTGTGGTACGGTGACAGCAATAAGGTATAGGCTTCAGAATCTGTCACACGATGTGAGAACGTTCACAACGTCATTATCGTGGTCACGCACACAGCATCGTACTTCAACAGAATCCTAGTTTTTGTAACCATAGTCTACATCAAAGACGGACAATTTCTAAAAATGAGACTTCATGTTTTGCGTGGGCAGTAACGTTCCTATAAGGCAATTCCTATTTCGCCACTGCAACAGTCTGCAAGCCCAATTGTCATGCAGTGATGGAGAGTTGCGTTCATTTAGCAGTATTTTGGTTTTACCCTACACTATCAGCTTCATGTCGCAGGCCGCACGTTTACCACGTTGAGTAACAATACTTGGTATGGTGCTGACCTACGATCAACGAACATAAGAATGGAATACACAACCAGCGGATCCCTCCAGACAGACACAAAACTATACAGTGAGCTGACAGGCAGAACACTATACAGCGGGATGACAGACACAACACTATACGGTGAGCTGACAGACGCAACACTATACTGTGAGCTGACAGACAGAACACTTTTCAGTGAGATGACAGACACAACATTATACTTGGAGCTCGCACACAAAACAGTGTACAGTGAGCTGACAGACACAACGCTATTCAGTGAGCTGACAGACACAACATTATACTGGGACCTGGCAGACACAACACTGTACAGTGAGCTGGCAGACACAATGCTATACAGGGCGATGACAGACACAACACTATACAGTGATCTGACAGACAACACTACACAGTGAGATGACAGACACAACATTATACTTGGAGCTCGCACACAAAACAGTGTACAGTGATCTGACAGACACAACACTATACAGCGAGATGACAGGCACAACACTGTACAGTGAGCTGGCACACAAAACAGTGTACAGTGAGCTGACAGACACAACGCTATTCAGTTAGCTGACAGACGCAACACTATACAGTGAGCTGACAGACGCAACCCTTTACTGTAAGATGACAGACGCAACACTATACTGTGAGCTGACAGACACAACACTATACAGTGAGCTGACAGACACAACACTATACAGTGAGCTGACAGACACAACACTGTACAGTGAGCTGACAGACACAACACTGTACAGTGAGCTGACAGACACAACACTATACAGTGAGATGACAGACACAACACTATACAGTGAGCTGACAGACACAACACTGTACAGTGAGCTGACAGACACAACACTATACAGTGAGCTGACAGACACAACACTATACAGTGCGCTGACAGACACAACAATATACAGTGAGCTGACAGACACAACACTATACAGTGAGCTGACAGACACAATGCTATACAGTGATATGACAGGCACAACACTGTACAGTGAGCTGACAGACACAACATTATACAGTGAGCTGACAGACACAACACTATACAGCGAGATGACAGACACAACACTGTACAGTGAGCTGACAGACACAACATTATACAGTGAGCTGACAGACACAACACTATACAGCGAGATGACAGACACAACATTATACAGTGAGCTGACAGACACAACACTATACAGCGAGATGACAGACACAACACTATACAGTGAGATGACAGACACAACACTATACAGTGAGCTGACAGACACAACACTGTACAGTGAGATGACAGACACAACACTATACAGTGAGCTGAAAGACACAACATTATACAGTGCGCTGACAGACACAACACTATACAGTGAGCTGACAGACACAACACTATACAGTGCGCTGACAGACACAACAATATACAGTGAGCTGACAGACACAACACTATACAGTGAGCTGACAGACACAATGCCATACAGTGATATGACAGGCACAACACTGTACAGTGAGCTGACAGACACAACACTATACAGTGAGCTGACAGACACAATGCTATACAGAGAGATGACAGGCACAACACTGTACAGTGAGCTGACAGACACAACATTATACAGTGAGCTGACAGACACAATACTATACAGCGAGATGACAGGCACAACACTGTACAGTGAGCTGGCACACAAAATGCTATACAGTGAGATGACAGACACAATGTTATACACTGACATGACAGACACAACACTGTACAGTGAGCTGGCACACAAAATGCTATACAGTGAGATGACAGACACAATGTTATACACTGACATGACAGACACAACACTATACAGTGAGCTGGCACACAAAATGCTATACAGTGAGATGACAGACACAATGCTATACAGTGAGATGACAGACACAACACTGTACAGTGAGCTGGCACACAAAATGCCATACAGTGAGATGACAGACACAATGCTATACAGTGAGCTCACAGACACAACACTATACAGTTAGCTGACAGACACAATGCTATTCAGTTAGCTGACAGATATAATTCTATACAGTGAGATGACAGACACAATGCTATACAGTGAGATGACAGACACAATGCTATTCAGTGAGATGACATACACAACACTATAGAGTGAGCTGCCAGACATAATGCTATACAGTGAGATGCCCTCGGTCAGTCTGTCACCCATCACAGTGTGTCGCTCTGTCACTCATCACAGTGTGTCGCTCTGTCGCTCTGTCACTCACCACAGTGTGTTTGCCCTCTGTCGCTCTGTCACTCATCACAGTGTGTTGGCCCTCTGTCAGTCTGTCACTCATCACAGTGTGTTTGACCTCTGTCGCTCTGTCACTCATCACAGTGTGTTTGCCCTCTGTCGCTCTGTCACTCATCACAGTGTGTTTGCCCCCTGTTGCACTGCCACTCATCACAGTGTGTTTGCCCCCTGTTGCACTGCCACTCATCACAGTGTGTTTGCCCTCTGTCGCGCTCTGTCACTCATCACAGTGTGTTTGCCCTCTGTCAGTCTGTCACTCATCACAGTGTGTTTGCCCCCTGTTGCACTGTCACTCATCACAGTGTGTTTGCCCTCTGTCAGTCTGTCACTCATCACAGTGTGTTTTCCCTCTGTCGCTCTGTCACTCATCACAGTGTGTTTACCCTCTGTCAGTCTGTCACTCATCACAGTGTGTTTGCCCTCTGTTGCTCTTTCACTCATCACAGTGTGTTTGCCCTCTGTCAGTCTGTCACTCATCACAGTGTGTTTGCCCTCTGTCAGTCTGTCACTCATCACAGTGTGTTTGCCCTCTGTCGCTCTGTCACTCATTACAGTGTGTTTGCCCTCTGTTGCTCTGTCACTCATCACAGTGTGTTTGCCCTCTGTTGCTCTGTCACTCATCACAGTGTGTTTGCCCTCTGTCGCTCTGTCACTCATCACAGTGTGTTTGCCCCCTGTTGCTCTGTCACTCATCACAGTGTGTTTGCCCTCTGTCAGTCTGTCACTCATCACAGTGTGTTTGCCCTCTGTTGCTCTGTCACTCATCACAGTGTGTTTGCCCCCTGTTGCTCTGTCACTCATCACAGTGTGTTTGCCCTCTGTTGCTCTGTCACTCATAACAGTGTGTTTGCCCTCTGTCGCTCTGTCACTCATCACAGTGTGTTTGCCTTGTTGCTCTGTCACTCATCACAGTGTGTTTGCCCTCTGTTGCTCTGTCACTCATCACAGAGTGTTGGCCCTCTGTCAGTCTGTCACTCATCACAGTGTGTTTGCCCTCTGTCGCTCTGTCACTCATCACAGTGTGTTTGCCCCCTGTTGCTCTGTCACTGATCACAGTGTGTTTGCTCTCTGTTGCTCTGTCACTCATCACAGTGTGTTTGCCCTCTGTCAGTCTGTCACTCATCACAGTGTGTTTGCCCTCTGTCGCTCTGTCACTCATCACAGTGTGTTTGCCCTCTGTTGCTCTGTCACTCATCACAGTGTGTTTGCCCCCTGTTGCTCTGTCACTCATCACAGTGTGTTTGCCCTCTGTTGCTCTGTCACTCATCACAGTGTGTTTGCCCTCTGTCAGTCTGTCACTCATCACAGTGTGTTTGCCCTCTGTTGCTCTGTCACTCATCACAGTGTGTTTGCCCTCTGTCGCTCTGTCACTCATCACAGTGTGTTTGCCCTCTGTCGCTCTGTCACTCATCACTCTGTGTTTGTCCTCCCGTTGTTTTTGTGCTCATCAATCACTTGATTGTCAGATTTGTTTACAGGCCGCCGTCGCACAGCAGGGTTAATGTTGTGCGGCGTCAGGCAATGAATACTTTCTTTTGTATGCAAATTGTGTGAGTGGCGGGTGCCACCGAAAGGCCGGTACATGCTTACCCTTTTGACGAAAACCTTTCAGCACTATTTTCAGTGGTACATTCAAACAGTTTTCACCGCTGTTTTGCCTGTTGCGTCCAGTAGAATCTTTTTCTGCTGATAATCGAGTATTATTCCCTGGCGTTGACGTTTTGTATTTACTAATGAATTACAGTTACTATAATATCAGTCCAGACATAATACATCGTCGCACTTATTGACGCGTGTAGAATACTGGTCCTCAGCAGTATGTAGATGGGGGTCTTACTGTAGAAGTTCATGACATTACATTTGATTATTCATGATTTATCGATATATTATTTTATGTTATGCACTTGCTCGAATAGTCAATATGCGGAAGGACCTGCAGTAAAGTAGTTACGTTATCCGTTCTATTGACGGCATTTCTGTTGTTCTCTTTGAACAATCAAACGACTCCAGCAGCATTTGTTGATGGTCGGGTCTATAAACGGTAAGAACCCACAGTATCGACTAGAGAGTATAGTTTTTGATATTGCTTTCAAGCGTTTGGCCAAAATCATGAAAACACCGCGGTCTTCTAAATTTGAAATTTCAAAACAAGAGGATTGAGGATTTTAACGTAAGTTACATTCTCAGACAAAAGAAAGAATCAGTTTCCCGAAATGTCCCTCAATCTTTCATCAGTACCTGAATTGTTTGATCAAAGAACTTGAAATAAGTGACATTTCAAATAATGCCACATATAAGGCTAGCATGTTAAGTGAGGAAGAAATCTGCCAAAACCATAAAACTCGGACACATGTACATTCCTCTTTTGTACTGGATTGTAAAGCTACATCAAAGTCCGCACAAAGAGGATATATTGCTAGATCCAGAAAATGTACCACCAAAGGAATTATATTACTGTGTGAATTCTGAAAACCTCAAGCAATATGTGAAAAGCTGGACTTCCTCATTGATAACATCTGTGAGACAAGACATTGAGACACGAAGCAGGCATTCCCCCGGGCACCAGTCGTGCTTCCCGTCTTAGGGTTCTGTTTTCTGTTTCTTAATGCACATTAATCGGTCTTTCCGGTCGGATTGGCCAGTCAAAACATTCCAAAAAAAGTCAAAACAAAGTAAACAAGTTTTACTTATTAAATAAACTTCAGGTATATCGAGGATCTGATGTCTTTCAATAACCATAAAATAATCAATTCCTTTCCGCTGATTTCCCGCCTGAACCAAACATAAAGGAAACTAGTGAGACTGCCCCATATGTTCCATAGTTAGGTCTATACAGAAGGATTCACAGTGAAAAAACACTCTCCACAACACTGAAAAGAGGGATGACTTCTACTTTCCAATAGTCAACGTCCCCTTTATGTCGAGCAATATTCCATCAGCTGCAGCCTCAGGTTTTTACTTTTCACAACTTTTGACGTACAATCGAGCAGATGCTTTCAAAGTTGATTTTTAAAGAGCGACGCGCGACTCTTGCACAAAAGTTGTTTGATCAGGGTTACAACATCCATGGCCTCAATGAAGATTTCAAAACGTTTTATGGCAGACACGTAGAGGACATTTCCAAATTTGACGCATCAGTGACACAAATGATGTCCGATTTTGACGTGTACCATATGTTCCCGTATTTTTTCAGGTGTAATATTGACTTGTCTTTGCATGTGTTTGTGACGGGTGCCATCTGTGGGACAGGACATCCTCACGCATTCGCGAACACCTCGTATCATTTCTGACGATTATAGAAATAGATTTATCATTTTCAGTATCGATACACCATACACTTTTTGTACCTAGTACTTTGTGTCAACACCTTAGGCGCCTATTGGGGATTTCTTTCCAACATGACTATGGGATATTAGGGACAGAGCCACGACACCCAACGCTCTCACTCAATGCAGAGGAATATATACACAGAGCTTTAACCATTTTTCAATATTTTAAAAAGACTTTCTTCATCTTTACAGATGCTACGGATTTTTACTGTATTATTTGACGATGCATAACGCTTCATACTGACTTAGAATTGCCATTTCACCTGTTCAAACTTGAAATATTACACCCAGTTTGTAATGCAAGGGTTGAAACACTCCATAACGCTCCATATCAATCAATAAATCACCTGTACAAAGTTGTAATAATACACTCAATATGTTACTGAATTATGTATAACTCTCAAACCGAATGTCAGAATGATTAAGAATGAATATAACTCGACCAAATATAAAGAAAATCGTTTTTTTCCTGGGCAGTATATACCAACTCTATTATAATCATGTTCATGTCGCCAAATGTCACGTTTTTTCAAATTTGGGACAGGCAGGGAGAAGCAATATATACGCAGTACATATGCATACAAGTACACATGCACTACACATCGCTTGTTGTATTACTTTTCACCATTTGTATGACGTAAAATATAACAGTACTTACCTAACTGATCTATATGATGAGACATGATTAACGACACCATCACCAACAGCACACTGATAGTGAGAAGAGACAACGACACCACGGCGACTGCTCGAGCTATCAACGTCTCCCGGCGCGTCCGCCCCACCGTCACCTGGGTTGTGGATTCAGTGGAGACCAGTCTCTCCCTGGGGTCCCTCACATAGTGAGTAGACAGGATGATGATGGTGTCCTCATCAGAGGAAGTCATGGCCATTGGAGGAGAACGTGGCTGGCGAGCAGCCCCAGGCTGTGTATGAGACGCTAGTCTGTATGGACTGCATGCACTTCTTGACAGACTCCTATACACGCTCCTAAACTGCTGATCAGACGCTTGTCAAACAAGAACATTCTTTTCAATAATCAATACAAACACTGGTTTGGCAGAAGTCAAACTTCGACGTGCCACTGTGTGAAACTCCTGTGTCCTGTAGAACTCTACGTCCCTGTCCAACAAACTCCTGTGTTTTATAGACGTCTACGTTTTACTGTGCAACAATTTCCTGTGTCATGTAGAACTCTACGTCACTGCGCAACAAACTCCTGTGTCATGTTGAACTCTACGTCACTGCGCAACAAACTCCTGTGTCCTGTTGAACTCTACGTCACTGCGCAACAAACTCCTGTGTCCTGTTGAACTCTACGTCACTGCGCAACTAACTCCTGTGTCCTGTTGAACTCTACGTCACCGTGCAACAAACTACTGTGTTTTATAAACGTTTACGTGTCACTGTGCAACAAACTCCTGTGTCATGTAGATCTCTACGTCACTGCGCAACACACTCCTGTGTTTTATAGACGTCTACGTGTCACTGTGCAACAATTTCCTGTGTCCCACAGACGTCTATATGTCAGTGAGAAACAAACTCCTGTGTCCTGTAGAACTCTACATGGCACTGTGCAAAAATGTCATGCAGTCGTCTGTTTAACTGGTTCATCAACTGGTTCATGGTCACTGACATTTCAATCTTGTTAAAGGCTGGCGTCCAGCACTGTGGGTGGAACATGTCACTGTCCACAGTGTGCCAGGTTGTGATTCAACTCCCGCTCTTCGTGTGAATGTACAAGGGTCAACAGTCGTCTGGACTGTCACTGTCCACAGTGTGCCAGGTTGTGATTCAACTCCCGCTCTTCGTGTGAATGTACAAGGGTCAACAGTCGTCTGGACTGTCACTGTCCACAGTGTGCCAGGTTGTGATTCAACTCCCGCTCTTCGTGTGAATGTACAAGGGTCAACAGTCGTCTGGACTGTCACTGTCCGCAGTGTGCCAGGTTGTGATTCAACTCCCGCTCTTCGTGTGAATGTACAAGGGTCAACAGTCGTCTGGACTGTCACTGTCCACAGTGTGCCAGGTTGTGATTCAACTCCCGCTCTTCGTGTGAATGTACAAGGGTCAACAGTCGTCTGGACTGTCACTGTCCACAGTGTGCCAGGTTGTGATTCAGCTCCCGCTCTTCGTGTGAATGTACAAGGGTCAACAGACGTCTGGACTGTCACTGTTTACTTGTCAAGGAAGTGCGTTGATACCTTCCTTGACAGTTTCCAATAGGAAAGTGTTGCTCAAGTGTTGCACGCCTATGTCCATGAGATTGACTATCCTGTAGCCGATATCTGTCAACGTTATGTTATGAGTCCAAAGCTTACATTCCGCCTTGTTCTGCAGCAATTGCCGTCTCTTCTACATGTGTAGCGCCCTTCTGTCGGCGTGTCTTATCCTCACGAATCTCCCTTGTTTGCACAATACATCAATGCTTCGTCTTGTTCTGTCATGACCCTTTCCTGAAAATTCAACAACTAAAGTCAGACCCAATTCAACAGGTAACCAACGCCTTCATTATGAGCTTTCAGTAAGTATATTCAATACACGGAGATGTCAGAGCACCGTCATATCAGTGCGGATTACAGGTCATGTAAAATCCCAATCAACCATCGTTTAAGTAGACAAGTACATTTGACGGCTATTACCTCTCACAATGACAATGGCGATCATGAGTTGTGTAATTAGGTGGTCCTCGGTATACTTAGGACGCTACTCAATGGGCGTGGTCGATAGAACATGGGAGCTAAACACATTTCGACATCCCTGAGTTTAAGTATGATCATGGCTCGACCCCGTAATCGCTTGCTTTCGCAAAGCACATAACAGATGAATTAATCATTGGCTGAGAGATATAGAGCCTATCTGTGTGTTCCTGAAAACGTTTCGTTTCCAGGATGCGATTATGTCCCGCAAATTCCGACATAAATGAACAGATACCGTCCAGGCTAAATGCGGCTTTATAAATGGTCATAAGGTTTAGTTTTCGTCTATGAATACTGGACAAAGTGATACACGATACTGAACACTCACTGATATATATTTTTAAAGTTTTCACTCAGTACGGTATATGTGAATATAGTTCACCAATTAGTTGTGTCATATGTGCCCCGCTTTATCCCCAATTGTCTTATCAATAACCTTCGGGTGAATTATAACAATAGGTGCTGGAGAAGCAATAAGACCCCCAATAAACCACCAGGCAGACTAGGCACGGGCCCGATCGTTGGAATTGCGCAGCGCCTCAAACAGCTGGAACAGGTGTAAAGCCCACCAAGAGAATTCCCCTTACAGGCGGAATTTTTCGTTTAGGGGACGACTTCGAGATCCTTTTTTAAACATCTTTTTAAACGCTATTTGCGATTTTAAATTTATTTTTGGTCAAGCATTTGTGATTAAGTATGCCCTATGACTTTACTTGACCTTTTGTGCAGCAGTCATATTCCTGTTTGACAACCAGCGATATCGTACGAGTGTTTCCATGCGTTAGCATTATGTGAGGAAGACATCATTCAGAGACTGTAGACTTCTAGACTGGACACCGACAACTGAATCCATACACAAAACACATGACTGCAGCCTTTCGGGCGTCAGCATATGCCGTCGATTATTCTATAACTCCAGAAAACGCACAGCCTATCTATTGTACATTAAATTAAAGGAATTTAGGTTAAAGTCTACGCGACTCTGGATGTCAGGGCCGAGAGTTTGAGTTAAAGTCTACGTCGAACAGTGAAGGAGAGTGAAAGAAAAAATGGCACATATTATTGACTCTAAATATAACATGTTTGTTTGTTTCTTTGTTTGTTGTTTAACGCTGCACTCAGCAATATTCAAGCTGTATGACGGCGAACTGTAAATAATCGAGTACGGACCAGAACACCATGAGCATCGATCCACGCAATTGGGACACGACGACACGCATCAAATAAGTCAGCGAGCCTGACCACCCGATCCCGTTAGTCGCCTCTTACGGCAAGCATGAGTTGCTGAAGATTCTACCCCGGATCTTCACGGGTCTAATTGGTCAATGAATGCATTGTATTATAAAACTATATAAGCGAGTTTTGCCCTTTTTTCAGTGTCATTCATAAAATCAAAATAGACTCTTTGCTTCGTATTACAATGACAACTTCGACGTCTCTGTGGCCGGCATGTCAGACACCAGTGACAACTCAATATTTTTTTTTGCATGAGCCTTCCAGGCACGGAAATCAAACTGACACAATCATCTGGAAGAACAATCGTATTGATTTTATATCAAAGAGTATCATATCACGTCAGCTGAAACTGGCAACAAGATATTAAAGCTGCACGTAGGTGCAGTTCATCAGGAGGATGTTTCAAACTGCTCTTCGTTAACAGAATACCTCATGTACCCAACTAACAAACATACCAACATTTTACTGTCAATTCATAATACAAAATGACGAATTAATACGAACTTGATTACATATACAAGATCCTCTGCATAGTTGCAACTTGTTAAGGAAGCATTACTGTACATAGCAGTCTGCGTCTCATGAAGGGGAAGAAATACATGTAACCAGATGCATCGTCTATTCCCGTCGTTCAGATTTATTTAAATAACACAGATGTAAACAACGACTTGACGTCCCTCGGGCACCTACATGCTGACTACAGATTGCCCCTGTCGTCTCCCATGTGACGGGAACGCTACTGTAACAACTGACTAGGACCAGGAATTCCTACCTGCAACATGCAGCCGCTGTTTCACCTGAGCGGCATCTTCCAGTGACGCGTTCCGATGCCTAGGAGCCTGAAGGTAAATGATTCATTGAAGACACTCGCATTGCTTGCAGCACGTCTCGAAGGCTCCATACATCGACTCGTGTAGCAGAGAATTCAGGTACGTTCAGCTGAGGCGGACAACTGTGACCGGTGTCGTATTGCTGGCTGCGTTGTGAGGATGATGACCGTCACCGACGCGCTCCTGCATTGTGATGGAAGACATTATTTAGTCACCCAGAATAGGGCACACCTACACACACACACACACACACACACACACACACACACACACACACACATATATATATATATATATATATATATATATATATATATATATATATATATATATATATATATATCCTGGTAAATCTGAATGTGAAACCCAGCATCCTTGTAAATCTGAATGTGAAACCCAGCATCCTTGTAAATCTACATGTGAAACCTCTCAACTCCTTGTAAACATACATGTGCGATCTGGTATATTAATTCCTTGTAAATATACTTTTGCAACCCAGCATTTCATCTCCCTGTAAATCTAAATGTGCACCCAAGTATATCAACTACCTGTAAATATAAATGTGCACCCGAGTATATCAATTGCCTGTAAATCTAAATGGACCTCAAATATATCAACTCCCTGTAAATCTAAATGTTGACAGGCATCACACCATACAACTAAACCATTGGTGTTTGATCAGAATCCTTGTCTTAGGCGCCAAAACACAACAGTGTCCCTGATCGATGCTGTGAAGTAACTGGAAGTCGACAGACAGCCGAAATGATTGTTGAGTGACAAATGAGATACACACTACATATGACACGTTGCACAGGCATAGGACCAGGCTGTAGGGATATGACCAGATCATAGGGACACGACCAGACTATGGGGGCATGACCAGATCATAGGGACATGACATGTTGCACACAACCAGATCATAGGGACATGACATGTTACACACAACCAGATCATAGGGACACGACCAGACTATGGGGACATGACCAGATCATAGGGACACGACCAGACTATGGGGACATGACATGTTGCACACAACATGACCAGGGACAAGACCAGATCATAGGGTCATAGGGACACGACATGTTGCACACGACAAGATCATAGGGACAAGGCATGTTGCACACGACCAGGTCATAGGGACATGACATGTTGCACACAACCAGATCATAGGGGCATAACCAGATCATAGTGACATGACTAGATCATAGGGACATGACCAGATCATAGGGACATGACATGTTGCACACAACCAGATCATAGGGACATGACCAGATCATAGGGACATGACCAGATCATAGGGACATGATATGTTGCACACAACCAGATCATAGGGACATGACATGTTGCACACGACCAGATCATAGGGACACTACCAGATCATAGGGACATGACAAGTTGCACACGACCAGATCATAGGGACATGACCAGATCATAGGGACATGACCAGATCATAGGGACATTGCATGTTGTACACAATCAGACTGTAGGGACATGACACACACGACCAGACTGTAGGGACATGACACACACGACCAGACTGTATGGACATGATACACACGACCAGACTGTAGGGACATGACACAAACGACCAGACTGTATGGACATGACACACACGACCAGACTGTATGGACATGACACACACGACCAGACTGTATGGACATGACACACACGACTAGACTGTAGGGACATGATACACACGACCAGACTGTAGGGACATGACACACACGACCAGACTGTATGGACATGACACACACGACCAGACTGTAGGGACATGATACACACGACCAGACTGTAGGGACATGACACACACGACCAGGCTGTATGGACATGACACACACGACCAGACTGTATGGACATGACACACACGACCAGACTGTATGAACATGACACACAAGACCAGACTGTATGGACATGACACACACGACCAGACTGTAGGGACATGACACACACGATCAGACTGTAGGGACATGACACACACGACCAGGCTGTTTGGACATGACACACACGACCAGACTGTATGGACATGACACACACGACCAGACTGTAGGGACATGACCATGCACGAGATGGAGTGATATGTCATGTAATTGTATCGTGTGTATCTCAAGTTACACAAGACGTTATTGTGTTGTTACGGAGTTGTTAATCGAGCAAAGTGTTTCAGTGAGGAACATTATCGGTTAGACATCCGTTACAATATTATATGACCATACAAATGCTGATTCATGCTTGAATGTTTGGCGACGTGATGAGTATAGTTTTATGCCGCAATGTATAATGTGCATGATAGGTTCCCCTAGGTCCTGGTCAGAAAACAGATAATGTTAAGACATGTTGCGCTTTCGTCGACTTCAACGAGTCAGCGACACAAGTTAATGATGGTTCACGCTACATTCGGAAGTATTCAGTATTAATCAATATTTAACATATGCCCCCGTATGACACCTGTGTCTCCGTCTTCCACCCGTACCTAGGTGTAAGACCTGTGTCCCAGTATGAAGCCTGACACCTGTGTCTCCGTCTTCCACCCGTACCTAGGTGTAAGACCTGTGTCCCAGTATGAAGCCTGACACCTGTGTCTCCGTCTTCCACCCGTACCTAGGTGTAAGACCTGTGTCCCAGTATGAAGCCTGACACCTGTGTCTCCGTCTTCCACCCGTACCTAGGTGTAAGACTTGTGTCCCAGTATGAAGGCTGACACGTTTGTCTCCGTCTTCCACCCGTACCTAGATGTAAGACTTGTTTCCCAGTATGAAGCCAGACATCTGTAGCCAGTGTCGTGCCATGCACTCTGTCCGACTGACTGCCACATGGCTCTGGTTTTTCACGGAGCAGTCTGAGTCTGACTTCCTTGCTGACATTTACTGAACCCCCCGCTATGGCCTGCACGACGTATAGGTGTTGAGGGAAATGTAGAATTTCCCATTTGTATTTTCTTATTGGAAGTTTGAAAAGGGAAATCAAATCCCATTATAGAATATATGGTGCTGTCGTGCGTGAAAATATCCATTACTAAACTAAATGGTGATCCCAACATGAGCTTAGGCTTAATGAACCTTTAAGTACAGCCCGTGGAGCAATACGTCTTCACACATCACATTGTACGAGGGTTGGCTGTAAAGTTCCTAGTCGAACTATGGTGGACTGCGTTAATGGGTTTGGTTGCTAATTACCTTTCAAGGTTTACAATCTTCTGCCAACGATGGATCCCACTGATGTAAGTGTCATCCTTGTGGTTTAAAAAGTTCCCACAGAACAGTAGACATGACGTCAACATCATTTGCATAACGCTTGCCAGACCGTTCTTCCTTCAAGTTTGGGAAGAGGTGGAAATAGGACGGTACTAAATCTGGTAAATACGGAGAATGTTCAACGAGTTTAAAGCCACAATCATGCATTGCAGCCACGGCGACATCAGACTTGTGCAAGGTGTACTGTCATTGTGGGATAACACACCTTTAGTGAGTTGACCACGACGATGAGCCTTGATATTCTTACACAGTTGCCTGAGCAGGTTAGCATGCCGTTAGTAGTCTGACCTTCGGGAGGTTGTCCCCCAGTAAGATTTCTTTGGAATCCCAAAGGAGGAGGAGGAGGAGGACCGTTATGTGTTTCCACTGCTTGAGCTGTTGTGTGGAGGGACAGGTGGCTCAGTCATCAGGGGTCGCAATAGGCTGCGCAGAGTTGCGTCCCTTGGCCACACCAGAAACTTACCATTGTGGGTTCGAATCTCGGTTCACCCCGATTATGTTTCTAGGTTTGTAAGCACCATACCCGTGATCGCGTGTTTCATCTAAGTGGTAAACGTCTAAGACCTGCATCATTTCGGGCTTTCCTCCCACATGAAGTTGACACGCCGCGATATAACTGTTGACATCTGCGTTAAAACATTCAGTCATTAACTGTTGGTTAGTTTCTATCTGATAATGTGTGAGTGAGTATAATAACTAGTATTATACAATTCAGTTATACTTTTGCAACCGGTTTCATAACATTAAATAGATCACACTGTGACAATTTGGATTCATAACCCTATAGTTGTGAAGTTTCATGTAATTTGATATTATCTAATTGTATGTCTCATTTATTTTGCATTAGACCTCTGATCAGGTTAACAATCTCTGATTTGAATCAGACATGATTTTACAAAGTTGTTGTGTCCTGTCTGTGCTGCAGCATCGACCATCGTGTTACCAATGATGCCGACATGGCTGGTAACCAACAAAACACGATGTCGTCTTGGCCAGATGACAGATCATTACAAAGTTCAGCAGTGTCAATAAAGAGCGGATGTTTGCAAGAATTAGTTTTATCAGTTGGTTTACTGATCGATAATTTGAGGGATCAGTATGATCCCGCCCGGGCAACTATGGCATCACTGTATGAAGACGGAAATTGTCCTGGCGTTCCTGACGTTCCTGGCGTTCCTGACGAATATTAACAAAGAATTATGCTAAATATTTCAAGAGTTGATATTGTTCATTATTAGCTCCAGTGGCTTAGATATGGCGTATGTGTATTTATTTTTGAGACGTTAGTTTGCCAAGTCTGGCGTTTACTGTGTTTAAAGGTACGCCGTGTTTTAACATTTAAAATGATATTCAAATTATGAGCGACAGTAGGCGACTGAAATTATATTCAGTATTTTACATGTACACGCATCGGCTACTTCATTCAGTTCATCAGCCAGTGATTGTATTGGTTAGGAATATCAATAAAATAATGAGGTTTTCAATAAAGTATTTACACTAAGGCCAGGTGGCTTTTGAAAAGTTCCATCTTGTTGATGGAGAAATATTGATGGGGTAACAGGTTTTACATCGTTGGAAAATGGCCACTTCCACAGAGGTTTGACCAATGGAATATATCAGTAGATATGAGTCTGCTGTTGACAACTCTGTTTATGGGTATCTTCCTCACCAGGAAGTAAATACGCGAAACGTCATTGTATACTAGTATACATTCATCGTTGTTTGAAATAAAGTATTGAGTCATCTCCCTCTTACTGTGGTGACTGGCCCAGGGGGGATTCTGCCGATGTAAATCGCCCATGATGATACGAGGCTTTGGGTCATAGAGTGTCTGAGAGGACGGCAGAAGATGGAGAAATGTAAAGTGACAATCAGATCAAAATCAAATCTTAGTTCTCGCTGCCGCTAAACAAAGATCTGAGGACATCCCATTACGGGTGACGTCAGAACGACCTTTCATCCGACCCATGGGAAGATCATGAACCTCTACAGTAACATTACTGTTGAAACAGAAGGCGCCTCCAACTGCTGAAGTGCCCTGTATTTCCTTCTCATTTGCTTTATTTCCTTCTAGTGAAGTGGGCTTCGCTCAGTGTTCAAGTGTCGTATATTGTTTCTGGTTCAGGTGGGTGTTTATCCGTTGATTTCCTGATTCTCTGCCTGGGAGGCAGGTGTCGCTGCTGATGTCCCTGGCTCACTCGGAGATATCAGCAAGGGATAACCTGGTCATCCTTGACCCACAAGATGTCTGTTGGCCATCAAACTGACACTGTCTTGACTTCAGTAACCGGAGCTGGTGAGGAAACTGAATATGTTTGGCTTGAAGGAGTTTGATCTTCAGATGGGACCAACCCTATTGCTTCTATATAACATGTATTGTTTGTAAATGAAATGTTCAATATGCTTGACTCGTGTTCAAAGTGTTGAACAAGACTTGAACGATGCCATTTCCCCAGCTCTGCATGCAGTTGACACACTGGATGTTGTTTGTTCGCTCAGAGCTCTTGTGGGCGCCATCAGTGTTGCAGTGTTGTGTCCAGGTTTCTGGCTTTTGTAACAAGGAGTAGATTTGGTGCACCCGCTTCCTAGCCAATGTTGAAGTAACCGGTTTCCATTGATTTTGGAAGAACTGAAAATGAGAAAGTGTAAAAGTAGGTGTTCCTTTGTGGACAGTTTAACAGCGGTGACGCCTTCACTTCTCAACACAGTTGTGATTTCCACTTCGCCCAGCCATGCAACGAACGAGTCCTGTGTATTAAGACAACAACCTGTAAAGACGGAAGACTATGTGATTGCTGCCTCCGTGCACACTCCACTCGGATTGAAACACCTCGAAGGCGTGTGACATTTTGGATGCCAGTAGAGATTGCAATCTCAGTAGGAGTCACATCTTCATCAGATTACAAAGCATGTCAACGTTTCGAAGGTAATTGTTCTTTGATGAAACGTTATAGACATAGCCCTCGCTCCCCATCACCTTCCTGTGAATACAGGGAGCTGCCACAGGGGGACAACAGGGAGCTGTCACAGGGGGACAACAGGGAGCTGTCACAGGGGGACTACAGGTAGCTGCCACAGGGGGACAACAGGGAGCTGTCACAGGGGGACAACAGGGAGCTGCGACAGGGGGACAACAGGGAGCTGTCACAGGGGGACTACAGGGAGCTGTCACAGGGGGACAACAGGGAGCTGTCACAGGGGGACAACGGGAGCTGTCACAGGGGGACTACAAGGAGCGGCCACAGGGGGACAACAGGGAGCTGTCAAAGGGGGACTACAGGGAGCTGTCACAGGGGGACTACAGGTAGCTGTCACAGGGGGACTACAGGGAGCTGTCACAGGGGGACAACGGGAGCTGTCACAGGGGGACTACAAGGAGCGGCCACAGGGGGACAACAGGGAGCTGTCAAAGGGGGACTACAGGGAGCTGTCACAGGGGGACTACAGGTAGCTGTCACAGGGGGACTACAGGGAGCTGTCACAGGGGGACAACAGGGAGCTGTCACAGGGGGACTACAGGGAGCTGCGACAGGGGGACAACAGGGAGCTGTCACAGGGGGACAACAGGGAGCTGTCACAGGGGGACAACAGGGAGCTATCACAGGGGGACAACAGAGAGCTGTCACAGGGGGACAACAGGGAGCTGCCACAGGGGACAGCAGGGAGCAGTCACAGGGGGACAACAGGGAGCAGTCACAGGGGGACAACAGGGAGCAGTCACAGGGGGACAACAGGGAGCTGTCACAGGGGGACAACAGGGAGCTGCCACGGGGGAACACAGGGAGCTGCCACAGGGGTACAACAGGGAGCTGTCACAGGGGGACAACAGGGAGCTGCCACAGGGTTACAACAGGGAGCTGCCACAGGGGACAACAGGGAGCTGTCACAGGGGGACAACAGGGAGCTGCCACAGGGGAACACAGGGAACTGCCACAGGGGGACAACAGGGAGCTGCCACAGGGGGACAACAGGGAGCTGTCACAGGGGGACAACAGGGAGCAGCCACAGGGGACAACAGGGAACTGCCACAGTGGAAACACGCAGAAATATGACGTCACGAATCCTGGCGCGAGAAAGAGTCTGCTTGTTGGCCATCAAGCAATCTCAAACGAAATTAATCCCTCACGGATGTAAAAACTAACCATGATCTGAATGACAAATGTAGGCCATGCAGCGTGTCTATTCTGATCAGCTGGTGTAGCATGCAACATTAGGACATGTCCACGTGTCTCCTCCCTCGGGGTGGTCCTCGTGTGTCATGTACAGTTCGTATGTCTTTAATGCATGAACACCTGGTATTCTATAACTCATTACTCATTAAGCCTGGCTCTGAACTGAGCTGCACTTGGCCGTCTTTGATGTTGTTCAGATTCAATCATCTCTTCATCCTGTCATTATTTAGTGATGACACGCAGATTCTTCGATTATATTTTTGTCCAAACTTCACGTGGCAGTTTCTCATATTGTGTTTTAGATGCGTCCACGTGATGGGGAGTTTATGTAGAGATGAGATCGGGCTGCTGGGGTGCAGGTGTTTTTATGGCGGAAACTGCTCAGAATGAAATACTTTGTCTCCGTTCATCACATGAGAATAAATTGCGTTATCTGTTGTGTGTTTCAGCTGAATCTAAGTAAGAATTAAAATGCATGTTTCGGTGATGGGGACGTGTCGCGATATCGCAATATTGTATCGTACTATCGCTTTGTTGCGATATCGCGTGGATATCTCAGGGCGGTGGCCTTTCTCAGCCACCATATGTGTTGTTGCCTGACGCCGTACACCAGTACTCAAGTACATGCGACGGCGATCTCTAAACAACCAGACAATCATGTGATCGATGGACCAGAATCTAGTGACATGATAGCGTATTTACCAACTATTTTGTTGATTCAAAGAAATCCCTCTTGCGCATGAATATTAATATATGCCCAAACATGGGCATTGTTGAAATTTGTATTTAAACGCATTAACAAAATGTTCCTGCTGTTGTGTGTGCAAACATGACAGCAATAACGCTCAAGACCTTTACTACCGAAGAGAAAATTAACAAACTCGAGTCTGCTTGTTTGGCACTGACAGCTTCAAACGATGGGCAAGGTCACCATCAGAATAACAAACCATGAACTACCCTCAGCGTTTTACGAGATCAATAGGGAACGTTGTTGTTCACATTTGGGATACGATTTTGGGCCACAAAACAAGAAGTCAGGCACACTTCAACGGAGTTTTCGAATTTATATCTGTGTCGGAACTGTTCACTTTGTGGCGGGGGTGAGTGACGGGGGTGAGTGACGGAGGTGAGTGACGGGGGTGAGTGACGGGGGTGAGTGACGGGGTGAGTGACGGGGGTGAGTGACGGGGGTGAGTGACGGGGATGAATGACGGGGGTAAGTGGCGGGGGTGAGTGACGGGGGTGAGTGACGGAGGTGAGTAACGGGGGTGAGTGACGGGGGTGAGTGGGAGGGGGTGAGTGACGGAGGTGAGTGACGGGGGTGAGTGACGGGGGTGAGTGACGGTGATGAATGACGGGGGTAAGTGGCGGGGGTGAGTGACGGAGGTGAGTAACGGGGATGAGTGACGGGGGTGAGTGACGGGGGTAAGTGGGCGGGGGTGAGTGACGGAGGTGAGTGACGGGGGTAAGTGACGGAGGTGAGTGACGGGGGTGAGTGACGGGGATGAGTGACGGAGGTGAGTGACGGAGGTGAGTGACGGAGGTGAGTGACGGGGGTGAGTGACGGGGGTAAGTGACGGAGGTGAGTGACGTGGGTGAGTGACGGGGATGAGTGACGGAGGTGAGTGACGGAGGTGAGTGACGGGGGTGAGTGTCGGAGGTGAGTGACGGGGGTGAGAGGCGGGGGTAAGTGGCGCGGGTGAGTGACGGAGGTGAGTGACGGGGGTGAGTGACGGGGTAAGTGGCGGGGGTGAGTGTCGGAGGTGAGTGACGGGGGGTGAGTGACGGGGGTGAGTGACGGGGATGAGTGACGGGGGTGAGTGGCGGAGGTGAATGACGGGGGTAAGTGGCGGGGGTAAGTGGCGGGGGTGAGTGTCGGAGGTGAGTGTCGGAGGTGAGTGACGGGGGGTGAGTGACGGAGGTGAGTGACGGGGGTGAGAGGCGGAGGTGAGTGACGGAGGTGAGTGACGGGGGGTGAGTGACGGGGGTGAATGACGGGGGTAAGTGGCGGGGGTGAGTGACGGGGGGTGAGTGACGGGGGTGAGTGACGGTGATGAATGACGGGGGTAAGTGGCGGGGGTGAGTGTCGGAGGTGAGTGACGGGGGGTGAGTGACGGGGGTGAGTGTCGGAGGTGAGTGACGGGGGTGAGAGGCGGAGGTGAGTGACGGAAGTGAGTGACGGGGGGTGAGTGACGGGGGTGAATGACGGGGGTAAGTGGCGGGGGTAAGTGGCGGGGGTGAGTGTCGGAGGTGAGTGTCGGAGGTGAGTGACGGGGGGTGAGTGACGGAGGTGAGTGACGGGGGTGAGAGGCGGAGGTGAGTGACGGAGGTGAGTGACGGGGGGTGAGTGACGGGGGTGAGTGACGGGGGTGAGTGACGGTGGTGAGTGTCGGAGGTGAGTGACGGGGGGTGAGTGACGGGGGTGAATGACAGGGGTGAGTGTCGGAGGTGAGTGATGGGGGGTGAGTGACGGGGGTGAGTGACGGGGGTGAGTGACGGGGGTAAGTGGCGGGGGTGAGTGACGGGGGGTGAGTGACGGGGGTGAGTGGCGGGGGTGAGTGGCGGAGGTGAATGACGGGGGTAAGTGGCGGGGGTAAGTGGCGGAGGGTGAGTGTCGGAGGTGAGTGACGGGGGGTGAGTGACGGAGGTGAGTGACGGGGGCGAGAGGCGGAGGTGAGTGACGGGGGGTGAGTGACGGGGGTGAGTGTCGGAGGTGAGTGACGGGGGGTGAGTGACGGAGGTGAGTGACGGGGGCGAGAGGCGGAGGTGAGTGACGGGGGTGAATGACGGGGGTAAGTGCCGGGGGTGAGTGACGGAGGTGAGTGACGGGGGTGAGTGTCGGAGGTGAGTGACGGGGGGTGAGTGACGGAGGTGAGTGACGGGGGCGAGAGGCGGAGGTGAGTGACGGGGGGTGAGTGACGGGGGTGAGTGTCGGAGGTGAGTGACGGGGGGTGAGTGACGGAGGTGAGTGACGGGGGCGAGAGGCGGAGGTGAGTGACGGGGGTGAATGACGGGGGTAAGTGCCGGGGGTGAGTGTCGGGGGTGAGTGACGGGGGTGAGTGACGGGGGTGAGTGACGGGGGTGAGTGACGGGGGGTGAGTGACGGGGGTGAGTGACGGGGGTGAGTGACGGTGGTGAGTGTCGGAGGTGAGTGACGGGGGGTGAGTGACGGGGGTGAATGACAGGGGTGAGTGTCGGAGGTGAGTGATGGGGGGTGAGTGACGGGGGTGAGTGACGGGGGTGAGTGACGGGGGTAAGTGGCGGGGGTGAGTGACGGGGGGTGAGTGACGGGGGTGAGTGGCGGGGGTGAGTGGCGGAGGTGAATGACGGGGGTAAGTGGCGGGGGTAAGTGGCGGAGGGTGAGTGTCGGAGGTGAGTGACGGGGGGTGAGTGACGGAGGTGAGTGACGGGGGCGAGAGGCGGAGGTGAGTGACGGGGGGTGAGTGACGGGGGTGAGTGTCGGAGGTGAGTGACGGGGGGTGAGTGACGGAGGTGAGTGACGGGGGCGAGAGGCGGAGGTGAGTGACGGGGGTGAATGACGGGGGTAAGTGCCGGGGGTGAGTGACGGAGGTGAGTGACGGGGGTGAGTGTCGGAGGTGAGTGACGGGGGGTGAGTGACGGAGGTGAGTGACGGGGGCGAGAGGCGGAGGTGAGTGACGGGGGGTGAGTGACGGGGGTGAGTGTCGGAGGTGAGTGACGGGGGGTGAGTGACGGAGGTGAGTGACGGGGGCGAGAGGCGGAGGTGAGTGACGGGGGTGAATGACGGGGGTAAGTGCCGGGGGTGAGTGTCGGGGGTGAGTGACGGGGGTGAGTGACGGGGGTGAGTGACGGGGGTGAGTGACGGGGGGTGAGTGACGGGGGTGAGTGACGGGGGTGAGTGACGGTGGTGAGTGTCGGAGGTGAGTGACGGGGGGTGAGTGACGGGGGTGAATGACAGGGGTGAGTGTCGGAGGTGAGTGATGGGGGGTGAGTGACGGGGGTGAGTGACGGGGGTGAGTGACGGGGGTGAGAGGCGGAGGTGAGTGACGGGGGTGAGTGACGGGGGTGAATGACAGGGGTGAGTGTCGGAGGTGAGTGACGGGGGTGAATGACAGGGGTGAGTGTCGGAGGTGAGTGACGGGGGTGAGTGACGGGGGTGAGTGACGAAGGTGAGTGACGGGGGGTGAGTGACGGGGGTGAGTGACAGGGGTGAGTGACGGGGGTGAGTGACGGGGGTGAGAGGCGGAGGTGAGTGACGGGGGTGAGTGACGGGGGTGAATGACAGGGGTGAGTGTCGGAGGTGAGTGACGGGGGGTGAGTGACGGGGGTGAATGACAGGGGTGAGTGTCGGAGCCACGGTGAGTGACGGGGGGTGAGTGACGGGGGTGAGTGGCGGAGGTGAATGACGGGGGTAAGTGGCGGAGGTGAGTGTCGGAGGTGAGTGACGGGGGGTGAGTGACGGGGGTGAGTGACGGGGGTGAGTGACGGGGGTGAGTGTCGGAGGTGAGTGACGGAGGTGAGTGACGGGGGTGAGTGACGGAGGTGAGTGACGGGGGTGAGTGACGGGGGTGAGTGACGGGGGTGAGTGGCGGGGGTGAGTGACGGGGGTGAGTGACGGAGGTGAGTGACGGGGGTGAGTGACGGGGGTGAGTGACGGGGGTGAGTGACGGGGGTGAGTGACGGGGGTGAGTGGCGGGGGTGAGTGACGGGGGCGAGTGACGGGGGTGAGTGACGGGGGTGAGTGACGGAGGTGAGTGACGGGGGTGAGTGACGGGGGTGAGTGGCGGGGGTGAGTGACGGGGGTGAGTGACGGGGGTGAGTGACGGGGGCGAGTGACGGGGGCGAGTGACGGGGGTGAGTGACGGAGGTGAGTGACGGGGGTGAGTGACGGGGGTGAGTGGCGAGGGTGAGTGACGGGGGTGAGTGACGGGGGTGAGTGACGGGGGTGAGTGACGGGGGTGAGTGACGGGGGTGAGTGACGGGGGTGAGTGGCGGGGGTGAGTGACGGGGGTGAGTGACGGGGGTGAGTGACGGGGGTGAGTGACGGGGGTGAGTGACGGGGGTGAGTGACGGGGGTGAGTGTCGGAGGTGAGTGGCGGGGGTGAGTGACGGAGGTAAGTGGCGGGGGTGAGTGACGGGGGTGAGAGGCGGGGGTGAGTGACAGAGGTGAGTGACGGGGGTGAGTGGCGGTGGGTGTCAACAAAACTCACACATGAACCCAGCAACCATTTGAAGCAGAAATGTCTGATAATTACGTTTCCCCAGCCTTAGAGTCCCTAACACATACATGGAACTTTCCTCCTTTAACTGAACAGGACATGGTTGCGTACATAAGTGGGGGGTGATCAATTCTCACTGCAGCTGATCATCTCACAGCCCCCCGCTGATTCCCACATGCCCGTATTGATCAGTGAGACGTTTCATTCATCTTGTTAAGTGTTTCAGTGGCATGTCCAAAGTTAAACATCAATTGTTGTTGTGGGTAATGCACACATGGCCGCGCACGTATTCGACCATATAACTTGTCGTTTGTCATGAAATGGTTATAAACACCCGAGCTGGAAAGAAGACATCTGGACGGGAAGATTGATTCCATGATTGTCCGCTTCACCGTGTCGACTGGACGGTTAACCCTCTGTCCAGACGCCCGATGAGACTGGCTCCGTACTCTTCTAACAGGATCTGCTGAACACCGTTCACTAGTGGACTGTGAACTGTTTTATGGTAGGCAGGTGGAGGACATTTCCAGACGTGACATATCGGTAACAGAGGTGGTGTCCGTCTCCCTGTTTTGGCTTGTGTCGTGCGTTCCAGTGTTTGTTTGGGAATGCAATTGACTTGCTTTTGCGTGTAATTGTGATGGATGCCAAAGATGGGGCAGGATACGCTTACCTTTTTCGCGGACACCTGGTATGATTACTATTTGGTAGTGATTCATGACCATGTGCTCGTGATATAGTTAGAATCGCACAATAGACTCACCTTTAAGCAAAGATGTCTCATGATCATGCGAGGTTTCTCGATTTTATTTTCTTGAGAATACATTTATAAACTTTGGGGTCAGGAACATCAATGCAAAGATTAGCGTGCCTAGAAAATCGAGTATGGTATTCAGAATAGGACTGCTTGTGTGTGTCTCATCGATGGTTGTGTTAAGCAACGATGTGGAAACCAACATTGGCCCCGGTCCAGGTAGAAGTACGAGGCAATCTACACTGGACACTGCGGTAGACCGGTGTGTCAGAGATGTCCTCACCCACATACAGGCAATGAGAAAAGATATGATGAACAGTTTCGAAAGCTTTTATAAATGTGTAGGTGAGGTGAGGTAAAATCGGGTTTAACGTCGCGTCCAAAATTATTGCATTTATACAGTGGCCTGCATGCACATGTGTGTGTGTGTGTGTGTGTGTGTGTGTGTGTGTGTGTGTGTGTGTGTGTGTGTGTGTGTGTGTGTGTGTGTGTGTGTGTGTGTGTGTGTGTGTGTGTGTGTGTGTGTGTGTGTGTGTGTGTGTGTGTGTGTGTGTGTGTGTGTGTGTGGCTGCTTGTACTAGTCCTCATTTTAGTGCTAGCCCACAGTGACACCATGCCGCAGTTTTAACATGATTGCCCCACTCAGACACAGTATACTGACTCCGAACCTTAATCCCTTATTGCGGAGCGTCAGGCAGGGTAACAACAAGTACCATATGTTAAGGTCTTTTGGTATGACACAACCTGGAATCGAACCCCGTCCTTCCGCTCTCCCGGCACACGTTCTACCACTAGACCACGGAGTCGGTTCTTGTATTAACATGGGGAAAATGAACAAAGTTTGACAAATATTTTATCACGTTAAATGCCACATATTAAGAATTGGAAATTGTGAAATAAGGGAATATTACAACTAACGACCACGTTCCATTATCTTTAGACTGCCAAGGGTCGACCCGATAACGCAGTTCGGACAGGACCCGCATCTCTCATGGTGCTGGTCTGATAGAGTCAGGCAAACAAATAGAAGACGTTAATATCTTTACCATCCACCCTCATCACATCACCCGTACAACGTATACATTCTAGCAACTGGTAAACTATTATTCCTGCTAAACTTCACTCATTAACACATTATCATCAATGCCTCGGTCAAACTAAATTATACAATTCTGTCTAGATAGCGCCACTATAGTTCGCAATAACACCTTTATCGTCAGTTTAATCAGTCAGTGACATTCTCTGTAGTAGCTGGACTAGGTATAAACACGGACGACACAGTCACAAATCATTCTGTGGCTGTCTCATAGACTGACTGTTAATTCACTCATGTAAGAAACCTTATTATCTTGTACGGCCATGTTAATTCTTGACTATATGCTATTACCCTTGGCAAAACCTGCACGTTTAATTGGTAACTGAAAATTTCATACTTGAGTGTATATCGTAGATATTCCCATTGTACTACTTCTGTGTGTAGCTTATGCCAGTTCTGTTAACTGTATTACATTGTTAACCTTTTGGAATGTGTATTGTGGCTGAACTGAATGTATCGTGTGTGAATGCCCACTCGGGTAATGTATTAGCTAGAGTGTGTCGTGTGTGAATGCCCACTCGGGTAATGTTTTAGCTAGATTGTGTCGTGTGTGAATGCCCACTCGGGTAATGTTTTAGCTAGATTGTGTCGTGTGTGAATGCCCACTCGGGTAATGTTTTAGCTAGATTGTGTCGTGTGTGAATGCCCACTCGGGTAATGTTTTAGCTAGATTGTGTCGTGTGTGAATACCCACTCGGGTAATGTATTAGCTAGATTGTATCGTGTGTGAATGCCCACTCGGGTAATGTTTTAGCTAGATTGTGTCGTGTGTGAATACCCACTCGGGTAATGTATAAGCTAGAGTGTGTCGTGTGTGAATGCCCACTCGGGTAATGTTTTAGCTAGAGTGTGTCGTGTGTGAATGCCCACTCGGGTAATGTATAAGCTAGAGTGTGTCGTGTGTGAATGCCCACTCGGGTAATGTATTAGCTAGAGTGTGTCGTGTGTGAATGCCCACTCGGGTAATGTATTAGCTAGAGTGTGTCGTGTGTGAATGCCCACTCGGGTAATGTATTAGCTAGAGTGTGTCGGGTATCCTATAGTCAATCATATGTAAACTGCTGTATTACGTCGTGTACCTAGGCCTTGGACGTATGTATCGTGACTAATGTTGTACATGTATCTAACTTGTGTAATGATTCCATATCATGTTCATCTAATGTTCTTCACATATATGCACCTCTATAACTGATTGTAAATATTCTCCAATAATTGATTGTAAACTTTCTATTGTTGACTGATTATATATAAGATTCTGTGGCTGTCTAATATACTGCCTGTTTATTCACTCAGGTCTTGTGTTGTTGTGTGGGTTGGTCCTGTATAGTGGTACGTCGGCCAAGCGGGCTGATTCCCCAACTGTCGTTTTAACACTTGCATAGAAGAATTTCTGATATAGATATAGAAGTACAAATATTAACGCATGGAAATTGTAAATTGTGCACTCAAGACCCAGATGGCGAACATGAGTAGAAAAGTTGATATGCGGGACAGTCAAATGAGGAGGGACATTGTCATCGTTTATAATACGGAGGAAAGCTCTGGGGAGGTAGTGGACGATACCGAAACGAAAATTAAAAGAGTGATCCTAGACAAAATGGGCATAAGGAAAAAAGCAAGCTTACGACCGGGTGAGCCACCTACTTACACAAGCATCGTGGTCGATGTCATTCGACACATAATTATAGCTACCGTGATGAGTCAAGGTAAAAGCTAAAAGTTGACAACATAAGGATTTTGCACGACTACAGCTGTGCGACGTGCACGACTAGGTCTCAAACTGTTCTTGGACGAAGCATGAGAATATGACAAGTTGCTGTGCTGAAATTACAATTATCTGAAATTACAGACTGACATCAAGATCTAGAAACTTAACTGATTGTAGGAATCCTACATTAATATGTGGGAGAACATTTCAACCTCGAAACCCTGACACACACGTCAGAGGGCATGCTGGCTCAACTAGCACTACCACTAGCAATGGTGAGACTGACCTTTACTCCGCAGTATGGAATATAGAAGGTCTGCGACAGAAGCTGGAACTTCCATCTGTCACGGAACTTGTGTCCAGACATGATGTCAAAGGACTGGTTTAAATATGGGCTGGATGCGACGTTACTTTAATTTCCCTGGATACACACAGTTTAGTAAAATAGAACCTCATGGGGCTTGTAGGAATTCAGGGAGACTGTTCTTATTGTTAAAAGATTATTTGGCACCTTTTTCAGTCCAGTGATTAATGTCATTATACAGTCAATATCATATAATTCTTTAATTTGAAGTTTACACGATATACGGCTTTTCCATTGGACGAGAGGTCGGTCACAAGACCGCGAAATTGACGTTCATAAGTGTATGAACGACACAATTTGATGTTCATATGTTTTTCAAGAGATCGTGTTCTTGAAATGACGTCAACACTGACGGACTACTTCCACATTCCTTGGTCTCAGCGTTTCAGTTTACGTTGAGAAATGTCAGGGAGCGTGACTGCATGATTGTTCAGGAATATCCTCGCTGCGGCTCAGACTAATGAACAAACGAAGAAATGCACATCTCAACTATCGTAGTATCGACTCAATCCGTACCTAGGCTGACACTGACCGTCTCCAGCAATCTATGAATTAACCTTAGTGTCTGTTTGACGCATCTTTATTCACCTTTCAATGATCGGCCAGTTGATCAATGATGACTAACACATGTAACCGCCACAGGTTCATTAACAATCTTGTAAATCTCTCCCGTCACGTTTATCGTGTCGGCCATTTTGACGTCTTGTACTTGATGTAAATGTATTACGACGCGCTGTCATTGTGACTGACTAACTGAGGTAGTTCTTTACAGACCCTTCTCATCTAATGAGGCTATGATTTGAACACATGTGCTGCGTAAGATGTTTCTGGAGAGCAAGTTGTGCATCCATACGCCGATGTCACCTCTCTTTTTGAGGAACTATTTTACTCCGCGATATAGCTGGTTGTTGTATGGCTGTCAGTGTAAACATGAAGTCACACATACTAAATAAGAGTGCAAGCTCTGACGTTCATACAGTTTGGCCCTCACTTTATGAAGGTTCATATTCCAATGAACTCACACAAAGTGAAGGTCAGTTCTTAAATGGCTGAAATAGAAACCCTTTGTATGATGAATATTCCCCTATCCATGACATTAGCGTACATTTCACCAGCTAAATCCAGCTGACATTCGGCGGACCCGATCTGGACATATTACACATTCAATGATATTACACACATTAATTGGATTATCCAAGTTACCATTGTATTGTAATGGGGCATATAATTGCAAGAACGGGACGCGGGTCGACTCACGATTTGATCGATAATGATGATACCTCACACCTCCCTATCGAAGATGTTCTAAAATATACAGAAGAGGAGGGTTTCATACCGAGACCATCACAGGACAGTGACATAAATGTGCGAGGGCGTTCTCTACTAGATAATTATTTTGTCAGTTTGCTGGATTAAGAATAATAATGTAATTGTAGGTCAGATGGAGGTTTTGAATAAATGATGTGTATTGCAAATGATGGCTAAAGCGTGGTGCTCGCTACATACCTTTCCATATTTCACGCTGTTATTTACTGTTAGCGATAGAGTTAAATCGTCACATTTACCTGTAAGATTTTCTCGTTCAATATATGTACTAGCTGTTAACGCAGATCCTTGTTTAACACCGAAACATAGATGTCTTTTGAATGATGTGTACAAATATTTTTATACTTCTGACTGGTGTAACCATACATAGATGTCATGTGAGGTTTTTACGCCGCTTTTAGCAATATTCCAGCGATATCGCGGCGGGGAACACCAGAAATGGGCTTCACACATTGTACCCAAGATGTCTTTGGAATGATGAGTACGAAGATGATTATACTTCTGACTGGTGTAACCAAACATAGATGTTCAAAACAATAACGTATGGAACAAATTCTATTCACATCAGTGTCCTACCTCTTCCAATAGTGGCTTAACTGTACGCAAAACAATACAATGTGCAATTAACTGACATAAATTGCATCACAGAAATTACCTAGAGAATCCAAATGTTTCTCTCCTTATGTGGTACACATCATGAACAATATATATACATATAATTATACTGTTCACACAGAAAGGCAGAGTTGTGCACAAAGTAATGTAATCACAACGTTTCTCGAAATATCAAATACTTCTCTGTATTGTTGACACATAACTGTCATTAAATCCTTCAGACACCCTCCGGAAGCCACACAGCGTCAACATGAGTGGACATGCAACTGTTCGCCTGTGGCCTTGTTGTACAGGAAACCAGCCATCTTGTACGGCTGTCCAGTATCGGGTGTCTTGTGTCGTCACTTCCTGCCGTCTTGTATGGTCTTTGAGGTCGCTGCTGAGGTCAACACTGTCTTCCAGGGAGGCTGTCAGACTTGATCTATGTTGTTGTTGTCTTCACACTGGATCCGTTCTTCTCAACTTGCTCAATTTTGAAGTTCGTCTGTTATCACGATTCTTCTTCTTCCAAAATACGTAAATCTGGATCCAGTGGAGTTTAAAGGACTCCTGCAGTAGTGTTTGTTCACATGGTTTAAATAACAGAAGAATGAATACGAATTCTGGCAGGGTGGGTTAAAGGAGAATATACAGATTAATGAAGAATATGTAAACACAGGTAAAAGCTTGACGGAGATGTCAGTTGTCGCCAATTTTGTTTTCATGTTTCATACATTATATCGTCAATGCTTTTGGGCTCTGACGGACAAAGAAGTGTTAATTGGAATGTTAATGTTTACTATATCCTCCAGTGGTCAGAATGTGCTCGGATCTGAGCAGAGATTGTGGAGTTTCAAGTTACAAAATGACATTCCATTAACAGACTCAGTGCTGGTCCTTATGCAGAGGGGCCTTGGGATGGTGGATCTTTGAGACAGATAACGGAGATCATATTACCAAGCAAACACCACTGTGTAAAAAAGTATGTTGGAACTTTTAATCCTATTATTCGCAGACGATATTGTTTTGTTTGATTACACAGTTATAGGTTATACATAAGCATTTGGATAAATTAGCTTTTCCTGTAGTGAATGGAAATTGAAAGTCAATATTGATAAGATTTTCGTTTAAATAACCAATATTTGGAAATTGTCCCAAACTACAAATACCTTGATGACAATTCATTTCAAATATTGCAATAAAAAATGTAATTTATAAAAAAAACTTATAAATGTGCTCTTTCATATTTTTTACACCACCCTTTTATATTTTTACTGAGGTCTGGCGTTTCCACCCATCTTTAGATATTGATCTTATAAATGGTAGCTATTGTAAGTTAGTAAAAGGACTGAAACCTTCAACTCCCAATCCGGTCGCAAGAGGGGAGGTTGGAAAATATTCTGTAAAAGAGGATAATAAAGTACTGGCGCCGACATTTAAGTCATGAGGAAAATGTTATCTTGAGACATAGTCATAATTTTCAATTCAAGAAAGCCGAAGGGGCCCAAGTTGCATGGCCTTTGATGTAAAGCAATTGCATTTCAGATATGGGTTTTGAGAAGTGTGGTTAGAACAAAGCGCGGGAAATGAAGATCTATTTACGAAACACTTCACCCGACGTTGTAAGAGATTTTGTAATATCGTATCTTACTCTAAGTTAGATTTCTTTATACTTTTTAAACTGGAATTCTGTAACGAATCTTCTCTTTTCTGTATCAACAATAATACCTATCGTATGGCTTTGTGTGAGTTTAGATGTTCTTGTCATAACTTATTAATAGAACAGGGAAGATGCTTATAATATTGAGAGAAAATTTAGATATTGCCCATTCTGCATAATATTATCTGTTGAAACAGAATATCCTTTTTGTCTCCCTAGTCCATTCAGCAGGCAATTTATATAGCGCATATCCACACCGCTCAGGGGCATGCTCAAAGCCCTATTATTACCAAAGCAAGATATAACCAAAGCTGTCTGTTAGGCGCTCGAAGGGTTAAAAACTACAGTGCCATCACATCCTACCGGGTACCCATTCACTGCCGGGTGAACATAGGCACATTCCGAAAAAAGTCACTTTCCTTATGAGACACTACATGTGTTACATGTGCCTCAGTGTGGGGCAGGACCGAAGCCCAAGAAACACCGAGCCAAGTTGCCGAAAGCCGGCACCCATCCAAGGAGTCTCCGCAACTGACGTTTCTTAACTTCACCTGACATGTGACGTGTGACAGTCTAAGGGAAAGTTTACCAAAGTCTTTTTTATGAATATCCAACGCAAGAAAAAATTACATTATAGATTGTAAATTCTAACCCAAATTCATATCCCTGGCCCTAATTACCTTGGTATTAAGAATAAGTAACTAAACAAAACATACTATGTGTTTAAATATATTCGAACTATTGTGCATTTAAACTGTGGATATATTGAGTTGGAGCTCTGTAACTGTTAGCCATACATCACCGTAACCTGAATAATGGGCCGGTAGCCTTTTAAAGGAATAAACTGGAAATCATCATCATCATTGGCGTGTTTGGATGTCGTATAAAGCCAAGCTGGCTTTAGTAAGGTTCCATCTTGATGACGGGACACAGGTTTTATATGGTCGGTCAAAGGTCGCTGACCCCAACATACATTCAAGATCTGGTTCTGAAATTGACAAATATATAGGACGGTAGATATCTGTACCATGACAGTAAATACGTGTTCGACCCATCATTATATAAGCACAAATCGTTGTTTGAAATCTTCTTATGTGTTTAACTTGCTGTTGAAAGTGGAATCTGCCCATTTAAATCGCCCGTAATGACACAGGTCTTGGGGAGATGGTCGGGATTTTCCGGCTTCAGAAAAGTAGATGGAGGAATGTAAAGAGAGGTTAAACTGAAAACAATGTGCATTGTTGGACGGACAGTGAACGCTTGAACCGTTGTGTCAAGATAAATATTGCTGTGAATGACACACTGACACACGGTGACTGAAGAACACCCAGTTGCTCTTGCACCTGGATGCGAAAAGAAATTATACGTCAATTTGATCAATACGTTTAAAGTAAGTTCCTTGGATGTATATTGCGTATGGTTCATAATCGTGAATTAGTCATTGCAAATCATTGATATCAGTGTTTAGTCCTTAGGTTATAAATGATATGTGAACCTCAACAGGGGATGGCGGAGAAGACCAGCTGGAGGGCCCTTGCCCATCTCCTCAATTCTTTTCTCTTCTTTGTGGTAAAATGCACTGCTTCGGCTTCCTTTGCTGATTCTGGTTCGGATGTTTGATCTGATGAACGTTACGATGCTAACATCTCGGTCTGAGTGGACGAGGTTGATGTGGTTGTCTAACTTTGAGCCGTTTGTGTGATTTCATCAAGTTTAATCTGCTGACCCGTCAACCAAGAGTCTGATGTCTGGCACAAGACTGAGACTACGGTACGGTGATAATCTGGCTCAGAAGAAAAGACCGCAGCTGAGTATGGTTTTGTGGATGGCGTGTGAGGCTGAGATTGAACTACATTTTGTCGTCTTGGTAATTACGGTTGTATATGTTACTCTAAAATGTTTTGATTTAAGATCCTAACGTGGGCAGGATTTGGAAGATACCACGTGGTCGCCATTGTAGTTGGCACATTTGAGGGACTCCTTTGTGCATTCCGAATTCTCACGAGTTCCACTACAACGGAAGCCCCCCGCCTTGGAATTGGCAGAACATGTCCTCATGCCCAAACTGTGGACATCTGAAACATCAAAGTGGGTTCGGTGTATATACTCCCGCAACACAGAGACGCATATATCTCTGGTGGTATAAGGGATTCTGCACGGCCAAATATCGAGGCGAACTGAATAATAGATCCGAATATACAATCTATCTCAGCATTGGTGCTGATAGGTTGTTTATAGCATTTTAGTAATTGAGAATGTTAGCCAAAAACGATTGATAAAATTCGATATGAAAATTGAGAGACATCTGCAGTAAAATGTGTGGTGGAGGTTTCAGTAGTGTTGGTGTGATGTACAATGAAATGTGTGGTGTAGGTATCAGTAGTGTTGGTGTGATGTACAGTGAAATGTGTGGTGTAGGTGTCAGTAGTGTTGGTGTGATGTACAGTGAAATGTGTGGTGAAGGTGTCAGTAGTGTTTGTGTGATGTACAGTTAAATGTGTGGTGTAGGTGTCAGTAGTGTTGGTGTGATGTACAGTGAAATGTGTGGTGAAGGTGTCAGTAGTGTTGGTGTGATGTACAGTGAAATGTGTGGTGAAGGTGTCAGTAGTGTTGGTGTGATGTACAGTGAAATGTGTGGTGTAGGTGTCAGTAGTGTTGGTGTGATGTACAGTGAAATGTGTGGTGAAGGTGTCAGTAGTGTTGGTGTGATGTACAGTGAAATGTGTGGTGTAGGTGTCAGTAGTGTTGGTGTGATGTACAGTGAAATGTGTGGTGAAGGTGTCAGTAGTGTTGGTGTGATGTACAGTGAAATGTGTGGTGTAGGTGTCAGTAGTGTTGGTGTGATGTACAGTGAAATGTGTGGTGAAGGTGTCAGTAGTGTTGGTGTGATGTACAGTGAAATGTGTGGTGTAGGTGTCAGTAGTGTTGGTGTGATGTACAGTGAAATGTGTGGTGAAGGTGTCAGTAGTGTTGGTGTGATGTACAGTGAAATGTGTGGTGTAGGTGTCAGTAGTGTTGGTGTGATGTACAGTGAAATGTGTGGTGTAGGTGTCAGTAGTGTTGGTGTGATGTACAGTGAAATGTGTGGTGTAGGTGTCAGTAGTGTTGGTGTGATGTACAGTGAAATGTGTGGTGAAGGTTTCAGTAGTGTTGGTGTGATCTACAGTGAAATGTGTGGTGGAGGTTTCAGTAGTGTTGGTGTGATGTACAATGAAATGTGTGATGTAGGTGTCAGTAGTGTTGGTGTGATGTACAGTGAAATGTGTGGTGAAGGTGTCAGTAGTGTTGGTGTGATGTACAATGAAATGTGTGGTGTAGGTGTCAGTAGTGTTGGTGTGATGTACAATGAAATGTGTGGTGAAGGTTTCAGTAGTGTCGGTGTGATGTCCAATGAAATGTGTGGTGAAGGTGTCAGTAGTGTTGGTGTGATGTACAGTGAAATGTGTGGTGAAGGTTTCAGTTATGTCGGTGTGATGTCCAATGAAATGTGTGGTGTAGGTGTCAGTAGTTTTGGTGTGATGTACAGTGAAATGTGTGGTGAAGGTGTCAGTAGTGTTGGTGTGATGTACAGTGAAATGTGTGGTGAAGGTGTCAGTAGTGTTGGTGTGATGTACAGTGAAATGTGTGGTGAAGGTGTCAGTAGTGTTGGTGTGATGTACAATGAAATGTGTGGTGAAGGTTTCAGTTATGTCGGTGTGATGTACAAGGTGAGGTGAGGTGAGGTGAAATTGGGTTTAACGTCGCGTCCAAGATTATTGCACTTATATAGCGACGTGCATGCACGTGTATGTGTGTGTGTGGCTGCTTGTACTAGTCCGGACTGATGCCGATTTATAGTGCTAGCTCACTGAGATACCATGCCGCAGTTTAACATGAATACCCCACTCAGACACAGTATACTGACTCCGAGCCGACCAGTCCTTGTTTTAGCCCCTTAATGCCGAGCGCCAGACAGGGTAACAACAAGTACAATCTTTTAACGTCTTTTTGTATGACGCGGCCCGGGATCGAACCCTGGACATTCCGCTCTCCGGGCGGACGCTCTACCACAAGACCACGGAGGCGGTCGTGATGTACAATGAAATGTGTGGTGAAGATGTCAGTAGTGTTGGTGTGATGTACAGTGAAATGTGTGGTGTAGGTGTCAGTAGTGTTGGTGTGATGTACAGTGAAATGTGTGCACGTCGTGAAGGTTTCAGTTATGTCGGTGTGATGTACAATGAAATGTGTGGTGAAGGTTTCAGTAGTGTTGGTGTGATGTACAATGAAATGTGTGGTGAAGGTTTCAGTTATGTCGTTGTGATGTACAATGAAATGTGTGGTGTAGGTGTCAGTAGTTTTGGTGTGATGTACAGTGAAATGTGTGGTGAAGGTGTCAGTAGTGTTGGTGTGATGTACAGTGAAATGTGTGGTGAAGGTTTCAGTAGTGTTGGTGTGATGTACAGTGAAATGTGTGGTGAAGGTGTCAGTAGTGTTGGTGTGATGTACAGTGAAATGTGTGGTGTAGGTGTCAGTAGTGTTGGTGTGATGTACAGTGAAATGTGTGCACGTGGTGAAGGTTTCAGTTATGTCGGTGTGATGTGCAATGAAATAAGTGGTGAAGGTTTCAGTAGTGTTGGTGTGATGTACAGTGAAATGTGTGGTGAAGGTTTCAGTTATGTCGGTGTGATGTACAATGAAATGTGTGGTGTAGGTGTCAGTAGTGTTGGTGTGATGTACAGTGAAATGTGTGGTGAAGGTGTCAGTAGTGTTGGTGTGATGTACAGTGAAATGTGTGGTGAAGGTGTCAGTAGTGTTGGTGTGATGTACAGTGAAATGTGTGGTGAAGGTTTCAGTTATGTCGGTGTGATGTCCAATGAAATGTGTGGTGTAGGTGTCAGTAGTTTTGGTGTGATGTACAGTGAAATGTGTGGTGAAGGTGTCAGTAGTGTTGGTGTGATGTACAGTGAAATGTGTGGTGAAGGTGTCAGTAGTGTTGGTGTGATGTACAGTGAAATGTGTGGTGAAGGTGTCAGTAGTGTTTGTGTGATGTACAATGAAATGTATCATACAGGTGTCAGTGGTGTTGTTATGTACAAGAACAGGTACGACGACATGTTATAACTCAACAGGGATGGTGATGTCTCAAAGAATGTTGAATGTTTCATCTACATGTTGAAGTTATATTTTGAATGTATTCCCCTTTCAACCTGGCATTAGACATCAGACACCGCGGACCTGTAATTCCAAACGGATGAAAACAATACACACGATTTGAGCGTTGCTATGTCTATTTGGCTTTTAGGGGAGACTTAGAATAGCCCATGATAGGTATCAAACTATCATTAATTCCACATTCCTATTCTGGTGATAGTTTGGAGACAGAAAAATCAACACGAGTTAGCTGCTCTATAAATGTGTGCCGTTTACACAATCGTTGCCTTACCGAAGTGGGCGAGTTCTGTACAGCGAGCCTGTTTGACATTTCCTTTCATTGTGTTACAAGCAATTGAATCAGCGCTCCTCTCTACTTATTTCAAAAGCGCTGAAAGACCGGTCTGTGATTGTATGGAATAAATGGACAGAAAAAGACTGCATTGTCTGTATAACATCGATACAAGCACTGCATGTTGTTGATAGAAGAAATAGCAGAAGAGTCATGAATAATGATAATCTTCGTGTCTCTAAATGTGGAGTTGACACAGCAGTCTAACGCTAGACCCCTTACGTCTGTAGGTTCAAGTACCGAGAATGTGTACCCATGTCTAAGAGTAAAGGAGGCACACATTTTACTTATTGAGAGTGTAATCCAATTTACTCTTGTCAGAGGGGTACACAAAGTACGTAGATTACAGTATTATAACTCGTCTAGGGTACTGTACTACAAATCGTCTAGATTACGGTAGTATAAATCATCTAATGGTTTTTACTATAACTCGTCTAGATTACAGTATTATTAATCATCTAGCGTTTTGTACGATAACTCGTCTAGATTACAGTGTTATGAATCATCTAGTGGCTTGTGCTATAACTTGTCTAGATTACTGTATTATAAATCACGTAGTGTATTGTACTATAACTCGTCTTTATTACAGTAGTATAGAGTACTGTACTACAAGTCGTCTAGATTACAGTTTTATAATTCATCTAGTGTCTTGTTCTATAACTCTTACAGTAGTATAAATCGTCTAGAGTACTGTACTATAACTCGTCTAGATTACAGAAGTATAAATCATATAGTGTATTGTACTATAAATCGTCTTTTAACAGTATTGTTTATCATCTAGTGTAATGTACTATACATCGTCAAGAGTGCTGTACTATAAAGTATCAAGACCAATGAACAATCAATCGTCCAGAGTCATGTACTATAAATTATCAAGAGCAATGAACAATCAATCGTCCAGTGTAATGTTCTATAAATTATCAAGAGCAATGGACAATCAATAGTGTAGAGTAATGTACTATAAATTATCAAGAGCAATGAACAATCAATCGTCCACAGTAATGTACTATAAATTATCAAGAGCAATGAACAATCAATCGTCCAGAGTAATGTACTATAAATTATCAAGACCAATGAACAATCAATAGTCCAGAGTAATGTACTATAAATTATCAAGACCGATGAACAATCGGTCGTCCAGAGTAATGTACTATAAATTATCAAGACCAATGAACAATCAGTCGTCTAGAGTAATGTACTATAAATTATCAAGACCAATGAACAATCAGTCGTCCAGAGTAATGTACTATAACGTTATGTTGTTAAGTTCGTACATCATGGTGAAGGATAAGGTGTCCAATTACCGGCTTGTCTGATCCAGACTCGCTTATATACATATAGCTGGAACATTGTTGATCATGGTGCTAAACAACAAACAGAAAACTATATGTGGCATATATTGTTCTACTTTCTGAAATATTACCCCATTCTTGAATTAACATGCCATTTATCCCTTCTCGCAAATAAATTATAAAAATAACTGGAACTCTACAACGTACAGCGACTGCCGACTGTATCCTGCCCAGCGTAAATTGACAAGCGTAATGTACGTTATTATTGTCAGGCGCTGATTTCAAACAGTACTTCAGAACGCGAAGGTATGAGATGACGAATACCGGAAATCTCCCATATTCATTAAGAAAGTGTTCAATCAATTACGATGGATTCTATCTTCAGAAAATATTTCAATTTTAACCTGATTGTTAATTCTCGTTTTCGTATACTTGGCCGGCCAATCGACCGCAAGAGATGCAAGACACGGGCCTGGTTGACCCAATGCGAACGGTTCACCCCGTGACCCTTACACAGAAACTTATGGTTTTTAGACTCGAGAAGAGATTTCCTGTGATTATAGAAGTGGATGTTGTCGGTGTTATTCAAGTTAGGATTTATTGATGTTCAGTGAACACCGACACAAACGCGTGAAACAGTTGAAGTCACCGTCCTTTATTTTGATTCTACCAAAACAAATGAAGTACACCGACACTGTCATCCATGCCTTGACATATCACCCAAAGTAATATGGAAGGAACAGGGTGTTCCGTAACTTCTTTTGAGTAGTTTATATAATCAGTTTCTACGTACTGATTGATTGAGCTTTCAATGCCAAATCAAAGTAAACCTATTCAAATATTTTGGCGCTTGTTTACAGGTGCCTATTATAACATAACAGCTGCATGTATTTGAGTCCATAAGACCGTAATGGAAGTTCGTGATAAAAGTAAACCGAATCAAAGATAAACGATAGCATTCCATGCAGCTGCTGTGTTCTGCACGAAACCCAAGTTTCTGTCTGTATCATAAGCATCCACATATGCGACTTGAAAGAATCATCCCTTTTCCTGGAAATGTATACCACAGGCCGTTCGTTTGTTCTCAGATTTACACGAACAGAGGCCGTTTGGATGATATCACGACTGCTAAGGAAACATGTACTATATGATGCTATGCGTTCTAAGCACAATAAATATTCACCTTTGAACAGTTTGTTTAACTGATATGTTATTTCATACCAAGGGCCTTCGTAATATTTTGGAAGTTGGATACGTGGGACTTCCCGATACTAGACATTGTTTCAAATGTTGGAAGTTGATGGGAACTCTGCAGTTATTGAAAAGTAATATTCAATGTTAATTCCACGTCACCCACATTCCGCTAAATAGGATCTCATACACACACACACACACACACACACACACACACACACACACACACACACACACACACACACACACACACTCTTTGTAACTGTACTTTTATGTTTCTATATGTTGTTTCTTTATTTGTTGTTTAACGCCGCACTCAGCAATATCCCTGCTATTTGACGGCGGTCTGTAAATAATCCAGTCTGGACCAAGCAATCCAGTGGTTGACATCATGAGCATCGATCTACGTAGTTGGGATACGATGGCATGCATCAGCCAAGACAGCGAGCCTGACCACCCGTTTCCGTTAGTTGCCTCTTGCGACAAGCATCGGTTGCTGAAGACCAATTCTAACCCGGATCTTCACGGGTCTACCATACTTGTAGGCACAACTGTATGAATAACTACAGTGCCACGACACGCACCGTTCACTCCAGACGCTGATGGAGGCTGACGTGCCTCAAATGTCACACCAGCATCCGCAGCCAGAGCATCCACAATTCAATCACATCGATTGGCAGCATATGCCATTATCACCCCGCTTTGTAAGATTAGACATAAGATACAGTGGCCATTGCAAGCATTGTATCCATGTTCAGGGCTCGTCTAAATATAGTTCCTTCACGACATGGTTAAATATGAATTAATTGTGGAGGAAGGACTGGTGCAGGTTCCATGCGTGTGACTGAATCCCCCCGTGATAACGCCGTTTATAGGATCCACGGGATAATGCGAGGAAGGGCTGTCCTGTTAAGTGGGGAACATCGTGCATGATTCTGTTGACGGTGTGAAGGTGTGACGTCACCATACACAACATGTGGTATCTCTTTCAGTTGCCAAACGTGAAACATGGTACTAAAAGAAAGGAATAGTCAAATGATATAAACACATGGATATCGCCCAGCCGTCTATGTACCATGACCATACGCATACATTCAATACTAGACATCACATGGGGCCTGACATCCCCCTGACACAGTTCACACGATTACTTGTACAAGATACTACTGTACGTTCAGTGCTAGCCCTGCCACTACAAACATATGTCATTGTTGAGGTTGTCATTATTCACATAATTTTACCTCCGTCGAGACTGGATATTCGTTGTCGTTGATATCTTATGTTTATATATTGAGGAATGCCTACAGAATACTTCTCGATGCACTACTCAGCATTGATCATAGCGTAGATATATATTGTTGGTGTTATTTGAAGAGACATATATATAAGCTAACATTGGTAAATATATTTTCGTGTATGTAGTGACTATGGTTTTACGCCACCTTTAGCACTATTCCAGTAATTTCACGGCGGGGGACACCAGAAATGGGCTTCACACATTGTACCATGTGGGGAATCGAAATTTATAAACCTTACATTTCTTGAATTTAGGTACAGATGCATATCTGTATTAACTTTTTTCTAATAATGGAATTGTAAACTGGGTCACGGTAGCATACATGTATACATATTTGGGGGTGGGGGGTGGGGGTGGATGGGGGCGGGGGGGGGGGGGGGGGGGGGGGGGGGGATATATGATTGTGAGCTGTGATTTACCAGACGCTTCAATCAGATATATTGCTCCTATGAAATACACATCTCTGGCTTGAACGTGTGCGTGAGCGGAATTTTGATTTGGAACTAAACATCAGATATATTACGGCATGTCGGCTTCATGTAGACATGAGTGAGTGAGTGGGTTGGGTTTCACGCCTTTGGAACTGTATATCAGTTATATTACAGCATGTCAGCTTCATGTAGGAGTGAGTGAGTGAGTGGGTTGGGTTTCACGCCTTTGGAACTGTATATCAGTTATATTACAGCATGTCAGCTTCATGTAGGAGTGAGTGAGTGAATTGCGTTTCACGCCCTTTGAAATATATATCAGTTATATTACGGTGTGTCAACTTCATGTAGGAGTGAGTGAGTGAGTGAGTGAGTGAGTGAGTGAGCGAGTGAGCGAGTGAGTTGATTTCATGCCCTTTGCACTGTATAGCAGTAACATTACGGCGTGTCATGTGGGAGGACAGCCTGAAGCTATGAAGTCTTGTAACACTTTGGTGAAGATTGTCTGGGGCATTTATACACCTAGGCTGTGCAGTAGAATGTAACTTGTAGTTTATCTGTCTGGAAAGAAAACGTTTTACTGAAGTTTTTGGATATGACATGTTTTATCCTTCAATATAATCTAATCTTAAGTAACATAACGGAATTATCTATTAATCGCCAAGCCATTACAAATGTGCAAAAACAAGACTCGCTTGTCCTCAAAAGGCTCAGAAGAGAAATTAATCTCCGGTCAGAGGTTGGAGTGGAACTGTAAGATCACGTTCTTGTGCAATAAATCACTCTGTTGTTCTAGCTTTCACCGTATTATGCTATAGATCACCGTGTTGTGCGATAGATCACCCTGTTGTGTTATTGATCACTGTGTTGTGCTACATGTCAACGTGTTGTGTTATAGATCACCGTGTTGTGCTATATGTCACCGTGCTGTGTTATTGATCACTGTGTTGTGCTATAAATCACCGTGCTGTGCAATGGATCACAGTGTTGTGCTATAGATCACAATGTAGTGCTCTCAGCGTATTGTGCGATAGATCACTGTGCTGTTGATCACTGTGTTGTGCTATAGGTCACCGTGTTGTGCTATAGATCGTCATGTTGTGTGATGGATCACTGTATTGTGCAATAAATCACCGTGCTGTGCTATAGATCATCGTGATGTGCTATAGATCTCCGTGCTGTGCAAACGAACCCTGTGTTGTACTATACATCACAATGTAGTGATATCACCGTGTTGTGCTGTAGGTCACCGTGCTGTGCTATAGATCACAGTGTAGTGATGTCACCGTGTTGTGCTACAGATCACCGTGCTGTGTGATAGGTCGCCGTGTTGGCTATAGATCACCGTGATTTGCTGCAGATCACTGTGTGGGCTATACATCACTGTGTAGGCTATAGATCACTGTGTTGTGCTATAGATCACCGTGTTGTGCTGTAAGTGAGGTGAGGTGAAATGAGGTTTAACGTCGCGTCCAAGATTATTGCACTTATATAGCGACGTGCATGTACGTGTGTGTGTTTGTGTGGCTGCTTGTACTAGTCCGGACTGATGCCGATTTATAGTGCTAGCTCACTGAGATACCATGTTGCGGGTTTAACATGAATACCCCACTCATACACAGTATACTGACCCCGAGCCGACCAGTCCTTGTTTTAGCCCCTTAATGCCGAGCGCCAGACAGGGTAACAACAAGTGCCATCTTTAACGTCTTTTGGTATGACGCGGTCGGGGATCGAACCCCGGACCTTCCGCTCTCCGGGCGGACGCTCTACCACTAGACCACGGAGGCGGTCCTGTTGTGCTGTAAATCATCGTGTTGTGCTATTGTGGTGTTGTACCACTGATAACCGTGTTACGTAGTACATCACCGTGTTGTGCTATTGATCACTGTATTGCGCAATAGATCTCCGTGTTGTGCAATAAATCGCTGTGTTGTGCAATAGATCACTGTGCTGTGCTATAGATCATTGTGTTGTGCTATAGATCACCGTGTTGTGCTATAGATCACTGTTGTGCAATAGATCTCTGTGTTGATCAATAAATCATTGTGTTGATCAATAGATCATTGTGTTGTGTATAGATCACCATGTTGTGCAATAGATCATTGTGTTGTGCAATAGATCACTGTGTTGTGCTGTAGATCACCGTGTTAGGTTACATATCTCCGTACTGAGCTATTGATCACCGTGTTGTGCAATAGATCTTTGTGTTGTGCGAAAGATCACTGTGTTGTGTATTGATCCCCGTGTTGTGCAATTGATCACTATGTTGTGCTATAGATCTTTGTGTTGTGCTATTGATCACTGTGTTCTGCTATAGATCACCGTGTTGTGCAATAGATCTCCGTGTTGTGGAATAGATCTCCGTGTTGTGGAATAGATCTTTGTGTTGTGCAATACATCTCCGTGTTGTGGAATAGTTCGCTATGTAGTGTATAGATCACCGTGTTGTGCAATAGATCTCTGTTTTGTGCAATAGATCACTGTGTTGTGCAATATATCTCCGTGTTGTGCAATAGATCACTGTGTTGTGCTATTGATCACCGTCCCCACATATCCGTGTTGTAGATATTTTTTAATGTCATTAATTGTGATACATTATAACAGTGAGATGTATGTTAACAAGTTAGCAACAAGACAGGTAGTATTCAAACAAAAAAACAGTTTTATACAAGAAGTGTCCGTATTATGCAGTAAGTGGTGCAGTCAGTGTTTACCTGCACAGGTACACGGGCAGGTACTGATACTGTCACACTGTCTTCACATCATACCGGGTCCGTTGTGTAGACATGCCGTGAGACTGTCAAACTGTCTTCACATCACACCACGTCCGCTGCTGACATGCCGTGAGACTGTCACACTGTTTTCACATCATACCACGTCCGCTGCTGACATGCCGTGAGACTGTCACACTGTTTTCACATCATACCACGTCCGCTGCTGACATGCCGTGAGACTGTCACACTGTTTTCACATCATACCACGTCCGCTGCTGACATGCCGTGAGACTGTCACACTGTCTTCACGTCATACCACGTCCGCTGCTGACATGCCGTGAGACTGTCACACTGTTTTCACATCATACCACGTCCGCTGCTGACATGCCGTTTGAATGGTAATCTCGTTAATCCAGACACCTTCCACATCTTCTACATATCCTAATAGCAATCTGTACTCATCCGGACGACGTTATCGTGCGGTTTAACGGGGTTCCGCTGCACATGCAGCTGTCAATGCCCCAGTTTTATATGTTCAACGAGATCGTTATTTAAAATGTAATCTGAATCTACGCGTCTATGCTTCCTGTGTTAATTCACAACGGATGTTTCACATTACCAGTTGACAGAATCCATGGCAATATAATGTCTTACACTGGATAAACAGTAATTAGGAATGTAACTATGTCAAGTATAAAGCCGCTGTAGTTGACTTAACCTGAACGGCCTCGATATATCCCGATATAAGGTGACTCGTGACTCCCCTACTCGTGCTGTTCTCCTACACGTGCTGATCCCCTACTCGCGCTGTTACCCTACTCGCGCTGTTCCCCTAATCGTGCTGTTCCCCTACACGTGCTGTTCCCCTACACGTGCTGTTCCCCTAGACGCGCTGTTCCCCTACACGTGCTGTTCCCCTACTCGCGCTGTTCCCCTACACGTACTGTTCCCCTACACGTGCTGTTCCCCTACACGTGCTGTTCCCCTACACGCGCTGTTCCCCTACACGTGCTGTTACCCTACTCGCGCTGTTCCCCTACACGCGCTGTTCCCCTAATCGTGCTGTTCCCCTACACGTGCTGTTCCCCTACACGCGCTGTTCCCCTACTCGCGCTGTTCCTCTACACGTGCTGTTCCCCTACACGTGCTGTTACCCTACACGCGTTGTTCCCCTATTCGTGCTGTTCCCCTACTCGCGCTGTTCCCCTACACGCGCTGTTCCCCTACACGTTCTGTTCCCCTACACGCGCTGTTCCCCTACACGTGCTGTTCCCCTACACGTGTTGTTACCCTACACGCGCTGTTCCCCTATTCGTGCTGTTCCCCTACTCGCGCTGTTCCCCTACACGCGCTGTTCCCCTACAAGTGCTGTTCCCCTACACGCGCTGTTCACCTACACGTGCTGTTCCCCTAATCGTGCTGTTCCCCTACACGTGCTGTTCCCCTACACGCGCTGTTCCCCTACTCGCGCTGTTCCCCTACACTCGCTGTTCCCCTACACGCGCTGTCCCCTACACGTGCTGTTCCCCTACACGCGCTGTTCCCCTACTCGCGCTGTTCCCCTACACTCGCTGTTCCCCTACACGTGCTGTTCCCCTACACTCGCTGTTCCCCTACACGTGCTGTTCCCCTAATCGTGCTGTTCCCCCACCCTGTTACAACATTGAACAAGCGTCAGTTACTATACAGTGTTATAATTGTCTCCTTGTCTCCAGATGTGTGTGACGTAAGTAGCGTCGACTATAATATCCATAATGTGCATGAATCAGCACCAGAGTAAGTTGATCATTGTTGACCGGAAGTATCAGTACTGGTGCATTGAGTGTCTAGTAACGTGAACTGTTCAGCTCGTCACGTGTTACCCCTTAAAGATGTTTCAATATATCCTACTCTAAAGAAGTTAAAGAACACCGATTCCTTCATGTTACTGTAGCTAATCAGTCATGTCATGACAATTTAACCATATTAATATAAAAGAATCGAATGTTCTTTAACTTCTATAGAGAAGCATCTATCCATTCAGTTGATTCTGGTTAGCGATGATGGTGACGGGTGGTGACGGATGACCTTGAGGCTATACGGATGTGTATGCTGCCAGCACAGCCATCATCAAAGTGTCGTAGAGACCTGACGACGATGTCGGGGCTGCTTTCCCCGGTAGAGGCATGTTTACAAAGGCGAGGTTTCCGTCGAAGAAGTTACATAGGTCAGTGTCACAGTTATAATAGCAGACTGGTCTGATGCCGTCCGGCGCGTCACACCCTGTCTCCCCTTGTGGGACCTGGCACCCCTTGTCCATTGATAACAGGCGCTGGACGTCTGGAAAACAGGGAGTCGCATGTTATTCATCACACAGGATTATCACATGTATATTTGTTAACTCTCCCGTTACGCCGACTCGCTGTGATGTAATTGATGTAATTATAAATTGTAACACAAAACACATATTTATTTTTTTATGTAAAGGACGCACTGCTAGCGTATTAATCAGATAGTTTTAAGACATGTTATTTACATTAATAAAAAGAGATGCTATATGACTACTTGTTAAGGGTACCAATTTGTTTTGAAATTTATCCTTAAATCGTGTGTATCACTATCAAGCAGGATAATTGTCAATCTTACTTCTATCATAAACAGCCTTGATGATACATTTCCGTGGCAGCTCACACTCAATCTGAGAGGTGCTTTCGAAGTTGCTCGTGTCGTTCACGCAGCTGTAGCCGAAGACCCCGTCGTGGCCGGCAAAAATGTAGCTGCATGCATAGCACTTGGCGCCGGCTGAAACATGACGATATAGCGTTTAAACACAGATGCACGCAACAAACACTGCTACACGGTGTACGTCAACTGTGCACGGTACACGATGCACGGTACACGGTGCACGGAACACAGTGTACGATACACGGTAGACGGTAGACGGTTCACGGTGCACGATACACGGTAGACAGTAGACGGTACACGGCACAGGGTGCACGTTGCACGGTACACGATGCACGCTACACGGTGCATGGAACATTGTACACGGTACACGTAGCAGGGTGCACGGAATGGGATGCATGGTGCACGATGCACGGTACACGGTGCAGTGTGCACGGAACACGGTGCACGGTACACGGAAAGCAATGCACGATTTACAGAACACGGTACACGGTACACTGGATATCAACAAACACTACTACACGGTGCACGGTACACTGTGCATGGTGCACGGTGTGGGGGTGCAGGGTGCATGGTACACGGTATATGGTACATGGTGAAAGGTGCACGGTGAACGGTAACGGAACAAGTTGCACGAAACACAGTACACGGTGCACGGTGCACGGTAAACAGTACATGGTACATGGTGCACGGTACACGGTAAACAGTACATGGTACATGGTAAACAGTACACGGTTCACGCTATAGTGTGCACAGTACACAATACACGGTGCACGCTAAACGGTACACGGTGCACGGTACACGGAACAAGGTGCACGATACAAGATACATAAAACACAGTACAGGGTGCACGGTGCACAGTAAACAGTACACGGTACATGGTACATGGTGAACGCTACAGGGTGCACAGTACACAGTACATGGTACACGGTACACGTTGTACGTAGTAGGGTGCATGGTGCACGGTGCATGGTACACAGTGCATGGTACACGGTACACGGAATACGGTGCACGATATATGGAATGTCATCCCTTCAATATGATACATTCTCTGAATGTCATGCTCAGAACATGATACATTCACTGAATGCCATGCTCAGAACATCAGCGCCGGCTGAAACATGGCGATATAGCGTTTAACGACAGATACACGCAACAAACGCTATTACACGGTGCACGGTACACTGTGCAAGGTGCAAGGTGCACGGTGCACAGTACACGGAACAAGGTGCACGATAAACGAAACACAGTACACGTAACATGGTGCACGGTACACGGTGCACGCTACAGGGCGCACAGTACGCAGTACGCGGTGCACGCTACACGGTGCACGCTACATGGCGCACAGTACGCAGTACGCGGTGCACGTAGCACAGTGCACGGTACACGGACCACGGAACACGGAATATGATACACGGTACATGGTGCATGGAACATGGTACACGGTGCATGGTACAGGGTGCACGGTGCACGGAATGCGGTACACGGTGCACGGAACATGGTACACAGTGCACGGTACAGGGTGCATGGTGCACGGTACACAGAAAACACAGTGCACAATATACGGAAGACAGTACACGGTACACGGAACACTGGATGTCATGCCCAGAAGGGGCACGGGTGGCCCGCGATTCGCTGTGCAGAGTTGCGTTCCTTGGGCACGCCAGAAACCTATGATTGTGGGTTCGAATCCCGGTTCGCCCCGATTATGTTTCTAGGTTTGTCAGCACCATACCCATGCTCGTTGGTTTCACCGAAGTGGTAAACGTCTGAGACCTGCATCACTTCGGGCTTTCCTCCCACATTAAGCTGACACGCCGTGATATAACTGGAATATTGTTAAAAGCGGCGTTAAACCCAACTCACTCACTCACTCACTCATGCTCAGAATATAATACATTCACTGGATGTCATGTTGAGATTATGATATTCACTGAATGTCATGCTCAGAATATGATACATTCACTAAATGTCATGTTGAGATTATGATACATTCACTGGATGTCATGCTCAGAATGTGATACATTCCCTTTATTTTATGCTCAGATACGATACATTCAGTACATTTCATGCTCAGAGTATCATACATACATATATACCTAGACACACACACACACACAAACATATTAGCGACACACTGTGTGTGTGTGTGTGTGTGTGTGTGTGTGTGTGTGTGTGTGTGTGTGTGTGTGTGTGTGTGTGTGTGTGTGTGTGTGTGTGTGTGTGTGTGTGTGTGTGTGTGTGTGTTTGTTTGTTTGTTTGTTTGTTTGTTGTTTAACGTCGCACTCAGCAATATTCCAGCTATATGACGGCGGTCTGTAAATAATCGAGTCTGGACCAGACAATCCAGTGATTGACATCATGAGCATCGATCCACGCAATTGGGACCGATTACGTGCATCAACCAAATCAGCAAGCCTGACCACCTTTTTACGGCAAGAATGGGTTGCTGAAGGCCTATTCTACCCCGGATCTTCACGGGTCGCGCGCGCGCGCGTGCGTGCGTGCGTGCGTGTGTGTATGTGTGTGTGTGCGTGCATGCGTGCGTGCGTGCGTGCGTGCGTGCGTGCGTGCGTGCGTGCGTGCGTGCGTGTGTGTATGTGTGTGTGTGTATGTGTGTGCGTGTGCGTGCGTGCATGCGTGCGTGCGTGCGTGCGTGTGCGTAACGAACATAGACATGCTGACGGAGTGCGGCCACAAACACATATCCCCTTGACGCTGTCATATACCGACTGTCTCCACAGTCTAAGTGTCTCGAGCAGATGAGGTCACAAAGTACCCGTGTCTCAAACCGATTGTTGAAACGGAATAAACGAGAACATAAGTTATTGCATTGTCCGCTAGATCAAACCATTATCTTAATATTCATCCATTGACCCATAACTGGACAAACATACGTGGACATAGAATACACAGCGGAGATAAAACACATACGTGGACATAGAACACATACGTGGAGATAGAACACATACGTGGACATAGAACACATACGTGGACATAGAACACATACGTGGGCATAGAACACTTACGTGGACATAGAACACATACGTGGACATAGAATACACAGCGGAGATAAAACACATACGTGGACATAGAACATATACATGGATATAGAACACATACGTGGGCATAGAACACATACGTGGACATAGAACACATACGTGGACATAGAACACATACGTGGACATAGAACACATACGTGGACATAGGACACATACATGGATATAGAACACATACGTGGGCATAGAACACTTACGTTGGCATGGAACACATACGTGGACATAGAACACATACGTGGACATAGAACACATACGTGGACATAGGACACATACGTGGACATAGAACACATACGTGGACATAGAACACATACGTGGACATAGAACACATACGTGGACATAGAACACATACGTGGGCATAGAACACATACGTGGACATAGAACACATACGTGGGCATAGAACACATACGTGGACATAGAACACATACGTGGAGATAGAACACATACGTGGACATAGAACACATACGTTGGCATGGAACACATACGTGGACATAGAACACATACGTGGACATAGAACACATACGTGGACATAGAACACATACGTGGGCAAAGAACACATACGTGGACATAGAACACATACGTTGACATAGAACACATACGTGGACATAGAACACATACGTGGACATAGAACACATACGTAGAGATAGAACACATACGTGGACATAGGACACATGCATGGATATAGAACACATACGTGGACATAGAACACATACGTTGGCATGGAACACATACGTGGAGATAGAACACATACGTGGAGATAGAACACATACGTGGACATAGAACACATACGTGGACATAGAACACATACGTGGACATAGAACACAGCGGACATAGAACACATACGTGGACATAGAACACAGCGGACATAGAACACATAGCGGACATAGAACACACACGTGAACATGGAACAAATACGTGGACCTAGAACACATACATGAACATAGAACACATACTTGGACATAGAACACATGCGTTGTTGTTGGTGGTGGTTGGTTGTTTTACGCCGAACTCTGCAATATTCCAGCTAACCGTAAATGATCGAGTCTAGACCAGACAATCCAGTGATCGATAGCATGAGCATCGGTCCACGCAATTGGGACACGATGACATGGATCAACCTAGTCAGCGATCCTGACCACCCGTGGACATAGAACACACCCGATCCCGTAAGTCACCTCTTCCGACATAGTTGCCTTTTACGGTACCATCTGACCCGGATCTTCACGGGACACGTGGACATAGAACACATACGTGGACATAGAACACATAAGTACATAACCGCAAACATACCTCTAAGATAATTATAGAACTGTCTGTGTTCAAGCGACCCAATCACACAAAGCTGGTTAAAACATGCAAATACTTTCATTATATTGTCAGTACGGGGCAACCCGGAAACCATCCACGCATGACAAATGACGTTTTGTTTAGGTACAGACGCAAAGAAGGCAGAGAATAATCCATCAGAAGAACAATGTTCGGCTCGCCATTGGGCGTGTACAGGTATGACACAGGTGTATTATACGTTCAAGTGTACAGGTGACATACACGTCAAGGGTGGAGCAGGCATACAGTGTACCGTTATGGCGCAGATGTCACAGGTACATCACATGTGTACAGGTGACATACACGTCAAGGGTGGAGCAGGCATACAGTGTACCGTTATGGCGCAGATGTCACAGGTACATCACATGTGTACAGGTGACATACACATCAAGGGTGGAGCAGGCATACAGTGTACCGTTATGGCGCAGATGTCACAGGTACATCACATGTGTACAGGTGACATACACGTCAAGGGTGGAGCAGGCATACAGTGTACCGTTATGGCGCAGATGTCACAGGTGCATCACAGGTGTACAGGTGACATACACGTCAAGGGTGGAGCAGGGATACAGTGTACCGTTATGGCGCAGATGTCACAGGTGCATCACAGGTGTACAGGTGACATACACGTCAAGGGTGGAGCAGGCATACAGTGTACCGTTATGGCGCAGATGTCACAGGTACATCACATGTGTACAGGTGACATACACGTCAAGGGTGGAGCAGGCATACAGTGTACCGTTATGGCGCAGATGTCACAGGTGCATCACAGGTGTACAGGTGACATACACGTCAAGGGTGGAGCAGGCATACAGTGTACCGTTATGGCGCAGATGTCACAGGTACATCACATGTGTACAGGTGACATACACGTCAAGGGTGGAGCAGGCATACAGTGTACCGTTATGGCGCAGATGTCACAGGTGCATCACATGTGTACAGGTGACATACACGTCAAGGGTGGAGCAGGCATACAGTGTACCGTTATGGCGCAGATGTCACAGGTGCATCACAGGTGTACAGGTGACATACACGTCAAGGGTGGAGCAGGCATACAGTGTACCGTTATGGCGCAGATGTCACAGGTGCATCACAGGTGTACAGGTGACATACACGTCAAGGGTGGAGCAGGCATACAGTGTACCGTTATGGCGCAGATGTCACAGGTGCATCACAGGTGTACAGGTGACATACACGTCAAGGGTGGAGCAGGCATACAGTGTACCGTTATGGCGCAGATGTCACAGGTACATCACAGGTGTACAAGTGACATACACGTCAAGGGTGGAGCAGGCATACAGTGTACCGTTATGGCGCAGATGTCACAGGTACATCACAGGTGTACAGGTGACATACACGTCAAAGTTAATGCAGTAATACAGGGAGGCAATCGGAGAAATAGAAATGACAGAAAAATATCCACTAAACTTTCTTCAATATACACGTTCGGTGTATGCCTGATTCTCACTGACAGCTTCTACGTGGTATATTTATTATATATATATTGCCTGGTATGTATTTATGATAGATACTGACAATAATTGTGTAATAATTTCAGAAGCTGGTACGTAATCCTCATATTAACATTCGTTCAAACAGTCTGACTGTTTTAAGAAAGAATAATTCCATTTGTCAACAGCCAGACTTGACACATCGTCTCCACATTAACGATCCGTAAACTGATGAGTGTCACTGCTGTGTGAGGATATAACAAATGGGAACCTACCTGCGTTCTCTGGGAGTTGGACAAGGAACACAAGAAACATGAAACAACTGAGATACGTTCTCCTCATGGTGAATACACTGTATGACTCTCCAAGTCGGGGACACAGAATGGTGCCTTGTGTGGTGGTGTCACATAGTCACGCTTGACTGTCTGCCTCAGGCGGCAGAAGAAGAACAGGTTCTTACCACGACTGACTCACACCACAGCTCTGCCGCTCTGTGGTGACGCGTAAATACGTAATCAGGGCTGCCTGTTGATGTCGGGGAGACTGTAGTACCGGGTAATTAATCTCAACTGCCAAGCTCAAGACGTATACTAATGAGGTCTTACATGTTCGTTATTGAAGAGTAAAATTTATAACAGTTTGGATAGAATTATATACACTGAAATGTGAACAGATGTATGCACGATTTATTCGTTTCAAGTTACAATTCGACCAGTGATATGTGTCAGCTGTATTCCAAAACAAAACGTTCAATGTCCCGACGGGTAAATACACCCCGAGGGGGGCTGACGATAGCAGAATGGCCAAAGGGGGATGGGCATATTACAAAGATATGAATATTTACACACTGGGTGTGGAGATAAGGACATGCTATCATACTACGTCACATGACGAAGAAATTGTGAAGCTTCGCCTACTGGATTTGAACACTATTTTCTTCAGGAAAGATTTGTTATTTGAAGGGGATTGGTGAACTTACAACAACGTTATATAAACACCTCTCCCTTTACCATAACACGTTTTGAAGCAGGAAGATGTTTAACATCCAAAAACGGGATGTTCCCTTCCCTTAAAGTTTCACGTCACCAATCAATGTGTCTGTTTATGACGCGTCTCGAGTACGACCAACACGTCTCATTACATTTGAACATCAGCAAGTGAAGCCGTCCTGCAATGCGCATGTTTCTTCGGCGTCATATAAGAACGCATTACCCAATGACGTTTCTATTCTCCTCAGAGAGCTTCCATGTCAACGTGAGTCGGAGAAAGGAACATGCAGATTATGCGCTCTCGTTATAGACACAAGGTGTTACAGTTTACATCCAATAATAACCCCATTATGTATCTCCCACGCTATTCTTGCCGTGATTTACTTAAAACCCTTGTGTTTGCACATACATCTGGGTCTTGTCAGCGTTATTCTCAGTCTTACTGGTGGGGCCGGTTAGGTACACCCGAGGGTAAACACTTATCTCATCACCGGAGGCAAGGATGGCCCACTGAACGTGCGAGATCAGGTTTGTATACTATCACTCTCGTCATCGCCGACTATCTCGCTCCCGGTGAAACTATACGTAAAACTAAGTAAGAAAAACTCACTACGTCGGCAGTGTGGGTGAATAAACTAACTCTATATATATATTTCTCTCTCTCTCTCTCTCTCTCTCTCTCTCTCTCTCTCTCTCTCTCTCTCTCTATCTCTCTCTCTCTCTCTCTCTCTCTCTCTCGTGTTTGTTTTCCGACGTGGTCAGGCCCGGCGTTGTTTTGAATTAATTGAGACAGGTTACAGCAACACGAGGTAGGAGCAGGTAAATAATTGATGGACAAACAACTCGACTGACGGCCCTTGGTTATGTTTGGTGGCGAATTGCCGAGGCCAGTATTTGTAAACAGCACGTGCTAAAACAAGCCCGACTCTTGTCGCTGATTCCGGTTCTGTTGTAACTGCAGGAATTATGAAGGGACTAAGTGACGTGACGTCCCTCGGGAATAGTAACCATTCTCCATGAGGCTGGAGTATCTGTCTGTGGGTGACTGACGGCTGTCAGCCTCACTCGTGTGAACATTGTATGTGCCTGTAAGGGAGACTTACTAGCTCAAGAACCCCAGATAGTGCCTCCTATTGTTCCAGTACTGCGTGATTGTAGAACCATATATTATTCCAGTACTGCGTGATTGTCGTGTCATCTATTGTTCCAGTACTGCGTGATTGTAGAACCATATATTGTTCCAGTACTGCGTGATTGTCGTGTCATCTATTATTCCAGTACTGCGTGATTGTAGAACCATATATTGTTCCAGTACTGCGTGATTGTCGTGTCATCTATTGTTCCAGTACTGCGTGATTGTCGTGTCATCTATTATTCCTGTACTGCGTGATTGTAGAACCATCTATTGTTCCAGTACTGCGTGATTGTAGAACCATCTATTGTTCCAGTACTGCGTGATTGTAGAACCATATATTATTCCAGTACTGCGTGATTGTAGAACCATATATTGTTCCAGTACTGCGTGATTGTCGTGTCATCTATTGTTCCAGTACTGCGTGATTGTAGAATCATATATTGTTCCAGTACTGCGTGATTGTCGTGTCATCTATTGTTCCAGTACTGCGTGATTGTAGAACCATATATTGTTCCAGTACTGCGTGATTGTCGTGTCATCTATTGTTCCAGTACTGCGTGATTGTAGAATCATATATTGTTCCAGTACTGCGTGATTGTCGTGTCATCTATTGTTCCAGTACTGCGTGGTTGTAGAACCATCTATTGTTCCATTACTGCGTGATTGTCGTGTCATCTATTATTCCAGTACTGCGTGATTGTCGTGTCATCTATTGTTCCAGTACTGCGTGATTGTCGTGTCATCTATTGTTCCAGTACTGCGTGATTGTCGTGTCATCTATTGTTCCAGTACTGCGTGATTGTCGTGTCATCTATTATTCCAGTACTGCGTGATTGTCGTGTCATCTATTGTTCCAGTACTGCGTGATTGTCGTGTCATCTATTGTTCCAGTACTGCGTGATTGTCGTGTCATCTATTATTCCAGTACTGCGTGATTGTAGAACCATCTATTGTTCCAGTACTGCGTGATTGTCGTGTCGTCTATTGTTCCAGTACTGCGTGATTGTCGTGTCATCTATTGTTCCAGTACTGCGTGATTGTCGTGTCATCTATTGTTCCAGTACTGCGTGATTGTCGTGTCATCTATTGTTCCAGTACTGCGTGATTGTCGTGTCATCTATTATTCCAGTACTGCGTGAAAGTAGAACCATCAATAGTTTCAGTACTGCGTGATTGTCGTGTCATCTATTGTTCCAGTACTGCGTGATTGTAGAACCATCTATTGTTCCAGTACTGCGTGATTGTCGTGTCGTCTATTGTTCCAGTACTGCGTGATTGTCGTGTCATCTATTGGAATACAACGACATGCATCAACCAAGTCAGTGAGCCTGACCACCCGATACCGTTATTTGCCTCTTACGACAAGCATAGTCGCCTTTTACGGCAAGCATGGGATGTTGAAGACCTATTCTATCCCGGATCTTCACGGGCCCAGTTCCCATGTATGCAATATAATATTCTGCAACTGATTGTATTCAAAGACAATAATGGATTGAGAACATTGATGTAAAGACAACCCACCCCTCAATGAAGCCCAACAAAGTCATACTGCCAGTTTCAGATGTATTGTAACAGGACGCCGTTTATTCTTCCAGTAAAAAATATACTGATTCCCGCCATTTCTAGGTATTCTGCAACAGTTCGTCACGGATTGACGTCAGTTCTAGATATACAGTAACTTTTGTTTCAGACCATATGTATGACAAAACCATCAATGTAGAAAATGTTCCCTCTCGGTTGTGACAGGGTCACCTCGCGGTCACCTGAAAGAATGAGTATGCACACATTAATGTTTGCCGAACAAATCTCTGTGCAGGTACTCGTCAAATAATAAATATTGTCATTTTCCTTGACTAAGGTGTGAAAATTAAACCACGATAAAACAAACGTCGACCTTGTCTCATGTTATGTTATATTTAAATAGGTTTTCAGGTGGCCTAGACCAGGCTACATATTATTGAAAGATTCAGCTCAGAGATCAGGATTTCCAACAGTTTACTGCAATTGATGTGTAATTAAACTACACCACAAGTGAATGGCTGTCTTAAATGCGTAATAAACACACACTACCACTTGTGTCAAATCCTTCTGTGCACGTGTCTAACGCAGAAATGCAGAAGTATAGATGGGATCCTTCTTACGATGATGAGGGACCGACTGCTATTTACTATGACCTCGCGTTCCTGTATTTTCTCCGATTAATTGTCAGACTTTTCAATATTAGGGTTCTTCCTGTTTGTATGAGGATAACGAGTACAGACGAATAAAATATATCTTCGATATTCTTGGAAGGATTCTTCATAATTGAGGTATCTGCAGTTTACTTGTGGTTTACCTGTGGTTTACTTGTTGTTTGCCTGTTCGTTACCTACGGTTTACCTGTGATGTACGTGTGGTTTACCTGTGATGTACCTGTGGTGTACCTGTGACTTACCTAAGGTGTACATGTGACTTACCTGTGATATACCTGTGACTTACCTAAGGTGTACCTGTGATGTACGTGTGGTTTACCTGTGGTGTACCTGTGATGCACCTGTGACTTACCTGTGGTGTACCTGTGATATACCTGTGACTTACCTAAGGTGACCTGATATATACCTGTGACTTACCTAGGGTGTACCTGATATATACCTGTGATGCACCTGTGATATACCTGTGACTTACCTAAGCTGTACCTTTGATGTACCTGTGACTTACCTGTGATGTACCTGTGATATACCTGTGACTTACCTGTGGTGTACCTATTATGTACCTGTGATATGCCTGTGGCTTACCTTAGGTATACCTGTGATATACCTGTGACTTACCTGAGGTGTACCTGTGACGAACCTGTGACTTACCTGTGATATACCTGTGACACACCGTTGATGTACCTGTGATGTACCTGTGACATACCTGTGACACACCTGTGATATACCTGTGACACACCTGTGACTTACCTGAGATATACCTGTGAAATACCTGTGGTGTACCTGTGATGTACCTGTGATGTACCTATGATTTATAGGTACATCAGGTGGATATAGGTGTGTATATAGCATAGCTATTGTAACAGGGATTAATTTAGTGATATTATATCGTGTACATAAATGTATAATTAATCATTTTAATTAGTTGTCAGTCCGTCTGTCTCTTGCTTTTGTGTTTACTGCACAGTTCTGTGTCACACGGCTGGGCACATTTTAGGTATAAGGGTATTTGGGTTGCTGTATTTTCTTGTCATTGTCTTTGGTGTTTTAACAATAGCCCAGGCCTAGCTTCTCACTTGATTGGTCCTGTTTCAAATATGCATGTCATCCGCCCTGTTACTAACTGGTCACACTATCACTGCATGAGGATTGTACACCAGCTTAAATATTGTACAACTCAAAGGTTAGTTAGTATACATTTTAGTTGTTATATAAATTGTAAATTAACGTCTAATATAAATCATTGCATAACATAGGTATAAATAGGTTCATGATCAACCTAGTGTAAGTATACACACAATCTACCATCTAATCTGTATGAATGTGCGTATGGTTTGTTTTCTATGTTTAATCTGGTCAATATGCTGGCTAGTAATGATTGTTTTGTATGTTTACTGTACGATGTAAGATGGATGCATCATCAATCCTGTATTGTTGGTAACATTGTAGTATTTCATAGTGGTGGTCACAGTTATGTATATATGTTTCAGAAAGTATAATGGTAGCCCTTTATATGTAATCTAGTTGTCAAGAAATACAGTTGATCAATGTATTATCCCTCACATAGGTTGACTGTACGAGTTTGCTGTCGGGCTACTTGGTGCGTGGACTCCCGTGTCACCCACAGGGTAGGTTTCTTTGTACAGACTCTATGGTCTGTTTCATTATTAGGCCATGTTATTTTTATAGTCTTCATGTCAACAGATACTTTGTTCATCACATGTAAACATGTGATCATATAAAGTCACTTGTGTAAAGTATTATTGTGTTGTACATGTATACGATTGTATATACGCGCATGTATGTACCTAGTTCATAATGATGATATGTTCACCACGTGTGATTTTATCTTATGTAAATTGTTTATTTAATATTATTACAGAGTGTCTTCTTCCACTACGCTGGAATAAACAGATTGTACCTCACAACCCGTAGCCTGTGGTTTATGTAACAACACCCTAACACCACTATCTCATGGCTGCAACACTATGTCAAAATATCGTTCTTAAGTGTCTCTATTTCTGGTATTGTCCTATTCTTCATAGCATACAAGTGTCATTCGGATGCGGGTTCGGAAATAATTATCTCAATTCCAATGTTTCCACTGTTTCCAGTAACTATGCCTCTAGGTTAACCTGTTCCGGCGTTATAGTGTGTCCTTCATGTCGCCATCACATGTACTGCCCGAGTTCCAAGTTCCAAGCAGGCTTCGTGAAGTGTCTTGCTGTCAGCGCCGTAGTTCACACATAGTGTTATACCGTGAGATAGCTGGGCGTTGAGTTAAACTTTTAAAGCGGTATATTACCCAAACAGGATGTTAGTAATAAAGCGCTAGTAACCGATTGATCATTGTTATTTTAATTATTCACACTATCAAGATCGATCAAACGTCGTTTAACGCATTTAATAATGCATGCAATGCTGTTATTTTCGTAGGATTGACAGAAATAGCAGAAACAGTATATGTATACTAGCCACATAAAGAAACTGTGCACGGAGAAAATATATTCTGGATTGAAATACAACACAGCAAGAACAAAATGATGCAGACGCTGTAGCAGCTGAATGATCGGACCATAAGAAAATGTCAACGGGACCTGAACAACATCTATTACGATGACGTCAGAAGATCAAAATGGAGTAGGGGGTCAAACGACAACGTCACAAAGTCAATAACGGGTATGACCACCCTGTGCGTGAATCACAGCAGTGCATCGGCGACGCATGGAGTCCACCAAATGGGCATGGAAGGCCTGGGGAATGGCCTGCCATATCCTCCTCAAATCCTGTGCCAGGTCACGGAGGTTATCTGGAGGATGTGGAAGACGACGCAGACGGCGCTCCATTTCATCCCACACATGCTCTATTGGGGAGAGATCTGGAGAAATTGCAGGCCATGGCAGTAACATGACATTGTTATGGTGAAGGAAATCCATTGCGACCCTAGCCGTGTGAGGACGAGCGTTGTCCTGTTGAAATGTCAATCCCGGGCCATGACGTTGCAGGAAAGGAATGACCACAGGCCTCAGAATCTGATCGCTGTAGCCAACACCGGTGAGATTGCCCTGAACAACCACCAAAGGGGTTCGGTGCCGTGCTGTTATCCCACCCCAAATTATCACAGAGCCACCTCCAAAACGATTCCTCTCCACAATACAGTTGCGTGCATAACGTTCTCCCAAACGCCGGTAGACACGTTGGCGCCCGTCACTGTGGGAAATGTTTAACCTCGATTCATCTCTTAAAGACAACATTTCTCCACCATATTCGAGGTTGGCGAACATGATTTCGACACTATCTTAGACGTTTGACTCGATGACGGTGTGTCAGGATTGGACGTATGGCAGGGCGTCGTGGTCGAATCCCGTACTGACGTAAACGATTCCTGACAGTGTTGGGATGGATACGGCGCAGTCCAGGAATTGTCTGGGACGTCGTTACTGCCGTTTGGAACCTGTGTCGGAGATGCGTAACTCGAATCCATCTGTCCTGTCTTGGCGTCGTTACTCGGGGACGTCCTGAACGTGGGTGGTCGGCAACATCATTTGTTTTCTGATAACGCCTCACCAATGCCGATATCGTGTTACGATGGCATTGGAAATGTGTTGCCACCTGTTGTTGCCTCATTCCCGCTCGGATCATTCCAATGGCTTCATGACGCTGTGCAGCTGTCAATCTTGGCATGATTTGCTTGTGATATGCTTGTGTCTGCGCCTGAGAAGTTTTTAATTTTTGAATGACCACAGATCATGCTTTCCAAAGTGACAGCGAATTTTGAGTTGCACATGCTGTGTACAGCTGCACAGGATGCACGTGCAGTAACACATTGCACGTCCATAGGCCCCCATCAATGACGTCATATCGCATGGCACGTGCATGAGCGTTTGAATGTCTCCAATAATTGCTGTGTTCAAACCTATCTTTCATATATGGACGGTGTGCCCTTATATCTATATTTTCTCCGTGCACAGTTTCTTTATGTGGCTAGTATATAATGTCAAGCATCTCAGACAATGAAAACATTTGTCACCGCTGTGCCGGTTGGTTCAGGCCACGTCCCCAAATAGGTTTGTTTTGGAAGCCGATCACGAAGCGTGCGATGTCAACACTTTTACTTGGACATTTAAATACTTTTTTACGATTATTATGAGTTTTTCTCTCTCGGGAGTTGATATTCTCATATATTTTGCAGTTTACTTGACCCTTAAAGCAGTTATCGGATATTTAACGGTAATACCATTCTACAGGGTCTCTACATGCATAGTCCTCGTCAGTTGAAATAGAATCACGATAATTAGTTAACGAAGATAGTTGCAAGTCTGCTAATACTTACACAGTGAAACAAGCCATTTCTCCGACAATGAATATTACTTACAGTAATGACAAAATTTGCGAAGTGAGCTTTTCAAGTAATAGCCATTTTGATCGAGTGAAAATAAGTTGCACTTTAAGCTGGTTCAATTGGAGTCTCCCGATAATAGTTACTACCGTACTTAATACAGTAACTTCCTGACTAACATCACTGTCCCCCGATAATAGTCACTACTGTACTTAATACAGTAACTTCCTGACTAACATCACTGTCCCCCGATAATAGTTACTACCGTACTTAATACAGTAACTTCCTGACTAACATCACTGTCCCCCGATAATAGTCACTACTGTACTTAATACAGTAACTTCCCGACTAACATCACTGTCCCCCGATAATAGTCACTACTGTACTTAATACAGTAACTTCCCGACTAACATCACTGTCCCCCGATAATAGTCACTACTGTACTTAATACAGTAACTTCCTGACTAACATCACTGTCCCCCGATAATAGTCACTACTGTACTTAATACAGTAACTTCCCGACTAACATCACTGTCCCCCGATAATAGTCACTACTGTACTTAATACAGTAACTTCCCGACTAACATCACTGTCCCCCGATAATAGTCACTACTGTACTTAATACAGTAACTTCCCGACTAACATCACTGTCCCCCGATAATAGTCACTACTGTACTTAATACAGTAACTTCCCGACTAACATCACTGTCCCCCGATAATAGTCACTACTGTACTTAATACAGTAACTTCCCGACTAACATCACTGTCCCCCGATAATAGTCACTACTGTACTTAATACAGTAACTTCCTGACTAACATCACTGTCCCCCGATAATAGTTACTACTGTACTTAATACAGTAACTTCCTGACTAACATCACTGTCCCCCGATAATAGTTACTACTGTACTTAATACAGTAACTTCCTGACTAACATCACTGTCCCCCGATAATAGTCACTACTGTACTTAATACAGTAACTTCCCGACTAACATCACTGTCCCCCGATAATAGTCACTACTGTACTTAATACAGTAACTTCCTGACTAACATCACTGTCCCCCGATAATAGTCACTACTGTACTTAATACAGTAACTTCCCGACTAACATCACTGTCCCCCGATAATAGTCACTACTGTACTTAATACAGTAACTTCCCGACTAACATCACTGTCCCCCGATAATAGTCACTACTGTACTTAATACAGTAACTTCCTGACTAACATCACTGTCCCCCGATAATAGTCACTACTGTACTTAATACAGTAACTTCCCGACTAACATCACTGTCCCCCGATAATAGTCACTACTGTACTTAATACAGTAACTTCCCGACTAACATCACTGTCCATACACAATGCAATGAGCGTCTCCCGAATCTCAGCCTAAAACAATGTAATGCAGTTACAATCATTGTTCAACAATAAAATAAACTGCAATATAACACTAGCATAAAAATCATTTACATCTTCGATTACATCTACAAGTTCTTGTTGACAGTAATCACAATATCTACAATTTCTCGCAATATTATTGTAACAACTTGTTTCAAATATTAGCTTATGACAAGAAATTCTAATGATTGTGAAATATTTCCGTAAATGTTGAGTTAAAATATCTAAATACATTTCATCGTCAAAAGGAACTTTCGAATTACTATACACTACAAGTTTCTTATTGCGCCATACATTTTCTCTCCACCTTTCGATGTAGGTATCACGCAAACGTTGTTTACATACACAAAAAGCACCAGGGTTTACAGTAGAAGGGTCTAACCCTCATTCAACAACCTTGATGTCACTCCAGGGAACCGCCGGCGGTGGTACATCAGCAATACAATTCATGAGGGTTATATATATATACTCTTCAAAAAAAGAAACTTGACATAGATGTAAAACCACTTGTTGCCAAATATCTAAAATAATTACATTAAATGAGAACCAAATAAGTCAAACAGAAAGATAATGTGTCTATAATTCGCGAAAACACATGCAAAGCACATAAACGTAGCGTTTGGGGATCAATTTTACAGCTTCATCCAAACGCAACCGCCTGTAAAAAACGTGCAGCACAGGATCCTGCATTTAGGGATGCAGGCCCCCCTGCTGAATGGGTATCAAAATCCACATCAACGGCTGTTCATACAGTCCTTATAACGGCAGTAGAGGCGGTGACAGAATGCCAAGACTGAATGCAGCTCAACGGAACAACGCCATGGGGAGATTACAAGCTGGAGCAACTCAGCAAGAAGTGGCCAGGCACTTTGGCGTATCCAGACAGACAATCTCCGCACTGTGGACCCGATACAACAACACCAACAGAGTTGACGACAGACCAAGGTCAGGAAGACCAAGGGTGACAACCCAAGCACAAGATCGATACATCCGGCTGCGACACCTCCGAGACCGCACTACCACAGACACGTCTACAACCACACAGATCCCTGGGTACGCAGAATATCAGATCAAACGGTACGCAACAGACTGAGGGAGGCTGGACGTTTTGCACGAAGACCTGTTCGACGTCATGTATTGACCCCACGTCATCTGGCGGACCGTCTGCTTTGGTGCCAACAGAGGGTTAGATGGGCACGTGCAAGGTGGAGAAATGTACAGTTTACTGACGAGTCCCGTTTCCTACTCACACGTGCTGCTTGGCACGCACGTGTCTACAGACGTCGGGGTGAACGTTACGCCACCAACTGTGTGCAGCAGGTTGTCCCATTTGGCGGCGGGAGTGTCATGGTATGGGCCGGAATTCATCACGGTGGTAGGACGCCTTTCGTGCATGTGGCAGCAACATCCAGACATTACCTTGGCCAGCCCGGTCACCAGATTTGTCCCCGATTGAGCATCTGTGGGACGAGTTGGATCGACGCGTTCGCAGAAGGAATCCACCGCCCCAAACACTTCCGGCGCTTCTTGATGCACTTCAGCATGAATGGCAGCACATCCAACAGCGTGTTATTGACAACTTGATTGCATCTATGGGTCGTCGGTGTCAAGCGGTGATTGATGCACGTGGTGGGCACAATCGATACTGACATTTTCTGTACCCCTGTGACATTAACTGTATCGTGTACATGTACGTGTGTCTGTCTAGGTGACACGATTAATAGTTTGAACATTGTGTACATTGATCTTCAAAACAGTGTTTCAATTATGGTTTCTGTGTCCTATTTTGAAACAATCGCATTATATTACATTTTGAAAGTCAGTGTCAAGTTTCTTTTTTTGAAGAGTATATATATAACCAGTCATTTTTCACCTTGATGGGAAGTACAAAGAAGAAATTAAGCAAAGTAAATATGCATCTCGGGGAGCTCACAGGACTTTTGGAAAGAATATTAGCACATATTATACTATTGAAATAATTTTAAAAACTACCAGTTAAAAAAGAAAAATATTTCAAAACACTAGGGGTTAACAAAGTATGCACAATTTATTGATAACAACTTCGTTATTATACTTTTATATCTCCTCACATGTCTGATGTGTTTTCATTATTATTTGCTGATGATGTCTCATCTGTAACTGACACTGGTTTAAGGCTTCGAAGAAAATTTATATTTTGGAACGTATTTGTGCGGAGACTGGAATGAAAGAAAATCTCAACGAAACTAAAATTATGGTCTTTGGAAATGGAGGTCCGCAGAAATGAATGATGGCTTCTTAATGGTGAAGAAATAGAAGCTGTAAACATGTACAGATATCATGGTATTGTTTTTTTCACCTTACTTGTCATGGACAAAAGCTCGAACATGTTTAGCAGCACAAGAGAGAGAAGTATTCTCAATTAACAACCGGATTGCCTAAAAGTCGGGCCGGGCCGGGCCAGCAGGTAATATTAAAAATGGATTGAAGAATATTAAAACGAAACGAGCGTATCTGGGCAAATATATCGTGAAAAAATACCGGGAGTCCTCGTAGAAGAGCCAGTGCCTTGATTGTATGTGTTTTCAAGGATATGTGTATGTGAGAAGATTTCCCGCTGACCTTAGCATGTGGAGTGTGATGTCCTGGCCAGGAAGTGTCAGTGACTAATGTTCTTTCTTTAATTACGTGTTGGGCCTCCCTAACAAAAGTTACTCATTCATGTTAAATTAACACAACAGGATGTTGTTGTTTTTCTGAAAGTTGATATTCGCTAATGTCAAAGGGCTGACACGACACTTGTTCATAACTGTTAAAGCACTTCCGGCACTGTTAAAGTCGCTAAAACGACAATAAAAGAGGCGAATTTCTTAGAAGTGTACGTCTATTTCGGTAACAGTGTAACCGGGGGTGTTTATGAACATCACAGGTCGTTATATGTGATAAGGATTTATTATCAGTCAGAACAAACGCCCTGCAGCTGAATCATATACTTAAAAATAAATATACACGTAAATATATATAAATATACACAATCATAAATATGTAAGAGCACATCACATTATATAATTATATTCATTCACATGGTCACACCGACGACATCATAGAAATAGAAAGAACTCATGATTTTAACAAATACATTGAAGGATTTGTTATAATTCCCAATAACTATATATACATTTGTATCCCTATACATGTGTAATAATATGATAAATAAAATTAATTAATTTCATTAATACACAAGAAAACACAAGCATACCCTGTAGGTGAAACTGGGGCGGGAACTGCGTTCATCAACACAACTGACAGGACTTATGTTGCCTGCATCTAAATACAAATACAAAGACAAACATACTCACTAAGTTGAAACGGGTTACCTTAGAAAACATGAATTATGTGTTACACATAACATACCTATGAACGCTTTACATTATACATAAATAACATTGTCATAAGCAAACACATACATCATAAATTCATACCCACTCGCTCACTCATTCTCAAATGAAACATTTAGCAAAGGTGAAGATATACAGTATATGACAATACATGCATCAAAGTGAGGACTTTTATATTTTCAAAACATTCAGCACCTTATAATCAGAAATTCATTTGTACAAGATTGACTCAGCCGGGCAAAGTGAACACTTACTCAAAACAAAATCTCTGTCACAAGTGTACGGTCCGATGTGTTTACATCTATAGACTAGTATTATATCTATCTAAATACCTCTTTATAATGTCACTGTTCGTCGTATTTAAAGCAAACGCGTTGCTTGAAGTGAAGGCGTTTTCCTCTACTTTCTCTACAAAGTCACCATCAGAAGTGTTTGGTCCGTCCTTGGTCCGTGTTTGGTGCGACTTAACACGGGCTATCAAAATCAACTTAAACGTCACTGATGTATCACCAAATGTGTTTACTTCTATAGATTAGTATTAGTTTGACCTAAATGCCACTTTATATTGTCACAGATCGTGATATTTAAAGCAAAAACGTTCCGTTGTGAAGCCATTTTTCCTATACTGTCCACGTAATCTCAATCACAAGTGTACGGTCCGACTGGGCCCGGGCAGTCAAAACCAACTAAAACCTCATGTATTATCAATGTGCTTAAAATATAGACTAGTATTATATCTACCTAAATATCACTTTATATTGTCACTGTTCCTCGTTTTTAAAGCAAACACGTTGGTTGAAGTGAAGCCGTTGTTTTGCTCCTTACTTGTTTCGGGAATGTTATGGGTTGCTCAAGCACAGCTGATCTCATACTTCAACCATCATCGACTTTATGCGCACATTTGGAACAGAATGTTGCTTGACAGAGCTGAACAAAGTAGGGGCCACTTCAATAGTCAGGACAGCAATAACACAACTTTTTGATTTGACAAACGTGTGTTGATGCACGATATTCCCAACGTTCACAGGATTCGTGAAAAAATTAGTGTCCAAAACATTTTGTATGTCCCGGTTATTGGATGCTGGTCCAGACTGGACTATAGGCTGTCATGGGGATAAAGCTAGAACATTGCGGACAACTACTGACTTCCTGAGGTTCCATACACAGCATAAGGTCCACACATGTATAAGCCAGATCTGTCATGAAACCCATGTACAAGAAGCTGTTACAGATCTGGCGACTATAAAACAAGAAAAGTGCGGTGCAAACGTACATATTAACAATAACATGTCTTTTTTTCCTTTTCCCGCCAAATGAATTATTATAGCTAAAACGGCACCTCAGCAAACCGTCACCGAGCGAAAACGGCACCGATTGGCGAAAACGTCACCTCACCTTAAGCGAAAACGGCTACTATTGCCTGGGGAAAACGGCACCTTATTTTTTGGTACTGAAATACTCGCTGACTCTGATTGGGAGGCGCAACTAAACTCATTGTGAAAACTTTACATGCTTTGAAGTAAAATACATGGAATTAAACTCACATAGTTACTTGTAAACACAAATAATAGTGAAATGTTAATCGCCTTTAGACATTAGCCTCTATTCTAATTGTTCGGGAGGTGCAACTAAACATTTTGTGAGAACATCACATGCTTTGATTACCTACCCAAATTAACTCAATGTCAAGCTGAAACTGAGTCTGGCGGAAATGGCAGGAAATTGGACTACAGGTGTGCTATTTATTTAATATTTACTTTAGTAAGTAGGAAATAAATAGTAAATTTAGTAGCCGTTTTCGCCAAATGAGGTGCCGTTTTCGCCAGAGAAATCGGTGACGTTTTGTTGAGGTGCCGTTTTAGCCTGCACCCCAACCAGGAGACCACACACGGAAACAAAATCTGCTGATGACCAAAAGGTCAGTGGTGACTGCTTTCTTCTGGGTCCTGCATTTCACCAACAATTGGAAAGTTATTTATATGTGTTTGAGGATATTTATTTATTGGAATGGTGTCTGCACAAATGCATTTACATCCTTTATGATCCTTCACAAGCTAAATGTTTGTAGTTCGCTGAAATATCTTACGAATATATATTCAAGGACAATTGATACACATTTGGCAGCATATTTACAAGTAATATGGCATAAACTGTGCCTGTGGAAAATGTTTCCTGATCATGATAGATAAGGACAATGTACCTCTCTGTCCTTCATCAACATACCCAGCCCTGCACTACATCCTTGTACTGTAGTGGTGGTAAACAAGAACACCTGAGGTCTCTGCCCTTGATCAACATTTCCGGGCATCCTTACACCTATTGGTCACGTGTTGTTGGTACTGCATCCTCGTAATGGCTACGAAAACTGACAGCTGTGTTCTCTTATCAACATTAACAGCATGTCTATTTATTAGAATCCGGTTTTTTTATTGGAAATAAATTCATTACTTTTAGTTTTAAAAATAAGTATAGTTCAGGTGGTGAGTATTTTATAACAGTGAAAGAAAACCAAATGAAACCAACAATAATGACAAACATAACCATCACATGAAATGTTAACAATAAAATCCGTAAGAAACGCGCTGACGTCACATAGGCTCAGAAAAGCTGGGGTCACCGAGGATAAGTAGCGGGTATGTCCACGTTGTGCTCTGACGTATGCCTGTAGTCGCCGAGGCATGGACGGACACGTTCTTCCCTACGTCGATGGATACGGCGACGTCCATCCGGAAAACTGAGTTTGTAACGGGACTCGTCAGAGAAGACGACATTTGCCCATGGTGTATTCTGCAGATAGCCCCTACTAGCTGCCCATCCCTGTCTGGCAAGTCTGTGTCGGTGTAGCTGGATCTGGCCTTGACAAGGTCGATGGCACCGTATGCCAAACGCAGCCAGACGCCTTATGACGTTTTGGGGGCTGATGCGGCGTTGGCGGGTCCCAAAAGTCCTCCTGGCTGTATCTACGGCTATTTAGCATCTGTTGCTAAGGTGCAACAGACGGACGTGACTGTCTTGTCGTCACAGGTGCTGCAGCAGGGAGCGGACGATCAGCAGCTGTCCATCTTGTGTTGAAACGATGCCACAGTCTAGTTATCGTGCATGGATGGCTGTTAAAACGTCTGGCGACGATCACTTGAGTTGCCCTTTCTTGCAGCATTCCGATCGCTTGGTTCCTCCTGGCTTGGTCGAGTCTTGGCATATTGAACACGTGACCGATGACCATTTTCACGTATGCTTTTAAAGGAGTCTGGCTTTTCACGTGCAGCATGTGGCCGGCTAGAGTGCATGTGTTCCTGTGCAGTGTTCACAGTTGCGTTTTTCACTTCCAGACTCATTGCTCCAAGATGGTCTGAGGTTCGAACCCGAACTGTCACAGGAGGACCAATATCCCTCACTCACAGCACTATCATGATGTTTCAAAACAATTGAGGCAATTGGTCTTTTCACAAGTATGCTCATCAAAAGCAATTACGTTTTCAATGACTTTGAGTATATATCAGTTCAAATAATGAGAAAAATGTCATAATGAAAGCAATCCTAAAACAGATATCTATAATATTGCAATAGGGGTATGTATACAACTGCCTGTTTTTAATAGAAACTGAGTTACCTCATAGATCAGTAGACTATTTGTCAGTAGACCTCAAATGGAACTTCTTGAATTTCAAGTGCTGAGAACCTCACACTAGAGTGACCAGGGTCATGATATTAGTTTGTACATCCTCTGGGTAATTGCTGTATTCAAATGAACAAGGCAGATGGAAGTTTGTAAAAAATACCCAAAAGCTATTTTGGGACCGGTCCATTACAAGGGGGAATGGGTCGCAGCTTTTTGATGCACAATGTACTGATACTGATGACCCTCCCCTAATGCTTGTCATGGCTGTTGTTGGATGACCCTCCCCTAATACTTGTCATGGCTGTTGTTGGATGACCCTCCCATAATGCTTGTCATGGCTGTTGTTGGATGACCCTCCCCTAATACTTGTCATGGCTGTTGTTGGATGACCCTCCCCTAATGCTTGTCATGGCTATTGTTGGATGACCCTCCCCTAATGCTTGTCATGGCTGTTGTTGGATGACCCTCCCCTAATGCTTGTCATGGCTGTTGTTGGATGACCCTCCCCTAATGCTTGTCATGGCTGTTGTTGGATGACCCTCCCCTAATGCTTGTCATGGCTATTGTTGGATGACCCTCCACACCGAGGATCAGTAGCGGGTATGTCCACCTTGGCTCTGGCGCATGCCTGTAGTCGCCGAGGCATGGACTGACACGTTCTTCCCTACGTCGATGGATACGGCGACGTCCATCCGGAAAACAGAGTGTGTAACGGGACTCGTCAGAGAAGACGACATTTTCCCATGGTTTTCAATGACTTTGAGTATATATCAGTTCAAATAATGAGGAAAATGTAACTTTTTATCAGCATAATAAAAGCAATCCTACAACAAGGCAGATACAAATTTGCAAAAGATACCCATATTTGGGTAACAGCTTCTTCATGCACAAATGTACTGCTAATACTGACCCTCCCCTAATGCTTGTCATGGATATTGTTGGATGACCCTCCACATGTACTTGTACATCTTTTTATGATCCTCCCAAAATATGTGTATTATCTTATTATGATCTACCCCTGATTCCCTCTGTCCTGCCCCCACCCCACCCCCCCCCCCCCACCCCCCACCCCAAAAAAAAAAAGAAAAAAAAAACCAAAACAACAACAAACAAACAAAAAACAACAACAACAAAAACACACACTACACACTACACCACACCACACCACACAACACCACACACCACACTACTCCACACAACACTCCACACACCACAACACACCTCTACACACCACACCACACAACACCACACCTCACACCACTCCACACACCACATCACATCACACCACACACACCACACCACACCACACCACACCACACCACACCACACCACACCACACCACACACCACACTACTCCACACAACACTCCACACACCACAACACACCTCTACACACCACACCACACCACACCACACCACACCTCACCTCACCTCACCTCACCTCACCACATCACACCACACACATCACACCACAACACACCTCTACACACCACACCACATCACATCACACCTCTAAACACCACACCTCACCTCAAACCTCACACCACACACACCACACCAAATCACAATACACCTCACCTCACCTCACCTCACCCCACCTCTGCACACCACACCATACCTCACCACACCACATTACACCACACACACCACACCACCACACAACTCAACATAACACACCCACCACTCCACACCACACCACACCACACCACACCACACCACACCACACCACACCTCAACACACACCACATCACACCATACAACACCTCTCAAAACCACCACCAACACAACACACCACTCCACAAAACAACACCACACCACACCACAAACCACACCTCACCTCACCACACCACACCACCCTACTACACAACACACAACACAACACAACACACCAAAACCACAACCCTACACACCACACCACACCACACCTAACCTCACCTCACCTCACCTCACTTCACCTCACCACATAACACCACACAACACATCACACCACATCACACACCATACATCTCACCACGTCACACACCACCACACCTCACCTCATCTCACCACACCACACCACACACACCACACCACACTACACTACACCACACCACACCACACAACACCACATCACACAACACCACACCAAACATCACACCACACCGCATCACACACCACACCACACATCATACCACATCACACACGCAAACCACACCACACCTCTCCACATCTCTACACACCACACCACACCTCACCACACCACACCTCACCTCACCTCACCACATCACACCACACACACCACACCACACCTCTACACACCACACCACACCTCTGCACACCTCACCTCACCACATCACACCACACACCACACACCACACATCACATCACATCACACCACACATCACATCACACCACACCACACCACACCACATCACACCACACACACCACACCACATCACACCTCACCTCACCTCTGCACACCTCATCTCACCACATCACACCACACACACCACACCATACCACACCACACCACACCTCTACACACCACACCTCTACACACCACACCACAACACACCACACCACTACACACCACACCACACCTCTACACACCACACCACACCACACCACTACACACCACACCTCTACACACCACACCACATCACATCTCTCCACACCACACCACACCACACCTCTACACACCACACCACATCACATCTCTCCACACCACGCACCACCTCACCTCTACACACCACACCACACCTCTACACACCACACCACATCACATCTCTCCACACCACGCACCACCTCATCTCTACACACCACACCACACCTCTACACACCACACCACACCTCTACACACCACACCACACCACATCTCTACACACCACGCACCACCTCATCTCTACACACCACACCACACCTCTACACACCACACCACATCACATCTCTACACACCACACCACACCACACCTCTACACACCACACCACATCACATCTCTACACACCACACCACACCACACCTCTACACACCATACCACATCACATCTCTCCACACCACACCTCTACACACCACACCACATCACATCTCTCCACACCACACCACACCACACCACACCTCTACACACCACACCACACCACATCACATCTCTCCACACCACACCACCTCACCTCTACACACCACCGGCATCTCATATTAGAAATATTTTATTTATACATGGTTTTGGATTTATATGACCGTCTCAAGACATTGGCTGCATCTTCAAACAGAGATTTTATTCCTGCTTCTTTCAATATTAGCATCACTCCGTCTAATACCCCGTTCACATGCGCCTCTATACATATGTGTGTATATGTGCATACGTGTGTGTAAATACACACGTGAGTATACTTGTCATGTGAACGCGTTTACTCATGTGTGTATATTTACAGCAGGACCAAATTTGCATCATGTCTGGAGCAGGTGCAAATGTAGATGTAAATTTGCACTGAGCGTATATGTTGTAATGTGAACGTTTATGTCAATGTAAGAAGATGATCTAATTAATATCTGTTATTTTGCCAACACCAACAAAATTGTCAACAGTTGCCAACTTTTAGGTGTAGAGCGGACGGTATTTACTTTTGGTTTCAAGGAGTCAAAACTTTGTGTACAAATTAAATCAAACACATGTTTCTTTACGCGACAATTTTCGGTGAAGTAAAATTCAACTTTGATTGGAAAACAACCTGTTTCGTGTTGAAAGTCGTTAACAGACTTACTGCCTTACACAATTTACATACGTCATTTACACACCTAAGTTGATTTTCATGTGAACGCATAGTAAATTTACACATACACACGTATGTTTAGCAACACATGCGCAAAATTACTTACGTTAGTAAATGTTGTGCATGTGAACGGGGAAGAAGTGTAATTATTAATGTCAGTTTAAACCTTTACTTATTGTAAAAACCTATCTAACTTTTCATCTTCTCTCTTATCAACGGAAAATATTAACAATGTTTCGTCGTAAGTGCGTTCCCCCTGCCGTTTATTCAGCATGTACATTTAATTACTTTTTCCATCTTGTTTGTATTATGGCCTAAAGCACTGAATATCGTCTTCTGTCTTTCTGTATTTACTTTCGTAGCATTTAATATACACCGAACAAGATACACCCATTGTGTTTAATTAATGTTGACGGGGTCGTTGTCGGCACGACTTCAACAGACACTATAGCCAAAAACAGAATAAAGTAAGGTATCTGGTACCCTAAACGGCGTCGGGTCCATAACCCGAACTGAAAACCGGTTCAAGTTGTAGTTCTGGTTCGCCTGAGTGCATGCTTGGTAATGCTGTGCATCGCGGAATATTAGAGTACTTACTGTACGTACGTCACTGTGTATGCTCGGATTTTATATTGTACGTTGAAATGCATCTCATACAACACTATGACAGTTCCGGTTTGTGGAAAGGAAATACCATGATGACTTTTACCGCGGTTTGGCATCCAAGACGAGTCGTATACGTAAGCGTTCAAGGAACCGGTCAAGCGCACTGTGCAATGCGGCCTGCGGCGGAGGAACCGGTCAAGCGCACTGTGCAATGCGGCCTGCGGCGGAATGGACAAAAGACATATCTGTAGAACCCGTGCCGACAACGACCCCTTCAGCTTTAGTATTCACCAATAAAATGGTTCACTTACACTCGTAGCATATAATGCATACATTAAAAACTACTTTTAATAAAGATCTGACTATTATTTCGCGAGAATTATAATGCGTCCTTCATTTTTGTAAGTGCGACGTGTGTCGCAGTGATTTCGCGAGAATTACGCGATACCATGTCCGCCATTTATGAGGTAATCTGTCCTACCATTCTCACGGAACCGGAAGTCACATATGGTCATGTGCAGAATTCTCAGAACGTCACAAGTGAGTGAGTGAATATGGTTTTACGTTGCGTTTAACAATATTCCAGCAATATCACGGCGGGGGACCCCAGAAATGGGCTTCACGCATTGTACCCATGTCGGGAATCGAACCCGGGTCTTCGGCATGACGAGAGAACGCTTTAACCACTAGGCTACCCGACCGCCCCAGAACATAACTAAGGGCGAGGTTGATCCTGTCCGAGCAGAGCCGGATATACTACTTACAGTATGTTTATGGTTTTAATAACACGCCACATAGAATTCCACAATGTAAACCATAATGTCAACGATGAGTATAATCTAGGGTCCGTGGGGTAGCCTGTGGTTAAGCGTTCTTCACGCCCAAAACCCGGGTTCGATTCCCCACATGGGTACTATGTGTGAAGCCAATTTCTGGTGTCCCCCGCCGTGATATTGCTGGAAAACGGCGTAACTTTATACTCACTCACGAATACGAAGTAAATCAAACCGATTGTCGCCGGTTTAATAACAATAATCAACGTTCACATCAATGGACATTGTTGGTGTGTTGACAGCTTAATGTCGTGTATTTTAAGGACGCTTCCGCCGGCTGTTAATCTGGTAGCCAAGGGAGCTAACTCTTTCTTCACTGTGAACTTTGTACTCATTTGGCCAGGGACGCGTGCACGAGGTGAGTGTTGAACCTGGTCAAGACGGAGAATGTCTCCTGTCCATTATAATGCGCTACATGTGTTTTCACTTTCATGGACTTCATGGGAAAAGTGTGTTGTGCAGGCACGGTTTAAAACTGGGACATTTAATGAAACGAACTGAGAATTTGTTACATCCTTTCACGAGGACAGTATGGGTTACCTCCCTTTTTGAGGGGGTGCGGATTACTACTCTATTTCAACGCATGACAACGCTCTTCGAATCCTAGTTTGTTTGGTGTTTAACGCCGCACTCAGCAATATTCCAGATATAATAGAGACGTGCCGCTACACAGAGCTAAGGATTGTCCCATAATGTTTTCCTTATAGATTCCCAATTCAACACATTTCATACTAAGACCCTGTCATAATGTTCATGAATCGTAATTTCACGAAAATTGCAACACGATTCGCTTCCTGAAACAGTTGCCTTCAAATATATTTTTTATATACAATTTTCTTTGTACTTTTCGGGTTGGATCGAATCATTTTTAGCCGGATAAAACTTCTCTACCGGTCGGGTTTCCACTCGACAAGTAAATAAGTAAATATACTATTGCATTAACTAAATTGTATATATTATATGTACTCGCATATGAAGGGTAGTGTTTCAGGATGGGAGTCATGTTGCATATTTTTGTATGTTTCTCATCTCCAACCTCAACCAACAAGGAAGCGGGCGGGCAATATTTTCGAAAAAAAACAATGAAAAAAACCAAACAAACTGTTTTCACTAACTGTGTAACATATTTTATGGACCCATGAAGATCCGGGGTAGAATATGTCTTCAGCAACCCATGCTTGCCGTAAAAGGCGACTAACGGGATCGGGTGGTCAGGCATATCATCGATGCCAATTGTGTGGATTTGCTCATGTCAGTCACTGCATTGTCTGGTCCAGACTCGATTATTTACAGACTGCCGTCATATGGCTTGAATATTGCTGAGTACGGCGTTAAACGTTTTGAAAATTTAAAGTATAGAACACCTCATAACACCCCTTTCATTAATTAAAAATGTAGATCAAGTCGCTTTGCCTTGGAAGCGAATTTTTAATAAATATTGCTTAAGAAAGATCAAACTGACCTGGATTTCCAGTGTACAATTGTAGGAGTAATTTGTTTTATCTTCCGAAACTGGCTCCCACAGGTGATATGACTTGGGTAAGATCAAGCGATATCGACATTGAAATTGCATCACAATCCAATGACATCGCATATGGCTTTGCTACTGAAGCTGCTTATTACTGTCTCCAAACTGAAAGAGTTGGCAGAATGATGTTGGATGATAAATAAAATCTCACCCTCGTGTCTTTTGACATCAAATATATCTACACTCGTTGATATATTTGATATCAAAAGACACTCGAGTGAGATTCTCTATTTATCACATCGAGGAATACGTTTCCACAGCGGCGAGATTAGAGAATTGAGATCAGATACATTCCTATTTTTTCACGTCGGAACGAAACTTCAGGGCGGGCGGGAGATGGGAAACACAAAATACTGACAGCCTCTGATGAGTACGCATGCACTTTGCTGAAGCATGTAAAGTACCCTCTCGATGCTTCCAGACCGATGAGTACATGGGAAGTTGTATGATCAAAATATAGGTACACATTTTTGAAGGCAGGTGTTTTAGAAAGCGAATCGTGTTTTAGTTTTTAGTGGGATTACGCTTCGTGTACAGTATTGCGGGGATGTGGGTGTGGTACGTTCCTCATCGGGATTCTATTGAGAAAACACTATCGGACAGTACGTGGCTCTGTGCAGCCACAAGTCAACATCAAAGTCATGTACGGATTGCAGCACAGACATACGGTTAACGCAGCTACAGATGGGTTCATGTTAGGTACACCCCAAATATATCTCGCCTCCAACGAATTTAAGTAAAGCACAGAATGTGATCACACCAGTTTCAACATTATGTTTAATTTCTTGATTTGCTGTGTACTTTTTCAGCAAAATGATGGAGACACAAAGCTACCAGATGACCCTGTCCGCGGACGGCAGCAAGTCTGAGATCCTGTATCCACACTTATCGTACAGCGCCTACAGTGGATCGGGTGAGCGAATTTGTTTGCACGATATCCCTCGGAAGTGCCCTAGTTGGTTTGGGGCAGAACTGGGCCCACACTAACTGCAGCTTTTCCCAAGATCTGACTTGAAAAGTTTAACCTGGACCTTAAGCACGTGGACATCCACTCTTGTGGTCCTAGGTCGATATTACAAGGAGTCGTTGTCTGATGGTTGTAATGGTGCTGACTTGGGCATGCGATAATAATATATAATAACATACTGTCAGTTTAACTCCAGTTAGAGAACACTTACCACCACAGCCTATCACTACACCTGGGTATCCCAGGTTGTTAAGCTCCCATCACGGCTTACCTGGGTCGGGTGGGGAGTCGTGGGGGCTGATTATGTCGTGGGTCGAACATTGTTGACAGAACTATCGGGAAACTAACACAGGCACGGCAAATACATATCGGAGATATGCTATGTCCCTTGTATCCATTCCTGAGATTAACGCAAACACCTTTAAAGACAGGCTTAGGATCGCGTGTCGCAATTTGACAATTTCTTTAGATCAATTGTATAATACAAAGGACACCATTTCTGGACAAATACATGTATGTCGTTTGAACATGAATTAACATACACAGCTTTATTGGACATATCTTGCATTGTGATTTGTGAGATACGCTGTGTTTAATCTTTGCGTGTGACGTATGTAGTGTGGTTGCTGCCTGTGGCGGACGCAGTATATATGTAGGCATTGCCTTTGACGTACGCAGTGTGTAGTCACTATCTGTGACGTATGCAGTATATAATCACTGCTTGTGACGTACGCTGTTTGTAGTCATTGCCTGTGAGTAAGCAGTGTGTTCTATATAACTGTTGAATGCACGTTGCAATATCCCCATCCACTGCTGCTAATTGTGAAGGTGTATAACACTATGGGCATAAAACCTATTGCTTATTTCAGGTGGAATCAATCCCTGGTTTTTAACTCGCTGCCTTGAGAGTGGTCGATTCCTGTCAATGTCCAATGGCTTCTGTCATAGTACAGAGTTGTTGTCCCCGGGAGGCATGTTTGTCACCATGAGGATGGAATATGCATTCAAGTGGGAGTTGCTCTGTTCAGCCACTGTGCTGAGCTATTTCCCATACAAGATAGTCGTCACCTTACAAAATGTGGGAAGGACATCCCTTGTGTGGCGCCATCGCATGATCAACCGTCTCGACAACAAGACTCTTGTCTCATTGGATGCCACAATGGTCCTTCTAAACAGAAAGACGAGGAAACCCGTAGCCTTTCCTTCATGGTTTTTAGATAAATATGGACGATTTACTAATGAAGCTATTCGGAAGTCCAGGATCTTAATACCTGACGTTCCCCCGTCACCCATGTCCTTTTCACAATCCATAGCCGTCATGCCTAGCAGCGTGGACGTCAACGACCATCTGAACAACTCGGAATACATAAGGTTTGCCCTAGACTGTGTCGCTGTGGCCAGTGGGAGACACCAGTACGCACACGTGAAGGGGGATGTGAGGAGGTTGTGGCTGGTTGACCTGTCAATATACTACAGGAGAGAGGGGTTTCAAGGTGACGACCTCACTGTAACGTCATGGGAAGGAGACAATCCTGGTGACGTCATGTGTGTCGTCAGAAGAAGTGACGACATTCTCACAGTTCTCTGGATGAGATTTAGAATAAACAAGGCTCACTTGTGAAGTATGTTGACAGGGCGCATTTAAAGATTTACTACATAAGAGTAAACATAATATTCGGGAGCATTAATCCACAAGAACTGATCTGATGATTGAAAAGCCAACAGCCTCGGTGTGACAAATATATGAGGGAGAATTAATGCACAAAAATTGATAGTCAACAGTTGTGTGAATGTTGTTTAATGTCACAGTCAGCAATGTGTCATTTATATAATAAATATTCAAGACAAGTGGTTGACATCGGGTACAATCAGAAGAAGTCAACCAAACCACTGAAAACCAGAACACTGATGATGTCACCCCTAACGATGGAGTACCTGGGACTAATTCTACCCACGTGCCGGGTAGCGGGGGTGGGGAGGAGGGGCTGTGTATTTGTGTTAACTAAATTAATCCTGGAGAGGATACAGAGACTAGACGTACGGGAGAAGTTACTCTTATCCGGTGTCTCCAGCAGAAAGGATCACATGGGCTGAATTTGTAGCTGCAATAAATATACATTTTAACCATAACACAAAACGTCAACGCCAGACGATATCCAGTCTCATTACGACGAAACCACCTTCACTTTGCCACGGTGACCTAATGTTCGGCATCCCACTGTACAGATGTACACACCCGTAAAGATCCAGGGTAGAATAGGTCTTCAGCAACCCATGCTTGCCGTAAAAGGCGACTTTGCATGTCGTAAGAGGCGACTAACGGGATCGGGTGGTCAGGCTCGCTGACTTGGTTGATGCATGTCATCGATCCTAATTGCGTTGATTGATGCTCAAGATATCAATCACTGGATTGTCTGGTCCAGACTCGATTATTTACAGACCGCCGTCATATAGCTGGAATATTACTGAGTGCGACGTCGTTAAACAACAAACAAATTTACAATTCAAAGCCGTTTTAATCGGTCTTAAATATATATTGTCAATGCAAGAGAATTACCAGTCTAACAGGTTAACAGATTCAATTTCGCGAAAATTGGAAATTCTTGAAAAGAATAATTATATTTCAGACTGTCGTAAACTAATATGTTCATTTTGCAACACAAGACATGCTTGTCTCTGAGTGAATATTTCGTAACACAAAGATAACTTGATAAACAGCTACCTGTTTCCTTATGCTGGTATATTGGCACTGCCAGCTTTTAATCTAGAAACATGGTCGATGAAGTTGTAAACTAAACTTTCTTCGTCAAAGTGGCGTCGGTTAAAAGTTTTTCCATCACCCCTGGGTATTGTGTTGGTGACAGCAAAATGTAACGGTCACAGACAACGCCTAACAATTACATTTGATACACCCAAATGGTCTACGGTGTACTATATATGCTGTTCTACACTTGACACTCTGATCCGCAAGTGGACAGAGTGTCCGCCCGGAGAGCGGTACTTAGGGTGTTCGATCCCCGGCCGCGTTATCCTCAAAGACGTTGAGAGATGGTACATGTTGCCCAGCCTTGCTCTCGGTATTAAGGGGATAAAACAAGGACTGGTCGGCTTTCAGTCGGTATATTGTGTCTGCGTGGGGTATTCATGTTAAACAGCGGCATGGTATCTCAGTGGGCTAGCACTATAAACCCGGCATTAGACCAGACTAGTACAAGCAGCCACACACACATACACACACACGTGCTTGCGCCTCGCTGTATAATTGCAATAATAATGAACGCGACCTTAAACCCCGTTAAACCTCACCACCTCTAAAGTGTCAGTTTCCCAACTACCAGATATAACATTAATGTATTTGTTATGTTTTTTTTAGATCCGCTGCCCGCACATGAGAGGGTAATTCTATGGTTATTAAATGTCACTACCTATCCCGTCCTTACATAATATCGACCTAAGGCTGCTTTTGTCTAAAACTGATCCCTATAAAATAATGACATATTAACGCTGCCATGCGGGTACTTTCAAATGCAATCACATTGCAAAACAAGCTGGAATGTCCCCCCAGATGTGAATCCACATGTGGACGAGTTTGAACTTCATGAAACGAAATTTAAATTATATACTAGTACTTAAGTTATGATGTTGACGTGAACAGTAAACGGCACCATAGGTACGTATTGAGCCTCATAGTTTCCCATGCAAATGTGCCTACGCTCCTGTTCTGACTGTAACTTCTGAATGTCTTTCACAGAACTATATATGGGTGGAAGACTTTCTTACCATGGGCATACAATGCTGGTTGTAATGACTGATTGATGATCAAATTGAGTCTCGTTGCCCAGCTAGGTGCATGAACATATGTTTGAATAAATCCCAATCCATGGTGATTTGAGTTGAAAAACGTTAAGCCACCAGAAGCTTTTTAATTCAGTTTGATTTCATCAAGAAGGGTAAGATAGTGTTCATGTGGCCTCTCAGTCAACAGTCTACAAACAACCACATCCAATTCATCTTCAGCGGGAAACTGGAATACTTTATGAAGTACAACATAAAACTCATTGGCAGTACAGTTGTCGGAATCTGTAGCTGTTGGGTATGGAAGCTGATTGATTGCCGTCAATGACAACATTTGTTGCTTTAAGGACATTAATAAAATTTACAAGGTTTAAAAATGTTTGCATTTAAATAATCATGACATCCGACTCTATCATGCCAGAAAGGAACTGTGTTTGTCATGAAATACAAAGGCCTCGTTCTTCAGTGTTTTTGCGATTTATCGCGTAGCTGTCTTACATAAATAATACTTTACAACTATGATGGAATAATTTATTGTCAGTCAATCTGTTCTTTGTCTCTACTCACATCAGAAGTAACACTGTATGCCCTCTGGAGAGCATAACTCATAATGACTGGCTATAACTGTGATAGCTGGCCGGTCGTAATATTATAGGATAATATGGAATATGATTGGTAGATGGACATGGCGTGCTCCTGGTTGAATAGCACTGGTCTTCGGCAACATAAGGATCTACTAGCTTTACTGTACGTCGCTGATGTTTCTTTCTATGACCGGTTGCCTTTCTCCTTGACACAGGCCGAGAGGAACACAATCACCAATGACATGCTTATGTCCTAATCTCAATATCAGTTAAAATGTTTATGTTCTTCCAAAGGCCCATTTTCACTCTTTGTTCTCTACATATGGGGTCGCTTGGGTAGCCAAGAGGTTAAAGCGTTCGCTCGTCACGCCGAAGCCCCGTGTTCGAATCTTCACATGGCCACAATGCGTGAAGCTCATTTCTGGTGTTCTCCTTGATATTGCTGGAATATTGCTAGAAGCGGAGTAAAATCATACTCACTCTACATATGACGGTGAATTATCAGTATTCTTAATATACTGAACAACAAAAGTTCCTGTGACATTGAATAAGATTTAATGCAAAGTTATGTTTTTACCAAATATGCAACAATTTCGATTTGCAACAGATAAAAGACTCGTGTAAGTGTTCAAATGGTTTAATTTGCCATACTGACTTCAGAAAATGCGTGATTTCATAAAAAAACAACACAAGAACATGCCAAAATGTCAATTTACAAATCAATAGCGTGTGTGTCCACCTCTGGTTGCGATGCAAGCAACACATCTTCGTCTCGTGGAATGGACCAGGCGTCGCACAAAGTCCTATGGGATATCTGTTCATGTCTGCTGGAGCATGTTTCGAAGTTCCTGGAGTGTCTGTGGAACACGTGGTTGACGTCAAAGGCGCCGATCCATCTCATCCCACATGTGCTCGATTGGTGAGAGATCAGGGAAGCTAGCGGGCGAGGCGATGACATTCACGTTATTTTGTTTCCTGAACAAGTCGAGCAATATGAGGCCGGGCGTTGTCATGTTGAAAGGTAATGCCTGGGCCATGACGACGCAAAAACGGTAGAACAACAGGGCTGATAATCTGGTCGCGGTAGCGCTGTCCATTGAGATTTCCCTCTACCACTATCAAACGGGTCCTCTGTCTTGCTGTAATCCCACCCCATACCCCAAACGCTGCCGTCCCCGAACTGATCTTCTTCCATGACACAATGATTGACGTAACGTGCACCTCGACGTCGGTACACTCGAATCCGTCCATCGCTGTGGCTGAGGTGAAAACGAGACCCGCCAGTGAATAGAACTTGTCCCCACTGCATGGCTGTCCAGCGTAGACGCTGTCTGCACCACAGTAGACGTGCTTGACGGTGATTTCCTGTGAAAATGGGACGTCTGGCGGGTCTTCTGGCGACAATCCCTGCACATCTGAGGCGACGACGTAGGGTTTGTGAAGATATTCGTCGAAGGCCAGGGATGCTTCTTGCAGTCACTGTTGCTGGCTGGAATCGTTTTCGTAGGTGTGTTGTTCGAATCCAGTTGCCTTGTCGATTATTGGTCGATGCTAAACAATGCATAAAGAATTCCGTTAACGCACGTTTTTATACCCATTCTTGGGTAGTGAAATGCATGGGGCTTGCATAAAAGTCAACCTTTGCATGGAATGCATGCTTTTCTGTAGCAGTTGCGTTTTTGTGACTTGATTCCATACATGTACTACAATATTGAAAACCAAACTTTACTTGTTTGAAAAATACACTAAAATATTGGTGTCACAGGAACTTTTGTTTTTGAGTTGAGTGTGTTAACCACTGTCTTGATATACTCTGTGAGTCGGTAAATATATACAACAAACCACAGTTATCAAGAATAGTTTAAACACTATTGATGAAAACATTTTCATAATTGCTATTTATATGCAGAATATATGCCAAGTTGTCATGCCACTACCACCAGTCTAAAACAACCAAGTTGATGGTCCAGCGGGCAGTAAGTCCCTGGCCTGTTCCCTATATCCCCACGTAGGTAGTCTTACAACATACAAACACAAAAACACTGAACGATTAAAACAGAATGATTCTTGCATACGTTTTTTCAAGATTTTTATATTAACATGTAACAAAGCATTTCTACATGTCACATTATCTAATCCTTTCAGTGCCAACTTTTTCAAACGATTTTAAATTTTACATATGTGCACGATGCATTGTTTGATAGTTATTACTTAGAAGTTGACGGATGACAAAGTAGACAATTTGTATATTTACTGTTCATGGCAATGTTTCGGTATAGATCCTTATACCTCTGTCATGCAAGAAGTTATCCATAAATTCTGTCTACTGTGTTTGCACTATGATTAGCAAGTCAGCCAAGTTTTAGAAATATCCAACAGCATCAAGGAATGTTCTTGGGCCCCGATCAAGCACGTTTTACTTGACTGTGTAGATTCTCTCACATGGGATACAATTTATCAAGTTTCAGTTGTTCTGGTTGTGCCATTTAATGGGGTTGAAGTATAATAAAATCATTGTCCCCTGATAGTGACACATAAATCCTCATAATATCTAAGTACATTGCAGAGGACTAGAATTTTAATACATATCATAATTGGATTGTGTCTTAATGTTTGGCTAGTAGTGTCTACAACTACCAGTGACTAGAGTTATGACTTAAATCCTGTTGGGGATTCATGCAGGTAGCTAAAGTACTGTAAGTCCCCATGGTCCCCAGTGGCCTGGTTCTAGTCACTGGTGGTATATAGCTCGTAGTTTAATAGTATAAAATGTTGATGTGTATATGTTGGTTAGAAGTTTTAGAGTTTGAAACTATTAGTTTTTATGTTTCAATCTGTGATATCATGCTAATGCTTCACTGTCCTTTGTGACGGGTATTTTTATATGGCTGAGATACTGCCTCTCTTGGACCCTGACGTAGCACTGTGGCTTCAGAGTGGAATGTTAAAGGGTGGCATTCAGCCTGCTGAGTGGTTGTCACACTCCATTGCCCTGCCCACTGGATTTACTTTAGTATATGCAATGCAAAGAGTGTGGGTGATTTCAAACTACAGGAGGCTTCATTAAACATGGAACGAATTAAACAATATTTCGTACATTTATTCGTGATAGACATCAATACATTATTATAAAAAAATATCCTGATCATTTTCAAACATAGAGGTTATGACCAAAGCGAACATAAAATTTGTAAATTTTCGAGAACTGACCTGAATTACATGATTGAATGTGGAATGCCTTTAATGTCAGGAAACTGATTTCAATAATCATATCTCCAGTATGTTATATTTTACTGAGTTTAAATTCATACTCTGTTGTCGGCAAACAACAGTGTGATCGTAAATTTGAAATATAAAATTTACAAATTTATCATTTACAAAGTCGATAAATATAAGAATATTTTTACAAAGATTGATACATCTATGTAAACAAGCCTAGAAAATTTAGTTAGATGTTACAAAGTAATAGTATTACGGGATAATGATGCATGTGAAGTTTACAACCATTGCCGCCTATTGATGATAAGACACATATGAACTGAGTGGGCATACAAATCCTCAGCTATTTCAGAGCTCAGCAGTAGCCAGCAGTCTAGAACAATCAGATTTATCCTCTCCAAACGAACTGAATCGTATATGTACGCTAATATGGAAAACACCTTATCTAAAAGTTTTAAAAAATCTTTTCCAAATATTTGTGAACATTTTTGGTGCACATGTGTCCATTTGGAACCGTAGATAAGTCCTGTCACTTTCTCAAACCGGGATGGTAAAATATGCCTCCTCATGTAAAATAGCAGTCTTTATGCACAAAATACGAAGCAGATCAAAAAGTATCCATTTAAAAACAACGTTTTATCTCCATATTGTTCAAATGTCTCAAACATAAACATAACCTTAATGAATTGTCTCTTGGGGCAGCTGAATATGGTGAACACATATTAATTCTCTGAAACTTCAACTGGTGCTAAAATCCACCCATCACCGGTTAATTCTCTCGAGTTTTCCATGTCATGTCTAGTTGTGCCTGCTGTGAAGCCCTCGGGTGTGCTTCCAAACTAAACCTCACCTGGGTACCTGTTGACATGGTGCCTGGAGTGAGTGAGAATGGTTTTAAGCTGCTTCCAGCAATATTCCAGCAATATCACACCAGAAATGGCCTTCACACATTGTACCCATGTGGTGCATCAAACCCGGTTCTTCCGCGTGGCGAGTGAACACTTTAATCACTAGGCTTCCCCACCGCCTCTTCATTTAAAAGATAGTCACTGTAGTTTAACAACTAACCCTTGTGTAAAGTGAGCCTTTATATCCTGAGTTCCGTTATGAGCTCTAGATTTCCTCAGAACTAACAAGGTGGGGCAGTTTCTAGGACCTTTATTCTTGTCCATAATATATTTTACCTTGTTCGAACGGAGTTGTTTCAGCAATAAATTAAAGTGACAAAACCCTTTCCATATTCATCAGAAATCCCTGGCAAAAGAAGAAGCCGAGCTGCTTGTTCGATTCTGACTGGGCTAGGACAGTTACCTAACTTAGGACTGCCACCAGATGCATTTATCACCTACCCCAAAATCATTTTTTTTTATTTAATGAAAGGTGTCTTACTTTTGTTCAGTGAGATGAACAAAACTAAGACGTAAGCAGTTTTTATGTTTTCTTTGTTAGACCTTTGTGTTTTGAGACGAAAGGATAACTATTTGGAGCAGAGTTGCTTGTTACTTAAAATACCATATTCGACGTAATAAACACCAAACTCTGTTAAGAGCCCCCTATTTCTCATTTTGAGAGCGCCCTGGACGCTTATTACGTCGAATACGGTAACATGATCGGTTAGGAACCAACTATTCTTTGATTACTCCTTGATGACATATATAAGTTGTGATGGTCAGAGAGGATTGATTACATATATATAGGTCGGAAACATTTTGATCCTTTGATGGCAGATTGAAGTCGGACTAGAGAAGAAGAATTATACAATTAGTCACAATTACAGGAAGATATATAACTGTAAGGTGTGTAGACATGATTCCATTAATGTCTAACAAGAGTCATCAGAAGATGACAAAAAAACCAGCCCCCACACATTCATCTAACTGTCACTTTCAGTCCAACCTGATGAGAGAATTTCTATCTGATCTGTCTGTCAATATACAAGAGAAGTTATTGAGCTATCAAAACAATACCATGGAATTGGAATTGGGAGCTTTGTATTTCTATGTCAGGATACACGCCACTATGAACAGTCAAAATAAAACTTGTTGCCATGGAAACAACATATCATGGAAAATATAATTTATCTTACCCTGCTAATTTCAATACTACTTTAATGCCTTTACTGCTGTTTTCTGACTAGGAAGATGGATCTGCGAGAGGTCCTGGCTGCAGAACCAATTGTTTGGCATATGTCCTATGAGCATTCAACATCTCCATAACTGCAGCGCCAGTCCCCGATGTCCCTGGAGACCACGTTGTTGCTGACTCTGAAACCCTGAGTGAGAACCCGGGTGATAAGCTTCAACCTGTGACTGGTACCTTGGAGGTCAACTACACTGGTAACGTAGAGGTCGTCACCAACCATTGTTCACCATTCCATCGTGGAACCAACACCAGAGGACACCAGATGGCCTGGCCCGTACAAACAATCACCCATAGGGCTGATATTGATGCCTTCTTACCAACATGGCTAGCCGTTGTTAGATTGGAATATGGCCAAGATGACACAACGATGATATCTTCAGTCAAGGTTGTTTATTCAGCATTATCTTTGACAACTATACATGTACGTGCGCACACAGACTAACATCTAACCGGCATTCCCACTGCAACCTACCTCCCTTACGTCACATATACCATTACATAGAACATTTTACTTACCAGTTATATGTTACCCTGGCCACATCGAATGCGATCCCTCGCTGGGTGCCACCGTCGTGAATGGACTCACGCTCACGCGAGATCTGATTATATTTATAAACTAACTTTTGACATTTAACACTGTCACCCAAGCATTTGGCATTTCTTGGATTCCAAAGGGGCCATTTAATATTTGGAATGGGGGGAAGGCTGGGATTTTGTATTGAGACATTTTTTCAACTACAATGCAATACCAGATATTTCTTTAATTAATGCATCCAAAATATTATTTTCTACACATTGCAATAATGTAATTTTTTGTGACAGATGATTTCTTATTTTTTTACTTATCCTGCATTACTCCTTAATGCATTTACTGCTTACATTTGACAGAAAACGAAGCTGTCGAGGTCCAGCTGAGAAGAAAAGTTGTTCCTCAACTGTATACAGCGCCCATGCTTGCCTACCTCTCTGCCCTGCCGGCGCCTCCGTCCTCCTACGCACCATCAGCGCTTCCAACAACTGTGTGGACTTGGGTATGCCATCATCCTCTTGGCTCCCATCATCTCATGTGTAAACGTAGCCTGGCACTTCCTCCAGGCGATCATCTAAGTAATCATGCTCTAAGCGCCGATCCAGGAGTTGTTTGCCTATTTATCGATCACAGTCTTACCACTCAAATTCATCAGACGAATCTGTGGTACAAGATTATGAGACATCCTCCGAGAGTACACCCACCTCAGCCTGTCCAAAGTGGCAAGATTGAATGGCTGATCACCTGACTGTGGTAGCGACTTCCCCTGATAAGAGAGATACCATCTGGTCACATCCCACCTCCATGCTCAGGGATATGGTTAAGGAGCTGGATGAAGACTTCATTCATTTGACACTCTCTCCAGCATTCAAGGTATCTAGATTTAAGAAGGATGATTTCCTTATACATGCCTTTCGAGGTAGCATTCCAGTCCAAGATGAGGACCTTCACAGAATGTCTGGGTGGTCCAAGCTGATTACCATCAGGATTCCTGACACTTCGGTCGCTTTCATCGAGACAGAGATAAGGCGCTCATTGAGACCTTTGTCAGCTTTGGCTTTTCTCAGCTCGGGCCATTGAGCAGGACCTCTGCGAGTCCAACGCCAATCGGATGCATCATCTCTTGACGGAAGTGGATTTTCAACAGAGGCAGAAAATCACCTCAGTGCGCGCTTGCTGAGATCCCTGCTACCTGCCATCTAGGTTACTTGGCCACCTCCAAATGGGATTCAAAATTAGGGTTAGTTGACTTCATCTCTGTTTAACAACCAGTGAATCAGAATCAATGCTTACGATTCTCTGATGGCCTTCACCTAGGGGACACTTACCTGCGCCTATCCATCCCACATCCCATACCAGAAGTTCCTCAGGTTACAGTTCAATGATGTCCAAATTGCCTTATTTTGTTTTTTTATTATCCATGGCAAATATTTCGTTTTTCCAATTCCCATTTTTTTTTCATGTGAACCATGAACCTAAACACATGAACATTTTATCCTAATCCATGTTCAGCATTTAAAGTGTTCTGAAGCTGAATTCTGAGCCTATGTTGAGTCTGGTTTTCCTATGGTCCGAGTGTTAACAACATTGACAAACTGAGAGCTGAGTGGCATACAAACTATACAGACAGTTAAGGTGAGCAAGTCAGTTCGTCAAGTCATCAGGTCATTGTTGCCTATTGCCATCATACGTGCAACATTATGAATTTGATTTAACCAATGCATTGGAAGGCAATGAAGAGGGCGAAATGCGCGAAGCATCAGTAAAATCCCCATGAGAGAGTCCATCATGGTCATGGCAGTAGTGAACATTGTCAGAAGAGTGAACGTTCAATTTGTGACTCAATTCACTCTCGGCTATCTAATAAACAATCTACACAAGTTTAATGTGTTCAAAGTATAAAAAACAATGGGAGAATTACTGGCTACTTGAGGAAGATGTCTCTGCAGATGAAACACTTAATCCACTTGATGGTGAAGCCTATCAGGCTCAAACGACCACTCGTCAAGTTCTCAGAGAAAGTAAAAGGATACAAACTGAATTATGTAGAACACTTGAACTTAGAAAGGCACAAGATGAGTTGAATGAAGCAACATTATTAGAGTCATGTATGAGTAAACATAACACTATGAAAACAGAGCTAAGTACCACAGTAAACTCTACCATTGTGTCAACCTATATCAGCGCAAGTAATACAGTTAATACCTTCTGCTGGGGTGGCTGCCTCAGAGCCAATGAACCGTGAGTCTGAACTGAGTCCTGAGTATGAAGCAGACTGACATACCAAATGATTTCAAACATTCTATTGTCCTTGATCCCAAGCATATTATTGATCAAACACTATGACGTCAAGTCATACCATTATAGGTCAGAGCGCTTGTTCGCTGATTCGGAGTCATCAAAGACTATGTGTTGAATAGCAGCACTGTAGAACCAGTCCAGATATCCCCAAGATGCCAGACTCACCATTTTACTCCAAAGGAATCGACTATTTTGGGCAAATGTACATAAAGATTGGTCACCGGGAGGAGAAAAGATTTTGAGTGATATTCAAGTGTCTCTCCAACTCAGCTGTACACCTGGAACTGCTAGAAGCCATGGATACTGATGCCTTCCTAGCTGATGGCTCTCAGTCGGTTCAGCAGAGAGATAAGTGGTGTAAAGATGAACAGGAACTCTCAAAGAAGGTGATCCTGTGGTGATTGCAGACCCTCAACAGGGCTGAGGGCTGGGGCCTGTCAGGCGGGTGATCCAGGTAATTCCTAGTCCTGATGACCAAGTCAGTTCGGCTTATGTGAAAGTGACAAATGGTGATGAGTATTCCAGACCTTTTGCCAGAATAGTGCTGCTACCAGAACTGCCTGATGATACCTGATCCTGATGACTTCTTGTTGTGATGATGACTTGACCCTGTTGACTTTGTTGACTTTTAAGCATTCTGCATGGAGTGCATTCAGAGAAACCTGATTTGCCAAAACCCAGCTAGTTACAATTTGACTCTCATGAATCTCAAATTTATTTCATAAATTTGGTGGTGGCTGTTCTGAAGTGTCAGTAGCCAAATTGCCTTTTTTCGATTTTTCTATGATCCAAGGTAAATATTGTGTTTATCCAATTCCCCCTTTTAGTTTTTGTGTGTGTGTAAACCATGTGCTTCCGCCAGAGGACATCTGAATATTTGAGCCTGATCCGCTTTCAGCTTTTAAAGTGTTCTAAAGTTGCATTCTGAACATATGTTGAGTCCCAAAAGTGTTTGATGAATAAATGGGTGTTTTGAATCTCACTTTTTTCTTGACAGGCAGTACTCCCATTTGGTATTTCATTGGCCTCGTCATTATTTACCCGCCTCATAGATAACTGTCTGGTGAACAATCCATACCCAGCAACTCTGATCCTACACAGAAATTTCACAAGGCGCCTACTACATCAATTGGATGAGATGAAGTCGGAGCTGATTCCGCCTCACTGTCTCCAGTGCATAAGAGGCCAGTTAGGAATGCTACGGGCTATTGTTGTTGCGGCTTGATGCCTATTTTGGAGATGAACCTGTCGAATCCATCAATCTTGAGTAGGTGTGATAACCCTCAGTCTCCCTGAATGTTGATGGTCTCTGACAACATTTTGTCCCAAACACTAGTTACTACTGCTTATGTGATGACTAATAATACCTTTAACATGTAAACTTAAGTTTCAACAGGAGCGCTCAGACTTCGAACTTACATGGTATTCCTCAGTTAGTTAGTGAGACAGTTCCCATATTTATTAACACACTTAATCTCCTAGTGTCCTCCTTAGCATATATTGTGTTGCTATATAAGTGCAGTAATCTTGAAAGCCACCTTATACCCTATTTCACCTCAACTCTTATTATATACTGAACTGCTAAAGAAACGTCACCATGGATAGATATATGAGAAACTTTATTTGTCCAAACACTGTAAACATACTTTGAGACATATTAAAAACATGAAACTTGGCAAAACTGATCATCAAGGTTGAAATTAAAGTGTCAAATGTTCTTAAAGTGAAAAACAACACTAGTCTCTGAGAAAATGGCATCACAAGTCAGTATCACGTGTGTCATTAATGACTGCCGTGCAACGTCGATACATTGAATGGATAAGGCCATAGGCACTTGAGACCACACTCTGAGGAACGCCTGACGCAGTTCAGCTGCAGAGTGAGTGAGTGAGTTGGGTTTAACGCCGCTTTTAACAGTATTCCAGTCATATCGCGGCGTGTCAGCTTAATGTGAGAGGAAAGCCCGAAGTGATGCAGGTCTCAGACATTTACCACTCCGGTGAAACCCATGAGCACGGGTGTGGTGCTGACAAACCTAGAAACATAATTTGGGCGAACCGGGATTCGAACCCACAATCATAGGTTTCTGGCGTGCCCAAGGGATGCAGCTCTGCACAGTGAATTGCAGCGCCTTAGACGACTGGGCCACCCGTGCCCCCGTTCAGCGGCAGATGTCGGCCTTGGTCCGACATCATTCATCCATCTTTAAATCTCGACCCACAGGTGCTCAATGGGATTTAAATTGGGACAGAGGGCAGGAAAAAGCATGGTTCTGATGCCATTTTGCTGGAGACAGTCTCTTTCTCACAGTGTGGGCATGGGCGTTATCATGCTGAAACTCGAAGTTGCGGCGACGTGCCAAATGAGGTATGGCGTGTGGTCTGAAGACTTGATCAATGTACCGAGCTGCTGTGACACCATTGCCTCTCCCTGGACCGATGTTCTGGAAGACCACAGGGCCTACCCTCTGTGCAAGACCAATTCCACCCCACACCATGATGCTCAGACCACCCCAAGAGTCTCTCTCAACATCCAAATAATGTTCCCCACGGCTTTGCCAGACTCTCTTTCTGCCATCTGCTGTTGCGATACAGTAACGGCTCTTGTCTGATAAGAGAACTCTTCTTCACTGCTTGTGGGGCCAATGCTAGTGCTGTGTTGCCCACTGAAGACAGTTCCGGCGATGATGTAGTGTCAGAACGGGTCCTCGGTATGGCCTGCTACAGTGGAAGTGTCTGCTCGTCAATCGTCAACACATGGTGTCCGCACGAATGTGTCGCTGGTGTGTCCCCATGGTCTGTCGGGCAGTTTCCACAGCAGTATCAAAGCGATCTTGAAGATGCTGTCACACAATCTGACATCGGTTGGTGACCCTTGGTCTTCCACTACATGGTTGGTCATCTGTAGTGTTGGTGGTCTGGTACTGTTGCTGGAGCCTGCATATGGTCCTTACGTGGACTTGCAATGCATTGGCTACTTGCTGGGCGGTTTGTCCAGCTTGCAAATCGTCCAAGGTCTTGGTGTCGCTGATTTTTTGTCAATATTGGCATTTGGTAGCAATTCAATAACGAATCAATGTTATCCGACCTAGGTGGATTTTTATAGGGCAAGAAATGGGGGAACACATGTGCATTTCAATTTGCATGGAACTCTCGGGCATTGGGTTACCATGGCCGTTGCCGTGATGCGTTTGGGCGATCCGTTTTATTGTCATCTGCTCTGCTTTGCTTTATTGTCATCAAATTTCATTTCTATGGACAAGGTAATATTTAATTTTAGAAACTTTGACAAAATTACCCAAATATTTACATGACAACTTTTTATGAAATATTACTTGGGGTGATGTTTCTTTTGTGGTTTAGTCCAACTTAATTTATTGAAACTTAATAAACTCTTGAGTATGTTGCGTTTGATTACTTATGGTTCATTCCTTTATTCCTGGCGTGTGCTGATAACAGGGTCGCGTAAGTAAAAGTTCTGTAAATATTTGGTGCTGTAGGTTCTGTGTTCAGTGTTGTTTCTTTCTCTTGGATTTTTGGTGCTATTATCTCATCATGTTGGAGGGTAAGTTCACTGATCCTGTTCATTGCACTGCCATGTTTTCATGAATAATATTTGTTACTAAACATCAGTTATATTTTAGCATTATTTTTCAGGAATATTTAGCATTATTTTAGTGTTATTCCTTATCTAAGTGTTTGTCAAGACAGGAAAATTTGTGTTTAGTGTTAATATGTACTGTAAAGAGTTATAAATTTCACTGGTAAGCCACAGGATAACTTGTTTGGTAAGTTGCTTGCCTATTCTATTGCCTATTTCAGTCATGGTTATTCATCATCTTCCACAGTAGCTTTAGTGTACACATGAATGTGTGCATCATACTTCTCTTGGGCTTGGTACGTCCAGCTTGTGTATCATTTGTGTTCTGTGTTGCATACTAACCAGCATCATGATATCACAGTTATAAAGCTTCTCGCACTGTGGTTCTCCATGTGAGAATTTATTTTCCCTTGTTTTTTTAACAAGGTAGCATTTTGTCTCTGGTGCTTCATTTCGACATTACCCAGGTGTATTCACTGGTAGCAAGTATCTATTTTCTTCAGAAGTTCTGCTTCTCGTGTTAAAGTAAGGCAACACGGAATATCTCAAAGGAGAAGGTGGATCAGTTGGTTTCTTCTTTGAAGTTAGGTTTTCAATCTAAAGCTGAAACACCAGAAGATTTAATGCAATGGATTACTGAGGTCTGTAGGCTTAAGCAAGAACATGGGGGGCCAACAGCAGCTGCTAATTGCAGCTCCCTTCTCTACCCACTACAGTCACCATGGCTAAGAGTCCACAGCTACCGTACTTCTCAGGTGACAGGAAGGGAGATGCTGACTTTGATAAGCAGATGCACGAGTATACATGTATGTGTTCACACTACTCCACCGACATTGTCTTGGAAACAGTCTGACGTTTGCTAAGTGGCAAGGCAGAGTGGCTATGCACGTGGACAAGAATGCCTCACTAAAAGCCCTCAACAAGGTGGATAGTGTATTTGGCAATATACACACAGAGCAAAACATCATGGCGCAGTTCTACATGGCCATACAAGGGGAAATGAGCTGAGTGGTCCTGCCATCTGGGGGATGTTCTCAGCCAAGACGTTATCCTTGGTCAGCTGCAACCTAGCGACACAAAACAGATTCTTTTCGATGCCTTCGTGATGATGTGAAGGGTTTCACCAGCCATAAAGCAGACCAGGATGAGCCATATGAGAAATCAACAATCAAGAAGACTTACAGCATCAACAAGACCACTGTCACCCCAGTCACAAATCTGAAGTCAAGGAGATCAAAGGGCTGTTGAAATCGATGTCTGCAGAGATAGCAGCCCTCAAGGTACATGTTGGTAGGACTGACAGGCTAGGATGCACCTTAAACCAGGTGCCATCCTCGGGTCAAGATCTAAGTCAACAGTTGACACAGCCTGTGAGGACAAGAGGACATCAACCCTTCGGACGGCACCCAACAGACACCAGCCTGGTTCCAGGGACCACAGACCTTTGAAGACATCCCAAGATGTTAGAGATGTGGGCAGTCTGGAATATTCAGAAGGGATGCAGAGCAGCCATCGATTGAGACCCTTTAAATACCACAGGCCTATAGGGAAGGGGAGGGCCATGGGCCTTGGAAGCATCAACAACCAGCAGATAGCAGCTGAGACCCAACAGAGAATATGGTTACCATCAATGGAGTCAAGTGTAAGATGTTACTGGTCACAGGAGCAACCATCTCATCTATATCAGAGACATTCTACAGGCAGAACTTCCCTGGTGTTCCACTTGAACCCTTCAAGCACATGTTACATGTAGAATGTGCCGATGACAGAACGCTTCAACAGGACTCTATTCAACATGTTTGGCACACTGAAGTCCGAACAGAAGCATGACTTGAAAGGATTTGTGTGAAAGGAATCAATGTGCTACTCCCCATTTTACCTGATGTTTGTACTACAATGACAAGCAGACACTGACGTGCTAAATCGCCACTTCTGCATCAAGGGAATCCCAGAAGAAACAGAAGGCTGGATATGTCTAGTCTGGTGAACGTGTCCTGGTGAAGAGTTAAGCCTTTGAGGGAAAGCACAAGCTATCTGACAAGTGGGAAGAGGATCCATACATATTTCTTTCTCAGCCAAATCTGGGCATAACAGTGTTTGTTGTGAAGAAAGAACATGGAGTAGGAAGGAACAAAAATCTTTGCCTCGTCACCTCCTCTTACCAGGATCTTACCAGTTGAGGAAATTGAAGAAGAGCCAGTAAGACCAGATCCAACGTCAGGACCTGAGAAACTTAAAGAACCAGAACCAGAGACAGAAACATCAGTGTCGGATCAAGATGAGCGTGTGTCCATCTTAAGCCTGCTTGTTGAACTTCCAGCGGGGCCCGATGATACCACTTGGAACGAGATTCTCCCTCACAGCCAGAGGGTGACGATCTGACTACTGTTGATTTAGCCAGCTATTCTTTTGGTGGTGACGGCCACATGCTGCAGGAATCAGAGAACCCGGGTTCATGTAAAGTGGATGCTAGAGAAGAAAAGCAGCAGATGCTTATGTCAGTGAAGAACAGGACACAAACACAGAGGTAGGAGCCACTCCTCCTGTCCCATCAGATGAGCGACCAATGCCAAGACCCGAGCCACCACCAAGGACATCACTCCGGCAGAGACAGCCATCGGAGTTGCAGTGCTCAGGAGATTATGTGATGAGTCAGACCACAACAGAGGACAGGGATGACAGAGCTGGACTCATTGAACAGCTTGCGGCTGCTGGTATCTTTGAGTGAATTGGTGGTGCAATATCTCAGTCCACGTCACGTAATGAGGACATCATTTGGGTGCAGGGGGAAGTATTTTACAAGTATTTTTACATATGTAATCTAAGATTTACTAGTTAGCAGTGCGTGTTACACAGTGGTAGCCTTAAAAATAACTCAACAAAAATTTGTTCATGTAGCCTTAAAAATAACTCAACAAAAATTAGTTCATGTCTGTTTACTAATTGAAACTCAAATTTACACCATATTTACATTAACCCACAATTTCAGAAACAATTTCTAAATTCACTATTTACAACAATATGTCCATATTTGACTATGAAAAAAACCCTTATTTGGCTGTATTAAAGTCCTTTAATATGACTTTACAAATTTTATGCAGTTGGGCCTGATTTGACACTGTTAGAGGCAGGCACCGACAACATGGCTGCTCTATATATCAAAGCATGACCAGAAAGTAACAAGCCCAGGGAGTTCATTGCCACGCGCTATATGGCGCTGTGCAGAACACCACACCTTAACAAGCGGTGCATGCGCGCGAATGTTTTCAATGTTTTGGCATGGTTCGAATCCTTCTGTCCAGCAAGATTGCATGACCTTGTTATCATTTTTAACTAATTAGTTGACTACAGTGGTAATAGTAGGTGTATGAGTGTTGTATGTTTGACATGTGTGGCTGTTGTACTATATATATTTATACAGTATTTTACCAAATGATATCACTTGTATATATATATATATATATATATATATATTTGATAAAGTGATAAAGTGATATTAATGAAAGTGATATCTATATTTTATAAATTCAAGAGTACCTGTAACAGTTTGTACATATTTATTAGATTCTATGTTACATTTGCTTATGTTGTTATTTCATTGTTTCAGGCTGACGTATGTTCATGCATACGCTCAATAGATAAATAAACGTCATTAGCCTCACACCCCACAGCTTTTTGTGCTCTCTTGGGACACTGGCCCAAATTTTCCTTGCATCACGAATAGCGTTAATATGAGCGCCCGCCACTTCACTCATAGTTGTTAGTGACAACAGCTGTACCTGTAACAGGATATTGTATATATAGTTTTTAGGAATATAGATTTAGCTCTTTTCATTTCAAGTAGTTGTATACATCTTCATTAGTTTTAGTACAAAATGTATATGCTTGGGTTAAGAGTCCAAGCGGTTGGTCCAATTTTATTGAAGGGTGGACAGGTTAGTCTATTCCTGTCCCTTTGTCACCAACTCTCTAGCTTGTCAATACAATAGCTTTCAGCTTCCTAGCTGATTAACATTATCTAACTACAGCTTTCCTCCCTAACATTTGCACACTTTTTATTCACTCTGCTTATAACTCTGCACAGACAGGACATGGACTACATATAGTTCAGGTTAGTTATTTACATTATCTTTCCTAAATAGAATTCTAACTTATCATTTAAATATGTTATCAATAATGTAAAATATTGTAAATGCTTACCTATGATATCAAATAATCAAGATATCTTCTATTTTATCAGTATAAAGTGTTTAACATGTAAGTATGTGTGAGAGCATGATTTGATTGGAAGTTTTGAATGTAAGGATTGAATTAGAAGTTGGTTTTCTATAATTTAAGGAAATGGTTGTCATGATGTATGTATGTATGTATGTATGTATGTATGTATGTATGTATGTATGTATGTATGTATATATTCAGGCATGATAGTTATGTTATTTACCTTTAATAAGAATGCCATAATCCTATATGATGTGGGTTTATAGACACACCCCGGTGTCACCCACAGGGTATGTATAAATCCTGTATCTTATCACTCACTTATGAATGAATTTATATGTATTAACTATGTGTTATAATTTAACACAACATGGTAGCATTTTATATATATTCCTACTATATAAGAGATAATAAGTATATATACATGACGCCACACAGCTACTAGTATTCTCCTAACTATATGGTGTGTAACTGATATATTCAGTTATGATAAGAGACATTTAATATATGTTTTACTATTTGAAAGTTCGGTAAATTGTATTTAATATAAGTTATCTACAAGGAACTAGTGATGTGTAACTGTATGCGTTGCATGTATGGATTAATGTGACTGCTCAAACTAGGAAATAATTAATATGCAGCTGTATCTTTGAATGCTATTCTATGTACAGTATATAATTTTATATATTTTATTACAGGGTGATTGATCAATTGAATTGATTGATAATGGAATAAATGTCACCTCAACAAACACAACCGCAGCTTGTCCTTTTTCATAATGAACCACCCCTGCTACATACCCATGAACATTTTGGAAAGAATTCTTTGTCATCAAAGCCCATGCTAATCCTCATCTTGTTTGATTTTCAACAACATTTCTGTCAGTGTTTGGTTATGTCTCTCCAGAAAGCCATTTCTCCAGGGACTGTCAGCTGCTGTAGTTTTTACTGTAACTTTTTAGCCAATATCTTGTACCTCATTGTTGTCAAACTTGCCACCTTTAATAGTGTTCAGTTTTCAAGGAGCTCCATGTGTTCCTATCCAATGTTTAATAAAGCTTTTTACAAACACACTTGACTACTTTGACATGAATTAGTCTATTGTGTGAAGATACCATGTACCCTCCCTTATCGAAATGAAATGTCATTGAAAAACCATTTTTTCCCCATTTAATTTTGTACCATTGAAACTCCATTTAAATGCCATTTTTCTTTCCTGTGGGGTGGTATGTGCCCACTATGTACGATGTGTTGCTATGTGTAATACACCATTGACTTTTCATTTAAATACCATTTTTTCTCTCAAAACCACTAAAACTCCCTTGATTCTCCATTTATTTAAGCCGAAATATTTAAATTGCCTTTTCCTTATATGGTAATATGCTAAGTACCTTAAAAATGGTATTTAAATGGAAAATAACTGTAAAATAAATGGTACCATTTAAAAAACTATCTGAAAATAAATGTCCTATTTAAAAAAAACCCTGAAAATAAATGGAAATTAAATGGTGTTATTTTTTAAGAAAAATAGCATTTAAGCAGAAATTAATGATTCTACTGGCTTATAATCCTGTTTAAACTAAGAATACATGAATATCTCTCCTTTGGCCCGGCAAAACTAAAATGCCCAATAGAGCCAATGCACAGCAGTGGTGACAATTATATTTGCATACAGATATATATAATGCAACAAATTGGATAGGCAGTTTGAACACATGAATTTACCATTGTACTTCCCAGTCATCGCACATGCACCATCTGATCCAAGACTCATGATCTTTTGTGGGGGGACACCACGTTTCTCCAATTCATCCAAAATTGCCACTGCAATTCCTTTCCCTGTCGTATCTGTGCACTCAATGTTTGTGACAAAATGAGTGCTAGGCACCATATCTTCTATTATTTGGCAATACATAACAAGGCGTTTGTAGTTGGTGATATCTGTACTTTCGTCTGCCAAAGCAGTAACTAACGGAGATTTTTCTAACTTAATCCGCAATTCATCCTCTATCACATCAGACATAAATTTTAGTTGACCATTGGCAGTGGTTAGCGAATCATAGTTGACTTTACACTCCTTGAGAACTTCAATATCTTCTGTTTCAAATTCATGTAAAAAGTCAATAAAACTTAAATTTTGTCAGGGGGACGTTTTCACAAGCTAACCAGTGTACAGATTTCAACAAGGCCACAGCTGCTTTATCTTGTTTTGCTGTCATACGTGCATGTGCTACCTGCAAATCTTCAAGAAATTTCGGAGTCTGAATTGACAATTTATAATCATTATTATTTATATGCCTGGTTAAGGTACTATTTTGGAAATTTCTGCACTTAGCGTTACGTGTCATGCCATTTGTTTTACCATTTTCGGTGCAAAGCTTGCAACACATGAAGTCGCTTTCCTTATCGTATATCAACCACGAGCGGTGTGCAGTTGGCCAATTTGATTGGAATGTTCTTACTTTCTGTTTTCCGATAGGTTCTTTGGCTGACTGAGACTCGCCGTGCTCAGTTTCACTTGTCTCAATTGTATCATTCTGACCAAACATCGATGACAAAGTTTTTTGAGAATGTGACAGCTTTGCTACCTTTCTCGGCGGCATGTCGACTGCTAGAGAAATTATCAACAACAGAAACGGAAGTCATATACAAGCATGCTTACGATTGGTCACTTGCTTATTGACAACCAATCAGCTATCACGTTTTAAAGAAAAACGTCGCACATGCGTATTAAGTTATTTTTAGAACGGGACTTTCCATGGAAAATTGATTGACCAAAATCTCGTTTATGCACGCATTTAGACAAAAGAAAACTGCGTTAAAAACGTTGATATTGATTTTCCACAAAAAAGGACATTAGTGTTTCATGAAAACCTTGCGCCCTGGAGGATGCACGTATAAAAAAAATATGGGTCCTGTCAGAATTTAATGCGTCAGAGACACGGGACGCGGGGGTAGATTTATCCCTGATTAAACAAGTATTTGTCACAAAGTGACGAAATGTCCCCCGCCTGTATGTACACCATAGTACCAAATATGAAGACAATCCAGTGATTAGTTCTTGAGATATCGCGGCAACACCGTTTTCCAACTCCAAAAGCAGATTTGCCTGCTGTGACCTTGAAAATGAGGTCAAGGTCACCAAAACCGACTGGTGTCTGCGGAGTCTGTATATACAACATAATTCCAAATATGAAGACAATCCAGCTATTAGTTCTTGAGATATCGCGGCAACACCGTTTTCCAACTCCAAAAGCAGATTTGCCTGCTGTGACCTTGAAAATGAGGTCAAGGTCACCAAAACCGACTGGTGTCTGCGGAGTCTGTATATACACCATAATTCCAAATATGAAGACAATCCAGCTATTAGTTCTTGAGATATCGCGGCAACACCGTTTTCCAACTCCAAAAGCAGATTTGCCTGCTGTGACCTTGAAAATGGGGTCAAGGTCACCAAAACCGACTGGTGTCTGGGGAGTCTGTATATACACCATAGTTCCAAATATGAAGACAATCCAGTGCGGACGGTCGTGAATACTATATCCCCCGCTTCGCGCTTTCGCGCGGCGGGGACAAATAATGCAATATTTGATGCCATCTGCAATAATTTTCAGAAAGTTATATATAATTAACATGAGTATTACAGGGTACATGTGTATACATTATTATCTCAGTTGTTTTCTAGTATTGGTCTCTTTACATTTCATATTGTACATGTACATCTTTATGTAGCCATGTCCATGTATACCACTATAATGGCCTAAGACTACCATTAAACCTCCATTTATAATATAAATGGTATTTAAATGGTACCCTAAAAAAATGGTTTAGATGTTCTCCACAGTTCTGAGTATAAATAAATGGCATTAAAATGGTATTTCAATGATTTTGCCATTTAAATGGAAAATAAATGAAGAATAAATTGAAAATCAATGGTGAAAAACCATATCTTTTTGCTAAGGGCTGCTCCAGCTCATGCAATGCCCACAGCGACAGTTTCACTCTACTCAGTTGCCCAAGGAAAACCAGCAACTGGTCTTAGACATGGTGTTCTATGCAGATGGCATATCTCCCTATTTTCTGCATTCTTTAGCAAAGTAACAGTCACTTGCACCTGCACTTTTCAACAACTGTTTCTGCTCTCTGCAGACATATGACCAAATCTTTTGTGAAGGTTTAACAGAACCTTTGGTTTCTCTTCTAAATTCATGGTCTTATTGACACCAAGACTGCTTCAGTTCATACCATATGATTGTCACCAAGTCCATTTCTGCTCAAAATATCCACACAATAATGTCCACTGGATGTGAGGTCCCAAACCACAGGATTGCTGAACATCATACGCTTGGGTCCAATACAGTTCCAGCTTTTGATCAGAAGAAGGGGCAAGTGTATAGCTACAAGCAGTACAAACAGTTTCCCCAAACAAATGATTCTTGACTTGGAACTGTGCTAACACTTGCTCTAAAGTTGCAACAGAAAATCTAACCAACTTTCACCACATATTGTCAGAGTACAAGTTGTATCTATAACAGCAGATTCTTGTGATTCAACTACAAATATTTCAAAATCTGTCAGCTGTTCACTTGACCTTGTCAACAAAGTAATGTTACAATGTTCAATATCTTAAGAAACTTGTGAATCTAGCGGTTCTGTAAGTTTTACACAATCCTGTTTGTTTGAACAATCTTTCCCCAATGATAAGTATGCTGACACACTGCACACCTTGATTGTGTTCCAAATCAATAGGTAAGTACCTCTCACTGGCTTGTGTGACATGCTTGGAGGATAGAAACTTTTTGTCTTGTAAATCTCGGAGTCTCTGGCCTGCATTGTGTCATGTAGACTGTGTCTTGTTCTGCTTTACAACACTGAACATGCATACTTGCAAATATTCCCTCCCGGTATTCATCAGTCCATTCCCACTTAAGGTTCTTTTCCAACACTTCATTCAATTGCCTCAACAACTGACAATGTTTTCAAACATGATGATGCAGATTTACCTGTGGAATTGGCTTGTCATGCGTCACATGTGCCCTTGGGCTACTATCATCATGATCATAATTCATATAATTGCAGATCCAATCTTTAACATCACTAGAAATATGGGGTATTTGCCCGGATGTTAAACACATGGGGCTCAGCGGTTGTTGATGGAAAGCATATAGAGTGAGACATCAATCGACACTGGTTACTTCTCGTGGTAGTGGTGGTGATCTAATGATAGTTACAAGATTGATGCTGTTCTTGACTTGCCTGTGCCAGAGTGAAGTTAGATCTGTTCTTGGACTCTTCAATTACTATCACAAATTCTTGCCAAATCGAACCCACACTCACAGAATGAGGCACCTAATCACCAGCACACAAATCCAGGGATCAAATTCACTCAGCCACTGAGGCTTCCATGGGACAACTGGTAGTCTCGATCACATACTTTTTGTACCTCTCTGACAAGTGTAAATTGGCACAGCTCCCACAGCTGAAAGCTATGAAACACAATGCCATTTACAAAGTGGTCAAATGTAACAAATGTTATATTTGGGATAACACTTTCTTAGTAAAGTACAGATTCTAGTACTTTTGGGGGTTGAGTGGCATCTTGGATTTGAATCCACAGTGTCTGAGTGAGGCACCAAATTGCCAGCACATAAATTCCGATCTAACCAACTCAACTCAAAAAAGTTCTAGAACCAAGAATGTCCAATGAATCCTAGGCATGTTTTCTTTTTCATGTATAGATACTGTACTGGTGATGCATCTGCTCCAGAAAATGATGGCGAAGCAGAAGTGGATAAGAGACTACAGGACTTTTCTACAGTGTCACACTGTGACGATACTGATCTAATTGTCAACTTTATATACAATAATTGAAGAATTGCTGATGCTAGACCTGATCCATTTTGGAATGAAATGCAGAGGTTCCTTGGTGAAAAGCATGAAATTCATGAGCGATGTCAAACACATCAGCTCTAATTACCATCTTTTCAGTAGATGCCCTGAGATCAGAAATATCCAAGACTTGGTTAAGACTAAACTTTTGGCCAAGCAATCCCCATACACATGTTGCTACATAATACACTGAAGGCTTTAAGGTGAAATTTGCAGTACAACAGAGGCTGCCACAGGGACAGCATGTGGCTGCTGCATTCACTTCTTATCAGTTTCAAATGTTAAAAGAGATGGCAGTACAGTTCAGTGACAATGCACACTTTGTATGTGTAGATGATAAAGCTACTGTACCTACTGGAGAGCCCAAGAACCCAATCTCCAGAGGAGTGAGGCCACACAAAAAATCTCTTATCCTAGTTGGGATGAAAATGGTTGCATCTGACTATGATTTTCACATTGCAGGAGCCATCCGATCAGTCCTACTTCATGTCGACGTTCCTGAAGACTACTGAGACAGCTTTCATCATGGTATAATACACATGACACTCAAAGACAAGTTCTATCAAGCTTCCAGCCCGATGAGACATATACTGAGACTGCAGCTATTCTGAGAGATATTGCATCATCTGACAATGTAAATTTGGACCGTCCTATTTGTTAGAGAGAAGTACTTTTAGCGTTACGCTGAGTGTGGGATGAGTGCTCTCCCTTAGGCTTGATGACAAAAAAGCACATATTTGCATGAAGCCAGCACAGGAATAATCAGCAAAACTCCCATGGACACTAAACACACACTCTCATGCTGAAGCATGTATCAGAAGCACAGAATACACAGTTATTAATCACCCTCATTATCTTGCTTTCTCTTACGAACATTGAATTTGTCCCTTGCTGTTGATTTCCCTCTGCATGTTGTGAGGAATGTGATTCAATTTCGTGCAGTGTGTGATGTGAAATCTTCACTCAAGTGTCGATCATTCAGATCAAGTAGCCGCGGTCGAGTGTTGAACAGTTCTATATTCAGGTACACTGCAGACCCGGGATTACAGACACTCGATGAATAGATTTGCTACAGTCCACCTGAAAGGTGAAGCACGAATGTTGGCTCAAGGACTGGACTACAGTGGCAGGAATTATGCCTTGGCATTCCAGGTACTGATAAAGTATTTCTGGCATCATGTTAAAGTGGCAAGAGCATTCCTGGATAAAGTAACAAATGGCCCAACTGTTGTATCCATGACTTGGTTGCTCTATGCAAGTTTTACACTGCTATTAGGGATTGTGTTGTCACACTACAGCAACTAAAGTACTTGCAATCCCTTCACAATCAACCCTGTCATTACTGTGACTACAAAAATCCATAAGCCCATTCACACAGGCTCGCAACCAGACAAGGTTGTGGATAGGCCATGCTTGTGGCTTGTGGCCATGCTTGACTCGGCGAGTGATATCACACTCAATGACATTAATCTCTCCAAAGAGCTTGGATTAAAGGGTGATCAACACTCACTCACAGTTAAAACTCTGACAGCTGTGATACAGCAGGTTTGAAGTAAAGTCATCTTGGATACAAAGACGAGGATTTTCATGACTTTCTTCAAGAACTGCAATATGAGGCTAAACATCTTGATAGACTGGACGACAACTTCCTCAGGGATGCAGTCATTATTAATTCTCAACCTTACATTAAACAGTTCATTTTGACAAGATTGCATGATACAGCTTAGGAATAAGTCCTGGAAGAATAGCAGATGCTGCATTTGGACTGGCCACATCAGAGAATGACAGACTTGTGTCTGTTATATACACATGCACAAAAGTTATGCGCCACCCACCATATTTGTGAACTGTTACTTTTGGCACTTAATGATGACTATTATAACGAGATGTACGATTGTTATAAGCCATATATGTAAACCTCATGTGATGCAAAAGTTGTCCCAAAGCAAGTTTATCTTGTGTTCCAAAAGAATATGAGCAGAATGGAATTTTACCGAAGACCAGAAATTGAAGGATTAGAAAACATTGAAAAACTTTTTTTGTCATGTAACTGTCATGATATCAGCAGACCATATCAGGTGTCACATAGACAACCAAGTAGTGCAGAGTCTATTGCAAGACAGAAACGTCAGTAACGTGTGTATGATCCACGGACATTGACCACAGCTTCAACCCTATGCCTCATACTCATTACAAGTCGTTGAATGCTTCTCTGAGGCAAACGGATCCATTCTTCATGAAGTGCGGCTTCAAGTTCAGCGAGATTCTGAACTGGGGGATCACGATGTCTGACTCGTCAGACCAAAGGATCATTCTCCAGGTGGCCAAGTTCCATTGACTACAGGCACAACACCATATCAGACGATTCCGCATGTGCCTCTCAGTCAGTTGACGATGTTTAACTGGTCTTCTGGCGTTATAACCAGCCGCTCTGAGGCGACGCCTTACGGTCATCGTCGAGAGTCTCTGGTGGGTAATCCACTGCAGTCTTAAATCTGTTGAACTGGCAAATGGATTTCGTCTGACTATCATGAAAAGACGTCTATCCTCTCTGTTAGAGGTCTTTCTTGGCCTACCAGACCTATGCCTGTCATTGTGACATCATTGGTTTGACCATGTGTGACAATGAAACTACTGATAACACTGTGATGACGCCCCATTTGTCTTGCAATGGCCCTGCATGACATGCCAGCATTTTTCATGCCTATCACTTGCCATCTTCAGAGTTCGTTAACTTTCTCCTCACTATGGCTGATTTTCAACCTCTATTGGAAGGGGAATCTCACACAGGAGCAAAATGCAACCACGTGTCTGAAACTTGAATTTCACTATTTATTGGGTAGGGGAACTGCCGTAAAGCATGCTTTCCTTGTGGTATCTGGACAAATTTGAAACTATGGAAGCCTAATTCAGTCATACATCATCATATTTCGTATTTCTGATTCCCACACGTGAAATCAAGAGACTATGAATATGGTGGCGCTTAACTTTTGTGCATGTGTATAGATGAGCTAGTTGGACAAGTTTCTTTATTGACCAGTGCAGAAAATACTCAAACAAGAGGGAACATTTCATACAAGCATCGGGGCGGTCGGGTAGCCTAGTGGTTAAAGCGTTAGCTCGTCACGCCGAAGACCTGGGTTCGATTCCCGACATGGGTACAATGTGTGAGGCCCATTTCTGGTGTCCCCCGCCGTGATATTGCTGGAATATTGCTAAAAGCGGCGTAAAACCATACTCACTCACTCATATAAGCATCAGGATGACTCTATGTACAGAAAGCAGTACATTAAAACTGTGGCTGAGTGTACCGATGACCAACACCCAGTGAAGAACGAGACACAAACATTCCATCAACATCGCAGAAGTGGTTGTACAATGTTGATATCAGGGACATAAGTGACAATGACGTGCCCTATTAACAAAACTGGAGCCCTTCTCTAAGGAATATGAACATGGAGGAGAAGTGGATGTCACAACCACAATTATGGAACAATTGTGGACAATGTGGTAGGACACATTTAAAGGAAATGAATCTCAACAAAAACATGGCTATAATGCTGATGTCACTGATTTCAGCAATGTTGTTGTCTTGACCAGTTGTAAGGGTTTATGTCATGGCAATATTAGAGTTGGGGTGCCATGTGCCAATTTGAGCTGTATGAAATCAGATGTTTTCTCATCCATTGGTGGTGAGAAAATATTTCCTATTAGGAAAAAAAGGGGAAAGACATTTGGACAGAACAAACAGGAAAGATCTAGATATTCTTAGTATATCTAAGATACCAGTTACAATAGATCATTTGGTTATTCTTCAAGAATTCCACATTGTACAATGCTTGTCTCCTGATGTATTGCTGGAATTGGATTTCCTTCAAAGTCATCAAGCAACTATTGATATTAGTCTACATGATGTGGTTCTTGTACCATTCTCAGGAGACATTAGTGCCTGTGTACTTTAGGGATCCCCTCATTGACCCAAGTACACTTTCTAAGCCCGTGCATGTGCTTGGTGCACAATGCCTGATAAAAGCCTGTTAATCAGGGATTTTAGAGGTGCTGAATCCTTACTCTACACACTTGTTGGTATACCTAGATGTGGTGTACCTGGCCACAGTATCGAGGCTGTCTATGTAACAGCTTACTCTACACACTTGTTGGTATACCTAGATGTGGTGTACCCGGCCAGAGTACTGAGCTGTCTATGTATTAGCTTACTCTACACACTTGTTGGTATACCTAGATGTGGTGTACCCAGCCAGAGTACTGAGCTGTCTATGTAACAGCTTACTCTACACACTTGTTGGTATACCTAGATGTGGTGTACCTTGGCAAAGTACTGAGGCTGTCTATGTATTAGCTTACTCTACATACTTGTTGGTATACCTAGATGTGGTTTACCCGGCCAGAGTACTGAGGCTGTCTATGTAACAGCTTACTCTACACACTTGTTGGTATACCTAGATGTGGTGTATCTGGCCAGAGTACTGAGGCTGTCTATGTAACAGCTTACTCTACACACTTGTTGGTATACCTAGATGTGGTTTACCCGGCCAGAGTACTGAGGCTGTCTATGTAACAGCTTACTCTACACACTTGTTGGTATACCTAGATGTGGTGTCCCTGGCCAGAGTACTGAGGCTGTCTATGTAACAGCTTACTCTACACACTTGTTGGTATACCTAGATGTGGTTTACCCGGCCAGAGTACTGAGGCTGTCTATGTATTAGCTTACTCTACACACTCGTTGGTATACCTAGATGTGGTGTACCTTGGCCAGAGTACTGAGGCTGTCTATGTATTAGCTTACTCTACACACTTGTTGGTATACCTAGATGTGGTGTATCTGGCCAGAGTACTGAGGCTGTCTATGTAACAGCTTACTCTACACACTTGTTGGTATACCTAGATGTGGTGTCCCTGGCCAGAGTACTGAGGCTGTCTATGTAACAGCTTACTCTACACACTTGTTGGTATACCTAGATGTGGTGTATCTGCGCAGAGTACCGAGGCTGTCTATGTAACAGCTTACTCTACACACTTGTTGGTATACCTAGATGTGGTTTACCCGGCCAGAGTACTGAGGCTGTCTATGTAACAGCTTACTCTACACACTTGTTGGTATACCTAGATGTTGTGTATCTGGACAGAGTACTGAGGCTGTCTATGTAACAGCTTACTCTACACACTTGTTGGTATACCTAGATGTGGTGTACCTGGCCACAGTATCGAGGCTGTCTATGTAACAGCTTACTCTACACACTTGTTGGTATACCTAGATGTGGTGTACCCGGCCAGAGTACTGAGGCTGTCTATTTAACAGCTTACTCTACACACTTGTTGGTACACCTAGATGTGGTGTATCTGGGCAGAGTACCGAGGCTGTCTATGTATTAGCTTACTCTACACACTTGTTGGTATACCTAGATGTGGTGTACCCAGCCAGAGTACTGAGGCTGTCTATGTAACAGCTTACTCTACACACTTGTTGGTATACCTAGATGTGGTGTACCCAGCCAGAGTACTGAGGCTGTCTATGTAACAGCTTACTCTACACATTTGTTGGTATACCTAGATGTGGTGTACCTTGACAGAGTACCGAGGCTGTCTATGTAACAGCTTACTCTACACACTTGTTGGTATACCTGGATGTGGTGTACCTTGGCAGAGTACCGAGGCTGTCTATGTATTAGCTTACTCTACACACTTGTTGGTATACCTAGATGTGGTGTACCTTGGCCAGAGTACTGAGGCTGTCTATGTAACAGCTTACTCTACACACTTGTTGGTATACCTAGATGTGGTGTACCTTGGCCAGAGTACTGAGGCTGTCTATGTAACAGCTTACTCTACACACTTGTTGGTATACCTAGATGTGGTGTACCTGGCCACAGTATCGAGGCTGTCTATGTAACAGCTTACTCTACACACTTGTTGGTATACCTAGATGTGGTTTACCCGGCCAGAGTACTGAGGCTGTCTATGTAACAGCTTACTCTACACACTTGTTGGTATACCTAGATGTGGTGTCCCTGGCCAGAGTACGGAGGCTGTCTATGTAACAGCTTACTCTACACACTTGTTGGTATACCTAGATGTGGTGTATCTGCGCAGAGTACCGAGGCTGTCTATGTAACAGCTTACTCTACACACTTGTTGGTATACCTAGATGTGGTGTACCCGGCCAGAGTACTGAGGCTGTCTATGTAACAGCTTACTCTACACACTTGTTGGTATACCTAGATGTGGTTTACCTGGCCAGAGTACTGAGGCTGTCTATGTATTAGCTTACTCTACACACTTGTTGGTATACCTAGATGTGGTGTACCCGGCCAGAGTACTGAGGCTGTCTATTTAACAGCTTACTCTACACACTTGTTGGTATACCTAGATGTGGTGTATCTGGGCAGAGTACCAAGGCTGTCTATGTATTAGCTTACTCTACACACTTGTTGGTATACCTAGATGTGGTGTACCCGGCCAGAGTACTGAGGCTGTCTATTTAACAGCTTACTCTACACACTTGTTGGTACACCTAGATGTGGTGTATCTGGGCAGAGTACCGAGGCTGTCTATGTATTAGCTTACTCTACACACTTGTTGGTATACCTAGATGTGGTGTACCCAGCCAGAGTACTGAGGCTGTCTATGTAACAGCTTACTCTACACACTTGTTGGTATACCTAGATGTGGTGTACCCAGCCAGAGTACTGAGGCTGTCTATGTAACAGCTTACTCTACACATTTGTTGGTATACCTAGATGTGGTGTACCTTGACAGAGTACCGAGGCTGTCTATGTAACAGCTTACTCTACACACTTGTTGGTATACCTGGATGTGGTGTACCTTGGCAGAGTACCGAGGCTGTCTATGTATTAGCTTACTCTACACACTTGTTGGTATACCTAGATGTGGTGTACCTTGGCCAGAGTACTGAGGCTGTCTATGTAACAGCTTACTCTACACACTTGTTGGTATACCTAGATGTGGTGTATCTGGGCAGAGTACCGAGGCTGTCTATGTAACAGCTTACTCTTCAAATTTGTTGGTATACCTAGATGTGGTGTATCTGGGCAGAGTACAGAGGATGTCTATGGACAACATGCAAGAGCAAGTTCCTCAATACAAGCTTAACAATACAGGGAATCTACAAACAACAAGATAATAATTGAGTGAGTGAGTGAGTGAGTATGGTTTTACGCCGCTTTTAGCAATATTCCAGCAATATCACGGCGGGGGACACCAGAAATGGGCTTCACACATTGTACCCATGTCGGGAATCGAACCCGGGTCTTCGGCGTGACGAGCGAACGCTTTAACCACTAGGACAAGATAATAAGAAAACAGCTGAGTTATGTGATTATGTTAGTAACAGTGCATGGTTCTACTGTTAAATGGCATCAAGAGAGTTTAGCAGGAAACTGCACCAGTTTTGGCAAGTCATGTGTTATGTGGAAATATCACACATTTGATGACATCAGCTTGGAAAGGCACCATTCCACAGAATTAGTGTTAGTGGTTGATACTTATTTGTGTGAAAATCAGACATGATTCCATTGTATCTTTCAAAACTAAAAAGCCAAATACCATACATGCTGCCAAAGTTTCTAACAGATTCATGCAAATGCATATTTGGTGCAATAAACTGGGCACCATACAGCTGAGTGACTTGGGTACAAAATTTGATCATGAGATTCTTAGCAATTTCAACATTAACCTTATCAATGCAGGTAAAAGTGTTTGCATGCAAGTACAAAGGTCTGCCATACCTTAAGGTGAATAGTGGGTAACAATCCATCTAGACATGAAAGAGAAAAGACAAGGACCCAACTCTTCCATTCTTTGGCAGTCATTTGACCAAAATTTGAAGATATATTGACAGGAATACGGCCAGTATTGGAAGGAACATTAAATGATTCAATTTGTGAAGAAAGTGAAGCAAGACTGCTTTAAGTCAAGAGTTCTTTTTCAACCAAAAAGCGAAACATCTTTTCAGCTGTACCAAGAAACAAATTATGCAAAAGGTCTATTGGCGTCATTTGTGATGGTAACAGCTTACTCTACACACTTGTTGGTATACCTAGATGTGGTGTACCCGGCCAGAGTACTGAGCTGTCTATGTATTAGCTTACTCTACACACTTGTTGGTATCATTTCGCGTCATTTGTGATGGTTCGAAATATGGTAAGTCAAGGAGAGATGTGTACCTGAATCAAAACTTCTTTTACCATTTCTTTAGCTCTGGAAAGACATTCTGCTTTTTCTATCCTTTTAACATAGTATAAATGCTGTGACCCACAACGACTGGGCCATTTCCCCAAATCAGGGATGCCACAATCACACTCTCCGTTTGACCAAAGTGGTTTGGTGCATAACATGCATCCGTGATTAGCTCCATGACCAAGAAATCCACACAGGAATATCAGCTGCTGCAGGAATATCAGCTGCTGCACACATAAGTGCCATTTTAACTGTCACTTGAGTTGAACATCCAGGAATATCCATCAGAATGCCTTTCCAGAGTTCCTTAAGTTTACAAACAAGGGGTGACAAGAAGTTATTTAAACTTTCAGGTTCTTTCTTAAGGGAGGGAATAACTCCAATCAAAATACAGTTATTTAAACTTTCTTTCTTAAACCGCTTTTCCCGCGGGAGATTCATGACCACCATATACAATGCTCCCACTGATATGTGTTGTTGGCTCCCACTGATATGTGTTGTCGGCTCCCACTGATATGTGTTGTCGGCTCCCACTGATATGTGTTGTTGGCTCCCACTGATATGTGTTGTTGGCTCCCACTGATATGTGTTGTTGGCTCCCACTGATATGTGTTGTTGGCTCCCACTGATATGTGTTGTCGGCTCCCACTGATATGTGTTGTTGGCTCCCACTGATATGTGTTGTTGGCTCCCACTGATATGTGTTGTCTGCGTTGGTAAGGTTGGAACCAGTCCACATTGAGCATCACTCCAAAAATGATGGGGATGAGTGAGGAAATCTGAACCATTATATTCACAGAATTTATTCCAGATTTCACCATCATAAACATCTGCAAATAGGTTTGGAGTGATGCTCCTGTGACGCCAAGCATTACATTTATTTAAGAAATGAGGACGATACAGAAATCTCTGCAAACTCTCAATAACTCCCTGGTAACAGAAGACTTTTCTTGGCGAAATACTCTGTTTACCATCTGAATATGCTACTTCATCCACAAGAATTGTGTCACATTTGACTAAACCTTTTTGTCTACCTTTTGTTGCCAACGACAGCTGAAGACCTTGTTGTAACATTTTTCAACTGACCATCCCTGACTACTTTATTAAAATCATACAAAAAGTAACAGTTAGGGCACACAACATATTTTGAAAATCGATTTTTCTCAACATTCAAAATTTCCTTGCCATGTACAAAGTTTTCAGAAATATCTTTGCTATTGCTGATATCACATCAGAAAATGGTGAAAGAACACAAAATATTTGATTCAACACAAGAAAGAACTTAATCAAGGCTGCATCACTAACATGTGTGCTAATTGTATTGAAATAAGAGATGCTGTGATCTATGACTTTCTCAGATGTCCTCTCCCCTGTCTCTCGCTGTTCATCTGAATCGTTCATACTTGTGTCAACAAATATCCCTTGCAAATTCTCTGCAGATGTCAGTGTGCTCCCTTCAGGCTCAACAGAGTTCTCAAAAGAAAGGTTTGCAATTTCAGTTTTTAAAAAACCCAAATGTCTGTTTGTTAGCATCAGGGCTTTCGGAACTTGTTTCAAACTGGAAGTAAAGAATATAATCACTCATAGCTTATCATGTTTATAGAGATCAATTATCCAATTTCATTGTGCACATGATGCTGGGGTGTTAGTACAAAAACATATGAATAATAACACTTTCTATCCACTAGGATTTCACATATTGCTATACCCCCTAAAACATGAAAATGATACTATTTAATTTGGTCTGGTTAACAGTTTAAGTAGCTGTACCACAGCCTCTAGCAGATGTTTGCATCTGGCTAATCAGCTGTGTTTGTTGAAATTCCTGAGCATCTTACTAAAAAAGTACAGATGTTTTTCAGTTAATCTCTTTGGTACTTATTGCCAACCTATTTAAGTCTATTATGTCAATATTTGGCATCTGTAACTTTCATAGTTATTTGGTGACAAGAAGTTAATTAATTATATATTATTTCTCTGTTTTAAAACACTACAGTATAATATGTTTGTGTGTTCTGCAGCTTGATAAAACATATTTACTAAGGCTGTAGCTGTATCTATGTTGTTGTATATGGTATTAAACAAAGTGGAATATAAGTTACTGAAGATATTTCTAAAGGTAGTGATGAAGCAATGATTCAAGTCTTTGTTCCATGAAGTCGTAATCCATGTTGTTGTTTCTTGTTTGTCTCTGTTCCTTTCATTTGTGAATGAAGGCAAATTAAATTTGGATACAGTACTTGGACTTTGTTTTGCAATGTCAATGTCAAGTGAACAGTTCAAAGGGAAGTGACAGGATGTGTCGAATGTACCAACATCTCTCATCTGTCATCAACTCCCAGTGTGCATGATACATGGGAATTCACCAGCTGTGTCATTCTGCCTTTTTTTTTAAGTATGAATACGAAAAGAGCGACACAATTCAACTTATTTAATGCCACAGTTATTGTACACTGAATTGTCTTTAGAACATCTTGGCAAATCCACATTAATCAATGGATAATTATCGGATCCTGTATAAAGTCTAGATGATCAGCTGGTATAGTCCAGGAAGAAACATTAACTATTAGTTTGTTGACGCCGAACATAGATTTACAAAGTCTGAGCTGCAGTTTCTCAGGGATGAACAAATCAGAGTTGTTCAGGATTGATTCTATACCCCGGATGTTACTATTGTATTGGATTACTGACTCGATTAAGTTTCTTAATAATTCGCAAGAGCCATCATAAGATACACCTTGGCTTTAACAAACTCCGGTTCGGGCGCAATAACATATATTCAACTGAACTACACAAAACGACAACATTGTCTAAAAACAGTGTCTAAAAACAGTTGAATGCTGATACCAAATGAAACCCAGTTCCTGAGGGAAAGCTTCAGGCCGTGCAGCCGCAGAAAAAAACTCACATAAGTTCCGGCTGCGTGCACAGCCAGCCCGACTGGAAGTTAAACTTACGTTACTACACAACATATACCAAAAATGTTAAAATGAAGCTTGTGGTAGGCCCTAGGCCCTTTTTTCGGTTTAACATTATTTTTAAGTTGACCATTTGCATCTTATGTTATTTCTAAGTAATTATATCTATCTGTATCTAGTATTTTTGCAACTAGTATTTTCTTACCCCGATGTTGGAGTTAAAGGGATGTGAAATGCCCTTGAAAGTTTTCACTTTATAAAAGATATCATGATATAATGATGATATACTGAAACGCCTTGAAAACGCACCGGCTTAAAGAGGGAAAATGACGCTAAACCAAAATTTTATATGGTGTTGGCTGTGTACTACAATGACACTCAGATAACTTAGTTCCGCATTCGTATTGACAAGTGTCATTGGAAAGTAAAAAATTTCAATGTAGTGGATATGGCACACGCAAGGGGTCCAAAAAGAAAGTCAGTACTGGGTATGACCACCCCTTTTTGCAATGCATGCCACACAAAGCCTTCTCGTAGACGCTATCAGTCTCTGGATAACAGTTGTGGTATCCTACCCCACTCACTTGCAGAACAATTGCAAGCTCTCTAACGTTGGCGATTTGAGGTTGAAATGCAATGCGCTGTCCAAGTTGGTCCCACAAGTGTTTGTTGGTCGATAGATCGGGAGATAATGCAGGCCATACCTTAACAGGTACGTCATTCTGTGTCAGGAAGTCCATAGAAGCACATACTGTAAGTACTCTGGCGTTGTCCAGTTGGAAAGTATGCAGCTCAGTGTTAACGGAAATAGAGGACAATGTGACATCTTACAATGCCATCCCTGTAGTAAACTGCATCAACACAACCTATGCATACATGTAGCTGTGTTCTGTGCCCTATCGATCAGTCAGCACAACAAAATCATCGTGACAACATTCACCACGGTGATGCCATACCCATATGGGTCTGTCGGCATTCCTGAGGTGAAATCTGGATTCATCAGAGAAGAGAATGCCATGCCAGTGTTGAAGTAACCATTGCCGGTGGCTCAGCAACCATTGGCACGTAAGCCAGTCCCAGGCATACAAGATCTCCTCATCTACCTACAATGGTAGCTGCTGTTCTTGAACGTGGAAGTTTTCCCTTATGTAGATGAGCCTTCACAATCTGTTGGTCTTCCCTGGATGTTGTCACACGTTTTGGCCCTGGGCGTGTTAGTCTCTGGTACGTCATGTCTGCTGAAATCGTTGATTCAGTCTTCTGCTGAGACCTATGTTGTCATGCCAACTTCAATCATGGCAATGGCATGTTCCTGTTCCTCAAGTGTCAGTCCTGGCATCATGTTCTCAGTGCTATTCCGCAGCTATAGCAATTATGCAGGTAGCCTTTGAATGCCATCTCTTTATACCCCATTTCTGCACGAAAAGGTAATTTCACTTTGCATTGCTTTGCACATGTAAAAACGTGTTTTTGTGTACTGTTCTCTAGCTCCTAACCATGGGGTATTTTCATTGTTCTTTTCCAACTGACCATCATGATATTTTAATGGAATCATGTTGGTGCATTTTCAAAGCAGGTCAGTATATCTTTTTAATACATTTCCTGAGATTTTATTTGATAATAGCTTTGTTAGGGCATAGTTTTTACTTTATATTTTATTTTTGCAGAATATCTTATTGTTTTAAGAACAAATACATTATCTGTTGTTCGGTAGCCCCAGAAGGAATCCATTTATTCTGATCCTGAGGAACTAACAAAACACTTTCAACACTAATACAAAAATATCTTCTCCAAATCCTCTACATTATTCTTCAAGACATGGAGATATTAATATATGTGACAGTCTTAATAAACCAATAACAGCTAATGAAACTTTGTTTGTCATGAATTGTTTTATGCAAATGAAAGTCAAGGTAAAGACAACACAAGTAAACAACTTTTAAAATTAAGTCTATTTAATAGTTTACAGAATTTGTTGGTTCCTGTTTTGATAGGGTTTCACGTTGTTCCAGCTGATTTTGTTTATATATACATTTTCTTCTGAGAAACTTTTGTACTCTTTGTATGACAAAAGAGCCCTATTTTTAATTGATGTGTTGTTTTTCTTATTGAACTTGTGATATTTTCCCTCCATATTACGTTTTGCCTCTTTACATTCAACATCATACCATAGATTTTTGGGGTACATCTGATTATTTTTGCAAGTGTTGTATATAGTACTTTTCACCCATTGTTAGTGCATTCAGTTAAATTTTGCATCCCCTGTTTAATATATTCCGTGTTTCAAGGGGGCAACTAAATACATGTTGAGTGTCTCGTCCACGGTCTAAGGGAAATCACTCTGTCAGTCCTCTGAAAGTTGTGCCGCTTAGCACACTGTCAAAATGAATGCGCATACGTCATTGGCTGATGTATCTTTGTTAGCCATGTTTTATGAAACATAAACTGATGTGACTAAAATTCTTGGTTGTTTTCAGGTATGTATGATAATTAACGGTCGAGATAAGACCACAACATATGTAATTATGTAGATAAGAACATGTAGATTTGAAATAACCATATTTGGCTATATAGGTTATGTTGTAATTAGATAATTACTTGCATTAACGATAACGTGTTCACAGACGCCATGGTAGTGAATGACAGTCAAGGTCATTTGTCGTTTTAGTACTCACACAGATATATATGATGTGTATCGCTGTCAAACATGTACACACACTCCTCAGGAGATAAAAAGCACTATTTGTCCACACCTCGCTGATCGTTCATATTTGAGGTCACATGACCTCCAACATTTTCATGTACATCGTTTAGCATACTTTCGTTGTATATTTTGTAATAACACACTTCAAGCATATAGCATAATCATTGTAAATATAACTTTTCTGCAATAAAACATCATAATTGAGCTGAACCAATATAAGTTACAGCACATCCAATTTCATTGCATAGCATCTGTCTCAGTTAAAGGGAGGTAATTCTTGTTGTCTTGTTTACACACTTCACGACTTCACTTCATTTTACGACACTTCACATTGTAATGCAGTTTGACTCAATACTCATTTATAATATAATCTGGGTAATTTCTTAGTTTTCATTTGTAATAACAAACTAATGGGAGTATAATTCATTAAGGTATTATTTTCACACAGAACATATGCCAAATATATATATAGTTCACTTTTATAGAATATTTGATGATTTATGCAATGTTGTAATACAGTATGGAAAATTAGCATCTTATTGGTGTTAGAGTTACCATTAATGCATGGATTTATCTTTTATGGTTTCTTGAAAGTTGATATTAATGTTATCAACTAGTTCCATTGAAAGTTGTGTTGATGGGTCTTGTCATCTAATATTGACATTGAAAATATAACTAGAAGTATTATAATACTTTATTGTATGCCTAATATAGTTAATGAGTGTTGATATTTTATCCGTTGCGCCACACCTAGTTGAAAACATAAAGCATAAACATGATGTATATTTGTCAGCCATGTTTTATGAAACATAAACTGATGTGACCCAAATTCTTTGTTGTTTTCAGTTGTCAATGTGAGCGATTGAGACCTGGGTAACATTTGGCGAGCGTGCCAGGATCAGAAGATTCTACCTTACCCAGAACTGAACAACATGGCGGAATGGGAAATCAAGTCCATCATATATGGGTTGAGTCCAACCCCACTGGGTGAGATCCTCGATCGACTAGGAGTAACAGTCAAGTCAACCGAAGATAAAGGACAGTTGTTGACAACATCAGAGTCCTACATTACTGATTGCAAGACAGATGAGAGCAAAGGGGCTACCAAGTTAGGCCTACTTCTGACTTTCTGTAAGGAAGACAGCATGACTGTAGACACTGATTCTGGAGTTCATCGTTCCCAAACTCAAGCTTCTTGGAGGAAAGAATTCAAGGTACATGGACAAATCAACAGAAAACTGGGAATCAGCTTTGTTAATGTGGTTAGGTAAAGAGATTCTGGGAAACAACAGGGCTATTCTGTCACAGAGATTATTGATGGAGTTATCAGGGCTATTAGCACTACAGATCCGTTCTGTGGGTACCTGGAAGGAAACGACAAGTTATCCATACCTGTACTTCGTAAACTGTTACGGTCATACTTTCAAGAACGAGGAGCTACAGAGCTATACCAAGACCTAAGCAATGGGGTACAGTCACAGACAGAAGAAGCCCTAGATTTTGTTCTGAAGATGCTTGATCATGGCCAGAAGATTCTTTTCTCTTCACTTGAAGAAGGTGCTGATGTGACATATGATCCGACCTTGGTTCGTCAGGTCATGCGGAGAAGTATACCGACTGTTCTCAGAGATCCTATATTGGCCCAGGAACTGAAGAATTCATTTGGGAGGGACCCAAGTGATGAAGAGATTGGTACTCTGGTTAGTAGTGCAGAGCTTCTCTTAACGAGCGAAGTCGCAAAACCAAATCAGCAAGTGTGAGAGAAGTTCAAGCAGAAAACAGAGCTGAAAACCCAAGTACACCAGTGAAAGAGGATGCAACTCAAAGCCTGATTAAGGAACTACAAGCTGAAGTGGCTGCATTAAAGATGAACAATACTGCTCACTCAAGAATGGCGCAAAGGAGACCCAAGAGATTATGCGACAGTTGCACAAGTACCGGCAGGAGCTATTGTGATCATTGTTTTGCCTGTGGTTCAAGTGAACATCTGCAGATTGGGTGCAAGAAGCGACGGCAAAATCGTCGGTCGGAAAACAGGAGCAAGTCAGTGATGGGAGGGGCCCTCTGACTCGTGTGGAAAAGACCCTGAATGTTAGCTGTTGTCAGTGTGAAAAGAACCTTGAAGGATCTAGATATCAGAGATGTTCTAAATGCCATACTACTCCCTACTGCTCCTACAGCTGTCAAGCTGTCCACTGGGACAACCACAAGAGGGTATGCAGTGCCATAAGTGGACTTGAGAGCAAAGCTAACAAGATGGATATGGCTGACACAGCTTCACTAACACCAACTCAGAAGCAGGAACTGGTCAGGCTAGTTGGGAAACCATGCAAGGTACCCTGCCTATTCAGTGGTATAAAAACAGAGGTCATATGGGACACTGGTGCGCAGGTATCGATAGTATCACAGTCATTTCTCAACCAAAACTTCAGAGACAGTGAAATCAGGGACATTCATGAACTTCTGGGTGAAGACCTGACAGTCAAAGCGGCCAATGGGGAAAATTCTGGGATGGACAAAAGTGCAATTTCAGTTGTTGAGGGGAGACCCTAACAAATCCCTGAACGTTCCAGTTTTAGTCACAAATCTTACAGATTTTGATTGTCCAATTCTTGGTTCTAATGTGATAGAACAGTATCTTAGTGATACTGATGCAGATAGTGTTCATGTGATACAGTCTGGTCTGCCGACAGTAGCTAAATCTAAACTAAATGCTATTGTAAATCTATTGAAAGAGGAGAAATCTGATATATTGTTTGAAGTTTTCAGCAGCAAGCAGTTTATCACAGTTAGTGCAGGATAGTGTATGCGTGTGAAATGTCAAGTCAAGTCTAACCTCAAAGAACCTATTACAGCTGTGTTTGAACCAAGTAATGATAACTCTTTGCATGAAGATTTAACAGTTTCAGGATCACTACTCCACATCAAGAGAGGCACTAAGGCCAGCATTCCAGTCACTCTGATGAACCATTCTAGTCGGGACATACAAGTTAAGAGTAAAACACTCCTTGGAACTATCCAACAAATACAGTCAGTGACACCACTGAAATCACCAGACAACCTTGAGACTCCACTGCAGGAAGCAAGTGAACGTGCATCTGATGATCTTCCATTATCACAGATACCAGTTACAGATGGAGAACTCTGGCATCCGCCAGTGGATCTTGACAACACAGATCTATCTGAAGAACAGAAGGAGCAGGTACGTCAAAATGCTGTATGAGGAATCAAATGTATTTAGTCGAAGTGATGATGACATTGGCACCATTACTGAACTGCAAATGGACATTCGCCTTACTGATAGCACACCAGTACAGAAGAGTGACATGTCTATCCCTCAGCCACTTTATCAGGCTGTTAAGACTTACTTGGAGGATCTTTGGCGCAAAGGGTGGGTGACCCCATCGTCATCACCATATTCAAGCCCACTTGTGTGTGTACCGAAAAGGGACTCGTCGCTGAGACTATGTGTGGACTTCAGGGCTCTGAATCGTAAAAGTATCCCGGATAGATACCCGATAATTTGTGTTCAAGACACATTGAACAGATTAAAGGAAACAGATGGTTTACTCTCCTGGATCAAGGAAAAGCATATCATCAAGGATTCATCCGAGAGGAGTGTCGATCATACACAGCATTCACCAGTCCCTGGGGCTTATATGAATGGACACGCATACCGTTTGGACTCAGTGGTGCGCCAGGTGCATTTCAGCGATTCATGTACCAGTGCCTTCATGGATTCAGAGATAGAATATGCATACCTTATCTAGATGACATAATCTGCTTCAGCAAGGATTTCTCTCAACCCATAGAAGATGTTAGGGCAGTATTATATCGCCTACATGAGCATGGTGTGAAACTCAAAGCTAGGAAATGTAACCTCTTTCCGAAGCAGATAAGATATTTAGGTCACATGGTATCTGAACAAGGAATAGGAATGGCCCCAGAGGATAAAGCAGCAGTTCTGAAGCTGAAAACAAACAACCCATCAACTGTTGGTGATGTCCGTAAATTGCTTGGATTCATAGGCTACTACCGAAAGTACATTCCTAACTTTGCCAGACGAGTCCAGTGTTTATTTGGACTGTTACGGAAACCCGAAACAACACCAGCAAAATCTGCGAAGAACAAGTACAACTCTAAGAAAGGATCTGGTCAAGTGTCATCCAACTACAAGATTGAATGGACTAAGAGACATCAAGATGCAATAAATGATCTCAATGATGAACTCTTGAGTGACAGAATCATGTGCTATCCTGAATAGGATAAAGAATACATACTCCATGTTGACACTTCACAAGAAGGTTTGGGTGCTATCCTGTATCAACAAAGAGCAGATGGGCAGTTGGGTGTTATCGCTTATGGTTCAAGATCACTATCCCCAGCAGAAAAGATTTATCATTCTCATTCTGGAAAGTTCGAGTTTTTAGCTTTAAAATGGGCAATAACTGAAAAGTTCAGGGACTATCTATACTATTCACCCAACTTTGTTGTCTATAGCGACAACAACCCTCTGATGTATGTATTAACAGCCAAGCTTGATGGAACTAGACATCGATGGGTAGCTGGGCTAGCAGACTATAACTTCTCTATAAAGTACAAGCCAGGGAAACAGAACAGTGATGCTGATGGACTAAGTAGAATGCCTTTAGACTTCAATGAATACATGTCCCAATGCACAGAAGAAGTAAACCCAGATGTTATAGGTACATCTATTCAGGAAGTGAATGCTAGGGAAACAAATGAGGTAGCATGGATATCTGCAATCACAGACAGTTTCAGCAACTTAACAGTTCTTGACTCATCAGCTGATGATTCAAAACCCTTCCAGTGCTTTACAACAAGAGACATTCGACAAGCCCAGAGGAATGATGATGCTATTAGTCCAAGTTTACAGCTACTGGGCCGCAAACGGAGTAAGAGAGAAGAACGTGATGTTGTCCATGACAAGGCCAACTCTGAACTGAACTGTTTACTCAGAAAACTCAATAAGCTCATCTTTGACAAGAATGGTATATTGTGTCGCAAAACTTCAATCTTTGGTCTTCAAGAGAGAATTCAGATGGTGTTGCCAAAAGTGTACAGGTCATTGGTGTTGAAAGAACTCCACAATGACATGGGTCATCAGGGTATCGAGAGAGTGACTGACCTAATCAGGGAGAGATTTTACTGGCCCTTCATGCAGCGTGACATAGAAAGATATGTGACTAAAGAGTGCAGTTGTTTAAAGGACAAACCACCGACTTTCACTCAAAGAGCTCCGCTTACTCCTATCAGAACAACAGCACCATTCCAAATGGTATCGATTGACCTTGTACATCTTGAAAGAAGTTCTGGTGGATTTGAGAACATATTGGTGATATCTGACCATTTCACAAGGTTTGTGCAAGCATATCCTACACGGAATAAGTCTGGGAAAACTGCAGCTGAGAAAATATTCAATGACTTCGTACTTCGCTTTGGCTTCCCGGAGAAACTTCATCATGACCAGGGTAAGGAGTTTGAGAATGAACTTTTCCACCATCTTCAGAAGTATTGTAGGATGGCTCGCTCACGCACAACTCCATACCATCCACAAGGAAATGGTCAAGTTGAGAGACTAAACAGAACGCTGTTGGGAATGCTTCGAACACTACCGCAGGAAATGAAGAGCAACTGGAAGGATCATGTGAACAAAGTAGTTCATGCTTACAACTGCACCCGCCATCAGTCCACCGGTTTCTCTCCGTTCTACCTTCTATTTGGTAGATCACCCAGGTCGCCTATAGACCTTATGTTCGGGCTGAACCAAGATGAAGAAAGTAGGGATCCAAGGAAGTATGTGGAAAAATGGAAATACTGCATGAAGGAAGCTTACGAGATGGCAAGCAAGAGTGCAGAGAAGTCCGCTATCAAAGGGAAAAGGAACTATGATCGAAAAGTGAGAAGTTCTGTTCTACTACCAGGTGAACGTGGAGGTCCAGGAAAATTATGAGGATATTGGGAATCAAGGATCCATGTTGTAGTCAGAAGAATGTCGAACGATAGTCCTGTATATGAACTGGAAGCTGAAGATGGAATCGGTCGAAACAGGGTGTTACATAGGAAACTACTATTGCCGTGTGACAGTTTGCCGGTTGAAGAAGCTGTCACAGCACTAAAGCCTAAACCTAGGAAACTATACCAGAAAAGAAGCCTGTTTGACGACCAGTCAAAAGGTAGCAGTGACAGTTCTAGCCCAGACAACATGGCAGTTTGTGGCACACCCTCTGGATCTGATAAAATGATGATAAATCATCACATGTTGGCAGTGAGTCAGATGAACAGAGGGAGGAGCATTCCAAACAAGTTGCATCTGGAAGGGAAACTGAAGAAGAAATCAACTTGTCAACATCAGAAACTGAACATGGAACATGGTCAGACCTTCATGCGTCTGAAGGGACTGTACAACTAGATAGGCCGAGTGAAACAGTAAGTGACTCTGAACAGGCAGATGATGAAGAGGAAGTTGAAAGGCTTGGACAACGTAGACGCATCAGGAGAACACCAAATAATCTGACATATGACACTATGGGCAATCCAAGATATGCACCAAGAAATGTCCGATTGCAACCTGTGCGCGTAACCATGTCACCAGCAACAAGATTTATGTGGTATTGTCCAGCAAACCCATATCAGAACTTCAGTATTCTTCTACAGAATTGTCACAGACCAGCGATGTACCCTATATGGTACAGATCAGCTATCCAGTGTTCCATGTAAATAACTCGAGAAACAGGAATGAGTTGTCTGCACAGGCAGATTATCATGATTAGTCAGATGCTAGCTAGTAATATTTGTGCATATATTAGAGATATAGTTAGCAATGCAAGTTTGCGTAATATGTTGTGAATGAGTCAATGAACATTATGTGTATGTGTATGGCACATCTACCAATATTTTAGTTATATACTATACTGAGGGTTTTGTATTGCCTATAGGCCACATGGCAATGTCAGTTATCCATCAGATTAAGTCTTTTATGATGTCAGGTGCTGCAGTACCTTTGAAGGTTAACACATATGTTCATAACTAATGTATCACATTAGTAGTTCAAAGCAGATGTAAATACTTGATGTTGTATTCTCATTAGCTTATATTATGTACCCAGTTTGGTCTGTTGTTCAAGAATTTTGGGTCATTTTTTTTTTATGGGGGGAGGGTGTTGTATATAGTACTTTTCCCCATTGTAAGTGCATTCAGTTAAATTTTGCATCCCCTGTGTAATATATTCCGTGTTTTCAAGGGTGCAAGTAAATACATGTTGAGTGTCTCGTCCACGGTCTAAAGGAAATCACTCTGTCAGTACTCTGAAAGTTGTGCCGCTTAGCACACTGTCAAATTGAATGCGCTTACGTCATTGGCTGATGTATCTTTGTCCGCCATGTTTAATGAAACATAAACTGATGTGACTAAAATTCTTGGTTGTTTTCAGGTATGTATGATAATTAACGGTCGAGATAAGACCACAACATATGTTATTTTGTAGATAAGAACATGTAGATTTGAAATAACCATATTTGGCTATATAGGTAATGTTGTAATTAGATAATTACTTGCTTAATGATAACGCTGCGCCCAGTCAGTGTTCACGGACGACATGGTAGCGAACGACAGTCAAGGTCATTTGTCGTTTTAGTACTCACACAGATATATATGATGTGTATCGCTGCCAAACATGTACACACACACTCCTCAGGCAATGTTTTCAAGCAAACGTTAGGATAAAAAGCACTATTTGTCCACACCTCGCTGATCGTTCATATTTGAGGTCACGTGACCTCCAACATTTTCATGTACATCGTTTAGCATACTTTCGTTGTATATTTTGTAATAACACACTTCAAGCATATAGCATAATCATTGTAAATATAACTTTTCTGCAATAAAACATAATTGAGCTGAACCAATATAAGTTACAGCACATCCAATTTCATTGCATAGCATCTGTCTCAGTTAAAGGGAGGTAATTCTTGTTGTCTTGTTTACACACTTCAAGACTTCACTTCAATTTACGACACTTCACAATGTAATGCAGTTTGACTCAATACTCATTTATAATATAATCTGGGTAATTTCTTAGTTTTCATTTGTAATAACAAACTAATGGGAGTATAATTCATTAAGGTATTATTTTCACACAGAACATATGCCAAATATATAAATAGTTCACTTTTATAGAATATTTGATGATTTATGCAATGTTGTAATACAGTATGGAAAATTAGCATCTTATTGGTGTTAGAGTTACCATTAATGCATGGATTTATCTTTTATGGTTTCTTGAAAGTTGATATTAATGTTATCAACTAGTTCCATTGTCATTTAATGTGGACATTGAAAATATAAGTAACAAAGAACTAGAAGTATTATAATACTTTATTGTATGCCTAGTATAGTTGATGAGTGTTGATATTTTATCCGTTGCGCCACAGCAAGTTTATCCGTTGCGCCACACTAAGTTTATCCGTTGCGCCACACCAAGTTTATCCGTTGCGCCACAGCAAGTTTATCCGTTGCGCCACACCAAGTTGAAAACTTGAAGCATAAACATGATGTATCTTTGTCAGCCATGTTTTATGAAACATAAACTGATGTGACCCAAATTCTTTGTTGTTTTCAGTTGTCAATCTGAGCGATTGTGACCTGGGTAACACAAGGCTTTGTTGATGGTTTGTAATATATCAGAGAAGGCATCAGTGAGTGCTTCGCATTCAGAACTATCTTGTGGGCTGGAGTTTAACATAAAATTGTCCGAGACAGTTTGAATATAAGTTGCATGTTCTACACATATGTGACTGTTGGAATGCCAGCTTCTTCTACCCCTGTATTTAGTAAAGGTTACATTTGTCGCCTTCTGAACAAATATGCCAATTATATGATGGTATCGTTGCTGCTGATGACTGGTCCGTCCATGTCAGTGACCTTGACGACAAGCTCTGTTGCACACAAGTCCAGGTACGTGCACTTATACCTTGCAAACTCCCAGGCTGCGGATGATTACGCCACCACAGGCCTTCAGTCTTACTCCTGGTGTCTGGAGATTACAACCTTGCGGGTGGAAGATTGATGAAGGAATAATATCTGCATCAGCACTAGAGTCTATTTAACACATGACACTGTGTCTTGTGGCGTTGATGACAGGCTGATTTCAATCCAAGATTTCCTTACAGGGGTGTCTGTACCATCATTACTTCTCAGTCTGATTGATTCGCTGGCATTGCATTGATGGATGCAAGAAACATGCATTCCCTTCTGTGACGGTTTGATTTCACCAATTCTGCCTGTTCTTCTACCGTATTTTCTTGAGTATAGTGTGCACTTTTTTCCAAAAAACACAGCTGTGTAGAAGGGGGTGCGAATTATACACGAATTATGACTTTTGATGTTTTTTCACCCCATGGAAAGACATTACCATGAGCATGTAACACCGGAAATACCATGTCCACAAATCCATACTGAAGTACGCAAATTATTCATGTAATTACACTGTCTGGCTATAAAAAGTGTTCTTTGTATATCTGGACTTACCACTTATGTTTGTAACTTATTTCATTAATTTTATTCAAAATTCCTTTAAATATTGTTTTAATTAATTTCGGCGAAATCGTGTGTGAAGCGATCGGAAGATCGCACAACTCACCATTATTAACAGCAACCACGGTCAGATTACCGCTATTGACGCCTTGAAACGAACTTTAGTTGACAGAGAATGGATACATATATCATAAATGCCATACTTTGAATCGTTAAAAGTCATATTTGTATTTGTTGGACGATTCTATGTCAACACGTAATTCTCGCGATCACGCGATCACGTGCACGGGAGCCTTGACGGTGAATGGTCAGACTGGTTCCATGTAAAAACTAATACCCGGCAATAGCGATCAGCTGCTTCGCTTAGGGTTATTATTATTTTAAATATGTTCAGTAAAAGCTGCATCTAAATTAACAAGATATTGGAATATATTATTCCTGATAAAAAAAAGAGTTTCAGATACAATTTTTACCGATCCTTGCATTAAAAATACTGTAAAGTTATATCATTGGGTGTGTCTTGACTGAATCACTGGTAGATTCCAAGAAAACATGTGTACAGCTGATTGCTGTGTCCGGCTTAGTTTACGAGAAAATACACAAGGTAATCTTAATCCCTGGATATAAAACAATGCCTAGTAGAACAAAAAATACAATTTAAACAGTAAATCAACATGTCTGGTGATTTTTTATCTCAAATTTCGAATTTGTACTGACAAAGTTTCTCATCACCCGTTCGTTTGCCGGACTTCGCTGAAGGGGTATGGCGTAATGTTTTTCTCTTCGCATAATATTCAAATTTCTTTTTTTCCAAAATATTGAATCCGCTAGAGGGGGGTGCGCATTATACATGGGTGCGCACTATACTCAAGAAAATACGGTAATTGCTCTGGAAGTTCACTATGCTCATCATCAGCTTCAACTTCATCAACATATTCTTCCCTGCACCAGACATCTTTACATTCAATTTGATACTGGCGCTCTATAAACATATATTTAGTCAAAATCTTAAACAAAAGCATCAAAACATTATCTGTGCTAGTAGAACCATGAAGGATGAGATCAGAATTCAGAACCTTTATGCACTTGATAACTGGCGCATGGCTGAATGGGCCATTATTAAATCTTAGCTGCAAGGACCGCCTCTGTGGTCTGGTCATAAGCGTCTGCCCGAAGAGTGAAAGGTCAGGGGTTTGATCCCCGGCCGCGTCATACCAAAAGAAATCGCTAGTTAAGTGCAATAATCTTGGAAGTGACGTTAAACCCCATTTCACCTAACCTCTTAGCTGCAAGATTTGTGAACTTTTTTGTCTCCACATTCAAAAACGAAAAGAGAATGACACACAGTCCATGGGCAAAACCAGATACCCATGCACATTTTCAGCAATGATTGGCTATAAACATGGACACAGGTTTCACCAGTTAATGTTAAAGCGGCTGTATGATTCAACAGGACACGGGAGAACTCTTCTTTACTGGATTTATTGGCATACACCTGTCAACAAGAGCTACCAGGCATAACTATACCCAAGAGCAAGGAGAGTCGAGTAAGGGAGATGACTCCCATTTTTAATAACCTGCCTTGTTCTTTTCCTTTTCGAGTTTAGACCTGGCTGTGATGGAGTGCTAGAGTCAACAGAGAGTTCAGACCAATCTGAAATAAGGCTGGTGTCAGGTTGGGGAATATCATCGAGCTCCTGATATTTGGCGGAGTGAGGAATACAAGGGGAATCTGTGGTGCACAAGGTAGTTGAGGAAGTTAGACAAGTTGATCATCGCTGTCCAAGTCTCTTTGCTGGCAATTTCATCCTGAGATGTCTTGGTACAAAAGGGCACCTTGTAACATTCTGAGAGCTTCCCTCTACCACTTGTGTAGTTGGAAGCCATCCTTGGCAACTACCAGATAACGGTTTCCTGCGGATGTTTTGTTGCAATCATTGTGCAGGTACACAAAGTCATCAATCTCAGTTTGGTCAGTAACACAGCAGTGACCTTGAGAAGCCTTGGATTTCTCCCTGGGAACGTAGTTTGCTTTACGAATAGCAAGTTGATCCATGATAAGCTGTTTGTCTGACATAGGCAACTGACAGTTAGTGAACTAACATCCCACGAGATGATAGACCCAGAGAGCAAATTTGTGAGTTTAACGAGTTACAGCAATGGTAAGGGCAGTCCAAGTGGTGGGGCCATGTACTTGCTCTTAGCGCACCAACTCATCTCTAACTCTTGCATGGCCTTCTCAGCAACAGGGTTCTTGTTCTTGGTTTTCACTCTAAGTATTTCCAATGACAATCTGTGTTGTTGAGGAAGCTTATTCTTCTAGAGATTGATGAAACCTGGAGCATGGTCGGTACGGATTACAACATAGAGGACCATCAAGATGTCGGAATTCAATATATAGGCGGATCACGGCTTCACAAAGAGTGGAACCACGCTCATCCTCTTCAATGCAAGCTGTGTAGGATGTAACACATTCACGTAGGACAAGAATGAACTGTTGTTTGCGTCACATGACATCTGACACAAAAGTGAAACAAATACTTTCAGAGGTGTCTACCAGGACATGTGGTGTCTTCCTCCGGGAGGCACATTGGTGGCAGGATTCTGTGACATTCTCAATTAACTTGTCCAAATCCAAAGCAAAGAAGTATCTGTGACACACTTGTTTGAGTCGATGAGCTGAAGCACGAGCTATCTGAATGTGCATGGTAGTAAGGAGTCCGTCTAATACCTGTCTCGGGACGACAATACACTCCCTTGTTTTGTGGAGTGGGTCTGTTCATCAGACCACAAGCAAGTCATCTTTAGAGTTTGTTGATGCATTTAAATATCTCTTGACATCTTTAACATTTGTGAGTTTCCTAGAGGGTCTGGTATCTTAAAGAAGGTGTATGTTGGTCTATCAAAGATCTTGGTACTCCTCCTGTAGAGACCGCCAAGCTGGTCTTCTTGTAAACAGAAGTCAACTGGTTCCATTCATGATGTCAGAAATGGAAATGTGTCTGACAACAGTCTTCTGTGCGCTCAATAAATGAGGAAATCTGGCAAGATAGGTTGTTATATTCTGGGGCATTTCAGCTTGCTAAGTCAGATGGGGCATTTACCGAACCTGAACTGTTGCCTGATATTGACTGACTGTCGACAAGAAAGTAGAGACACAGAGTCTAGCAGAAAATTCTTTTCGACATAACTTCGCAAATGCCAAAACACAAGGTCTGCTGTCAGTGAGGATGCATGTTTTGAGTTTAGATTGTATGATGAAAGGACTGAAGTGCTTGGTGGCGATAGTGATGGACAGTGCTTCTACCTCACATGGTAGCCAGGTGACCTGAAATGTACAGGTTAGCACCAATTCCATAGTTGATCCTCAGGGCAAGGAAGAACAGAGGAGAGTCCTGTCTGTGTCGTTTAAAAAGCCTCAAGTAAATGGTCGGTCCAGAATAGCTTTTGCTTTGATTGGTGGTCAGCAGCTGCATCATCAAGTGGGGTGAGAAGCGCAGAACATCCAGGTTTGACGTGTGAGAGGACCTTGTAGGGTCCAATGAATGATTGTAACCAATCAACTGTTTCTGGAGGTGGACAAGAAGCCAGTGTAGAAATGTGTCATGGGCTCGCTTGAATGGAACCCTGGAGCCAGTGCCAACCCAAGATGTTTGTTGTTGTGGGGGGAGATGATCGTCTTCTGAGGCGTCAGTCTGATATTGTTGTATCTGAGTATCAGCTCCACAGTAAAGGTCATCAGCAAGTTTGGCAACAACCCCTTCCTCCAGTAGATCCCCTGGCACTCAGTACATAAGCTCCACCAAAGTGGTCTCTGATCCCGGGATTCCAATGGCTGATCTAGCATACACCCTAACTCCCCGGCGTGGAGTCACCAGGCCGCAGTACTTCATTAATTCCTGTGGATATAATGTACCAATATTTGGCAATTTGTCGTTGTGTGGTGACATCTGGCATGAGCGCAGGCTGTGGCCTACCATCTGCCAACATCAGAGAATGCAGTCACTAATCAGTAACCGGCACTTGACTTCTTTACCAAAGAGGATGGATTGAGAGGTACTCAACATGAATGCTGGCATCCTCTATTGAAGTTCCAAGAGTTTATTTCTTGAATACAACGGCACTCTGCCCTTGCATTGGGAAGGTTGTTCGGGTCCCATGTTAACAAATGCTTAGAATGGTCCGGATGCACCATCATATCCTTCAAGGTTTGGGTAATAAATGTCATTGAATTCTGTGAGTAGTGACATGAACTTGGACTTAGTGTTTGACCTCAATTTGAGAGCATGCTTTTGGTGTGTAAGGTATCTCTATGAAGAAATCAACAGGAACATCAGGGACAAATACTGGGCTCATGTTTCTTGAGCATTTGTGGAGTATCTGTCAGATTAGGAATATGGTGCTTACGTGGAATGCTAGAAAGGACATCTGTTCTGGACATGTTAGCGACAAGGAAGACTCTCCAGGGTGAGTATCAATCCGGGGTTCAATGTAATCTGTGGATGCATAACTTTCTGGACCAGGTACCTCTATAAACTCTCCAGGCCATATAGTTGTACAGCTCTTCGGAGCTCTGAGTACACAAGCTCTTCTAACAGTATGCTTGTTGGACATCGCTATCAAACTGTACATATATACAGTACAATCACCAAGTATGATTTGTCTCTTTGCAGTGCGTATCACTGGTCTCTTCATAAATGGTATGCCCAGAAGAATATCCACATCAAGGTTCTCCACCACGAGACCATTAAAGCTGAATTCCTTGTTGTCCTGGCACACAAGAATACTTGTCTTTCCAACAACAGTCATCAACAACATCAGTGGGGATGAGCCATCGGCCTGGTGGGCTGACTCAGAGGTTGTCTTGATGTCAGCACTGAGACCTGTTGCTGCTGAGAGACAAATCATATTATCAGACGAGCTGTCTGATGGCCACAGAAACAGCAGGTGGTGACTGTCAAATTTGAAACTTGTGTAGAGACAGATTCAGAAGGAGGTACACACTTGTTCCAGTGTGTCAGCATGATCAATATAAACTTCTTCAGAGTCATCTAGGATATTAACGACATGCCTGGCCTTAAGCATATATTTGCGATTATGCTCTGGTAGGAATTTGCACTCCCTTAGGAAGTTACTCTGGTCACCACACCCTGTGGCTTTTCATAATGGGCATGATTTGCTGAACTTCCGAATCCGTCGTGTTGTTTGTTTACAAAATCATAGGTGATAGATGTTCTTGGTTAGTGGCAGCTATCATAACCTTTGCATCCTCTCTACAGTGAGGATTTCATCCAGTAGGAAGTCCAGTGCCTGCGAGATTTTCAGTGTCAGCAAAGCCACTGTTCGCAAGCGGAGATCTGTACCGTAGCACTGTTTAACTAATTTTGGCAGTTCAACATGAGAGCACCAAAAGGTTTTCCAATGAATAGAAGAGTTCTTCGTCTTCATCCTGTGCAGTGGCAAGGTGGGTGATAGCACCTTCACAACAGGGTAAATTGTCCTCTACAAAAGCCATGAGTCTTTGACACAAATCCTCTGGTCTTTCATTGGGATTAAGCTTGATGTCAGCAAAGAGGAAATGAGCACACATCGCCTGAAATACAAAATGGAGAGAGTTTGTGTGCCATATGCATGGATGTCTTGATAATAGGATTCCTTGAAATTACTGGGGGGAAATTGGCAATTTGTCCAAGCATGAGTTCTAAACTGCTTTCTTTGGCTTTATTGGACGTCCTTTCCATCGTCAGTCATACCTCTGAGGGGAACAGCCCGTGTTTTCTTTAGCAATGTAGACCTGTCTATAAGACACTGGGCAAAGTTTGAGACTAATGATAGCGTGTACAGGTCTTGCCTCCAGTTCTCTAAAGAATTCACGGTTTCATCATTGCTGAGGCACCACTGTTTAAGGGCCTGTGGTGCGTTCTTATAACAGAAGACGGCATACGTTACCAGCTCTATGGCTCAAGAGGGAAAGGCCCAAAAAAACTTCACTATGTGAAGAAACCTGCTGTACCTCAATAATTTAATGACACAATCCTATGTGCCTATCATGATGACTTGTTGAAGCTCACACAGGTGTAGAAATGTGTTATGCCTTCATCACACAGAAATATTTCTGGTACGTGATGTATGAGAGAGTACCTGCAGAGACAAATCCATGCAAGCTGGCACCCCTGAAGCCTCTACCAGTGGTCAATGTTGTTCAGAGGTGGCACGTTGAACTTGTCGGTCCACTGATAAGCAAGGAGTCATTTAAAGTGGCAAGAGTGTTGTATGACCAAGTCAAAAGCAGATACTCATGCCTTCAGAGTATACTCACTGACAGAGACCTGGAGTTTACCTCCAAACTGCTGAATGAAGTATGCAGATTATTGGATATAGGTAGACTGAAAACATGTCCCTTTCATCTGGAAACAAATAGACACACTGAGGGCACGAATAGTGTTATTGGTCAAACACTCCGTATTTATGGAGACAAGGCACAGGAGAATTGGCCAGAGTTGTTACCAAGAATACTCGCTGGTTACAGAATGAGTCCTGCAGTCACCTTGACATGTTTCTTGCCATACTTCACTGTTTTGCAGTGACCCCAGTTTACCAACTGATGTACTGGAACTTTGCACACAAGGTCTTTTGCCATTGCATTGGACCTGAAGTGGAGGACAAGTAAATTGAACCCTTGGAGAAATATATGTCGGATTGCAAAAGTGAATGGTACAAGGTCCAATATGCCGGTATCTCAAAAAGAGAATTGGTTCTAAGAGAATTTCCCCCCCCCCAGAAATTGTGGAGGCCTTCCACATCAGAAGGACCCTGACATGTAAAGCGATGCAGAAACACAAAAGTAAACAAGACTGATGCAATTAAGGAAATATGATGACCATGTACTTAGTTACATGATATGGAGGATATGTTTTGTCACACACCAGTAGCTTATACCTGTAAGCAAATTGTAGTCCCACTGTATCGAGACACGTGTCAAATCATATGGGTACCCAAATAGGAAATAGAAGCTTATACGTCGTAGAGGTAACATGCCAACGCAGTCATGAGTTGATGATAAAACCCTAGAGGTAACATGCCTATGCAGTTATGAAATGACGATAAGGCGTAGAGGTAACATGCCTACGCAGTTATGAAATGATGATAAGGCGTAGAGGTAACATGCCTATGCAGTTATGAAATGACAATAAGCCGTGAAAGTAACATGCCTCCACAGTTATGAAATGATGATAAGCCTTAGGTAACATGCTAATGCAGATATGAAATCATGATAAGCCATGGAGGTAACATGCCTATGCAGTTATGAAATGACAATAAGCCGTGGAGGTAACATGCCTACTCAGTTATGAAATGATGATAAGCCTTAGGTAACATGCTAATGCAGATATGAAATCATGATAAGCCATGGAGGTAACATGCCTATGCAGTTATGAAAGGACGATAAGCTGTAGAGGTAACATGCCTATGCAGTTATGAAATGACAATAAGCCTTTGATATTTGCATCTCTATCCACATATCACCCCAACGGATATCGTTTTTATCCGTTGGCTTTATCCTGCCGAGAAACCTACCCATTATGTGATAAAGTACCATACATTGCCATTTCAACTGTTGATGAAACATTTATAGAATTCACACCTAAAAGCCAACTGCTCATAAAATGCCACAAATTACCCACTCAAAGATCGTTTCAAAATCCTTCATGTGGTTGGTCAGTTGGTTTGTTGTTTTATGCCGCATTCAGCAATATTCCAGTTATATGACGGCGGTATCATGGGATAACATTTATACTAAGTTATCTTATAATAATTAGATCTACATCAAGTGCTTTTATGAGTTATCATGGTGTAATATTTATACATCATTTCATATAATTATAGTTTAACAAGAAATAATTATCATTAGGTAAAATGCATATATAAAATATCAGTAGTTTCAGTTAAAGCCTTTTTAGATGGTTGCTAGCCTAAGGTAATGGGAGCGCGTCTTCTAGACATACTATTCAATAAGACAAGAGTTACGTCTACATAGTTTAATTGATTTGAAGCTTTTAGATAAATGCTAGCCTAAGGTATCAAGATCCCATCTCCCAGACAAAGGATATTTATTTAAGTATATCTGTCATCACCTACCGGGGTATATTAGAATAACATTACTTCAATTAAGACTCATTAAGGATTAGCCCCCATACAAGCTCATCTATAGGGCATTAAGGATTAGCCCCCACACAAGCTCATCTATAGGGCATTAAGGATTAGCCCCCACACAAGCTCATCTATAGTGACACCCTAATCTCTTTCAAAGCATCCAGTAAATAAGTCACCATGACAACATTTATACTAAGTTATCTTATAATAATTAGATCTACATCAAGTGCTTTTATGAGTTATCATGGTGTAATATTTATACATCATTTCATATAATTATAGTTTAACAAGAAATAATTATCATTAGGTAAAATGCATATATAAAATATCAGTAGTTTCAGTTAAAGCCTTTTTAGATGGTTGCTAGCCTAAGGTAATGGGAGCGCGTCTTCTAGACATACTATTCAATAAGACAAGAGTTACGTCTACATAGTTTAATTGATTTGAAGCTTTTAGATAAATGCTAGCCTAAGGTATCAAGATCCCATCTCCCAGACAAAGGATATTTATTTAAGTATATCTGTCATCACCTACCGGGGTATATTAGAATAACATTACTTCAATTAAGACTCATTAAGGATTAGCCCCCATACAAGCTCATCTATAGGGCATTAAGGATTAGCCCCCACACAAGCTCATCTATAGGGCATTAAGGATTAGCCCCCACACAAGCTCATCTATAGTGACACCCTAATCTCTTTCAAAGCATCCAGTAAATAAGTCACCATGACAACATTTATACTAAGTTATCTTATAATAATTAGATCTACATCAAGTGCTTTTATGAGTTATCATGGTGTAATATTTATACATCATTTCATATAATTATAGTTTAACAAGAAATAATTATCATTAGGTAAAATGCATATATAAAATATCAGTAGTTTCAGTTAAAGCCTTTTTAGATGGTTGCTAGCCTAAGGTAATGGGAGCGCGTCTTCTAGACATACTATTCAATTAGACAAGAGTTACGTCTACATAGTTTAATTGATTTGAAGCTTTTAGATAAATGCTAGCCTAAGGTATCAAGATCCCATCTCCCAGACAAAGGATATTTATTTAAGTATATCTGTCATCACCTACCGGGGTATATTAGAATAACATTACTTCAATTAAGACTCATTAAGGATTAGCCCCCATACAAGCTCATCTATAGGGCATTAAGGATTAGCCCCCACACAAGCTCATCTATAGGGCATTAAGGATTAGCCCCCACACAAGCTCATCTATAGTGACACCCTAATCTCTTTCAAAGCATCCAGTAAATATGTCAACAAGATTAGTGCCAGTCCAACAGGATAAACAGGATTTAGTATTCCCCTCTGTCAAGCCATCCATTTAGCTTAGGACACAACCAATCGTGTATCAACCAATCACATTCCTTTCTATTGTTTAAATTTTTGTTAAATACATACTGTAGGCAGGTTTTAAGCAGAGAAGGGGTTTGACTCTCTTACCAAGCAGACCTCTCTCCCACAGCCCAGAGTGTGTACCGACTCTCTGTGGCACCCTCAGTTATATTCTAAGATATTGTAAATTGTTAATTGTTCTTGTAAATAAAATTGTGATTAGTCTCCTGTGACTCTGGCTCTTTGCTGACTAATTCCCCAAGCAAACCAGCACGTCATTCTGGTATTGTTCACCCAGAACAGTTCCATGATAATTTGGTGGAGAATCCGGGTATGACAGACTTCTTAGTCTGTCCTTTCCTGTACCTCTTTGCAGCATGGCTTATGGTTCACAAAACTGTAGGAAGTGACAGTCTCTTATTAAAAGGATATACTACCTTCCTGGGGGCCAATCACCAAGAACGAAGAAATGGCCTTTAACAAGATTGAAGAAAGAACAAGAACCTCTCCAATCAAGAACAAGTTCTCCGATCCCAAACCTTCCCTGCTCGAATATCTTAGCAACACTGCTAAGACTTCCCCTTCAAGATGTCGTTCCTGCACATAACCTAAGAAAAGAAGTATACACGCCTATCCCACAGAGACCCGACCACAGTCATCTTCATGCAGACCCTGCACAATACAGAAACCGCCTCACGGGCACCTTCAAGATGGACACTGTGTACAAGATATCTCATTGGGACTTACAAATTTGTGTTTACTTACATGGACTCAATCAAGGATATATATTGTGTGACTGTTGAATATTGCAACCAGGTATGTTTAATCAAAGCCAGTATATTAATGCCAAAATGTGTCTTTCAAAAATTCAGTTTTATATATGTGCAATATACTCCAAATTACATCTTTAGTCAAGCTAGATCTTTGAAGTTATTGTGTAGGGAATCTTTGAAATGTCTCCAGGCCACGCCAGACATATAGATACAGCTAGGGCCCAGACAAACCTGAGCTGTAGGGTTATCGAGTCACACCTTAAAGCTCGACTCGTAATTTCAAAAATCTAAACGACAAAATTTGTCATTTGTTACAAGTTATTAATGTGCACAGTTTTGTACAAAATTGAATGTATTGTCTAGGACTTTGAATTCAGATTAGGGATATTCTTGGGTGAGCCACCCCCACACATATGTTTATTGTATGTCAGTATTAAGTAATTAACAGCACAGCAGTATTCAGCATTTCAGAGTTTTGATGTCAGAATTAAGGATTTTTTTTTCTTGGGCATCGCACCCACAATATCTGGGCAAGCTCCGTCAAAGACACGGGAAGAGCACCCATTGTACTTAAAAGGGCAATAGTACCCACAAGTACCGTTTGAGTCACGCGGTAAAGCTAGACTCCTGGTTTCAAATTTCTTTATGCGAAATATTTGCTGAGATGTTTAATTTGTACTTTTTATGACATTACTCATTATCATTATTCGGTACTGAGTCGCACCGCCAAGCCAGACTCCTGAATTCAAAGAACCTTCAGTGATATATTTATTGAATCTGTGCAAAGCAGTAATTACCTTGTAGTAAAATTGCACATTACAAAGATCACTTGGTTAGTTTTCAAACTGGCACTAATTCAAATTGGCTAGATGATCACTTTCATACCGCCATTGCATAGATATATTTGTTGCATAAGGATTTCATGTAACTGATTTTGTTCACATTTGCATGGTTGTTTTCGTTGGTGAAAAACTCACACAAATCAATTTGGACTCATATAAGCTTGGGGTCCAAGCTTCACGTAATGGAGGGAAGTTGTCATGGTGACTTATTTACGGCACCCATTGTCTGAAGAACATTTGATTGCAAAGGGTCATTACCCTGGAGCCATGACATCTATATGCCTTGAAACATTTAATTGCTGTTATTTATAAGATGCTAATCCTAATTGTTAATCCCCAGTTTTGTGTACATCGACCATCTGCCATCCTGAACAGGATGTGCAAGTATGTCACTGATGATTTACTGTTTACATTTATATTTATTACTTACTAAATGTCAGGTGACCTTGGCCATATAAGCCTTGGTCCAGAGAGAGAAAAAAGAAGGAGAAAAGAGAAGGGGTTTGACTTTCTTACCAAGCAGACCTCTCTCCCACAGCCCAGAGTGTGTACCGACTCTCTGTGGCACCCTCAGTTATATTCTAAGATATTGTAAATTGTTAATTGTTCTTGTAAATAAAATTGTGATTAGTCTCCTGTGACTCTGGCTCTTTGCTGACTAATTCCCCAAGCAAACCAGCACGTCATTCTGGTATTGTTCACCCAGAACAGTTCCATGATAATTTGGCGGAGAATCATTGTTTTCGGAACCACAGAGTCCAGGAACTAACTACGACCAGCTACAAGAACCCATTGGAGGACATGTCCAACTGTGATCATCTGATGGAATAACAAGCAAGCTGCATCAACCTCTGACCTCAACACTGGATTAAAGACAACCAACTCCTCCAAAGACACCAACAAAGGAAGAAAAAGTCTTCAAATATTGTAAGTAATACATTGTTGATTTCTTGTCATCCTTTAATTTAGTACAGTACATACTAATAGGTGTCATGGAAAATATGAAGTCTGGTATGGAAAGTAACTTTGAAAGTGAAATTCCAACAGTGTCTTTAGTTACGCCCCTTGCCAAAAGTGTAATTCAGGCAAAATTTGGCACAACAACAACAAATTGTTTAGTAGACACAGGGGCATCCATTTGTTGTATTTCGTCTGCTTTTCTGAGCACAGCTTTTGAAAACCTTACTCTTGGAAACTCACCCTTTCCACAGGTAAAAGGTGTTGGCGGCGAATTGCATAAAGTGTTAGGTTCAGTTGTGTTAGATTTTGTCATTGAGGATCAGGAATTTTCTTAAAGATTCCACATTCTGCCTACACTTCCAGAGGCAGTGATACTAGGTGAAAACTTCCTTGATGACAATGATGCAGTCTTAGATTATAGCTGTCATTCCTTGATACTTAACAACAGCACCTCAGACAGGCAATATATCAATTTCATAGCCAATTCAGTACAAGAGATTAGTGGATTAGCAAAAACAATAGATCAGATTTACATCCCCCCTCAGAGTGAAATTCATTTCAAGGTTAGACTATCAGAGACCAAAGATGACTCCCTCATCCTCATTGAACCCATTGCTTCCCTCACTGCTCATTCTGAAGTAGCAGGTGGTAGAACTCTTTCCAAAGTGAAAAGCAAAACTGCTACATTTAGGCTTATGAATCCCTCCCAAGAAGAAAAAGTTCTTGACAAGGGTACAGTTGTAGGCAAATTTAGTTACATTGAACAAGACTCTGTTTATGAAATCGACTCTGACCAACCATTCATCAGTACCGTTCACACCACTGAGAAGAGAGACAATGACACCAGGGATTATGTTAAAATTGCACAAGAATTAGGATTTGATTTGACCAATACACAACTGACTCCAGACCAACGACACAGACTACTTAGATTTTTGGGACAAAATAGAAACATGTTTTCAACGAGTCTTGCAGATTTAGGTAAGACTGACATGCACCAACATATCATTGACACTGGCAACCACCAACCCGTTAAGAGTAGACCATATCGTCAATCTCCTCATCTCCAAAAAGTCACTGAAGAACTTATAGATGATTTTCTGAAGTATGATTTGATCGAGGAATCTACTTCTATGTATTCAGCTCCAATTATCCTAGTCAAGAAACGCGATGGCTCATATAGATTTGTTTGTGACTACAGAAAGTTGAATTCTGTCACTTTACCAATGTCTTGGCCTCTTCCAGTTTTTGATGATGTTGTTGATAACATCGCCAATGCACATGCTAAGATCTTCTCAACTTTAGACCTTGCTAATGGCTTCTTCCAAGTGCCATTACATGAAGATTCAAAGCATAAAACTGCTTTCGTCACGCATCAAGGCCTTTATCAATTCAAACGATTGCCCCAAAGTTTGACAAATTCTCCACTTTGTTTTCAACAGCTCATGAGCAAAGTGCTACGAAAATTGCTTTTTAAGGTTGTGCTGATCTACATTGATGATTTGATAATTTACAGCAAAAACTTTGAAGAGCATCTCCAACATTTGGAGCAAGTATTTTACTATCTGAAACAGGCAAAATTAACACTAAAGCCATCCAAATGCAATTTTGCAACGGACAAAGTTTCTTTTCTGGGTCATGTTTTATCATGTGGAGGTGTTCAAGTTGATGACAAAAAGATTGAAGCAATTAGAACCTTTCCAGTGCCCAAGTCACAAAAGCAGATTCGCTCCTTCTTAGGTCTCACGAACTTCTACAGGAAGTATGTGAAAAATTACGCTCACATAGCGCTTCCACTGAATGCCTTGCTAAAGAAGCATTCGGAGGCAGAACTAGGAAAGAAACCAAAGTTCCAATGGTCACTTGAGTGTGATCAGGCATTCAACACACTCAAACATGCTATGAGTAATACACCTGTTCTGGCGTATCCAAATTTTGACAAAGAATTTCTTCTTGCAACTGATGCCAGTGATATGAGCATAGGTTTTGTTTTGAGTCAAAAAGATGAGAAAAATAATGAACATCCGATAGCTTTTGGTGGTAGAGCTCTTCATGGCAGCGAAAAGAACTGGAGCATTACAGAAAAGGAAGGCTTAGCTCTAGTTGAAGCCATTAGATCCTTTCGTCCATACCTTGCAAATTCCAAATTCACAGTCTACACTGATCATATAGCATTGAAGTGGCTGAAATCCATCAAGGATGCCACAGGTAGGTTAGGACGATGGTCTTTGGAACTTTCTACCTACATTTTTGACATTGTTCACCGCAGCGGCAAAGCCAATGGGAATGCCGATGCTCTCTCACGTAGGGAATATGAGGAAAATATTAACTGTAATGATCAGACAGAAGAAGATGCTGAGAAAACAGTCTTCTCAGTAACTTCAACTCAGCAAAGCAAATCAACTAGCAATACAATCTTGCCAAACACCCATTCATCCACACAGGTCACACAGACAACTCAGACTGAGGATATTTGCACACCTATTGTCAATCACTTAGAATCAGACACCCAAACAACACATTGGTCAGTCACCTTTGAATATGAAGAGGATTATCAGTCAGTACCAGTTAATGTTGTTGCAGCCTTACATGCTACAAATGCTGATGTTACCCAAGACACATTGGTTGAAGTAAGTATAAAAGAACATCCAAATTTACGTCACCTACAAAGGATTTGTCCAGATTTCATCCAAATCTTTGACTACAAAGAGGATGAAGTCCTTCCACAAAATGTAAAGGATCGTCAAAAGATTCTTATTGAAGCCAATACTTTTGAAATTGATGAAGGCATCCTATACCGATTTGTTCCACAAAGACAGAAAGGCCACGCAGACAAGTTCATTAAACAGCTGGCAGTCCCAAGAACCCTCAGAAATCAAGTCCTGCAATCCTATCATGACTCAGAGTTTGGCGGTTGCCACCATGGGAAAGAAAGGATGCACAACACCATGAGACCTAAGTACTACTGGCCCAAAATGTACAGCGATATTGCTACTTATGTCCAGACATGTGAGGTATGTCAACAGACCAAGAGGTACTACCATGGCAAGAAGGCACCACTTCGTCCACTACCTGTAGAAGAGGTCTTCACCCGATGGCACGTTGACATTCTCGGTCCCCTGCCAACAACACCAGATAAGTACAAGTACATTTTGGTCATCACAGATGCTTCATCTAGATGGTGTGAAGCCTTTCCACTTCGGACCCAAGAAGCCAAAGAAGTAGCAGATGTTTTCGTCAGAGAAATATTTTGTCGGTATGGCGCACCAAGGACCTTAATTTCAGACAGAGGTCAGAATTTCATGTCCAAACTTATCAAAGCAATTTGTGAACTTTTGGCAATTAAATTTACACATACCAGCCCATACCATCCTCAAACAAACAGCTGTGTAGAAAGGCTCAACTCTTACATCAATCAATCACTAAGAGCCTATTGTAACAAGTCTCAAAATGATTGGCCCCGTTTTATTCCTGGCATCATGATGGCCTATCGGATGGCTCCAAATTCATCAACTCAAAAATCCCCATATGTTATGCTTTTCGGCCGAGAAATGAGAGCTCCACTAGATGTAACATTAATTCCAAAAGACAATTTAGGCCACAATAACAAAAGTTATCTTTCCAATTTGCTTGAGGAGCTTGAAATCACTAGAACAATCGCAGCTGAAAACACTGCTCGGGCTAAGGAGGTGTATTCAGAACAATATAATAGAAAGGCTAAAGAACCAGAATTCACCCCAGGTCAAAGAGTTTGGCTTTACTGTCAAAAAGTTGAAAAGGGCCTTTCCAACAAATTAACCAAAAAGTGGTATGGTAGCTATTATATCATCCATACAGGTCCAAATTATACCTACAAACTACGCCGAAGTTCTGACGACAAAATACACAAACCACTGGTCCATGCCAACCGTCTGAAGCCATATTTTGATCCTGCTGATCGTCCACAGTATCCTCCAGAACCATACCTCAATAACCCCAGTGACATAGATTCAGGAGTCATGGATGACAACGAGGAACCAGTCAATGATACTCAGTTTGACAGCAACAATTCCCCATCAACAAGTTCAACTTACCAGGCTACTGATCAATCACCTCCACAACAGAAAGGTAAGAAGGTCAATTCCAAAACAAAGGCAGGTACTTCCAGCAACAAGAGTCCAAAGCAAAAGACCCCAACAAAGAAGAAAAACCCTGTTTCAAGTACAACAGAAAAACCTACCAGTCCCACGGCAACAATGAAGGAAAATCATGCCACACCAGGTCCTAGTGCTCCAACCAAGGAAAATGAAAAGGTAAACAAAGGGAAAAGAGGAGTGAATAGTAAGCATCACCAGCCCAAATCCAGAAAACAACCCGACGACAGCCAGGTACAACTTCCAAGTCCAACATCAGGTAATCAAACCAAGGATATCCCTCAGGTTTTCAATCCAGAGGACATCCACTCAATTGTTAGTTCCAAGAGAGCAAATGGCAAAATCTACTACAGAGTGAAATGGAAGGATCCAGAAAGGGGAAACACATGGGAGTATGGCAGCAGCATTCCAGACTCCATTCGGAGAGAATTTCACCTCAAAAGAAGTATGTCAGGAAAACGACGAAAACGTCCACTGAAGAATCATAAGTTTTTCGACCAAAAGGAATCAGCACAAGACAATAAATCAGTCAATGTTCTGTCAGGTAATTCAATGTCAGGGAATGTCCAGCAAGAGAACACCAAACCATGCATAGAATTAGACGTCAAACCATATCCAATTTTTCCAAAACACCTACGAAAAGTAGATCATGAAATAGAAAGAGTTATGGGCATTGAAATTATTCAAGGAGACTGCTATGTCAAGGTCTCATATGGAGATGATCATCATGATTACCAAACACGCTATTTTGAAAGTGTTCCTCCCCACCTCATACAGCGCTACCTTGATGATAGCTGGAAGGATCTTTCTAAGTGGCCCGTTAAAGTAGACAGGTGTCCATATGATCCGACTCAACTACCAATCTATAAATCCAAAAGGGTTATTTTTCCACATGGGGACTTGGGAAACATTGACAGGTTTTACTACCGTGCTACAAACCTACACTATAGACGCAATTCACCATTTTATGATCAACTCCCCATATATGCCTGTGAATGCCAATTGAAAATATTCTTGTGCAAAATACAAAATCTCCTAAATAAACGGTGCAAATCACGAAACAGCTATTAGCTGTATCTTGTTATGTTTTCTTGTGTCCAGTCTTTTCACTATGGGTCGCCAGTTGAGAACAAATGGCATCAGCCTGATCATCTGAGTTATTTGTATCACAACAAATTTTGAGCATTGACCTGATCAACCAATCTCAAAAACCAAGCGAAACGAACCGAAACCGAAACCGTACCAAAACGAACCGAAACCGTAACAAACGAATCAAACCGTACAGCAAATCAAACCGAATTGAAACGAACCGTATCACGAAAATGAAGTGAACCAAACCAAACCATACCGTGAATCGAAACGAAACAGAACCTTATCGTGAATTGAAAAGAAATGAACCAAACCAAAGCAACCGATACTGCGAATCGTACCGAAGCAAATCAAACTATATAGCAAACCGAATGAAACCGAACTGCATTGCATTGAACCGAATTGAACTGAACGAAAATCGAAACGAAGCAAAGCGAAACAAACCAAATTGAAATAAACCAAACCTAACAACTGACATGAACCAAAACAAAAAAAAGGCAAACCAAATAGTTACGAAAACTAACAAAGAATTCTAAAAAGGATATACACCTTTTGTATACCGTATTAGTGTAATAAACCAATGCACTTGTTATATGCACATGCACATAGATGCATATATAATGCGTCTAATGATTGTATCCAAAAATAGAAGGATATTACTATTTTTCATGATATACTTTTGTAATTTACCGCCAATACATCTTCCTGGTCATGACACCGTTTAGTAATATTTATGTACCGATCTTTTACATCATAATTATCATATTTGTTTTATTTTCTAGTTATTACAGACAAACTGAGAAAGTATTTATATATGACATATTATTTGAACATGCTAACTCTCTTTTCTTTGTTTCCATGTAAAACCTCCATGGACACAGCCTACTATCTTACAACCCCAATCCAGGATGTGGAACTCAAGGCCTCCTACATCACCCATACAACTACCAGTACAGAGTGCCCAGACAAGCCAGCTCCACATCCAGAATCCCTGATGACAGCATTTTTATATTATGTTTCCTTATATCAAAGAGACTCTATAATAATTATTATTCACTACTACCAGTTTAACTTTATACATTGTCCATCTAAGCCTTAATTATTTTTATTTTACACGTTTGGGGTCCAAACTTTTTCAGACGGAGGGGAAGTTATCATGGGATAACATTTATACTAAGTTATCTTATAATAATTAGATCTACATCAAGTGCTTTTATGAGTTATCATGGTGTAATATTTATACATCATTTCATATAATTATAGTTTAACAAGAAATAATTATCATTAGGTAAAATGCATATATAAAATATCAGTAGTTTCAGTTAAAGCCTTTTTAGATGGTTGCTAGCCTAAGGTAATGGGAGCGCGTCTTCTAGACATACTATTCAATAAGACAAGAGTTACGTCTACATAGTTTAATTGGTTTGAAGCTTTTAGATAAATGCTAGCCTAAGGTATCAAGATCCCATCTCCCAGACAAAGGATATTTATTTAAGTATATCTGTCATCACCTACCGGGGTATATTAGAATAACATTACTTCAATTAAGACTCATTAAGGATTAGCCCCCATACAAGCTCATCTATAGGGCATTAAGGATTAGCCCCCACACAAGCTCATCTATAGGGCATTAAGGATTAGCCCCCACACAAGCTCATCTATAGTGACACCCTAATCTCTTTCAAAGCATCCAGTAAATATGTCAACAAGATTAGTGCCAGTCCAACAGGATAAACAGGATTTAGTATTCCCCTCTGTCAAGCCATCCATTTAGCTTAGGACACAACCAATCGTGTATCAACCAATCACATTCCTTTCTATTGTTTAAATTTTTGTTAAATACATACTGTAGGCAGGTTTTAAGCAGAGAAGGGGTTTGACTCTCTTACCAAGCAGACCTCTCTCCCACAGCCCAGAGTGTGTACCGACTCTCTGTGGCACCCTCAGTTATATTCTAAGATATTGTAAATTGTTAATTGTTCTTGTAAATAAAATTGTGATTAGTCTCCTGTGATTCTGGCTCTTTGCTGACTAATTCCCCAAGCAAACCAGCACGTCATTCTGGTATTGTTCACCCAGAACAGTTCCATGATAGCGGTCTGCAAATAATCGAGTCTGGACCAGACAATCCAGTGAGAATGTAACTTGGCATTGTTCCTTAATGATATGGACCTGGTTCATGAAGTTTGTGCAGTTGGACTTGTTCCAAATGGTGCCAGCCATTTCATGTTTGAACTAAATTCCGGTGACCTGTTATCATCTGGTATTTCCAAAATTGTCTTACACTGACCCAACCGATCCTATTATTATGAATAACTAGACTCCAGTAGGAGAGACTCAATGGCTATCAGGAACCTCATATATGATTAATGGATGCTTCTTTGGATTCATACTTTTATCTACATATTTATTCTGTCAAGAAGGTTAAGAGTACTAATTTTGGCTTGTCATCTTGAGAGAGCTGCAGTATTAGTTCTAAACCGTGACTCAGAAAGACGTTTCAATGGCTTCCACCAAATCCACCTCCAACAAAGGCTTCAACCAATAATTACCTGGCAGATATCAAAGCAATGTTTGATATCAATATACTTTTCTGTGCAGGAGTTTTGGTCATCTCTGCCATGGCAGTGTACATTATGATGAAGACAAGGAGAAATTCTAAGACCTTTTTGGAAATAGAACTAGCATTCAGAACTAAATGTACTCACATCACTTTGGCCACAATTCCGTTTTTTCCAATATCTCTTACAATTTTTAGGACCAAACATGGTTCCACAATCGATCTCCATTACATGATGTGTAAGATTTGACATAATTTTATCATGGGACTCCCAACAGGCCGAGTTTGATAAATATGATCACTAATGACTGACCAGGGTGATGGACGAGGACTACAAAGTAAGCGTTTCTCTGATACATGGGAATGTACAATATCCCAAACTCAATGAATCAATCAGGTAGACCTTCTGCCCCACCACCTCACACCACAGCTACTAAGACAGCCGCTGTCAGGGATGTTAAGTTAATTTATCCATCTTTTCCACAAAGACAGGAGAACGCGGAAATGTCTCAATTGTGGATCCAGTGTGTTGCATATTCAAGGATCAAGTGGTAAATACTGATTGAATCTGACTGGATTATTGACATAAACTGTATATGTTATCTTTATCTTACTTGAAACATTTAAATTCAAGTCAATCACATGAATTCTAACTCTGACATTTGACAATGTCATCTGACGAATCTACGGAAGCTCAGTCATATTAGACCGCCGGCACCTCTGAAATTAGGGGATGATCCTGTTAAAAACTGGACATTATGGAAACAAATGTGGGGTCATTACTGTGTAATCACCGGTAAGAGTGATTAAACTTGTAATATGAAAATCTTCAGATCTTACTTAATTTCTTCTATGGGAGTAGAAGGACTACAAATCTACAACTCATGTGATCCTTCAGAAACTGACTCTGTAAAGAACATTATTGAGAAGATTGATTCACACATTCTTGGTGAAAGCAATGAGACTTCTGAAAGATACTAGAACTCAGCAACCAAGTGAGAATGTTGATACTTATGTAGCAGCTATTAAGCAGCTTGTGAAAACTTGCAACTTTTGTAATTGCCTTAGAGACTCTCTTACTAGGGACAGAATTGTTCTGGGCATATCTGATGCCAATACTCGTAAACGCATACTTCAGGAGCGCAACCTGACACTTGCAAAATGCATAGACATTTGTCGAAGTCATGAAAACACAGCATCTCAGTTGAAAGTAATAACAGCAGCACAATCTGGTGAAGTAAACAAAGTCATAAGACAAACACCACACATGTCAAAACATCACAGAGAAAACAAACAACATAATAACCCCAAACCTGCTTACAGAGGTATACACAACAGTCAAAGGTCAAATACTTACCAGGGAAAACAGCCACGACTAAACACCTGCAAGTTTTGTGGTAGAGAACATGTATTTCACAAAGAACTTTGTCCAGCATGGGGAAAGACCTGTAAGTTATGCAAGAGACAAAACCATTTTGACATATGTTGCACATTCAGCCATAAACCTGTTCATGGGGTACAAGTCCAAGATGATTGCTCTCACAATACAGATGTATCAGAAGATGGCTATGTATTTACTCTCTCAGAAATACAGACAGATGTTAACAAAGTTAACACACCAGATACAGATCTTATCCTAGCTAATATGATTGTTGATGACAAGAAAACAGTGACATTCCAAGTTGACTGTGGCTCAACAGTGAACTCTATCCCTGTCAAGTTTGTGAAGTGTGCATTACAGGACAGTGAAACACAATTGAGAATGTACAATCAAACTCTCACAAAGCCACTAGGAAAGTGTATCATGAAGATCACCAACCCAGAAAACAAGATGACATATAACATCGAATTTCATGTCATCCAAGAAAACTTGACACCACTTCTTAGCAGGAAATCAGCAGAGCAGATGCAGCTGTTCACTGTCAACTACCGCAACTTTCAACAAATTAACAACATCACCACAGATACCATGCTGTCAAACTTTACTGATATTTTCAGCAAAAGCTCCCAAGGTACTTTCCAGGAGTAGTTCACCTACATGTGAAAGAAGGTATTATGCCGTCTCAGTGCCCACCAAGAAAAGTTCCTATCGCTGTGAAGCCCAAGCTGAAGGAAGAACTCGACTGGCTGGTCAAGCTTGGCGTACTGACATCTGTTACTGAGCCCACAGAGTGGTGTTCCCAAATATCAGTCCAGGTGAAGAAAACTGGTCAATTGAGGGTATGTGTTGACCCCAAATCTCTGAATGAAGCTCTCCAACGGGAAAGATACCCGTTACCGACTATAGAAGATGCACTGCCAGAGATTGCTAAAGCCAGAGTGTTTAGCAAAGTTGATCTAACCCATGGGTACTGGCATTGCGTACTGGATGAAGAGAGCAGTTACCATACCAAGGTTATAACACCTTTCGGGAGGTACCAATGGTTAAGGATTCCTTTCGGAACAAAGTTTAATTCTGAAATATTTCAGAGAATGTTACACAAGACTCTAGAAGGTTTAAAAGGTGTTTTCTGTGTAGCAGATGGTGTGCTTGTGCATGGAGAAAATGATGATATCCATGACGCAAACCTCCAGCAATTACTTCAAAGATGCAGTGAGAGAAACATTAGACTGAACAGAGAAAAGTGTGTCTTAAAGACTGATCATGTTGAATTCCTGGGTCATGAAATCACTGCAAATGGACTGAAACCAGACAAAGAAAGTTGAAGCAATCCTGGAAATGGAGACTACGACTGATGTTGAAGCAGTTCGACGCCTTCAAGGAACTGTCAACTATCTCGCTAAGTTTCTCCCAAGATTGTCTGACGTCATGGAACCAATAAGAAGACTCACTCACCAAGAAGTTAGGTGGGAGTGGACTGATGAACAAGAGACCGCTATGACGGAGATCAAGCAACTTCTGACTGAGGCACCTGTGTTGAGGTACTATGATCCTCTAGAGGAGCTACACATCGAATGTGACGCTTCAAGCAAGGGACTGGGTGCAGCGTTGTTACAACAAGGTAGACCGCTAGCGTATGCTAGTGGAGCACTGTCTGATACTGAATGTGGTTATGCTCAGATCGAGAAAGAGTGTCTTGCCATTGTCTTCGCCCTGGAGAAGTTCCACCAGTATACTTTTGGCAGACCAACAATCGTACATTCAGACCACAAACCTCTTGATGCTCTTCTTCGGAAACCTCTGTACAAGGCACCGAAAATAAGAAAGAATTACCTGAATCACTTGCTCCATACTGCTCTGCTAGAGATGAATGCACTGTGCAGTGTGCACAATGGTCTGGTGTTCAAAGGAGAACGCATCATTGTACCTGAAAACATGAGAACCCAAGTCAAATCTCTCCTCCATTCATCTCATCTCGGGATAGAAAGTATGCTAAGAAGAGCTCGAGAGTGTGTGTATTGGCCTGGCATGACCGACTAGATCAAGCGGATCACAGAATCTTGTGAAACCTGTCAGACATATAGTAGAGCTCAACAGAAGGAATCTCTGATGAGTATTGAAGCCAACTATCCGTGGGAGAATGTAGGGACAGATCTGTTCACGTTTGAGGATCAGGAATACCTTCTTACCATTGACTACTTCAGTGGATTCTGGGAAGTTGATTATCTTCCGAAAACTACCTCCTTAGCTGTGATTAAGTCACTGAAAATACACTTCTCAAGACATGGCATTCCAAACCAGCTCATCTCTGATAATGGTCCACAGTTCGTGAGCAAAGAGTTCTCATCATTCACAAAAGTATGGGACATTGTACATTGTACCAGTTCTCCTAGACATCCAAACGCCAATGGCAAAGCAGAATCGGGTGTAAAAGCAGCCAAAACAATGATGAGCAAGTGGAAGAGTTCGAAGATGGATCCCTATCTCTGTTTGCTCGAACTTCGGAATACTCTGACTCAGAACACGGGGACTAGTCCGACCCAGAAGTTGTTCAGTCGAAGGACTAGATCAGTAATGCCAATGTCAAATGCCAATGTCAAAAGAACTGCTGATGCCTGGAAATCCCAGTGACTCCCTGAATGATCGCAGATCAATAGAGAGTGCCCAGAGATCTCAGTCCTGCAACAGACATGCGAGAGACTTATCCCCCTTGGAGGTCGGAGATATGGTTCGCATGAAACCATATCGACTAGGACAGAAAGAGTGGGAGAAAGGAACTGTGAGTAAACGACTTGACGAAACGCTCTTATGAAATCAAGGGTGAGAATGGTTCCTACAGAAGAAATAGAGTACACTTGAGAAAATCAAGCAAGACCAATCCTCCTACTCCTTTCCGAAAAGCTGATTCCTGCAGCGGAGACCGGTGTAAGACCAGATATTATACCCGTGACTCAACACTTAACAAATGTGAAGTCACCTGACCCTGTCTCAGTACATGAGACGAGCAGACCCAAATCTCAGGTAATATCTGTACCTGAAGTTCCAGACAACCCGAGACGATCTACCAGACACACAAGACGCCTGCCTACCTCAAAGACTTTGAGGTGTCCATGAAGTAGATCAACGACCTATGTTCCTGTTCAAATTGACTGTTAATTGATAATTGTGTTTAGCGTTCAAGAAATTGCAAAAGACTGTTACTTGTGTTAATCTTCGGTGAATAAGCTCTTCAGTTAAGAAGTAATAACTCATTAAGTTCATTACCTTTCATGGTAATCTTTTTTATTAATCACTAGTACAAGTGATGCTTTATTTACTCATGTTCTACGTTAAAGTTTTAAATCTTTTCAAAAAGGGGAGGATGTTACAATATCTGCCACGGCCCGGTTAACGGTGCCCTGCATGGAACTATGGCCTGTCCGGATTTTACTGTACTACGCACATCCGTTAGTAAATGGCTGACTGCCGAACCTAGCTCTCTCTCACTCTCTTGCTTTGATGTGGGCTTTACACCCCTACAAACTATTGAAACACCATCTATCAATTTCGCGAGAATCATTGATCGTATTGGAGACCTGGCTTGTATTAGAGACCCAGCGTGTCATAGAGGAAACATAGATACGTTTTACAGTTCATATGGGGGGTGATTGTGTGGCCGATGTAGTTTTTGTATATATTTGTTTTAATTTCATTTTAGGTTTTTACGTATATTTATTATATATAACAAGTTGTCAGTTTCAGTCAGCTATAACAAAGTGTATCTGACCTGTCTTACCTACTAACTGCCCCGTGGCCAGAAGCTTCATTTGCTGATTGGCCAAGCTAACACCTATTGTTAAACTGCATGCTTTGATTACACTGCATACTCTCTCAGCACATGAACTGACAGAACTGCTCAGACCAGCAAAGGATAAAGAGATAATATTAAATCAGGTGAGTTAAATGGTTATAATCTCTATCCTGTGTTGTATTGAAATAATACAGTATGTTTAAAGTGTTATATGAAGTAAACTAAATGCATGTAATCTAACATAAATGTTAGATTATGTCTAAATATTTAAATCTGCATAAGATAAGCTAAACACCCATACTTTATCACTAAAATGTATTCTATCACTTCAATGAAATATGTGTGAAAGTGTTTAACTTCAAGAGTGTTTTTAAAAAGCTTTGTAATGTACAGATTCAGATGTGATACATGCAAATCATTGTAAATAACTTTGTTCAGTATATTTAATGTTAAATGGTGTTTTAGTCTACTTATTGTTTATTCAGATAATCTATGGTGTTGCCATACAGGTGGCAGTTGGGATCCACACCCTTAGATCACCCACCGGGTATGCATTGTGTTATTTATATTTGTCTAAGACTTACAATGTAATCTAATTGTGATGACCACATTTAATGTAAGATCATATCATTAATTTCTGTCTTAAAGTATTGTATATGTTTATGCAGAATGTGTAAGCGTTATGTATATATATTGTGTATATATTATAGTCAAAAGAAAGTCAAAGAGTAATCTCCCTTGAATGTCGGAATTGTGGATCATGTATATTACTGTATATGTTCTAGTATAATCGTTTAAGGTTCAGTCTATCTTGTGTTTAATGGATGACTGATATATGTAAATACTTACTTGTAATAAGCCTATGCTATGTATCTAGTATTAATGATAATGTTTTACTTATTATTTATTGTGTAATTATGTGTTTCAGGGTGTATGATATCTAGATCCTTGATCACACTCATCGCATCGCAATAAAGACCTCAACCCCGTAGTATGTGTTTGTTGACTCGTAAAAGACATTCACTAAACTGCTACAATTGCTTGGCAGCCATTTTTTATGAATCAATATGTAGGCCATCTATGCATTCATACACACATTTTTTGTGAAAAGGCTCACTATGTTTGAAAGGGGTTTCCGTAGCAAAAAGGAAGCCTCTTTTTAACAAATCAGAATCAAGCATTCATCAGTGTCCTCGTAGAATATGAACTAATGTATGATGTTTATAAAACTCTACAAAGTTCTATGTTAAAATATGAAATAGAAATGAGAAGGGTGATTGTAATGGGAGGAAGCGTCGACTCAAAGATTATTGATTCCGTTTCTCTTGGTGATAGAAATAACTTTTTATGAGTAAAAAAAATTACCAAGATTCAGATCTTGTAATGTAAGTGCCAGAGAGCAAATGAAAGATGGAATACATGATCAGTCTTGACATTCGCAAATATTGTGAAAACTCCTGCTTGATTGGAATGTTCTGATAAAGGGTTTTCTGGCACCTACCAGTCCGACATAGTATTTGGTTTTCATTCTATGTTCACTTGACTGATCAGCTATGTTCGATTGACCAATGATTGTAGCTAGTAAACCAAGTCATTTCAGACAAGAAGAGTTTGATAGTACAAATTGAATCTACCACTTGAGGGAATGGAAATTAGCTTTTTTTTTAGATAAGCTTACGACTCATTTCACATGATGTTAACATTATTTCGGTGGGAGCAGGTGAAATTATCAAAGATAGTATTCTGTTAGTTGTCCGGGAGTGGTGCAGGTATTCAGAGACTCAAGGTTATCCAGAGAGGTTCTCTCTGCATATTGGAAGTCCAGATGAGAAAAGTGTTTTGAGTTGATCAAAAGTTTTATCAGACTCTTCTATGTATCCCATAGATATATGTTGTGTACAGGGGTCCGAAAACTGTCATATGCGCCGGACATGTCCGATTGGGAATCTCAAATGTCCGGTGTAAAATATTGCTTACCGGACATTTAAATGTTTCTGTCCAGACATTTTAAAAAGTATTTTCCGGACATTCTTAAATTTTGACCGGACATTATCAATAGTTAGGACTGAGCAGTTTCTGTCTGCAGTTGTAACACAATGAAGATTATCTACACTGACAAGCCTTGTTTGTTTTGATTGCTGTAAATACATCGTACCTACATGATAGTCCAAGCGGTCAATCACTATAAAAGGCAATAAACTGAGTTGACACTGATTGGAAATACTGAGTCGAGGATTAATTACTGAGAACATCTTGTTAATTTGAGTGAAAGGTGTTTACAACTGTACATAAATACCTTGCATCATCGATGTACCTCATTATCCTCACAATGCTACGATACGTAACTTCAGACAAGAAGCGAAAGTGTGACGACAGCCAGTCGACCGATGCAGATCAGTCGAGCGAATCTGCCAAACCCTCCAAGTCTGGACGATCATTTTGTAAGTCGTGGCTAACGACTTTCACTTGGTTGACATACTATGAGGATTTGCAGATTTTATTGTTTTCAGTAGCTAGTCGTATATTGAATTTTGATTGACCGCCAGTTTGCTTTCTGTGACGATCGATATCATATTTTTTTATGGTCAATAATTAAGTACAGATGAAAAAAGTATTCAGATAACTATTGCTATTAACGATATTTTAGTATTTGTGATTATATTATCTGTCTTGTTTTTAAATAATCTTTAGTTTAAAACAAAACTTTTCCCGTGAGGTCACCTGATAACCAAATATTGGATAATAGTCTCGATCCAAATGTTACGAGTACACTTGAGGGAGCACCTTTAGAATACAGTACCACAACTTCTCGTGAGGACGATCTCTGGCGTAGGTCACACGTCTCAAGACAAGACACCAGTTTTTGTGAGAATCCGTCGGACGCGAACCAGCGACCTTCGGATTGTTAGCCTGACAGCTAACCGACTAAGCTACGTCCACACTGTTAAACTTAGTGCAAATTTACCTAGTCATGCCTATGACGTCACGGAACTGAACGAAAAGGGTCGAATAGGTGACGGACACTTACGAAGGTTACGGGTAGGCATGGTGTCTCGTGACTTTAGTCTACGGACACTTACGAATGATCCCGATGCCATTTGGCACACTCATCCTATTCTGTAATCTACAAGATACCGAGTGGTGAGGAATGAGCCGATATGCCGCGAACGGAAAACGGCTCCAGGCGTCAGACGTCGACCTCGCGAGTACGCATGGATGATATGGTGATTTTTGTGACAGAAAAGTGTGGTAGGGAACACTGTAAGGATGATGTGGATAATAATAAGGAACAAGGGAGGAATAAGCACTAGTGACGACACAACGGTGAGTTCGCTTTTGAATCAGTACTGAAAAAATGTAGCCTGTGAAAGTGGCTTGTGTGAATGTTCCAGGACAGTTTCCAGTAGCCAAAGTATTCGACACAAAACCAATTCATACTTTTTACTCAAAGTTTTTGTGTGAAGAATATTAGGGTGCTGCTACAAAATCTATAATAGCCACTAAATGGGAAGATTTACCTAACCCTAATGATCGTAAAGGGATGATTGACCGTAAAGGGGATCCAAGGGCTAAGGACAGAGTTCGGGTAATCTAATAGCCACTAAACGGGTACCTAACCCTAATGATCGTAAAGGGGTGATTGATCGTAAAGGGGATCCAAGGGCTAAGGATAGAGTTCGGGGTGACCTACCCTAACACTAGCGATATTTGGATGCGTTCAGCGCAAATATAATATCCCTAATAAACTGCGTTCTTGTGCAAAATAATGAAAATTAATGAACCGAAAAAATAATATATGTATATTAGTTCCCATTTATAACCATTTTAGCCACTTGAATTACAAGAAAAACGAAATAAAAAATATACAAAAAAATAAAAGTGCTTTCGTAAACTAGCGCTTGCTATAAAATACGCCACCGCAGGCTATATTTAGTAAACAAATATTCAAAACTCTCCACACTGCTTGGCGTATTCAATGGCATTTCATGTAGAGATGATAGATCACTGGGAGGAGCTTATGCACACCCGATGACCCCTGACGTCACAGGGCATTGTTTCGCCGGTGTGACTGGCAACAAAATACTACAAATTACGTCATAGGGTATGATCACGTGTTTGAAAAGTTTGTGGTACTGTATTCTAAAGGTAGGCCCACTTGAGCAGATATTATTCATGAATATTAATTAGACCATTCACTACGTTAACAGATCGTTATTATAACAGAAACAAACGTATGTTTTCCATGTATATCTAAAATGACGTTATTTGTTATTAATTGTCTGGAGAATTAAACAATTTAAATTGAAACAATTCATGATTCATCATATTATGAATACGTAACAACTTGTAATGTGTGTGAAAAGTCGTACTAAAATACGCTATTTGAAGGGGGCGGTGCCGATTGGGATTTTTAATTTTCCGGACCCCTGCTTGTGTATAAAAAAAGAGAAGCAACAGAAACACATTTGAGGACCACTTGTGTGTAAGGAGAGGTGAGAATAAGTGGCCAAGGTAGGAGGGTATCGTACCCAACGCCTACGGTTACAATATGAATAATCTCTTCCTACGCCAGCGATGGGGATCCGTAGCTGTCAGATAGAACTTGAGAGCTCTTATGGGGCACATATTGTAATAAAGGAGAGAGCAAGCCACGGCTGTAGAGGCAAGATTCAGAGAATCTGGAGGCCTGCATTCTTTCATGATAGCTTCCGGTGGTGAGATTTAGGTTGGGAAGGTCTTGTAGACAAGGTCCGATCTGGGTTGATGCATCTGGGAGAGGATCTTCCATTAGTAAGGCCAGGAGTCTGGGAAACCATGGTCTTTTGGGCCAGATCAGGGTGATGGTACAGTCAGTTGGTTCTATTTTCTTTATCACTTTGAAGAATCCCTTGGTTCAATCCATAGACAGAGTGTCTAATTGTAGAACTCTCAGACCTAGTACCGGACTTACGTAGACTGGGAGCCGATGATTCAGACGAGTAGCAAACAGATCCATATCTATGTGATCTGGGTGAAAACATGCTGTCCACAAGGATGTTCAATTTCCCTGGAATATGTCTCACTTCCATTCGGCAGTTGTATGAGTCAGCCAAGTCAATTAAGGGCAAGGTTTCCATCATCAGAGAACTGGACTTGGTTCCTCCCTGTCTCTGTATATAGGCCATATATGCAAGTACTGTGTGTGAGGAGATCTTTCCAATTCTGGATCGCATAGAATATAGCCATCATCTCCCTGGAGATCCTTTTCTGTCTCCTTCCATGAGCCCTGTATCTGGAGATCTGCCAGGTGGGACCCTAGCCCAAGAGTGAGGCATCTGTAAACAGGTGATGTTTCGGCAGGGAAATGTTGAGAGGGATGCCTGTCATGACATGCTGTCGATACATCCACCATCCAGGTGGTCTGGGAAGGTGATTGGTAATGTAACCAGGTTGTCTCACAATAGGTTCCGACGACTATTTATCCAGGCCTTTGAAGGTCATAGTTGCAGCCTTCCTCTGTAGGTCAGGTCCTGGAGAAATGTTAACCTTCCAAGGAGAGACATCCGCCCAGTGATCGTACGAGATGGTAACGTCAGAGCGTTGTCAATCATGAGACTAAGGGCAGAGTAAACCCTTCTGAAGAAGCAATTGGGCCTCGATGTAATTGAGATCCCAGACAGGTATCACTGGACAAAATATCATCCATTCCAAACAATCCAAAACTTGGAAATACCACCATTCCAAATGGAAATATGACCATTTCAAAATTTGTCAAGGTCATATATCCAAGCTTGGATTTATTTGGATTTGTTTGGATATGTTTGGATATGTTTGGATACAACATGTCATAATCATATCTGTTAAACGTTGTACAACGTTTGACCTTATGTGAGATTAGTAATGACATGAAAGTAAATACTTAAGAGTATTTTGGCACTATTTAACACGAAAAGACCAAATCATGAGCAAATTTAACTAAATGAATTTCTGTCATTTAAAGGGGCTGCTCACTATATTCAATTTCTTATCTTCCTTGTCTATAATAATATGACATTGACTTTGAACTTTGAACAATTAAACAAATTTTTTTTTTTCCCATACCGACTTACGGTTGTTGTAGAACAAAGACCGTTTCGAGAATAAAGGGCCTCATTATTATAATTTGAACTAATATTCATATTTACATAATAGTACTAGGTATAAATGAATTTTGATAAGTGTTCGTACAAGAATATGAACTTCGAATTATCTCTGAATTATGCGCAACACATAGGGCGGGAAATTGTATAATTTGTCTGGAACTATCTGACGGTAATTCAAAACAGGGAACAAGATTTCCTCAAATGAATCATTGAGCCAGGAATGCAACGATTTAAATGCTGACAAAATGAATAAACATATCTGGAACAGAGTAGACTGTTCATGTGGACAATTATATGCTACGTCTATTGCCAATGAAGTTTATCACCCCATGTTATAGCATTCGTTTCATATAAAAGAAAGAAGACAAATAAATGGGACAATTAGTTGTTATGAATTAGCTTTACCTCTGTGACATATTAAGCAACTAAAGGTGAATATGTTTATCAAATAATCAATTTCAGTAATAAACCTAGTGTCCTTCTTTATACACAATTTAATTACGTATTGGGGTACAATATATAATACACATATGCATGGAATGATTTCTTATTTTGTCAATTTAATCATAACCCAAATCATACAAATCGAACATGTGAAAATAAAAGTAGTGACTAACTTTATGATCAAGGGTATAAATACTCAATTGTATCTATTAATCCTAATAGTATAACAATAAATCCTGTGTATTTACTGAGCATATTTAGATACATCCGGATCTACGACCGCAGTCATATAATCAATCAAGGAAAGTATATTAGATTGAATTAAAAATGTGCTATCAGTAAAACAAAATTCACCGTTATCCACGTGACCCTAAACCTGGAAGAAATAAAGTTCTGTTCTGTTCTGAAGATGCCGTCATGATTAGTTGGCGCCCAGTCTAGACTGTCCAATCAACGTGAATATACAAACCGTGATGTTACTTGACCAGTTGATGACACCTGTCAAACTCAAAGTGCCCCTGGTCCTCCACCCACCATGTGTAATACTTTAGCGCACTTGATTGTTTTATTTGCAGTTATATCGCTGTTAGGCTGAGTGATGAGAGAATACATTTTGTTGTTTTGGTTAACGATCGTTTCCATTTTCAACGTGGTAACCTTATAAGTGACTAACTTTTTTATCATGATGAAATGAAACATATTAAAATAATCAGAGGGACTGACGATCGCATTTTTCGCATCAATGTCATGCTCACATTAATTTCATGATTTACTGAAGATAGATTTGAACATTTCTGAGCAACGATCATGTTTGGGTAAGGGAAGTAATCTTGTCTCCGCTTGCAACTGGATTCAATCGGGCGAGCAGTACCGAGATCGCAGCTTGACTGTTCGGTACGTCCGAAAGGCGGCATCCATGTTGTTCATGCTCCGCTGATCACGGGGCCTCATCTGTCTGTATTCTGCTTATGAGCCGGGATGCGCATGAAACACGGGTGTCAAAACCAATATAGTTACCAATTATATGTACGGTCAATTAGCCAGTTCAAGAGAAAATACCCTGGTTCTACCACCTTTAGGTGTAATTACGTTGCATGCCCCTTGTTCACGGTTCGTCGGATCTCCCGTCATAAAACCACGATGTTTATTTACCTCGGACAGCGCCGACTTCCTGTGTACATGTACATCCATGGCAATAAATGGTTTGACAGTTGTTTGACGGAATCAGTCAATAATTATTGATACAGTGATGTAATTCAAATTTGTCACTATTCACAACTCCTATTTTGATATTTCTATTGTTCAGCTGTATTTTCGATCAGTTTTATATGTATAAAAAATCTTCTCTAGTATTTATAAACCAAATCTAAAAACATTATATAAGAACAGTTGTGTTTTTGAAACGTAAGTTTTCTATTAAAATAACCATGCAAGTAAGATTTCAGGCACTATATTACTTTAGTTACTTCACATATTACACATGTTATATGCTGCAAACGCAGCGAATGTAATGCTACTACGTCACAGCTGCCTCGGTAATTAAGGGCTGGAATGTTTTTGTGAAGGCAGTTAGAGTATGGCAATACATGTATGCATCTGATTCTTCATTTGTTCTGTATTCTTTGATGAGAATGAGTTTCGTTAATGATGATCACTCTCACAGATTTTTTGATAAGAGGATAGGACTTTAACTGGAGAATAGTTATGAAAAATATATATAAAAGTATAGGCGGTCTGTGCGAATGTGGTGAAACTGATGTGGTATTAGCTAAACCCTAAGTGGGCCCCATCCTTAAATGGGCCCCAACCAAAGACATGAGGGGAGATAACTCTGACGAGTATGCTGCTGGCTGGAAGCACATGGCTTCAGCCACACTCCTGTACACAGCTACACTTCCAGTGAATAAACACACTTAACAAACGAAGACATCTTTGTCATATCACCACATGGTGTCAGAAGAAGGATTTTGTCATGGCAAGCTTTCAAATAACTCCTCCTGAGCAATTTGATTTCTCTAACACAGAGGGATGGACAAGATGGATCCGTCGATTCGAGCGGTATCGCATCACCTCCAAGCTTGCTACAAAAGACCAAGAAACCCAAGTAAATCAGCTCATATACCTGATGGGAGCAGAAGCTGATGACATTTTGCCGACTTTCACTCTCTCTGAAGAGGAACAGACGAGCTATACTATTGTCAAAGCTAAGTTTGATCAGTACTTTTCTGTTCGTCGAAATGTCATATTTGAGCGAGCTAAATTTAACCAGCGTGTACAGAGAGATGGTGAACCAGTTGATAGTTTCATCACAGATCTCTATTCTCTTGCAGAAAACTGTAATTATGGTGCACTTCATGATGAGATGATTCGAGACAGAATTGTCGTTGGAATCCGTGACCTCAAATTATCAGAAAAACTTCAGCACGACTCTGAATTAACATTACAGAAAGCTGTCACAAGTGCCAGACAATCTGAAATTATCCACAAGCAGCAACCTGTGATTCGAGGCAATGTGTCTTTGAATACAGCAAGTGGAAATTCAAGAGTTGAAGAACTTGTCACTCCTAAAGGCAAAGGCAAGAAACCTCGTGGCAAAACTAAGCCCAAGACTTCACCTCGTCCATTTTTTAACAATGCAAAGCCTAAACCCACATGTTCATACTGTGGTAGAGATTCACACCCAAGAGCAGAATGTCCTGCAACCAGGTCAACCTGTCGGAAATGTCGTAAAGTTGGACACTGGGATGTAGTATGCAGGAGTCAACGGTGGGGTCTATCTGAGATTCGTCTCGAACAAGGGTCTAACAATGAGTGTACCAACGAGCAGGAATATGCTTTTCTTGGTTCCATTAGTGCTGATAGTGAAAGCTCTGATCCATCACGGCCTTGGCTTGTAAATCTTGAGGTTAACTCACGACTAGTTCGTGACTTTAAGATTGACACGGGCGCTGACGTCACCGTAATTCCCTATGACCTTTATGTGTCTAAGCCTTTTCCAAAACTTCAGCAAAGTGGCAAGAGACTGTATGGTCCAGCTAACTCTAGTTTGTATGTTGTTGGAAAATTCAGAGCAAAACTTAAAACTGTGTACGGTGATGTTGTGACTGAGCAGAACATATATGTCGCCAGAGGTCTTACTCGTTCTCTGCTGGGTAGACCCGCAATTCAAGCTCTCAACCTTGTCAGCCGCATTGATAGCGTTGTTGGGGACAAATGGAAAGACATGTTTCCCAAACTGTTCACTGGGCTAGGAAAGATGGAAGGTGAATATACTATCAAGCTCAAAGAGGATGCTAAGCCTTTCTCTATCTCAACACCCAGACGTGTGCCTCTACCTCTCATGAAGAAAGTGAAACAGGAGCTCCAATCAATGGAAAGCAGTGGTGTCATATCTAAAGTGGACTGTCCTACCGACTGGTGTGCTGGTATGGTGGTCGTCCCAAAATCTTCAGAGAAGGTCAGAATATGTGTTGATCTGACTAAATTGAACGAGTCTGTGAGGAGAGAATATCACCCTCTTCCTGCTGTGGATCACACACTAAGTCAGTTGAGTGGAGCTAAAGTGTTCACAAAACTAGACGCAAACTCTGGATTCCACCAGATTCCATTATCCACAGATTCCTCACTACTTACCTGTTTCATCACACCCTTTGGCCGGTATTGTTTTAACCGCCTACCTTTTGGCATCTCGTCAGCACCAGAACATTTTCAGAAAAGAATGCAACAGGTTCTGGAAGGTCTAGATGGAGTTGTGTGCCAGATGGACGATATCCTGATTCATGGTCATGATGAAAGCGAACATGATCAGCATGTAGCGGCAGCCTTGAGCAGATTGCGTGATGCAGGCATAACACTTAATCTGGAGAAGTGTCAGTTTTCAAAGAATAAAGTGAAGTTCCTTGGACACATAATTGACAGCACTGGCATTTATGCAGACCCAGACAAAATTCATGCTATTACCAGGATGAGCGAGCCACAGAAAGTCTCTGATATCAGGACATTTCTCGGTATGGTTAATCAGCTGGCAAAGTTTGTACCCAATCTTGCATCTAAAACACAACCTCTTCGCGAACTCCTTGTCAAGGACAGAGCTTGGGTCTGGGAGGAACCACAGCGTTCTGCGTTTCAGTCTATCAAGGACCAACTGACATCTGCTCCAGTACTCGGACATTATGATCCAAATGCGGAGACTTGTGTTTCAGCCGATGCTTCCTCATTTGGATTGGGGGCAGTGATCTGTCAGAAAGACTGCAGTGGAGTATATAAAGCAGTAGCCTACTGCTCTAGATCAATGACGGACACAGAAAGGCGCTACGCACAAGTGGAAAAAGAGGCGTTGGCAATTACCTGGGCTTGTGAACGTTTTCGTGACTACCTGCTAGGTAAACAGTTTCACATAAACACTGACCACAAACCACTTCTTTCTCTGTTGGGAAACAAGAGCTTGGACCAATTGCCACCTCGCATACAGCGATTCAAGATGCGCCTCATGGCCTATTCCTATACTATATCACATGTACCAGGGAAACAGCTTTGTTCAGCGGATGCACTCTCTAGAGCGCCGACGGATATTCCACTCTCAAGCCAAGAGTCTTGTCTTCTGAGGGACACAAATATCTATGTTGATTCTGTTCTTGCTACATTACCTGCAACAGATCAACGACTGGATGAGATACGTCTCAAACTACGTGAAGACCCGGTATGTGAACTCATAATGAAATACTGTACTGATGGATGGCCAAAATACACATCTCTGCCGGACTGTGCACGAAACTACTGGCCATATCAAGGGGATCTCACTGTAGTAGATGGGCTACTCATGATGGGAGTAAGACTGGTAATTCCAGCTTGCATGAGAATTGAAATTCTTGACATTTTGCATTCTTCTCACCAAGGTATTACTAAGTGCAGGGCGCGAGCAAATGAGTCAGTTTGGTGGCCAGGCATCAGCACACAGATAGAACATGTAGTTAGGGGTTGTCATACATGTGCGCGATTCCGACCAAACCCACCTGAACCTCTGAGATCTTCAGAAATTCCATCTCGCCCATGGAGTAAAGTGGGGACAGACCTATTTGAACTGGATTCCATACCATACTTACTTGTAGTGGACTACTACTCAAAGTATATTGAGATTGCAAAACTTGACAGTACTACCTCTGCAAGTGTGATAAACCATCTGAAATCTATTTTCACAAGACACGGTATTCCGGACATTGTGATTTCGGACAACGGTCCACAGTACTCGTCCTATGTTTTTCAGAAATTTTCTGAGACCTATTGCTTCACTCATATCACAAGTAGCCCGAGGTACCCACAAAGTAATGGTGAGGCAGAGAGAGCAGTTCAAACTGTGAAGCAACTTTTGAAGAAATCATCTGATCCTTACATGGCACTCCTCACCTATAGGAGTACACCGTTACAAAATGGATTCAGCCCTTCTCAGCTCTTGATGGGACGCAACTTGCGGACAACTCTCCCAGTTCATACATCTCAACTTCAGGCTAATCAACCATCTTCACAGGAAGTGAAGTCGTCGTTTACCAAAATCCAACAGCGTCAAAAATCGAACTATGACTCTCGTCACAGATCACGCATTCTTCCCCAGGTGAAGGAGGGAGATACAGTGCTTGTTAATGACAGTGGATTCATCAGAGAAGGTCAAATCCACAAGGAGGCTGAAACTCCAAGATCATTCTACATCAAGGCAGGTGATAGCATTCTGCGCAGGAATCGTAGACACCTCACTCCTGTACCAGGAAAGCAGCCAACAAACACAGACGCCAGGTCACAGCCCTTGAATGTCTCGTCTGGTGTACCATCAAGTGTGCAGCGTGACATTCCACCTGATGTGACTCTGACCAGATCCGGAAGGGTTTCAGTTAAACCTGACAGACTTGATTTGTAGAAAAATGAATAGTAGTCAGTTAAGAAACATGATTGTTTCATGTTAGTCGTTAACAGTTCAGTAGATTTAAATCTACATTGTGTTTGATTTCAGTAAAAGACACTGAGGTTCAAATGTATGTTTACTCCAAAAAAAATGGAAAGGACATTATTATTTGTGATGTATAGTTCAGCATCAACAGTTATTCTTTTATTACTAGTTTTAACTTGCTTTTGTGCTTAACAAAGGGAGATGTGGTATTAGCTAAACCCTAAGTGGGCCCCATCCTTAAATGGGCCCCAGCCAAAGACATGAGGGGAGATAACTCTGACGAGTATGCTGCTGGCTGGAAGCACATGGCTTCAGCCACACTCCTGTACACAGCTACACTTCCAGTGAATAAACACACTTAACAAACGAAGACATCTTTGTCATATCACCACAACTGATACCTCATTGATTTGATAATCGGGACTTGGAAATCACAGTCTGTCATTAAATTGATTTTAAAATATATGGTTTTGACTGTAGTACGTCCTGACATGATAATATTATGTTGTAAACAACTTATCTTATCTTATGTTAAGTAAAACAATTATTGATAACTTCCTGAATTCCAATTGTTCAATGAACAGAATTATTCAAAGCTCTAGCGTGAGACAACAATAAATTAGATGTTACCAAAGATTGTGCATTTTATGATCTTAGGCAGATGTCGGCGCACTTACATGTGAGCCGTCTAGACGACTGTCTGTTTTATAATTAAATGGCAGCTGCTACTTAATCTTGAGACCTATTATTGTCTTGTCCAAGAATTATGCAACCAAGCTAATCTAAACGATTTAGAAACAAAAGACCCCGAAACATTCTGTCGAAACCTAACTAACTTCATAATCAATGCAGCCAAATCCGCTATCCCCTTCAAATCATCCAACCCAGGAAAACCCACTGTCCCTTAGTGGAATTAGGAAATAGAGCTAACTAGACTAAAACGCAAATCAGCTTTCAACAGAGCTAAACGAGACCCCTCTCATCTCAAAACAGCCCATGAACTTAACCACCAAGTCCAAAATTAGTTAAACTGCTAAAACCAAAAACTGGAAAAAATTCTGTGAGGAGCTAAACCACCACACCGACGCTAGGAAGGTGTGGCGCAAAATTCACACCATCAGAGGCATCAAACTGCACAAAAAAAGGCCCAATATAAACAATTCAACTAACCCCACCCAAAAGGCCAACAACCTCGCCAAACACTTCTCTAAAGTTAGTAGCAACAGTAACTTCAGTAAGAAATTCCAAGATAAACTAATAAAAGAAACCAAATTCTCCAAAGAAAACAGACAAGACAACCTAGAAATAAACCAACCTTACACCATAGAAGAACTAAATCACGTACTAAACAATAGAAAAAAAGGAACAGCCCCTGGCCTAGACCTCACCTCTTACCAAATAATCAAACACTTACCTACCAAACTACTCCAAACTTTACTTACACTATACAACCTAGTCTACCTAAACGGACAGGTCCCATCCTCATGGAAGGAAGCTCTAGTAATCCCAATACCTAAACCAAATAAACCAGCAGATCAGGCTAACTCCTATAGGCCCATCTCCCTAACCTCAAATCTCTGCAAAATAATGGAACTTATGACTAAAAATAGGCTACAGCACTACCTAGACCAAAACAACATCATAAACCCCGACCAAAGCGGCTTCACTCCTGGCCGATCAACTCTCGATAACCTCGCCAGACTAGAACAGGATATAAAAACAGGACAACTAAACAAGCAATACACCATAGGCATATTCCTCGACTTCTCTAAAGCTTTCGACATGGTATGGCACCACGGGCTAATACAAAAACTCAAAAAAATAGGACCTAAAGGCAAAATGATAAACTTCATCCAAGATTTCCTAAACAATCGCAAAATAACCGTGGGTATAGACCATACGCTATCGGACCAGTGTCCCCTAGAAAATGGCACTCCCCAGGGCAGCATCTTCAGCCCAACCCTCTTCAATATAATGATAAATGATCTATTCGAGGGCTTATCCCCTAAACTAAACACTTCAAAATTTGCGGATGACGGAGCCCTATGGATCCGCACTAAAAGCATTAAAATGGCAGAAAACTTAATCAAAAAATCTCTAAATAAAATACAACAATGGGCAGACAAATGGGGCTTCTCCCTTAACTCAGATAAAACAACAGGAGTAGTATTCAAACATAAAAACTAAAACCTGCCTACCCAATCCTCCAGCTAAACAACCAAACAATCAAATTAAAAAAACAAACCAAGTTCTAATTACACGCACCCAACATGGCACCTCCTACACCTCACTTCAGGCCCTTACAGGGGAAATGCCACTAAATCTATGCAGGGAACATCTAAGCCTTAATTTCTGGGCCGCGTCCCAAACAAACCCTCTCATCCAAAACTTAATTAACCAAAACATTAGCCCAAGAAACCAAGCTCTAGCTCGCAAACACCCCTTACTCACCCCAATATCCCAAAGAATAACTAACTACCTCAATGAACACCAAACTCAAAATCTTAAACAAAACTGGAAAAAATCAAATATCTTCACCCCTAAACTCAAAATACCCAAAATAGACACAATGCTAGCTAACCAACTAAATAAACAAACCGACCCAAACATAGCTAAAACCACCACACTTGCATACATACACGAAAATTGGCCAAATTGGTGTCACATATACACTGAAGGATCTTCAGACCCGATCTCCAACCACACAGGCTTAGGAGTCCATACCACACAACCAGTTATATCCACACAATCTTACTGACTCCCTAACAACCAATCTATATTCACGGCCGAACTTATGGGCATGGCCACAGCCCTGCATAACCAACAATCTAAAAACAACAATAAAATCCTAATTCTCACCAACTCCCTTAGTGGACTACAAGCACTCCAAAACAAAAATACCAAAAAATGACCTAAATTAATAAACCAAATACTTAAAAGCTCCAACGACCTAACAAAAGCAGGCAAACAAATAACCTTCTTGTGGATCCCCTCCCACTTAGGAATTTACGGCAATGAAAGCGCCAATGAAGCAGCTAAATTATCTCTCAAAATACCAGAAATAAGCCTAAACCTACCCATCTCAAAATCAGAAATTAAAAGTGTAAACAAACAAAAAATAACCAAAAAATGGCATAATCAATATCAAAACTTAAAAAGCCAAATAAAAAAAGTGCTCAGAAAAACCACTAGCCAAACCTAAAATCCTACACTCCTCTAAAGAAATTGACAGATTAATTACAAAACTCCAAACAGGACACACAAACCTAAATAACCACCAAAAAAACCCTTAAAAGACACACCACAGGCACCTGCCCCCCCCACTGCAAACAACCCGAAACCACAGAACACGCACTCATCCACTGCACCTACTACCAAACACACAGAACCACACTACAAACCACCCTCAATCTAAATAAGGTTCCTACTCTAGATGAAATACTAAACCGGCTCCCTTAGTTCCCTCCTCCAAACACCTCGGCATTTATTCCAAATTTTAAAATTCAATATAAGCAACCCATAAAAGCCCCCTCTTGGGTTGCACACACCACTTTCACCCTTTTCGGAATACACTAAATGGTCCGGCCAGGCCCGTGGGCGAAATACGCTACAGTCGGAAAGCGCAAGTTAAATCTCCTATATCAGTCAGTCATTGTCTTGTCGAGTCAAGTGCGGGTCTCCCTCTCACCTTAGGGAGAATGCGACTGTAAAAGCCCCTCGCTAGACAGACAAGTAGTCAATGTTTGAGACAAGTTTATTATTTATTATGTATAGTTTAAACTCAATAGAAAATTCATAGTCTTTTTATTGTTCAAATTACTAATAAAACATATTTTAACTTGTTACTTTTAAACATACTTCCAAACAATTCCAAACAATTCCAAACCATTCCAAGTCATTCCAAACATTTCCTGCGTTGGAAATATGTTTCGAAATGTTGCCAATCCAATTTTGGATTTTCTGTAAAGATCGATCCTTCCAAGCTTTGGAAATGTTGGAATGAGCGATCTTTCCAAAGCAATCCAAACTTGTGTATGAGCTCGGATTTGGAAGGATAAATGAGAATCACAGACAAGTCAGAAATGTCCAGTTTCCAAATAGTTACGAGTTGTCTTGACCGTCCGCTTCAAAAAGTGGCTTCAGTTCCTGACAGCCCCAAGAAAGTTTGTACCATTGTCAGAAATGACGTCAATTGGTAGCCCTCCTATGTTCACCATCCTAAAGAATGCATTCAGAAATACATCTGTATCCAAACTTGTTTGCCATTTCCACGTGCAGGTGCTCATGATGATGAATAAGTGAAAAGACACAGGTATCGTTTGTTACATGTTTTTCCTTTCCCTTAGATGGTGAGTAACGGAGCTTTGTAAGGCTAAAAAAGATAGTCTTGGTTCTCAGGCACCGCCCGCATCATCATAAAATTTGCCACAGGTTTCATTTTAATTTCCATTATTAACAAAATATAAAAATACTTTAGTCAAATACTGTATTCCAGTATTTTACTCATCAAGGAATACAGACTGATAGTACACAGTTGTTTATCTGGTTACACAACTGTTTATTTGGTTACATACTAGTTTGAACAACCAAAAAAAATTATTTTTATAAATGACACTGCCCGCCCACACTTTTGTTTAAAAATACATTGCCTGAGAGCCAATTCTGTCATCTTTTTAAGCCTAATCAATGGCTATTTTGCTGAAGGCATGAAGTAATACTTGATACTGCTAAAGTCTAATTTGCGCCAGATGCCTCCTTGGATGCATTAACAAAGCAATGGAGACACACCACTTCTGAACATTTACAGAGATGGTATTTCTAACCACTACTAACCATTCCACAGGAACGTTATCAAGAATTTCTCATGAGTTTGACAACCATTACCTTGCAAGTATAGCACCGGGTCACAGTTCATCCAACTGCTTGTACAGCTCTAAGCCCTCATCCTCATCCTCAACTGAGTCCATACTGTTGTCCATATACTCATCGAGGAAGATCTACTTGATGGATTTTAGGAGGCATTTGGGATACAAATTGGGCTAAGAAGGGAGAAGAAGTATTGCCAAATACTACTTGATTAAACTGATACACCTCTGGAGTAATGGTTGTATTCATGGACCTCCATAAGAACCTATGAAAACTCCTATCACTTGGAGCAAGTTCTATCTGTAGAAACGTCTCTGCAATATCGCAGATAAGTGCAACTGGATACCTCCGGAATCTCAACAAAACATCAAAAAGCTCACTGTGAAGCTTTGGACCAGGATCTATTGTGTCATTCAGTGAGTTGTCCTCCTACCTCGCTGATGCATCGAACACTGTTCTAACTTTTGTTGTAGTCTTGGAAAGTGTGGACTCGTATTCCGAGATGACATTTCCATCTGCCTGTGCAATGCATTGGTCTTTCTTTAACCTCTTTTCAGTGCTAACAAATCTTCGGAGGGCCATGTGATAATTATTTGGAAGACAAGGAACCTATTGTTTCCATCGTATTCCTACCTGTTAATGACCCTTCTCAAATACAAGTGAGTCATGAGCTTTCTCAAGCGATTTTGTCTCAATAGGGCTCAGAATTTGTTGAGTTTTTACTTCCTCAATCTCCCAAAAGTTCCTCACTAGTGAAGGTAACTCAACATCAAGACCATGTGTATACTATTCACATAAGCAATGACTTTGTGAGCTTATCTGGCCTATGTTGCCAATACAAGTCCACCCAAGAGGAGTCCTTCTTGCGATAGGATCACCTGGTTGACCTGGGACGTCTTCATACAACTGATGAAGCTGTAGGTAATCAATCCCTATCAAAGAGATCTATTTTTGGATTCCGCCCAATAACAGGGAAACTGATGTTCTGCAAATGATACCACTTATCTGTATGTTTTTCCCAGTCCATCACCTGCATATCACCTGTTACAAGTGTCATGGTAAGTGCCGACATTTCAAGATTGATGTTGCCACTTACACCAGCAATGCGAAAGCTGACAGACTTCGACTGCCATTGTAAGAATAACTGGCACTGTTCTGAGAGCTATTAATGACGTCCTGGGCTCTGAGTTTGGAAACATAGTATGGGCTCTTTAAGTACAACTACCATTCTCAGTCTGAGGCTTCACCTCAGATTCCTTACCCGTTTATACAATATGAGACTTGTCTGAAGATCTCAGGTCTGGCTTTGCCAAAAGAACTTTATTTGTTGTCTGATTCTGATTTGAATTTGCTGAATCATGCAAAAATCGAACAATAGTTTATCATTGTTAATTATAAGACTACTACCTCTGTTACATATCTGCCATAAATCCTGTATTTTGGCTTCAATCACAAATTTTTCATATTTTCAACAGACATCCTAGTCACTGTCAATCACACAATTAGTTGTTGCAACTATGCAAGCCATGACATCACAATGGCAGCAACATAAATGTTTTCCCTCATCTACTACCAGAGGTAGATGAATTGGGGAGGTGGGAGGGAGTGATTCATATGTAATAGAGGTAGTATTCTTAGAATTATAAACAATGATAAACTATTGATCGATAATTCTTACGAAACTTCTACCTCTATTACATATCTGCCAGAATATCCCAGAGGGACCCCGGTGGGATCTGCCTCAAGTAATTCCCTGTGTAATTGACAGCAATCCTCTTCTGGAAACCATTATGTACTGATTCTAATCCTACAGAGATAATTTCCTCTGAAATTCCCCTGGAGGACTTGAAAATCAGACAACTGTGTCAAGGATCCCTACATTTACGTTATATTTGCTGATCTTGATCATAATAAACCTGGATTTGTGACTTTTAATACCAGCAATTGCATTCCGGATCTAACGCCACTTCCGGTTCTGACATCACATCTAGCATGTCACTTCCCCTTTTGGTAATGACGTGTCTCTAGGTCTATATCTACCCCAAAGGCATCATTTCCTGGTTAGAAGGACTTTGTTCGGCTATTTCCGGTGCTGACATCACTTCCAGTTCTTCAATCACTTCCGGTACCGACATCACTTCCGGTTAATGGTGATAGTTGACATTAAAAGTGCTTCTAATCCATCCTACACCTAATAAGCAGAATAATCAAGGGTGAACTTACCCTCTGATGCTGCTGGTGTCGGATCCTCGCCCCATTTTTTCAATAGAAGGGGTAAAACTGATGGCAGATGATAGTTTGTTTTGCGACCACCGGACCAAGGGAATATATGCCCTCTAAGTCTGGCTGCACGTCACATAAGTAAAAGTCGGTGAAGGTGTTTTGTGAGGCCCACTGACAGCTATAAACTACTTGTTTTACTGAGACTGTTGTCCATGACGCGAGACTCGTGGCTGGGGCTCTGATTTGGTGAGCTGAGCAGGATCTGAGATGAGGCGTGGAATTCTGAGCCTGTGTAAAGGTGTGGCTTTCATCTATCCTGCCAAAGTAGCCTTGGTGATATCCTTGTAGGTGTTGGTCTAACAGGACAGGAAGAGTCTCCTCCGATGGCGTCTGTGTGGATCTGTAGACGAGAGATAAAACTTGGTGTCTGGGTTATCCACTGTCAGTCCCAAGGCAGGAATTGTATAGTGTCTATGACCAAACGGTCCCATTGTGGTAGATTGATTCTTGGCTACGAAGTCTGGGAGTTATTGAGGTCCAATGTTGATCATAGGTAAGACTAGAATACTCTAAGGCATGTAACTCCGAAACCCTTGCTGCTGTAGCCATGGCTAGTAGAAACAATGTTTTCCTGGCTTTTTGAAGTAGGGTAGCCTTTGCCATGGGTTCTAAGGTTATGTTAATAACAAGTGCCGATAGTACCACAGATAGATTCCATTTGGGGAAGATAAAAGGAGTCGTAATATCTTCTTGTCAAAAGGATCTCATTAGTCTGTTGAGAATGGGATGGTTTCCGATTGATAATCCATCATGTTTAAGTACAGAATGAATGGCTGATCTGTAAGCTTCTATCGTCCCGTGTCTGAATTTATTGTTTTGACGTAGATGAAGAAGAAAGTCCGCTACCATAGGGATTGACACAGCATTATAAAAAATCCCTTGTCATCTTCTCCACTGGACAAACTTGTTCCATCTGTTGTCGTATAAAAGCGAGGATGAAGGTCATCACTATCTTCCAACAGCTTCTGAGGCAAGTTCAGAGTACCCGAATGTCTGCATCTTCTGAGCGGAAACTTCCAGGAGGTTAGATGTAGGCGGGGCATATTTTCGTGGAATATGCTGTCGTAGCAGATCTTGACAAAGTGGTAATTGTATGGGTTCCTCCATTAGCAGCTTTAGTAGTTTCAGAATCATGCCCTGCTGGGCCATATTGGAGTTACCGTGTGGATGGCTTTGTCTAGGAGAGACCATGGTGGGAATGCGTAGCCGAATAGATTCGTCCAATCCATATGAAAGAGAGTTGATCTGGGGGGATCTTGGGTAGGGAACTGGGCTGACATAAACCGTAAGTTAGTTGTTCTGGCAGGTGGCAAATAGATCTGCATGTGGTATGTCCCATATCTTAGTTATCCAGTTGAAGATCTGTGGATATAATGTCCATTCTGTTGCCACTATTCTCCCCTGACTTGAAAGACTGTCAGCCAGTATGTTCAGTTTTCCGGGTATACGTCTCGCTTCCATCTGGCAATTGAAGGTGTCTGCCACGGCAAACAATCTTGTTGTCTCCATCATCAGGGAGCTGGATCTGGTTCCTCCCTACTTCTGAATATGTGCCACTACTGTGGTGTTATCCGTGGCTATGAGAACTGATGATAGATGAAGATGTCTCCCCATTCCAGGATGGCGTAATATATGGCCTTCATTTCCCTGCAGTTGATATCAAGGCTCTTCTCCTCTGTATTCCACGATCCCTGTACTGTGAGATCGTCCATAATCTGACACATCTGTGAATAGATGATGTTCTGACATCAGATAAGTCAGATGGAAGCCACTCATCACATGTTTTCTGTGAGACCTTTACTGTTGTAATCTGACCTTTTTGTGCTGTGCCATGTACAATTTCAGATGCTATGGTCTGATACATGAAGCCACTTTTGATATTGCGCTATCATTGTTTCAGTCATTTTCTTGAGTAGAACATTATATAGTAATCCCGCCTAATTCCTCGAACCTATCGGCTTCTCTTAGGTCAGCAATTGCTACATCGAACACATCTGCAAATTTCTCTAGGTCCTTTGCACAGCCTTAGCGAATAGGTTTGAAATTTTTCAGTGTTTCTAACTGTAAGGAAATCTCTCTTCACCTTCCTACAAACAAATGCTCCAAAGCCATGTCATACGCCACAGCGCTATGCACTAACCCTTGAATTACTTTGAAAGCTCTGCCTGATAAGTATTGCCATAATTGTTGAAGTTTACACTCTGCAGTAGCTGGGGAAAGATCAATACATGTGACAAAGGCAGCTTTCAAGCTTTCAGACATACTGACATCACCAGAAAACACTGGAATCGACACCCGTTTAAACTGCTTCCACATATCATTTCCTATTGCTTGACTAGGTGACTGTGGCATAAAATAACTTGGCAATTCACTAGTTGGTTGTCCAGGCAATTTGGTTGTTTTGAGGTTCATGACTGGTTTCTACAGAAACATTACTTTTGACCCCTTTGGTCCTGTCATTAAACAGCCTATCAATTGTGTAAAATTACCTTGATGTAACATCTGATCTTTGATCTAGGTCCCTTTGTGCTATGTTTATATCTTCAGCAGTTTTCAGTTTCAATACAACTGATTTCAGTTTCTGTTTGTACTACTTTCTCACGCTGTTTATCACCTGCATAAGCCAAGGTAAGCTTTACCATGACAGCTATTGCCTTGGCTTGAAGAGAATATATCTTGTCTATACCTTCACTAACAGATCTCCGCAAAGGTCAATCCTCAGCTTCTATCAAATTATACAGCTTATTCTTAGCTTTTGTAAATGCTGTCTCAGCATTCGCTTTCTTTGTTTGAGTGTCAAGATTTGCTATATCAAAGACCATTCTTTGTCTACTACCTTGACTTCTGTTCTGAGACCTTAAATCTTTCATTCCCTTCAAAACAGTTACTATCACTTGTTTTCAGCCATCCTGTCTGGGAATGCTAACAGACAAAGAGATGCATTTCCACTTACCTTAGACTGATACACTACTTGATTCAGTGTCAAAGAAAGGAACAGGCTACAACATCAACCACGCTCTGCTACCAATGATAATAAGGATCATCCAAATAGAAACCAATGAATATTCAGCTCGTTTATTAACCCAAAACTATGTACAATTTGCACAAACTACTGTTCCACCACACATCTGACACGTGCAGGTTGGACAATGAAATACAAACAATGCTTACAAACATGCAGTTATTGTACAATATAATATTACCCTGTTAATGCAACATCATATGTCTATGATTCTGAATAATGCCCTGAAATGGCACTATAACATAAGTTGTACTCTTGTGTGAGTGTATCACACGACACATGTTCCACTGTCCAAACTGAAATGTTTAACTGTCAGAAACCCCCATGTCCCAATTATTACCAATGTCTTCACGGAAAACCGTCTGCTGGTCATCGTAGCTTCAGATATCTACATGTTAGACCAGTTCAACAACCATTTCACGCTTATGGAGGAACTCCATTGAATATAGTTGGCAAGATAACAGTGGATGTGCAACATCATAATCAGAGAGCCAGTTTACCTTTGCTTGTGGCCGATTATGACAGTGATGCTCTTCCCCTGCTCAGAAGATCGTGGCTGAAGATTGGCCGAGCATATTGTCAAAGGGGCAGTACAAGATCAACTCATGTGCAGATTCAGTTCAAGATATTGTGGATAGGTACCCTGATGTCTGTAAGGAAGAACTTGGTACAGTGCAAGGGACAAAGGCAACCTTACACCTTAAGGAAGGGACGGTACCAGTGTTTCTCAAGGAAAGACCTGTTTGTTTTGCATTGCGGCCTGCAGTTGATTGAGAGCTTGAGCGGATGCAGAAGGAAGGCATAATTACGCCTGTTGAGTTTAGCGAGTGGGCAACGCCAATTGTTTGTGTTCCGAAGGCCGATGGAACAGTACGTCTTTGTGGGGACTATAAAAGCACTGTGAATCCCGCAATACACAGGATTCCAATTCCGACAGGAATTGTATGGAAGTTTTGCAGGTGGAAAGGTGTTCACTAAGATTGACTTGAGGTGTGCCTACAAACAAATGCTGTTGGATGAGGAGTTACAAAAGGTGGTAACCATCAACACACAGAAAGTACTTTCAGATACACTCGACTCCCATTTGGAATCTCGTCTTGTCTGGCAATCTGGCAGAGATTTATTGCGCAAGTGATAGGACTTGATCGGGTATGTGCAATAATGGATGACATACTGATATCAGGAAGAGATGATAATGAACATCTCATGAACACTGAGAAATTACTTAAGAAATTCCAGAAGTATGGACTGAGGGTCAAGCCTGCAAAGTGTTTCTTCTAAAGAGATTCAATCGTGTACATGGGCCTGAAAATATCTGAGTGAGTGAGTGAGTTGGGTTTAATGTCGCTTTTAACAGTATTACAGTCATATCACGGCGTGTCAGCTTAATGTTGGAGGAAAGCCCAAAGTGATGCAGGTCTCAGACGTTTACCACTTTGGTGAAACCCACGAGCACGGGTATGGTGCTGACAAACCTAGAAACATAATTGGGGGGAACCGGGATTCGAACCCACAATCATAGGTTTCCGGCGTGACCAAGGGACGCATTTGAAACATGTATCAACATGAACAGGATGAAACCAGTGAGAGTAGCTTCATACCATGCAGCCAATAATGTCGCAGTAGAACAAGTGGTACAGACTTTCATGAACAGTCTTAAAGCTAGCATGACAAGTTCACAGTCATTACAGCAGTGTATTGCCAGTTTTCTTCTCACCTGTCGCTCTACTCCTCATGCGACAACAGGTAGAACACCAGCAAGTTTGTTCTTTGGGCGAGAGATCTGCACTAGAGTTAGAGGGGAAGGTTCTAAACAAGCAGAGTGACATGAAACTATCATAATAACAGAATGGGTCTCCGTGAGTTTCTGCCAGGTGACCAAGTTATGATTATCGAACTTCATATGCGACATAACACATGTGCTCCCTGGGGTCAGCCATCTTAGATGTTATACATGACTGTAACATTCCTGAATAGTTCGTTCAAAGACGTCAATAGCGGTAATCTGACCATGGTTGTTGTTAATAATGGTGAGTTGTGCAATCTTCCAATCGCTTCACACATGATTTCGCCGAAATTAATTAAAACAATATTAAAAGGAATTTTTAATAAAATTTATGAAATAAGTTACAAACGTAAGTCCAGATATACAAAGAACACTTTTTATAGCCAGACAGTGTAATTACATGATTAATTTGCATACTTCAGTACGGATTTGTTGACCTGGTATTTTCGGTATTACGTGCTCACGGTAATGTTTTTCCGTTGGAGAAAAAACCCATCAAAACTCATTATTGCGTGTATAATGCACACCCCCTTCTACGCATCTGTGTTTTTTGGAAAAAAAGTGCACACAATACTCAAGAAAATACGGTAGTCATATCCATTGACCGCCACAGGAATCTATGATAAGGTCGATCACCTGGTGATATACTGATCTGAAGAAACATTTCAACTATGTCACAGATAAATGCCACTGGATGTCTTCTGAAGTGGAGCAAGACATCAAACAACTCACTTTGCAACTTTGGTCCTGCATGTATTGCATCATTGAAAGATAGGCCATCATGTTCAGCTGATGCATCAAACACAATACGAACCTTTGTGGTACTCCTATCAGGATGCAAAATGGGAAAGTGAGGAAGATACCATCTTGTTTCACTAAATGATTCATCTTGTGGAACTTTGCGAATGTATCCTTTTGACAAGTACTCATAGTTAATATCATCATAAGCCTTGGCTATTTCTGAATGATTAGTCATCTTCTTCTCAGTACTGTTAAGACATTTAACAGTTTTATGATAGTTGTCAGTCAGTGAATGAACATTTTCATTCCAAGGAATAGCTATTTCATATCGGCCATCCTTATGAGTGAGTGTTTCATGAGCATACTTTAAAACCATTTCATCACCAGTCTTAATTTGTGATGTTGGGTTTCCTTGATCCATTTCCCAAAACTTGTGCAGTACCTGAGTCAGCTCAACATCTTTACTGTCTGTGAAGAATGAACTTTGTTCAAACTTACATTGATCTGAAAAGCGACCAATGCATATATAAATAAAGTGACAAAACCCTTTCCATATCCAACAGAAATCTCTGTATAAAGCAAAGTCGATTGTACGATTCAACCATTGTCATGAGCATGTGTTTTTGAATCACTATCAAATAGTAATGATACCAGGTGTTCGTGAAAAGAAGTGAAAGTAGACTATTGGAAAGTTGAAGTCATCCCTCTTGTCATTCAGTCTTATAGAGAGTGTTTTGTCACTCTGAATCTTTATGCTTAGATCTAAATATGAAACAGATGGTTTATTTCTAGTTCTAGTGGAAGGGAATTGGTTATTCAACGATATCAGATCATAGATATACATGTAGCCTATGCTAGACTTCTTAGCCAAATTACCTTTTGTTTTATTCATATGCATAAAGAAATATCGGCAAGAAGGGAAACGAAATTGGCACCCATGGGGATGCCTACTTCTTGTCTGAATGTCTTACCCCAAAAGTTTACATAGATGTCATCAATGAGGAAGTGCAGAATTTCACATATTGTTTTCTTAGTAAACTTCAGATGGCATTTGCTTTCATTTTTCAAAAAATTGTCCTGAACCTTTGGATATAGATACTTAACTAAGGTCACCATGCTTTGTAACAAAAGTCCCATGGATCAAGGAATGAAGTTTTTCCTAAAGTGGAATAGTGGTATACAAAGTTAAAAAAAATAATCTTTTTGGACAGAATGAAACTTGGTTCTTTTCTGACAGTGCAAAAGTTCAAGCAAATCCTTCTAGGTTTTAAGAATCCACTTGGTATTAATTCCACTTGTCTCAAATACTTTCTGTGAATATAAAGAAAGTCCTTGCTTGATTGCATTAAAGATTATGGTTAGTCTTTGAGACAGGGATTTTGTGGAACATTTGCTGGACCCAGCAATATATCTGACTTTGTACGGATTTTATGGAGAATGGACATGTCTTCTGATTTTAGAGTCAAGTCAAAGTAAAGTTAAAGTTAATTTTGGCAGAATTCTTCCTCAGTTAACAGACTGGCCTTATATGAGGCATTATTGGATATGTCATTGATACCAAGTTCTTTAATCAAACAATTAATGTAGTGATGCTTACATATATTGGTGATGTTATTTTAGGCCTTGTCAGTGGAAACAACTACAGACTTTTCAGGTAGGACAGCCAGACTTTGGATGACAGCTGGCTAGGACAGAATGGGTTTATTCCAATTCCGTTTCCTCTTTTTAAGTTTGTGCATTCTACCAATGACAACATCACTGACTGCACGTCCACCCAGGTGGAGAAAGTCTTGCAACTGGATCACAAGCCACCTCTATAATGACTGGTGCAAATCTAAATGATGGACACTGAAAAGCAAATCAACCATGCAAGGCTTTGGGAACAGTAGATTTGAAAATGTGTCCATTTGTTCCTATGCTTTTGCCAGTCAATCGCTTGCAAATTACCAGTCACAGCATTAGTTGTCATTGCAGACATCTGAATACTAAGATCACCACTGATAGTTTCTAGCTTAAATTCTACTGGTTTTGTCTCAAATGATTCAGTGTGACTGTTTAGAACAAGATCTTCTGTGGTTCACCCTGTTAACCCAAATCAGCTGCAATGGCGGCATTAATGTAAGACTTCATCCAACAAAGCATTTACTGTTAAGTTCCTTGTCCCATTTGTTAATACCACTGGAACAGTGCAATGAGCTATCAAAGTGTGATGTGTTGGTGGTATTATTGCATGAGATCTATCAGTTTGATCACATTTTTGAGATTTTGAGGTTTCTGCATCATGGCCCAAATTTACCACTGACTCAACTTGTGGTTCAGCTTTGTCAATATCTTGGTTTGCACGAGTAGTCTTGTCAATGAACTTATTCTACCATTCTTTTTCAATCTTTTTGCTATGTTACATCTATCAGGATACCTTTGAAAACTTTGCAGTTCCAAATTTCATGCCCTTCAGCACATACACCACAACACTACCATCACTAACAAATGCAATGAAGTTTTCTGTTTTGGCTGTGATCTCTGATCTGGTGTAGTCAATCCATGTACTGATTCCTCTGCAATAATCTGAAATTCTGCTGACATCATCCATTTTCTTCGTCCCTACTGACTCCTGTCTGTCCCTTTCATACACCCACCTTGATATTGAGCGACCATAAGTTCAGTCAACTTTTTCAACAAAGTTGCATAAAGCAGGCCATTACCTAACTCCTCTACCCTGTCACGATTCTCTAATGTTTGCGACTGCAACAACCAAAATATTATCAAATTTCTCTAGATCCTGAACATGGCCTTCAAGGATTGGCTTGAATTACTAATTTCCTCATTTTGGATTGCAAACTGATGTCTCTTCCCATCAAGCTTTCTTTCAAGACGTTCTAGTGTAACATCATAAGCTACTAAACTGTGTCCTAAAGACTGAATTGATTTCAATGCTTTGCCCGAGAGATGTTGGCGCAGTTGCAACAACTTGTACTCAGGTGTGGCTGGAGACAGATCAATGCAAGTCATGAAGGCAGCCTTCCAACTTTGATGCGTCTTCATATCACCTGAGAATACATGTCATTCCCTATTGCCTTAGACTTACCTGGGCATTTTGTTCTACCAACATGCAATGCTAGGTCATCGTTCTGACCATAAATGTGTCCTTCAGAGATCAAATTTTCATGGTCAGCTACTTCAGATTGTTGCTGCGATAGAACACTTAGTTGTTGAATAAGTCGAGATCTCTGGCCCATGCTGTATAGCCTGCCTAACCTTCTACTGGACACAGAGCTATTTCCCATCTGTTAGATCCTGATCTGCTTTGCAGAGATCCCTTTACAGATTCAAGAGCTAAGTTGTTTTCCTCCTCCAAACTATCTATTTCTTGATCCAACATTTTAACATTGTCACATTCTTTCAGTTTAACATAAATCCTTGAAAGCTCTATCCTAACATCCTTACCTCTTTCTGTGATGGTTGATCATGACTTTCTATCAAAGTAGTAAGCTTATTTCTGGCCTTTGAACAACTAGATTTGGTTTCCTTTTTTTGTTTTAACACACGAAGTTGTTTTGCTGTCTCTGAGAGAGATTCAGTTTCTGACAAAGTTGCTCTCCACTGGCTATCGATTCCAGTTTCCAAAGGACTTGGTCTACACTGGCTATCTATTCCACTTTGGTCTAAGCTTTCTATGAAATAACTACTTACAAATTTAATACAGTCTTTGTTTCAAATGGAAATGTAACAGAAAACCTTGCACTGCTACCATTGTTGGGCAGTAGAATACATGATATTAACTAAAATGTGAATTTCCTTTACTGATGTAAACATCACTAAAACATGAACTCAACATGAATCTCTTCCTAAAAAGATGAAGAAATCCAAATGTGACAAAATTAACTAAATAAGATTCTCAAAGTTTATTGCTATCAAACCTATCAGTCTATCTCTATTTTAGATATTGCGATGGCCTATCTTAACTAATGTGTTCCACCTAGGTCCTACCTTGATGAACTATAAAATGAAGCTGTTGAATCTACGTCCTATCGCAACAACATATCATGCCAATCTGACGATTGTAAATCCTATCAAGCCAAGATATCAAACCAATCTGACGATTGTAAATCCTATCAAGCCAAGATATCAAACCAATCTGATTGTAGATCCTATCAAGCCAAGATATCAAGCCAATCTGACGCGTACCAGAGTGAGTCCTGCACATGGACAGTTGACAGTTGGTGCCATGTCATACTTTGTTTTACCCATGAAGCAAGTTGTCTGTTCCAGCTATCTATCCATGCTTAACATGTCTTCAAACCAGTCTCATTAGTCAAAGGTCAGTATTTACCTGGTTTTAAAAACAGCATAGCAGATTCCTTATCTCGTTTTGATCTTCAGAAGTTTAGTCAGCTGAAACCAGAAGCCAGAGCCAAACCGACACCAGTACCCTGGGATCTGTGGCGTATCTAAAACGGAGGCCTTTGTGTTAATTAAAGCTTTAGTGTCGAGCAATACTCAACACAACTATGCAGCTGCATTAAGGTCATTTGACAAATTTTGTTACAATCATAAAATACCTCTGATTTGGCCTGCGCCAATTTATGATTTTTTATGTTATATAGCCAGTTTGTCACAAGAACAGCTCAGCATTTCTCAGCTCTTGCCAGACATCACTACATTAATAGCAGGTCTAATCCTACTGAAAACCTTTTAGCATAGTCATTAACCACATATCTGTCTTTACGCTCAGCCCAACCAGGCCAGTTATTCGTCCATTTGAATGGTAAAGCTGTCACCAGATATCAGTTCTCTGTAGTACTCAGGAAAGCCATACAGTTCCTTAACTTGCACAGAATAAAATACAACGCACTCATTCAGGTATAACCAGGGTATTTTGGGAAAAAGTGTTTTTAATATTAATTTAAAATGAGGTTTATGAAATTCTATCAGGCTTTGGGTTAAAATAAGAAATGGACATGTGAGAGGTTACTGTACTGGGTGAGGCTTAAACAAAGAGGTCAAAAGGTTATCGATTCTATTGCTCTTAGGAACAACTTCTCATCAGCAAAAGGGAATTAGCAGGATCTGGTCTTGTAACATAAGTACAAGAGAGCAAATGAAAAGATGGGATAGATAATCAGTCTTGAAGTGTCCAAATATTGTATGAATTGTTGCTTGACTGTATGAATTATTGCTTGATTGGAATCTGATTACGGATATCTTGGTAAATTTTGACATAGTATCTGGCTTACATCCTAGGTTCATGAACTATGTTTGATTGACTGATGCATTTAGAAAGTTAACTGAGTTATTTTAGACAAGAAGAGTTTGATAGCACAAACTGAATCTGCCATTTGGAGATTGGAAATTAGCTTCTGTTGAAATGAGCGTATGAGTCATTTCGCTATGACTTGGAACATTATTTCGGTGGGGGGGGGGGGAGAGATAAAATTATCGGGAGTTGTCCGGGAGTGGTGCGGGGATTCAGAAACTCATATCAGGCTCTTCAATGCATCCTTTAGGTATGTGTTGTATTTAAGTTGTACAGGCTACAAGCAAAAAACTGAGGACCATGTGTGTATATTTATGATAAATTCTATCATAAATAAAAAGGACTTGAGCAAACCAGATGACTTGTGATTTTGAGCGCTACATCATCCCCAGAACCAAGGAGTGGTTGATAAGTACAAGTGACCAAAGGGTAAATTTCCCGACACCTAAGGTGACATATGGCGGAGTTGCTTTAAGATCACTGTACCATGCTCATCACAAGTTTGAACGGGGAGATTTAGTTGCATCTGCAGCTGAGTAGATGGGTTGTCTGCGGCTGAGCGCTCATTTCAAAACTAGTGTCGCTTGTATTCAGGTCTAATGCATAATCACGGGACTGAGCTTGCTATACACCAAGCGCATTTGTTGAGCCTCAACATGCTAACTGCACCTCATGTAGTGTACCAAAACCACAGAGTATGGCAGTGTATGTAATGACACAGGATGGACTGGAGCTCACACCTCATGTTGTGATTAGCCATGGAGGATGAACTTAACTGTCATACTCCGGCCAACTGGTCATCATTTGTATGTTCCAGCCCATTTGGTCATGATTTTGTACTTTTTCCATTGCATTCGGATGTGTACCACGTTTAACCTAGGCGCAAACAATGTAACTGCATTTCTGTGTACTGTGTAATACAGCTTGTTGCGACTTCTGCCCGTATTATTATGTAATAAAGCTGCGCCCATATCTTGCCACTTATGCATCATATTATCTTTTGTATTATTTCATTCACACTTAATCGTGGAAGATGAATATCTTCTAGCAAGAATGAGCACATGAGTCAAACTGTTTAAAATAGGATGATTGCCTATTCATAAAACATGTCATGTTGTAAAACTGAATGGAGAACTGATCAATATCCTTCAATAGTTCCATGACAAAACTTCATATCCTTTCAAAGGTAGAAGAGAAAATAAGAAACCATGGGGATAGAAAGGCAACATCACCATCCTGGTCACCACTGAATAAACTTATCCAAGCTATTGTGGTAAATGAGAGAGTACAATGTTAACCATGATTCAGACACAGCTTCTGAGGCAGATTCAGAGAACCCAGAGAAGATGTCTGACCTGGGTTGATGCAAAAGATCATGACGTGGAGGCAGTGGGAGAGAATCTTCCATTAGAAGAGACAGAAGTCTGGGAAACCACAGCCTGTTGGGCCAGATTGGGGCGATCAGGATGAATGTACAGTCTGTGAGTTCTACTTTTATAATCACTTTGTTTAGGAGAGACCATTGAGGGAATGCATAAGTGAAGAGATCTGTCCAATCCATCAATAGGGCATCAATCTGTAACACCCTTGGGTCTGGTACTGGACTTACATAAATTGGGAGCTGATGATTCAGGCATGTTGCGAACAGATCCAGTTGTGGAGTTTCCCATATTGACGTGATCCAGGTGAAGATGTCTAGATGTAGTGTCCACCCTTCGGCATCTTGACAGACTGTCCATAACAAAGTTCAATCTCACTGGACTGTGTCTCACATGCATCCTGCAATTGTATGAGTCAGCCAAGTCGAATGTCCGAGAAATCTCCATCACTTGAGAGCAGGCCTTGGTTCCCCCCTGTTTCTGTATATAAGCCACTACTGGTGCTGTCAGTGGCAATCAAGACTCAGGAATTGAGGGGGGGGGGGGGGGGGGGTATTTCTGACTCTGGATTGCATAAAAAAAAATCGCCTTGATCTCCCGGCAGTATATATGGAGATCCTTCTGTCTTAGTCCATGTACCCTCTATCTGGAGATCGTCCAGGTGGGCTCCCCAACCTGAATCTGAGGCATCTGTAATCAGATGATGTTCTGGAGGTAAGTAAGAGAGAATAACAAAATATAAATAAGCGACAAAACCCTTTCCATATCCAATAGAAACCTCTGCATAATGCAGAATCGATTATACAATTCTGATGATATCATGAGCATTTTTTTATGAATCACTATCAAATAGTAATTATACCAGGTGTTCGCAAAAAGGTGACGCCCATCAGTGGCATCCATCACAAACACATCCAAAGGCATGGCAAATGTTCACCTGAAAAAACATGAACACATATGGTAAAAGTCAAAATAGGGAATTGCATCAGCCATCATTTTTGTCACTGATGCATCAAATTTGGAAAGGTCCTCTACATGTCTACCATAAAACTTTTTAAAAGCTTTACTGAGTCTTGAATGGTGTAACCTTGATCAAACAACTTCTGAGCAAGAGTTGTATGATGCTCTTTAAAATGTTGGTAGAAAGAGCATGCTCAATTGTATCTCAAAAGTTGCGAAATGTAAACATCAAAGGCTGGAATAAACATAGACATAAAAGAAATGCCAATCATGACATTGTGATGATGAGTCCACCAAAGAAGGTGGTGTTGGAAGGTGTTCGATAAAGGAGCCAGGATGTCTGGAGATTGATCCCAAAGTTTGTTGATCCAGTTTGTGGGGACATAACTAAAATCTTCCTCTGTAAGTCAGATCCTGGAGGGATGTTAACCTTGCAAGGAGGGACATCAACCATCCGACCATGTGGAGCCTGGAAACAAAACGATCTTCAGGAGGACAGAGAATGCCCTTGTTTTGAAGGGAATGGGCCCTGAGATTAACGGACGTGAGCTCTGACTTGGAAGGAAAAATAAGGAATCCGCTGGCATGTCATGAGTTGAGTCAGAAAAGTTCAATTCTGATACAGATGAGACTTGATCTGGTCTGCTGCCAGAAATTCTTAAGTATCCATGGAGACGAACCAGATGGAGATGGGCAAAACTGATCACTGGTGCTGTTATTCTGGTGAATAACCACAGCACAATCAAGATCACAAACCGGAGAACTCGTAACAACGTCTGTTTACTGCACAGCAGAGATATTTTTGTGATGACTGATTGATAGGCACATGGAGAAAGGCATCTTGTAGATTGATGCCAAACTCCATGTCTGAGTGTTTGACAGATTCCATCTGGAATCTTGGGAGGAGGGATCAGGAAGAATTTGTTCAGCTTCTCCAGAATGATAATCATCCTAAATTTGGTGGTAATTTTCTTTTGGTACCAAAAATACTGGAGAATAAAAGCCCTTGGTGGTGTCTGTGTCTTGGAGTCAAGAACGGCTGCTCCTTCCAGATGGAATCTGCGACCCCCGAGTCCAGACAACAAGAAGTGGACAGGTTCAGAAGTGTAGCTTGTAGCCGTTGGATACAACGTCCGGGTTCCTGTGGTCTAACATAATCAGTGTCATGTTGGTGGCTTAAAAGCAAAAGACATTCCACCACTGGACCCAGAGTTGGTCTTGCGTTGAAAAATGGTAGTTGTAGATCGTAATCTGTAGACATAGCAAAATTGATAGGGTCTGTGGGAGCAGCGGGAAAGTCATCTACGGTCCACACGACCTCCTGGTGTTGAGAATGATCTGTTCGTCAGAAGGTTTGAAAGGATTACTTGCCAAAAGGAATACACTGGTTTAAGGAAGTGTCTTTCAAATTGGTGTCTTGGTTGTTTGGATGATTCATGTTGATTGTAGACACCTGAAGTCTTTCCCAAATTGTTTAAGTATCTAGGGGTGTGTGATGGGTTGGCACATCATCATCTTCTTGGGTGAGTTGATACCTCCCTCGATCTGATTTGTGATAAGAGCTGCTGACGTTGCATCCAAATAAATTGGGAAGATGTCCAGTAGTTCCTGTTACAGAGGCTTGATCAACAATCACTTTTGTGTAGCTCAGTGAATGTGAGATGTATTGGGGGCTTGGCAACCCGCATATTCCTGCATTTGAGAAGGAATAGCTTGGTCCATACATGGAGGCAGGTGTGTCATGACAGGGAGTCCAATAAATCCACATAGGAAAAGGGAATACCAAACTCCCTTGGAGGTAAATTCTCATCCTCATAATAGCCCTCTTCATTGTCTGAGTCAGAGTCAGAAGGGATGTGGGTGACCCATGACCGGGAGTCATCCGGCTGGTGATTAGCAAAGTGATCAAGCAGATCCCCATGGAGGTCATCATCCAACAGTGTCCAGGAGTCCGGTAAGATCTATGAATGGGTAGACTGTTGCGTAACTGAAGCTCCCATACGGAAGTCATGCTATTGGTTGGCTGATCCTGTAGATCCTGTACTCCTGCAGCTGTGGCCCATATCTTCCAGTGGTTGTGATCCATATCCTCCAGTGGCTGTGATCCATATCCTCCAGTGGTAATGATCCATATCCTCCAGTGACTGTGATCCATATCATCCAGGGGATATGATTTGTATGGCTGTGAGCTGTAACCTCCAGTGGCTGTGATCTCCAGTGGCTGTGAGCTGTAGCCTCCAGTGGCAGTGATCTCCAGTGGCTGTGATCCTTATTCTCCAGTGGCTGCGATCAATATCCTCCAGTCAATGGAATTCGTATCCGAATTGCTCCTGTTCCTGTATTCTGTATCCTCAACTCGCTGTGATCCATATCCTCCAGTGGTTTTAATCCATAATCTCTGTATTCTGTATCCTCCACTGGCTGTGACCCCCATTCACCACTGGCTGTGATCCATATCCTCCGGCAGTTGTGATCCATATCCTCCATTGGCTGTATTCAGTATCCGCCAATGGCTGTGATCTGTATCCTCCAGTGGCTGCGATCCTCAGCAATGCATATCCATCCGTGGCTGTGATGTGTATCCTTCCGTGGCTGCGATCCGTATCCTCAAATAGCTGTGAGCTGTATCCTCCAGTGGCTAAGTTCCATATCCTCCAGTGGCTGTATTCCGTATCCTCCAGTGGCTGTGATCCACCAATGGCTGTGATCCATATTCTCAAGTGGTTGTATACCATATCCATCAGAGGCTGTGATCTGTATCCTCCAGTCGCTGCAATCAATATCCTCCAGTCAATGCAATTCATATCCTCCAATGGCTGTAATTTATTTCCTCCAGTGGCAATGATCCATATCCTCCAGTTTCAGTATTCAGTATCCTCCAGTGGCAGTGATCCATAATGTTCAGTGCCTATGATCTGTTTCCTCAAGATGCAATGATCCACATCCTCTTGTGGCTGTATTCTGTTTCCGTCAGTGGCTGTATTCCATTTCCATCAGTGGCTGTGATCTGTATCCTCCAGTGGCTATGACCCGTATCCTCCAGTGTTTGTGATCCTTAATCTCCAGTGGCTGCGATCTATATCCTCCAGTCAATGCGATTCATATCCTCCAATGGCTGTGATTCATATCCTCCAGTGGCAGTGACCCGTATCCTCCAGTGACTGTGATCTGTAACCTCTAGTTGCAATGACCCGTATCCTCCAGTGGCTGTATCATGTATCTTACAGTGGCTGTATTCCATATTCTCCCATGGCTGTGATCTGTATCCTCCAGTGGCTACAAACTGTATACTCCAGTGGATGTGATCCATATCCTCCAGTGACTGTGATTCATATCCTCCAGTGGCAGTGACCCGTGTCTTCCAGCAGCTGTGATTCATATCCTCCAGTGGCTGTGATCTTTATTCTCTAGTGGTTGTATCCCGTATCTTCCAGTGGCTGTATTCTGTATTCTCCAGTGGCTGTGATCTGTATCCTCCACTGGCTGTGATCTGTATTCACTAGTGACTGTGATCCATATCCTCCAGTGACTGAGATCCTCTGTGACCCATATCCTCAGTGGCTACATTCCATGTCATCTGTATCCTAAAGTGGCTGTATTCAGTATCCTCCAGCAGTTGTGATCTGTATCCTCAAGTGGCTGTGATCTGTATCCTCCAGTTGCAGTGATCCATTTCCGCAATTCAATGGAATTCGTATCCTCCAATGGCTGTGATCAGTATCCTCCAGCGGCAGTGACCCGTATCCTCCAGTGGCTGTGATCTTTATTCTCCAGTGGCTGTGATTCATATCCTCCAGTGGCACTGACCCGTATCCTCCAGTGGCTGTGATCTTTATTCTCCAGTGGCTGCAATCCATATCCTCCAGTCAATGCGATTCCTATCTTCCAATGGCTGTGATTCATATCCTCCTGTGGCAGTGACCCGTATCCTCCAGTGGTTGTATTCCGTATCCTCCAGCAGTTCTGATCTGTATCCTCAAGTGGCTGTGATCTGTATCCTCCAGTTGCAGTGATCCATTTCCGCCAGTCAATGCAATTCGTATCCTCCAATGGCTGTGATCAGTATCCTCCAGCGGCAGTGACCCGTATCCTCCAGTGGCTGTGATCTTTATTCTCCAGTGGCTGTGATTCATATCCTCCAGTGGCACTGACCCGTATCCTCCAGTGGCTGTGATCTTTATTCTCAAGTGGCTGCAATCCATATCCTCCAGTCAATGCAATTCCAATCTTCCAATGGCTGTGATTCATATCCTCCTGTGGTTGTATTCCGTATCCTCCAGTGGCTGTGATCTGTATCCTCCACTGTCAGTGATCTGTATTCTCTAGTGACTGTGATCGATATCCTCCAGTGGATGCAATTCATATACTTCAATGGCTTTAATCTGTATCTTCCAGTGGCTGCAATCTGTATCCTCCTGTGGCTGCGATCCATATTCTCCATTGGCTGCGATCCATATCCTCCAGTGGAAAGGATTCGTATCCTCCAACGGCTGCGAGCTGTATCCTCCAGTGGCTGCGATCCTCAGCAATGCATATCCATCCGTGGCTGTGATGTGTATCCTTCCGTGGCTGCGATCCGTATCCTCAAATAGCTGTGAGCTGTATCCTCCAGTGGCTAAGTTCCATATCCTCCAGTGGCTGTATTCCGTATCCTCCAGTGGCTGTGATCCACCAATGGCTGTGATCCATATTCTCAAGTGGTTGTATACCATATCCATCAGAGGCTGTGATCTGTATCCTCCAGTCGCTGCAATCAATATCCTCCAGTCAATGCAATTCATATCCTCCAATGGCTGTAATTTATTTCCTCCAGTGGCAATGATCCATATCCTCCAGTTTCAGTATTCAGTATCCTCCAGTGGCAGTGATCCATAACGTTCAGTGCCTATGATCTGTTTCCTCAAGATGCAATGATCCACATCCTCTTGTGGCTGTATTCTGTTTCCGTCAGTGGCTGTATTCCATTTCCATCAGTGGCTGTGATCTGTATCCTCCAGTGGCTATGACCCGTATCCTCCAGTGTTTGTGATCCTTAATCTCCAGTGGCTGCGATCTATATCCTCCAGTCAATGCGATTCATATCCTCCAATGGCTGTGATTCATATCCTCCAGTGGCAGTGACCCGTATCCTCCAGTGACTGTGATATGTAACCTCTAGTTGCAATGACCCGTATCCTCCAGTGGCTGTATCATGTATCTTACAGTGGCTGTATTCCATATTCTCCCATGGCTGTGATCTGTATCCTCCAGTGGCTACAAACTGTATACTCCAGTGGATGTGATCCATATCCTCCAGTGACTGTGATTCATATCCTCCAGTGGCAGTGACCCGTGTCTTCCAGCAGCTGTGATTCATATCCTCCAGTGGCTGTGATCTTTATTCTCTAGTGGTTGTATCCCGTATCTTCCAGTGGCTGTATTCTGTATTCTCCAGTGGCTGTGATCTGTATCCTCCACTGGCTGTGATCTGTATTCACTAGTGACTGTGATCCATATCCTCCAGTGACTGAGATCCTCTGTGACCCATATCCTCAGTGGCTACATTCCATGTCATCTGTATCCTAAAGTGGCTGTATTCAGTATCCTCCAGCAGTTGTGATCTGTATCCTCAAGTGGCTGTGATCTGTATCCTCCAGTTGCAGTGATCCATTTCCGCAATTCAATGGAATTCGTATCCTCCAATGGCTGTGATCAGTATCCTCCAGCGGCAGTGACCCGTATCCTCCAGTGGCTGTGATCTTTATTCTCCAGTGGCTGTGATTCATATCCTCCAGTGGCACTGACCCGTATCCTCCAGTGGCTGTGATCTTTATTCTCCAGTGGCTGCAATCCATATCCTCCAGTCAATGCGATTCCTATCTTCCAATGGCTGTGATTCATATCCTCCTGTGGCAGTGACCCGTATCCTCCAGTGGTTGTATTCCGTATCCTCCAGCAGTTCTGATCTGTATCCTCAAGTGGCTGTGATCTGTATCCTCCAGTTGCAGTGATCCATTTCCGCCAGTCAATGCAATTCGTATCCTCCAATGGCTGTGATCAGTATCCTCCAGCGGCAGTGACCCGTATCCTCCAGTGGCTGTGATCTTTATTCTCCAGTGGCTGTGATTCATATCCTCCAGTGGCACTGACCCGTATCCTCCAGTGGCTGTGATCTTTATTCTCAAGTGGCTGCAATCCATATCCTCCAGTCAATGCAATTCCAATCTTCCAATGGCTGTGATTCATATCCTCCTGTAGTTGTATTCCGTATCCTCCAGTGGCTGTGATCTGTATCCTCCACTGTCAGTGATCTGTATTCTCTAGTGACTGTGATCGATATCCTCCAGTGGATGCAATTCATATACTTCAATGGCTTTAATCTGTATCTTCCAGTGGCTGCAATCTGTATCCTCCTGTGGCTGTGATCCATATTCTCCATTGGCTGCGATCCATATCCTCCAGTGGAAAGGATTCGTATCCTCCAACGGCTGCGAGCTGTATCCTCCAGTGGCTGTGATTTGTATCGTCCAGTGGCAATGATACATATCCTCCACCAGGTGTGATCCATATCCTCCAGTTGCTGTGATCCATAATCTCCTGTGTCTGTATTCTGTATCCTCCACTGGCTGTGACCCACATTCTGTACTATCTTCCAATATCCTCCAGCAGTTATGATCCATATCCTCCAATGGCTGTATTCAGTATCCGCCAATGGCTGTGATCTGTATCCTATCAGTGGCTGCGATCTGCAGCAATGCATATCCATCCGTGGCTGTGATGTGTATCCTTCCGTGGCTGCGATCAGTATCCTCCAATAGCTGTGAGCTGTATCCTCCAGTGGCTAAATAGCTGTATTCCATATCTTCCAGTGACTGATCAGTATCCTCCAGTGGCTGTAATCCGTTGCAATCCATATCCTCCAGTGGCAGTGATCTGTATCCTCCAGTGGCTGCAATTCATATCCTCCATGGGATGCAATTGGTATCCTTCAATGGCTGTGATCTATACTCTTCAAAAAAAGAAACTTGACACTGACTTTCAAAATGTAATATAATGCGATTGTTTCAAAATAGGACACAGAAACCATAATTGAAACACTGTTTGAAGATCATGTACACAATGTTCAAAACATTAATCGTGTCACCTAGACAGACACACGTACACGATACAGTTAATGTCACAGGGGTACAGAAAATGTCAATATCGGTTGTGCCCACCACGTGCATCAATCACCGCTTGACACCGACGACCCATAGATGCAATCAAGTTGTCAATGACACGCTGTTGGATGTGCTGCCATTCATGCTGAAGTGCATCAAGAAGCGCCGGAAGTGTTTGGGGCGGTGGATTCCTTCTGCAAACGCTTCGATCCAACTCGTCCCACAGATGCTCAATCGGGGACAAATCTGGTGACCGAGCTGGAAAAGGTAATGTCTGGATGTTGTTGTGCTGTAAGAAGTCCTGACAAACACGTGCAATATGCGGTCTAGCGTTGTCCTGCTGGAACTGTCCGCCATGAACGTTGACGTGTGGAAGAACGTAAGGCTGTAGGATCAAGTCTCTGTAACGCATACCTGTCAATGCACCTGCCACATGCAGTACATTTCTCCATCTTGCACGTGCCCATCTAACCCTCTGTTGGCACCAAAGCAGACGGTCCGCCAGATGACGTGGGGTCAATACATGACGTCGAACAGGTCTTCGTGCAAAAAGTCCAGCCTCCCTCAGTCTGTTGCGTACCGTTTGATCTGATATTCTGCATACCCCAGGGATCTGTGTGTCTCGGAGGTGTCGCAGCCGGATGTATCGATCTTGTGCTTGGGTTGTCACCCTTGGTCTTCTTGACCTTGGTCTGTCGTCAACTCTGTTGGTGTTGTTGTATCGGGTCCACAGTGGGGAGATTGTCTGTCCGGATACGCCAAAGTGCCTGGCCACTTCTTGCTGAGTTGCTCCAGCTTGTAATCTCCCAATGGCGTTGTTCCGTTGAGCTGCATTCAGTCTTGGCATTCTGTCACCGCCTCTACTGCCATTATAAGGACTGTATGAACAGCCGTTGATGTGGATTTTTATACCCATTCAGCAGGGGGGCCTGCATGCCTAAATGCAGGATCCTGTGCTGCATGTTTTTTACAGGAGGTTGCGTTTGGATGAAGCTGTAAAATTGATCCCCAAACGCTACGTTTATGTGCTTTGCATGTGATTTCGCGAATTATAGACACATCATCTTTCTGTTTGACTTATTTGGTTTTCATTTAATGTAATTAATTTAGATATTTGGCAAAAAGTGGTTTTACATTTATGTCAAGTTTCTTTTTCTGAAGAGTATATATCCTCCAGTGGCTGTGACTCGTATGCTCCAGTGGTTGTCATCCATATCCTCCAGTGGTTGTCATCCATATCCTTCAGCGGATGCAATTCGTATCCCCCAGTGGCTGTGAACTGTATCCTACAGTGGCTGTGATCCATATTCTCCAGTGGCTGCGATCCGCTGTGATCCATAACCTCCAGTCGATGCGATTCGTATCCTCAAGTGGCTGTGACCCGTATCCTCCAGTGGCTGTGATCTGCATCCTCATGTGGCAGTGATCTGTATCCTCCAGTGGCTGTATTCCATCTCCTCCAGTGGCTGTATTCCATCTCCTCCAGTGGCTGTATTCTGTATTCTCCATTGACTGTGATATGTATCTTCCAGTGGCTATAATCTGTATCCTCCAGTCTATGTGAACTATATCCCCCACTGGCTGCGATCCATATTCTCATGTGGTTGTATTCCATATCCTCAAATGGCTGAGCCGTATCCTCCAGTGGCAGTGATCCATATCCTCCAGAAGCTTAAATATTTTGCAATCCATATCCTCCAGTGGATGCGATTTGTATCCTCCAATGGCTGTATTCATTATCCTCCAGTTCCTGAGCTCTGTATCCTTCAGTGGCTGTGATCCATATCCTCAAGTGGATGCGCTTCGTATCCTCCAGTGGCTGTGATCCATATACTCCAGTGGCTGTAATCCACTGCAATCCATATTCTCCAGTAGCTTTGATCCATATTCTCAAGTGGCTGCGATCAGCTGCAATCAATATTCTCCAGTGGATGCGATTCATATCCTGCAATGGCTTTCAGCTGCAGCTTCCAGTGGCTGTGATCTGCTGAGATCCATATCCTTCATTCGATGCGATTTGTATACCCCATTGGCCATGATCTGTATCCTCCATTGGCTGTGATCTGTATAATCCAGTGCCAGTGGTCCATATCCTCCATTTGCTGTGATACATATCCTCCAGTGGCTGTGATCTATATCCTCCTGTGGCTGTGGTCTGTATCCTCCAGTGGCAAGGATTCATATCCTCCAGTGGCTGTATTCAGTATGTGCCAGTGGCTGTGATATGTATCTTCCAGTGGAAGTGGTCCATAACATTCAGTGCCTATGATCTGTATCCTCAAGTTGCTATGATCCATATCCTCCATTTGCTGTGATATATATCCTGTATTCAGTATTCTCCAGTGGCAGTGATCAATATCCTCCAGCGCCAATAATCTGTATCCTCAAGTGGCTGTGATCCATATCCTCCAGTTGCTATGATTTCAGTGGCTGAAATCTGTATCCTACTTTGGCTGTGATCTGTATTCTCCAGTTGCTGTATACAGTATCCGTCAGTGGCACTGATCCATATTCTCCAGTGGCTGCGATCCGCTGCAATCCATATCCTCCAGTGGCTGTGAACTGACTCCTCCAGTGGCAGTGAGCTGTATCCTCCAGTGGCTGTGATATGTATTCTCCAGTGGCTGGGATCTGCAGCAATCCATATCCTCCAGTGGCTATGATCTGTATCCTCCAGTGGCTATGACATAACCCCAACCTCAAGCAGTTGCACCATACAGAGAGCCAATAGATGCCTATGACATGCTATGACATTACCCCAACCTTAAGCAGTTGCACCAAACAGACAGTCAATAGATGCCGGTGACATGCTGCAACAATACCCCAACCTCAAGCAGTTGCACCATACAGACAGTCAACTGATGCCGATGACATGCTACAACAATACCCCAACCTCAAGCAGTTGCACCATACAGACAGTCAATAGATGCCAGTGACATGCTGCAACAATACCCCAACCTCAAGCAGTTGCACCATACAGACAGTCAACTGATGCCGATGACATGCTACAACAATACCCCAACCTTAAGCAGTTGCACCATACAGACAGTCAATAGATGCCTATGACATGCTATGACATTACCCAAACCTCAAGCAGTTGCACCATACAGACAGTCAATAGATGCCTATGACATGCTATGACATTACCACAACCTCAAGCAGTTGCACCATACAGACAGTCAATAGATGCCTATGACATGCTATGACATTACCACAACCTCAAGCAGTTGCACCATACAGACAGTCAATAGATGCCTATGACATGCTATGACATTACCCAAACCTCAAGCAGTTGCACCATACAGACAGTCAATAGATGCCTATGACATGCTATGACATTACCCAAACCTCAAGCAGTTGCACCATACAGACAGTCAATAGATGCCTATGACATGCTATGACATTACCACAACCTCAAGCAGTTGCACCATACAGACAGTCAATAGATGCCTATGACATGCTATGACATTACCCAAACCTCAAGCAGTTGCACCATACAGACAGTCAATAGATGCCTATGACATGCTATGACATTACCACAACCTCAAGCAGTTGCACCATACAGACAGTCAATAGATGCTGATGAAATGCTATGACATTACCCAAACCTCAAGCAGTTGCACCATACAGACAGCCAATAGATGCCTATGACATGCTATGACATTACCCAAACCTCAAGCAGTTGCACCATACAGACAGTCAATAGATGCCTATGACATGCTATGACATTACCACAACCTCAAGCAGTTGCACCATACAGACAGTCAATAGATGCTGATGACATGCTATGACATTACCCAAACCTCAAGCAGTTGCACCATACAGACAGTCAATAGAGCTATGACATTACCACAACCTCAAGCAGTTGCACCATACAGACAGCCAATAGATGCCGGTGACATGCTATGACATTACCCAAACCTCAAGCAGTTTGCACCCATACAGACAGCCAATAGATGCCTATGACATGCTATGACATTACCCAAACCTCAAGCAGTTGCACCATACAGACAGTCAATAGATGCCTATGACATGCTATGACATTACCCCAACCTCAAGCAGTTGCACCATACAGACAGCCAATAGATGCCGGTGACATGCTATGACATTACCCAAACCTCAAGCAGTTGCACCATACAGACAGCCAATAGATGCCTATGACATGCTATGACATTACCCAAACCTCAAGCAGTTGCACCATACAGACAGCCAATAGATGCCTATGACATGCTATGACATTACCCAAACCTCAAGCAGTTGCACCATACAGACAGCTCAATAGATGCCGAGTGACATGCTATGACATTACCCCAACCTCAAGCAGTTGCACCATACAGACAGTCAATAGATGCCTATGACATGCTATGACATTACCCCAACCTCAAGCAGTTGCACCATACAGACAGTCAATAGATGCCGGTGACATGCTATGACATTACCCCAAACCTCAAGCAGTTGCACCATACAGACAGTCAATAGATGCCTATGACATGCTATGACATTACCCAAACCTCAAGCAGTTGCACCATACAGACAGTCAATAGATGCCTATGACATGCTATGACATCACCCCAAACCTCAAGCAGATGCACCATACAGACAGTCAATAGATGCCTATGACATGCTATGACATTACCACAACCTCAAGCAGTTGCACCATACAGACAGTCAATAGATGCCTATGACATGCTATGACATTACCCAAACCTCAAGCAGTTGCACCATACAGACAGTCAATAGATGCCTATGACATGCTATGACATTACCCAAACCTCAAGCAGTTGCACCATACAGACAGTCAATAGATGCCTATGACATGCTGACATTACCCAAACCTCAAGCAGTTGCACCATACAGACAGTCAATAGATGCCTATGACATGCTATGACATTACCCAAACCTCAAGCAGTTGCACCATACAGACAGTCAATAGATGCCTATGAACATGCTTGACATTACCCAAACCTCAAGCAGTTGCACCATACAGACAGTCAATAGATGCCTATGACATGCTATGACATTACCACAACCTCAAGCAGTTGCACCATACAGACAGTCAATAGATGCCTATGACATGCTATGACATTACCCAAACCTCAAGCAGTTGCACCATACAGACAGTCAATAGATGCCTATGACATGCTATGACATTACCCAAACCTCAAGCAGTTGCACCATACAGACAGTCAATAGATGCCGGTGATCATGCTATGACATTACCACAACCTCAAGCAGTTGCACCATACAGACAGTCAATAGATGCCTATGACATGCTATGACATTACCCAAACCTCAAGCAGTTGCACCTTACAGACAGTCAATAGATGCCGGTGACATGCTATGACATCACCCAAACCTCAAGCAGTTGCACCATACAGACAGTCAATAGATGCCTATGACATGCTATGACATTACCACAACCTCAAGCAGTTGCACCATACAGACAGTCAATAGATGCCTATGACATGCTATGACATTACCACAACCTCAAGCAGTTGCACCATACAGACAGTCAATAGATGCCTATGACATGCTATGACATTACCACAACCCTCAAGCAGTTGCACCATACAGACAGTCAATAGATGCCTATGACATGCTATGACATTACCCCAACCTCAAGCAGTTGCACCATACAGACAGTCAATAGATGCTGGTGACATGCTATGACATTACCCAAACCTCAAGCAGTTGCACCATACAGACAGTCAATAGATGCCTATGACATGCTATGACATTACCACAACCTCAAGCAGTTGCACCATACAGACAGTCAATAGATGCCTATGACATGCTATGACATTACCCAAACCTCAAGCAGTTGCACCATACAGACAGTCCAATAGATGCCGGTGACATGCTATGACATTACCCAAACCTCAAGCAGTTGCACCATACAGACAGTCAATAGATGCCTATGACATGCTATGACATTACCACAACCTCAAGCAGTTGCACCATACAGACAGTCAATAGATTGCCGGTGACATGCTATGACATCACCCAAACCTCAAGCAGTTGCACCATACAGACAGTCAATAGATGCCTATGACATACTATGACATTACCCAAACCTCAAGCAGTTGCACCATACAGACAGTCAATAGATGCCTATGACATGCTATGACATTACCACAACCTCAAGCAGCAGGGTTAATAATGGCTTCCAACTGTTGCTCAACTGGAACTAGATGGACAACAGACGACACACATGCAGCAACGCTGTAATAAGTTAACACACTGTCAAACCACATGTCCATGTTTTCTACTGGGAACGTCGTGGATGAAGTAATGTGAAGTTATTACAGCCTGGATGATGTTAGTAAGAACTCGGTTAGGTTGAGGGTGGCAAGTCATACGACTCACCTGCAAGTGTAAGTGTAGGTGTGACCTTGGCCAAATAAGTTACACAAGCTCGACATCTCTCCCATCTCTACAGGGAGGGCTTCAGTAAGTTATTGTGGCCAAGTTGTGGGCAGCAATTAGTACAGTTAGATGTGTCATTGTCTATAAATGGCAGTAGCAAGTTAACACATTCACATGCCTTCATTGCCCCGGAGGACTACTGAGTGGATTTGACATTATTAAGTTGCCATTGCCATAGAAATGTGCTGTGTCTCCTGCCTGAAGTTGTTACAGCATAGCAGGGTGTATTGGTAGTAACAAGTTAACAGCCTTCCATCCCCTCATTGCTCTGGGGGACATGGGGTCTGGATGTGACAGTATTAAGTTGTTATCACCTTACAATCACAAAAATGTTTTGGCTAGCTCTTCTGCCCAGTGTAAGCTCAAGCATGTGTGAGTTTGTACTGTGTGTTTTGGCCACGGTAAGTCCATCAATCTTCATACCTAACAAGATCATCCAGTATGAAGATCAAAGCAGAAGTTACCGTGACCAAGTTTCTGCTTGTGACATTACTGTGTCACACATGCAAAAATATACGTCATACCTTCACCTGTGTCTGTACCTTCACCTCTGCTGCCCTCGACCTTGTCTGTGTCTTCATCTGTTGTCTTTGTCCCGTGTGTCTGTATCTTGAGCTGTAGTCCTTGTTTCTGTGTCTGTACCTATACCTCTGTTGTTCTTGACCTTTGTTTCTGAACCTTATGTCAGCCCTCTGTTCTTGCTTTGACCCTTGTGTCTGAACCTTACGTCTGCCCTCTGTTCTTGCTTTGACCATTGTGTCTGAACCTTACGTCTGCCCTCTGTTCTTGCTTTGACCTTTGTGTCTGCACCTTATGTCTGCCCTCTGTTCTGGCCTTGATTCTCGGTTCTTGGCGCATGGATCTCTATTCTGAGTAGCTTATGGTCTAATCTCTTCACCGGAAACCTGTGTTGGCACACAACATGATATGAGAACACTGACCTTATCAGTAAAATAATAGTATCACAGCACTGTAGCTCACCTGGATAAGGAGTCAGCAATTCAAAATGTCAACAAGACAACCACTAAACAAAAGTTGTCAGCATTGATATTTTAAATGTTTGGCATAACGCTATGGAGAAATTAACAAAATATAGCATCTTAAGGAGTAACATAAAAGCGAAAGTTCAGTTCAACATGTGTTAATTCCAAAAACAAACAAAACAAATAATAATAAACAAATAACAAAAATAATTGAGAAATGGTCATATATAGCTACACAAGATACTAAATATCCTTATCCTAGGTCTCGTGGTTTGTTTAATGCAAGAAACTTTAAACAGATATTTCATAATTTCTTCAAAATGTTAACAAGGGTAAATTTTCAACAAAACATAAAAACATGAAGCAAATGTTGAGGTCCACAGCCTCCTTTCCACACACACGTTTTCTTCTCAGTTCCTGCACATATCGTCTTCCATGGACTACTCTCCTTCAAGCAACACAGTGTAACAATATCAGCACCGGGTGTGATGGATTACACTCTTGCCTTGGGCATTCTGAGAAGAGTGAGTCAGTGAGTCTGTTTTACTTTGCATCAGCAACACTTCAGTCATATAGAGATGATAAATTATACATCCACTTCTTATCACAGATTCAACATAAAATATACTAGATAGATAAAAGTAAAACAATCATGTAGACAAATACACCTTCTGAAGCTCTACAGCATTCAACATACTATTTGTAAACAAAACCACTTTTTGTCTATGATTCACAATCACTTTCATTACAAACAACAAAACAATAATTTTACTACCTTATATGACCGTAGAAAATCTGAATTTTGAGGACCAGAAATAAGATTCCATAGAAAGGGGTCGGCTTATGTTTGGGTTACACTTTCATCAAACTTTTTCTGTTTCTGTTTCTGGTAAAAAAACTGCATTGTATCGCTTCAGGTGAATGAACAATGCTATAACAAACTTAGTCAATGAATATGTAAAATTTGCGAGTAAAACATCACTGGACATGATGATTTACCATTTTGATTGTATATCTTGTTATGCTAGGCATTGTTTTATATGCAGGGATAAAGATTACCGTGTATGTGTCTCGTAAACTAAGCCCAATCTACCAGTGATTACATTAAAACATACCAAAAAATATAACAGAAAAGAATTTGGATGCTATGATCAGAATAAATAGTATCTTAAATTACTATTTTACTACGGATAATATATTCTGATATCTTGTTATTTTAATTGCAGGTTTTACTACATATCTTCAAACCATAAACAGGGTTATGCAGCAGCAGTTTTGTGTATTGTCAGAACAATTGGACAAATCACCATTGAGCTTTCACCCGATTTTGCTATTTCCATCACAGAAACAATATCTTTACATTTAATCGTCAAACTACAACAAATATTACTTTGAACAATTCAAAGTATGGCAGGTATGATACATGTATCCTTTTTCTGTCAACTAAGGTTCGTTTCAAGGTGTCAGTAGCAGTAATATGATGGTGGTTGCTGTAAATAACGGTGAGTTGGTAAAGCGGACCTGATGGAACGGCAAGTTGTACAACTGGATGCACTTCGAAATTAATGTAAATATATGTGAATGAAAGTTGGACTAAAATTAATAAAATGGATTACCTAGGATTACAAACATGAGTCCAGATATACCATTAAACAGTTTTTTATTACCGATGGTGTAACAGCAGGATTAACTTGTGTAATTCAATAAGGATTTGTTGATATTTTTATTTCCAATGACAGATCATGATGAGACGTCGTTTCAGGTTGAGGGTCCGGCTTATCTACTGCACATGACATTTTGATACAGATTCAAGAATTAAGTTAATACCTCGGCTTATCTATCCGATCTGCTTATCTATGGTCAAACACAGTACCTGAACTAAACCTTAGACGCCTTACAAAGTTGATGTTCAAATTTGTTTACGAAATGTTTTCAGCTGATGTTTCAGCTCACAGAGCATGCTGGAGGAAGAGCTGGAGCAAAGAAACATTGTAAAATCATCCAAGGGAGGTAACTGTGTAAATACAAATGTGAAAATTATCTCCCCTTTGACTGCATGTGCATTTCAAAGTACCACAGCAAGGAAAAGTGTCACTGTGTCCACAGAAACTTATTACGTGTCAGGAATCACTGTCCTTTTCACATAAAATACTGTCACGAACTTCAGTAATCTTCTCTGCATCAATTACTGATATCAAAGTCTTTGTTTTTAGAAGAAAACCAAATACCTGAAGTGAGTCAGTAAGTGAGGGTTTTTCCAGCTTTTCGCTGTATATTACAGCCATACCACTATTCATCACGGTCTTCGGACGTCAATATATCCTGTGAGTGCCTATCATCATCAAATCCACCAACAACCTCAAGACTAAAGCCCAGACCTGTCAACCCCTCATCATGACAATGTGGAGATTTGACTTCAAAATGGGGAGATTTGCCTCCAAAGGGGGAGATTTTTAAGATAGTGAAGATAAGATAATTTCCAACTTTTATTTTTAATAATGTTACAAAGAAAACCAAATATTTTGAAACAATAAATAATCAATAAGTTTCTTATACAGTGTACGTACAGCTTGCTTTATTTCCGTTTGCATTTTCCTCCTCCAAAAATAAACCCAGCACAATCTACCCATATAACTTTCGTTCAAAGATCATCAGATATTGCAATCAGATATTGAAATTTCACAATCGGTAGCTTGACCAGTTGACGACGTGTGTGTCTGTGTTCAATCCGACCAGTTGTCAGGCTTCGTTACGATGCAGGTTTTCTGAGTATTTGGCGCGATGTTGGTTACAAAATTCGCCAAAGAAATATCAAATGCATTTATCCTGACGCAACATCATCGCCCTTAATTTCAATAAGATATACTGGGTTTTTTCTGTCTGCGGTAGTCTGTTGACAGTCCCATTACTTCGCTTATTAAATTTCCTAGAAATGTTCACGTTATTCCATTCCAAGAAATGTATGCCATATTTGGAAGTACTATTATTTATGAATGAAATGAGTCTCGTTGTCGTTGTTGACCTTTCTGACCTTGACGTGTATTAATCTCATTGGTTGACTAGTACTGTTGTATGCAAATTAGATTGCAGATCTGGGACGCAAGCAAACTATTAGCCAATCAAATGGTGTAAAATAATCACATGATACATTCTCGCGAAATTTGATAAAGTTCTGTTTTGATATTTTCTGTGCACACAAGTCACGATGTCAGTCAAAAGGAAATTTATAAGTTTCACTTTAAACTTTGACTTTGAAATCCTAGCTGTGAGGAAGCCTGATCGTGTAACTCATTGTTATTTCGAGTACCGAATCAACCAATCACTCATAGTGTTGTTTCTGAAGACGGCGCTTGCAGGACATATTTTGTTTTCATTTCCAAGAGTTCAATGACGTAACTTTGAGGTATGTTGATGTTTTAACAAAGTTTCTGACAAATCTGATAACCAATAAAGTCATGTATAACTGGACCGGCCATATGTATCTACGTTCTTAAATTATGGAAGAATAAACACGCTAAGAACATGAAGACAACAGTTCATTTCATGAAGTGATGAATACTTGGCTGATTTTTCATTTCAAGTTCAACCCTTCAGGCACCTGTTAGGACTATCAGAGTTTTCTTAACAGTTTACATTGTTCAATCGTTCACCATATGAATTTAATTACCAGTTGATTACTGGACAAAGGCCCATCTGGGTCCCCCTGCGGGTGGCTGTGATAAGGGTCGCTAATCCGGGAGCCTACCGGACAGATCGGGACGCAAACTTCCCGTTCATTGTTTTTACTCACGGGACAATGGAGGCGAATTTTTTAAATAATGAAGAATTCTGTTTTGCGGGAGAAACAGTCCATCTTGCGGGAGACTGGGAGATTTCATCAAATTGCGGGAGGGTTGACAGGTCTGCTAAAGCCAACTTAACCCAACATCACTAAAGTTTCCCCCTGACCCCCTGCCTCTCAGCTCAAGCCTCTATAGCAACCAGCTGCCATTGGTATTCAGCAAACACACATAAACACACCCCTCAACTCTCCTTTTTTTTACTGCCACCTTTATTTCTTTCATGGATTCATCGTTCTCTGCAGGGGTAAATATGACCTCCCCCGTACTATCCACATCCATTTTCTCCATCCCCAATAACAATGATTTCCCTGGCCCACCCCCACCCAAATCACATCAACATCAAACCCCCAAGTTTACCCAAACATTAAGGACGTATCCACAAACAAAGAGAACGCTAATGCTATTGCTGCCCATTTTGCTGAAACTAGCAGCTCCACCAACTACCCCTCCCAATTCCAAAACACCATAAAAAAACATGCCTCATTCACAAAAAGGCCAGACCACACCCACCTACCAATCAACAAAGTACTTAACAAACATGAATTGCAAACAGCCTTTAAACAAACTCTGCTTCAAAATCTCAGAATGTTAACAAACTATTTCCCATTCAGGATCGAAACATCCAGCACGGACTGTCTTCTACAACGTCCCCGCACGAAATCTCACTTATCCATAACACCAACGTAGAACATCAATAATCCATCCGACTGCTAATGTTAAGGCCATAACACCTCTCACTGCCAGCAATCGCCTCCCTACATCGCCACCACTTCCCACCACAGCAATTATAGACTTAGACTAGGCTCTTATTCCCTTTTCTTTCTATAGTAGGCCCTATGTCTAATTACAGATTATCTGTAATAAATTCATAATCCAATATGCTATACTTTATATATATATATACATTTGCGACATCAGGGTGACATATTCGCAACTTTAGGCACAAGATGGCTGAGAAGTAACACGTTCTCTGAGAGCTCCGGAAAGAAAATCAAGTTTTGAACTATTTTCTTAAAGAAAGCACACCGTCCTGAACAAGGTATCAACATTCTGAAGGTCTTTACATGTCAGTAACTCAAATCACAATATGAACTAACAGTTGGTATATATTCTTCAGTGACCCAACACATCAAACAACACGGTGCCGGAGACCACTGATTGATCATCACAAGTCTGCCTACACCTGGACTAAAGAGAGTTTATCTTAACCCAGCTACAACAAATACAAGGTACCAACACTCCAAATACCGTCTTCAACATTAATTACCCAAAGTCACTTTAAGTAACTATTTCCTCTTTCTTTGCCCCTATCATCTACAATCAACACGAGAAGCAACATGGCGGCGAAACACCCCAATCACTCCGCCATTACCCTCGACTGGAGAACAGCGTGGCAAAGACAGTCCAGCTGATGACCAGCCTCCAGCACAACGACAAAGAAGACCTATTCTATCCAGTGGGGGTGTCTCTCACTGAGGACGAAGCATCACATGCTTTAACTCACGCAGTTGCCCACAAACTTTTTATGGCCAAGTTGTTACCCGTCTTAGTGCCAAAATTGACGATGGAGTTAGGCAAACACGTTGAGCAGGCCGTTAAATCAGCAACAAGTACCTTAGTAGATTGTGTCGAAAATCAAAATTCAGTTATTAAAGCACAATCTGACCTGATCCAGCAACTTCAAAACAAAGTTCATAGGGTTGAGGATAATGTGACTAAGGCTCAAGCTCACATCGAGGAACTAGAACAATACACACGATGCTATTTCGTTGCGTTTTATGAATGTGCCCATCGATGATGTCAACGCCCCAACCGATGATAAAGTCATTGATATCAGTCATACATACTTAGGTATAAAACTAAATAAGAATGAATTAAATCGTTCTGTGGGTAAGGTCATCAATGGCAGAGCCCAAGCACTTGTCAAATTTGTATCCCACAATACGAAAAATGATTGTGTACATGTCCAAATGCAAGCTTAGGTCAATCCCTGACAAAATCTTTATCACTGAAAACTTGACCAAACTTCGCCATTCACTACTTGAAAGGCTTCTAGAACTCAAGAAAGCCACCTCAATGTACTCATTCTGGACCTGATGGTAGGATATCTGCATGCAAACAAGGAGGAAGGTGATTTTGGATCAACTGTCTTGCAGACATTGATGATTTGATAAATTCATAAATGTGTTGTGACTTCATGGCCTGTACCTGTTCAGGTATCACGCCAATGTCATCACTATATTCTGAATGTGACCATCATATCATTTCAGAGCTACCTACGTTTTCCTACTACAAGATGTCATTAATCAGATGATCTTGATCACACCTATTGCTGTACTTGCACAGTCCCATCCAAGCCGACAAAATCAATTTGTGGCAACACACCCTACTTGTCGTCATTATGTTTCACACTGTATGCTTTTGTATCATATTTCCTCTATTCATTTTGAATAAGACCCAGCTTTTTCCTGGATCTTTTCTATGTAACTTGTACATACTTCAGGCATTTGTCCTTTGTTCACAGACTACAGTTCAAAGCTTTTGAACATTTTGTACTACACAATCAAGAAGACCTTATATATTCATCATGCCTCTACAGTGCGCTTAACATTCGATTAGTCATATTCACCAAGCCAATTATCAAACACTTTGACAAGATGTTCATCGTTCATCATTATTCTCCACAAATTAGGCAATGATTGACATCATGACGTACAGGGCGACGATTGGATTATTTTATAATAGATGTATGCCAACTTACCTCAGGAGTCAAGCTTTTACCAGTAAAGTATATATCCATTTCAAAATGCATTTCACGATGTACAAACTGCCCTTTTGTCTTGTCTTGACGTATGGCTTGTGCGTAAACATGAAATTAATCTCTCTCCTTCTGTTGTTCATTGCTGGTGATATTCATCCAAATCCCGGCCCAAAAGAATATAACACAACCAATGATATCAGCATACTCAACTTGAATATCAGAAGTACCCGGGATAACGATGATATCTGCGATTTCGATGTGTTATACTTCACTGAATCTCACCTGGACGCCAACATTCAGTCAGCCGACCTGCTCCTTGATCTCTTCCATGAACCTCACAGGAGGGACAGGGATTGTTTCTGATGTGGTACAATTGTATATGTTTCTAATTCACTTTGTGTCAAGCATAGAACAGACTTGGAAGTAATCAATTCAGAAAGAATGTGGTTTCAAGTTAATTCACCACAGCACCGTGTTCTGCTTTATGTCACCTATCACGCACCCAATACCCCTACGGCATATTGGACTGTCTTGAGCACATGATAGAAACTGCACTTGATGTATCCTATGACATCGTCCTTGTTGGTAACCTAAATGAAGATCTTTTCAATATGAATATTCACCACTTACGTGACAAAATAACACCCAAGAACTTCCGCAGTATCATAAATGAAGCAACACGAATTACAACACAATCGGCTAAACTTATTGACCCTATGTTAGTAAGTAATGATTGTAATTGTGCCTTATCCAGTATACTAGATTCTAGAAATGTAACATGGCAGCACAAAGTTATGGGAAACACATTTGTATCGTGATTGGTCTCTCTTTTAGAAAATTAGTTATTGTATTAACAGTGATGCTCGTCTCATATTGTGCTCCCAAGACACACATAGTTCAAGATTTCTCACATGAACGAAATAGTCGGCTTACTTCCATTTGAATTGGATTGTGCTCATGCGGTCCAGACAGGAGACTACGCTTTTCGTCTTGATCGTTGATGTACATGCACACAGCTTATCTCGGCGCAGCCTGTTCATTCCAGTTTTAGATGTACATCTAGTCAATCAGCAGATAGGAAGACAGAGGGAACAAGTAGTTTATTTACCACTTTGGATCGGATCAATTTACCACTTGTCACTTTCGTCAAAACTGCTCTCATTCAGAGAGGCCGTATATCCAGGAGATATGAGGGGCAAGTTGTTCTTTGGACTAAGACTTCTGCATGAACAAGATGACAATGCAGTATATTCAATTTGAATTTTAGAAAACACTCTGACATTCTACAAGATCTGAGATCATTATTATAATATATGTATATTTATCCTACTAGGCCTGTCTATTGTGAAAACAAAACACACTTACCCTTTGTATAGAAACAGGCCTGTTGATTCTAATATTTCAACCCCACGCAAGTACCAGTTGTTGCTCTCAAGAGTTGAGTGCAAAAACGATCTGATCATGCATACACTAAAGTTGACAGAAGCTTTAATATTTACTACTCAAACATATAAAAATCAGAAGGAATGTGTGTATTGTCTGAAATGCGACCATTTAGCGCCTTGAAGTGTTACTATGGAGTTTGATTGTTATTGTCGTTAAACAAAATACTACGTGAATAAACAAAGGTCCGGGTAGATCTAGTACTGTTGGTACCCTGGTCCTACTCATGATCTGCCCAAGTTGCCCATCCCAGCCCTAGTTATCATGTTGTGAGTTAGAAATGTGAATATTTATTATTTAATTCAACATATTTAAAGCAGACAAATATTTTATGATGTTTTCATAGGCCATGTTGACAGACTTTATTTTTGCAGACACACCTAGACATGTTATTGGTAGGCCAAC